>NC_133505.1:81532500-82157500 GCF_049354715.1 Callithrix jacchus | reverse complement strand
GGACACAAACAGATGGAGAAACATTCCATGTTCATGGTTAGGAAGAATTAATATCGTGAAAATGGCTATACTGCCCAAAGTAATTTACAGAATCAACGCTATCCCCATCAAGCTACCATCGACTTTCTTCACAGAACTGGAAAAAACCACCATGAACTTCATATGGAACCAAAAGAGAGCCCGCATAGCCAAGTCAATTCTAAGCAAAAAGAACACAGCAGGGGGCATCACACTACCGGATTTCAAACTATACTACAAGGCTACAGTAATCAAAACAGCATGGTACTGGTACCAAAACAGAGATATAGACCAATGGAACAAAACAGAGGCACCGGAGGCAACACAACATACATACAACTATACAATCTTTGATAAACCTGACAAAAACAAGCAATGGGGCAAGGATTCCATGTTTAACAAATGGTGTTGGGAAAACTGGCTAGCCATGTGCAGAAAGCAGAAACTGAACCCCTTCCTAACACCTTAGACTAAAATTAACTCCAGATGGATTAAAGACTTAAACATAAGACCTGGCACCATAAAAACCCTAGAAGAAAATCTAGGCAAAACTATCCAGGACATAGGAGTAGGCAAGGACTTCATGAACAAAACACCAAAAGCATTGGCAACAAAAGCCAAAATAGACAAATGGGACCTAATGAAATTCCACAGCTTCTGCACGGCAAAAGAAACAGTCACTAGAGTGGATCGGCAACCAACAGAATGGGAAAAAATTTTTGCAGTTTACCCATCTGACAAAGGGCTGATATCCAGAATTTACAAGGAACTCAAACAGATTTACAGGAATAAAACAAACAAGCCCATTCAAAAGTGGGCAAAGGATATGAACAGATACTTTACGAAAGAAGACATATATGAGGCCAACAATCATATGAAAAAATGCTCATCGTCACTGATCATCAGAGAGATGCAAATCAAAACCACATTGAGATACCATCTCACGCCAGTTAGAATGGCAATCATTAAAAAATCTGGAGACAACAGATGCTGGAGAGGATGTGGAGGAAAAGGAACACTTTTACACTGTTGGTGGGAGTGTAAATTCGTTCAACCATTGTGGAAGACGGTGTGGCGATTTCTCAAGGCCTTAGAAATAGAAATTCCATTTGACCCAGCAATCCCATTACTGGGTATATATCCAAAAGACTATAAATCGTTCTACTATAAGGACACATGTACACGAATGTTCATTGCAGCACTGTTTACAATAGCAAAGACCTGAAATCAACCCAAATACCCATTGATAATAGACTGGATTGGAAAAATGTGGCACATATACACCATGGAATATTATGCAGCAATCAGAAATGATGAGTTTGTGTTGTTTGTAGGGACATGGATGAATCTGGAGAACATCATCCTCAGCAAACTGACACAAGAACAGAAAATGAAACACCGCATATTCTCACTCATAGGTGGGTGATGAAAAATGAGAACACATGGACACAGAAAGGGGAGTACTAAACACTGGGGTCTATTGGGGGGAAAAGGGGAGGGCCAGTGGGAGGGGGTGGTGGGGAGGGATAGCCTGGGGAGAAATGCCAAATGTGGGTGAAGGGGAGTAGATAAGAAAGCACACTGCCATGTGTGTACCTACGCAACTGTCTTGCATGCTCTGCTCATGTACCCCAAAACCTATAATCCAATAAAAAATTAAAAAAAAACAGCAATAAATAAAGTTGATTTCACCACACAAAATACTATGCATTATTTAAATTATTCGATGTGGAACTCATTTGTTGATCAAAAAAGATGTACATTATATTTGAAGTAAAAAATTGGGTTTTATGTCAGAAAAAAACTTTTATTGAAAAGAATTTTTATATGTGGAGTTTATACATCTGTGAAATGCACAGGGGAAAAAGTGTAGAATGATACACAGCAATTGCAATAATACTGTCTTTGAGGGGTGTGATTTTTGAGCATATTTTAATTTTCTTCTTTATCTTTTGCTTTTGACTTTTATAATGAGACCAAAATCTTATCTTTTAAAAAATGATATAGTAGAACTTTAAATTCAGAAGTTTATTAATCTCATCTTCTACCTAATAAATTAGAAGTTTATCCAGTCCTGACTTCTACCTAGGATTAGAATGCGTTCTGCAGTATTCCTATCATATGATAACTCAGATCCTAGTTCAATGCCATGGGGCAAGTGTGGTTTACTTAATTTCTAGGAGGGCTAAATAGAAAGCTTCTATCACGGGAAATGTCTTATTTTTTATTTTTAAATTCAGGTCTCCCTATTTATAACTCCTCTTTGTCTCTCCTTGTCTTCTATAAATGGGTCTAACAGGCTTATTCCTTCTTTTAGAAAGCAGGCTCCCCAATACTTAAAGGACAACTTTGCACTCCAACTCCTTTTTTCATGACTTTGATCTCTTGGCAGAGGCAGATGGTGTAAGTGTGTAATGAGCAAGGAGATCAATCAAGCTCTTTGCTGCTTGAATAGATCACCTGTTACCCTGAACAAGCTGCCAGTTGGCCCCTCTTCAAGGACTACATTCTCTACAAGCAGATTTCCCATGGGTTCCTTCAGGAGGCTGGGGATGAGGGCAGGTGGCAAAGCACCTTACATGAGATAAGGTAAAGACATATGCACTTCTTCCTGGTCTAATAACATGAAATTCTGCCTCACCTTCTGATTATGTGACCTTGTTAATATCTGGAAGTCACCAGGTATTTAGTAGAGTCACGGTGAAGGAAGAAGAATGAAAAGATGAACTAAATATAACAAAGTTGAATACATGAAGAAAGTCTTAAAAATAATTTTTTAAAAAACACAACTGATCACATATATTTTAAGTATTTCTATTATTAGATTGTCAGCTACTTGAGCACTTTACAGCTGAGGTGTTTCTTTCAGTCATTGCTAGTACCTGATTTGGGCTTTGTATTTGGTAATACTTAATGAAATTTCTAATCCTTAACTGCATTTTAACTTCCAACATAAATATCCATAGTCATGCAAACATAGAGCCTCATGATTAGAATCACATATGCCCAGGCTCTCTTGAAACAAGCCTATCAGAAATTTGATGTATTAGAAAACATCCACATTGAAAACTAAATCTGTAATTGTACTGGTCAGTTGAACTATACACAGAACATGAATGAATAAATTGACAAATTATTCTACCCTCTTTGGATATGGGCTGGCTTTATTATAGCATTGTTAGTAAATTATCTTAGAAATTCATTGAACAAATCCCATACTATCTTCAAGGGAGTAAACAGGAACCTGCTGGTTATAGTCAGGTTTCTTTCTTTTTTTTTTTTTGTTAATTGTACTTTAGGTTCTGGGGTACATGTGCAGATCATGCAGGATTGTTACATAGGTACATATATGGCAAGGTGGTTTGCAGCCTCCATCCACCGGTCACCTATATCTGAAATTTCTCCTCATGTTATCCATCCTCCACCTCCCCACTCCGCTACTGTCCCTCCCCTAGTCCCCACCAACAGTTTCTTAAATACTTGGTGGTCTTAGTCTGGTCTCTGGATGTAGGCATTGGTTTCAAATTGCCCCCAGAATCTTTCTGGTGAAAGGAAATATGACAATGCAGTATCAGATCCAACTTAGCAGAAAATATGTATTGAGAAAATTTTAGATCCTTTGGGAAACATTAACTCACGAACATTATAAAAGTAGGTAATAATTCAAAATGCTATTTTCTTGGATCCTAAAATCTCCCACAGAGGCCCTATTTATTCGGGTTTTCAAAATAGCTCAGCACAGAATAGAGCATGAAATGCATTTGGGCCACTGTGTACATAAAAACATCACAGTGAGTCAGCAGTCAGTCACAGTTTTCTGTCCCATGGGTCATGGATCAGTCTGTTCAAAACCCTGTGAGGGAAAATTCCTGTCAGGTTATATAGGGTGAAAATTCTTCTCTCACTTAAGCAGGAGAGGAGGGCAGGTCTCCACAGGACTCTTTTAGTTCTGCTACTCAGTGGACACCCAGGGATAACAATGGCTCAGATTCTTGATGATAACCAGAGACTGGTAGCACTCACTCATGCACCTCAAAGCAGAGCAGAACTGTGGCAGAACCATTCCTAGTTCAGCAACTCAGCCTCATGCCTGCATGCAAAGGTAGCTTCCTTGGCGTAAGGAAAAGCCAGTGGCATACAGGATAGAACCATAAAAGACTAGGTCAAGGGCAAGAGAGACAAACATGTAAAGAATGAGAGAGACAGATATACTTATGTCGAACTGTGTAGCAACACTTTAGGCTGCCTCTGCTCCCTCCTTTAGGTGGGTCTGTTTAATGGCTTCATTTGCCCTTGTGGTTTTTAATTTTAATTACCATATGCATCATTTTTAGTAGTGTTGTGCGGTTCCTTTAAATCAGATTGGTCATTTTTGTTTGTTTTTTGGTCCCTTATTCTCTGGTCATATATTTATTCTATTTACTTCTCTAAGAATATGTAGCATAATAATTTTATATTTTATGTCTGATAATTCTAATATCTGAAGTGTCTGTGGGTCTGTTTCAGCTCTGTGTTGTTTCTGCTGGTTCTCACTCTTAGGATGTTGTTTCGTGATTTTTGACTGTAAGTGAAGCATTTTTCTTTCAACCTTGTTCATGAGAATTTGTTGAGACGTGATTTCAAGTTGAGTTCCTCAGAAAGACTCTGGGCTTTCTTCAGCCAGTCTCTGGAGGAACCTCTGATTCAGAGTGATTTGCAGTTAAATTATTAGCTTGAAGCTGATCAGTCCACCCTGGGTGTGTGAATTCAGAACACAACTCTTAAAAGACACTCAGTGTTATTGATTCTCAATACAAATCTTAACACAACTCAAAGCGTATTAGGGTCTATTTCTCCACTTGGCAGAGTAGACGTCATCTTACACTGAGAGTGCAGCCTGCTAGCACCTATACAGGAGTCTGGTTTTAGGCCCCCACCCCCGAATCATGGCAGCATCCTAGTCTTTATTTCTGTCTTTACCCCATGAAGCCATCAAAATGAAACACTAATTTATCTTTCAAGGTTTTTAATCTCATATTTGTTTTAATTTCAAATTTCTCTTGTTATTTTGTGCCAGATCAGCTTAGTATTTTAATTGTTTTGAACAAGAGGGTAATTCAGTATGTCTATGCCACCAAACTGCCAGAAATAGAAGTTATTGCTGCCTTAAAAATGGTTTATGTTTTGACATATTTCCCCCATGGACTATGTTGATAATCAGCCTGTTTCTAGTACCTTGTACAGAGATGACCCAAAGTAGGACTAAGTTAAGACTTGGGCAAAATAAATGCATTTTTATGCCATCCTTCCCATGTGGACTCTGATCCTGGCTTTTTTTTTTTTTTTTTTTTTTTGGTTCTTCATATTTGCCATGCTTATCTCCATGTCAAGACTATTGCTTCTTCACCTTTCACCTCCATTAATTCCAGCTCAAAGATCTCTTCCTTAAGAAGCCTTTCTAACATGCAAACAAGGTCACGTCTGCCTAATTTACATTTATGTAGCACTCTTTAGATTCTCTTACATGGTGTTATCACAGTCATAATGAAATGAGGATTGTCTAATGTCAATCTCCCTAGCCAGAAAGGAAGCTCATGAGGAAAAAAAGTCTCTGTCTTGCTCATGGAAGGTCTGCAGTGCCTGGCACATAATAGGTGTTGGTTAATTCTTTGTTAAACAAGTCTATAAATAAATTGAGAGGCATTATGTAAAAATCATTTTTTTAAAGAAGGAGTTACACAGAAATCTTTCTTACCTTTAACCTTAAATGTATAAGAAATGTGTGAATTTAGTAAGGTAGCCAGGTAGTCAGTCGTTCCATTCTTTAGGCCCTGGATGTTGTATTATTTAAACCAATTTAAAATTGAATCTAACATTTATTTTAACCTACTTATATGATTCAAACATTTTATCCTCTCAAATTTACATGAAATAAGACACTACATGCTTAAAATATTAATTCTTCATGATTCAACTTTAATATTCCCTATGGGGAATTTTAAAATAAAGTTAATAAAAGACAACTGCTGTATGTATAAACTAAGGAATACCCAAAAATGCTAGCACTAATAATCAAATACATATTTTCCCCTTTACTGAGTTGTATCATTTTAGGTCTCAAATTAACCTTTGTGACAGTCTTATTTGATAAATTTTCATTTTATTCTAACATGAAATGAAACTATAAGAATAGAAAACTCAATAAAATTGAATAATGTTGTCAAGAAATATCATATTTATTCTAGTTTCCTTTAGTAGCATTCTGTTTAGGATATAAGAATGAGAAACTCAAAGATATAAGAAATAAATTTATGCTAAAACCCTAATATAATCCTGAATATTTCAAAATAATGTCAGCATAACAAAAACAAAAACAAAGAAAATCCTCTAAACCAAACACATACAGGTTTATATTATAAAGAGAATTAAAAAGAGAATTTCAATTAAGTCAGGAATGAATCTGCAAAATTGTTTTGTGACATTTTCTTATTACAGTATTGTTAACTTTTTGTAAATAAAACTGAAAATGAACAAATAGAAACTTTTACTTGTTTTTTAAAAATCACTTTTTATAGCCAGAGGATCCCAAATGTGTGTGATATGTAATGATAGGTTCAGGGATTTCAAATAGTCACAGCTAAGAAGTCACTTCACAGGGTCAGCAAATTACTTTGTCTTTTTGTTTCACTAAAGGAAAGATAGAAGAGGGAGGATTTTTTTTTCTCAAGGAAAGCTGGAGTGCTAGCTAGAGATTTAAGCCAGAAAAATAAGTAAAATGAGAAATATTTGTGACCCACTTCACAACTTACAAACCACTTACAAAACATGTTATCATTAGACTCATACAATAATTACATATGGTGACTCAAGGAGGGCACCAGATTGCCTTTTAAAAATGAGGCATCACATAAAGCAAACCCCTTTTTTTCGAGATCAAAATGCCTGTAAACAGCAGAATCAAAACTGGAGGCCAGGTCTTCTTACTACCAATTTGGTGTTTTCCCCATTATTCTGGGTTACTGAGTTCTAACTGAGAAAGTGAACTATTCCAGCAGAGCATGGGAAGATAACATCGCTGCGACAGAAATCAAAAAATAGCATGGCACAATATGAAAGTATAGTGTTCATTAAACAGTGGACTAGATTAATAGAAACATAGATGAGTATAAATGAGGTGATCCTCTCCTTTTAAACTGTGTTGTACAGACCATAATAAAAATATCCTGTCAAGTTCCGAGACTTCTGTTTTAGAAAAATTATATCAAAAATTATTATTAGATAGTAAGCCCAGTCAAATCCAGCCCACACTGGATTTACCTACCCAAAAGAGTAATAAAAAAGTGGAAACATTCATGCCTTTAGGCAACACAGGCATTCAATTTCCCATGAACCTCACCACTCTCTAGTGTCTCGTATACAACCATTGTACACATTTCTTACATTTTCCTACCCCTTTGCAGGGATTTGATTTTCCAGACTACTTATATAAATAAATACTTTTTTTTTTTTTTTTTTTTTTTGAGACGGAGTTTCGCTCTTGTTACCCAGGCTGGAGTGCAATGGCGCGATCTCGGCTCACCGCAACCTCCGCCTCCTGGGTTCAGGCAATTCTCCTGCCTCAGCCTACCAAGTAGCTGGGATTACAGGCGTGCACCAACATACCCAGCTAATTTTTGTATTTTTAGTAGAGA
The DNA here is from genome assembly GCF_049354715.1 of Callithrix jacchus. Taxonomy (NCBI): domain Eukaryota; kingdom Metazoa; phylum Chordata; class Mammalia; order Primates; family Cebidae; genus Callithrix; species Callithrix jacchus. Next base: position 82,149,812 of record NC_133505.1, on the reverse strand, counting down.
TGGGGTTTCACCTTGTTGACCAGGATGGTCTCGATCTCTTGACCTTGTGATCCACCTGCCTCGGCCTCCCAAAGTGCTGGGATTACAGGTGTGAGCCACCACGCCCGGCCAAAGACTTTTTTTTAAAAGAGAGTGGCTAAGTGGCGATAGGACAAACTGTGTCATTTGGGAAGTGGTTAAAGAACTGGGTATATCTAATCCAAAAAGATAAGGCACGACTATGTGATCAAATTAAATGCAATTTAAAGGCAGATTTCATTGTGTCACTTCTCTGCTCTTAACCATAGAAAGGCTGCTTATACCTATAGAACAAAATCAAGTTATTGCCTTCCCCTATAATCAGACCTTTCCCTAAACTTATTTTCTTTCAGTTAGGAAAGCAACAATGAACCACTTTAATCCAGAGGTTCTCATGACTGCATGTTTTTGCTCACAGTAGCTTATCTGACATTAACATTTTGGTCCAAATAAATAATCTGCTTTCTGCAATTCAGCTCAAACATTCCTTCTTCTTAGAAATCCTGTGACAATTGTCACTTGCTCAGGCCCAGGCTGTATTTTTATTGTGGGTCACTTTCCTCCTCCTCCCTTACCCCATGATACCTTTCAGAAAAGGGATTGTGTTTTCTTTATTTTTAAGCTTTTAGTTCTTACTGCAGTGTCTGTCACATAAAAGGTTCTCAATTAATGCTTATCAAATGATACTAATATCTCAATTTCAATATTTGAACACCTGGTGCATGGAAGAAAAACCTTACCTTATGTAGCTGAGGACTAGAGCTAAGAATAGTGAGTGAAACTCACAGGAATATAGATTTCCATGTAATGAGAGAAAATCTTTCCAAGAAACCAGAGCTCTCCCAAAGATCAAAAGTCCTCCCTCAGTTCAGGAGTGAGGAAGACAGCCAAGACATGTTAAGACAGCCCTTAATATGGGCCAGGGAAAGAATATAGCACTTAAAAGTGAGTTGGTTCAGCGGGCCTTTGAAGTTTCCTTCAATCCTGAGCCCAGTAATTCTCCAAATGCGTAACTGCCCACGTGGAGAAGCTCCTGTGCACAGAAGTACCATGCTAAAAGTTTGGGGAAGTAGTGTCCTCCCTGAGGCTGGGGGTAGAAGGGCATTCTAGTTCAGTAAGTTGGATCATAAGGCAAAAGAAAATAAGAGGGGTCAATCTGATAATTAGTGTGGCTCTGATGATTCTTGCTGAGGTTTTCAGAATGTTCCTAAATCACTGGTTTTCGCACAGAAACACGGCCAGCAATATAACTTCCTCAGGTTCACAACCAGAAATAGAAACCACATGCTTTCTCTTATTGAAGGATAGACGTTATGCTCTTTAAAGGCTCCAGGAATCTGGGCACCTTGAATTAAAATTCATGAATAAAGACCAAAAATAAACATGTTCAGCAATCTGGTGAGAAAATAATTTTAGAACACAAATACTTTGTTCCCCTTTTGACTTGCTATAAACCACCCCCTCTTTCTATTCTCCTTTCTTTGTGCCTAAATACTTATGAAACTTGGGTCTTCTCTTGCTCAACTTCCATTTATCTATCTACCTGTCTATCTATTTATCCATCTGAATCCATTTAGGTTGTTACTCTGGTCTTTAATGATATCTTTCTTCCTTCTGCTTAAGTGTAGAAATATTCTCTGCATTCATTTCAAACTTCACTGAATTAGAAAGACAGGACATTGCTTAAAACTGTTTCTTCTGATAATCAAGTCACAAAGATTCTATCTATCATTCACCCAGATAGGAATAGAGAGATTTTTATTCTTGCTTCACACAGAACTTGGATTTCTAAAAGTCCGAAAGAATATTACATATCTACAATGTATGGAATCCCAAGTTTTAGAAGGTAAGTGAATACAGACGAAATGTAATGAGATAACCTAATTGTAATCAAAATTCACAAATGTCAACATGTGGCACTTGAAGAGGTAATTTTTTTCAGAAGAGGACACATAGTCTGTTCTCTGAAGCAATCCCCAACAAGGCAATACCATGGGGTATTTAATGTACAGATGCTGGAATCAGACCATTCAGTTTATATACAGGATTCACTACAATACCAGCTGTGTTGTTGTCAAAGCTTCTTCAATTTTGCACATTTGTTTTTATGTGTGTAATAATAATAGTACTTATATCATGATTTTGGTATGGATTAATGAAATTAATCCCCATGAAATGCCTAAATATCCTGAGTAAAAATGCCTTTAAAAAACTTGTTTGTTACTGAGGTCAAATGGCCCCCAAGATACTGAATTCACTACAATCCAGATAATAAATCCCAAACCTTGCTGTATATTTAAGTGTAAACAGTTGGTCACAAGAAGTGTGTGATGTTATAAATGAATCAGTATAAAATTATTCCTACTACTGTGGAAAAAAATGGTCAAATATGATTCAAAAGAGATATTCATTCATTCATAACTCATACATATTTATTGATGTCCATCTAGGTACTAGGCATTTATAGGAAAAACAGCTCTTTCTGAGAAGAACTGATGGGATAAAAAGTTAGTATTTTCTTTGTCAACTGTGAGAAAAAATTAGCAAATAAGACCCAGTTTATGCCTTTATTTTAAATGTATGTTTCCAGATATGGTGCCCCCAAACAGTTGCCCCTGTGTTTTACTCAGTATTTTGGTTTCCCTGAGCAAGTAGATTCCATATTACATAAAGCAAGTGTCTTCCGAATTGTCAAATCTTAAGTGATATAAGCAAGTGACACATAAAAAAGTGCCTGAAGGAGCATTTTTTATTATCCATACATGACTAAATAATTAATTGTGATCTAGTGTGATTACGGTGCCTTATATGCCTGGACTTTTAAATGGTGTACACACACAGGATGGTCAGTGATGGTTCTGCTAAGATTTCATAGCCCAAAACCACACAAATTACACAACAGCAGGACTGTCAGTAAATGTTACACATAAGATGCAATCTCTCTCTCTCTCTCTCTCTCTCTCACACACACACACACACACACCACACACAAATAGAACAAATAAAAACTATTTTCTATAAGAAAATAGCACTTACTTATTAGATCTTACATTCTTGAAGAATTACTGGATTTAGACTAGAAATAGTCTGCTGAAAAATTCTATTCATCTCAATGAAAATTTCCATTGAAAGGAATTTTCCTTAGATGGTCAATGTTAAGAAACTTACATTCTATGACTACGATGAGTAATTTCAGTTACTCCCAATAATGACAATGATTCTGTTTTACTTTCATTTTGTTTAGGTTTAGGAAAAGTCTTCAAATCTAATTTTAATTTGACCAATTAAAATTTCTAGCAGTTTTTCACCCTCCAAATCAATTTTCATCAGAGCTGCTCTTCATTCCTAAATCTGCCCTATTTCTTACAAATTTCACTTCTCTTTGGCTTGGATGATTGATAAATTATCCTAATGATGCTATTTGTGTTGAAATTAATCACCTGCCTAAAGGAATTAGAGATTTATGTTACAAGTGAGAAATGTAACTACCAAAGCAGAAGAAAAACGAAATCCTGTCTGGAATGACAGTTTTGGGAATGACAATTTTGGAGCTGTAAGAGTGATTTTTTTTTTTTATTTGCTAGAATTTTTTACCTTCTGAGCAATGATTATAGTAGATATCAAACATGAGCTTCAGTATGTTGAAGTAAACTCTTGGTAGAAACAGTACATAAAGACACAGCTTTAAGCAATGCCAAATGAAATATACATTTCAAGTAATTTTATACAAAATATAAAATTAGATTTGCTTTTGTACAGAAGATATAGATACTTAAACATACTCACAGTTTAAATGTACTGAATAATGCCTTTCTTTCCTTAAAGCTATTTTATCTGTTGCATAAAAAATGTTTTCCATTCTGAGGAGTTCCTTATGATTCTTTACATTGCCTATTTTGAAAGTGGAACACATTATTCTATGCCTTTGCTGAATCCTACTTGGATATCTCAAAAGAGATATTCATTCATTCATAACTCATACATATTTATTGATGTCCATCTAGGTACTAGGCATTTATAGGAAAAACAGCTCTTTCTGAGATGAACTGATGGGATAAAAAGTATTTTCTTTGTCAACTGTGAGAAAAAATTAGCAAATAAGACCCAGTTTATGCCTTTATTTCTTGCATCTTGCTCAAAGGGTCAAAATGCAACTTGAGGCATCGACATGAAAAATAAAATGCCCTTCTAATGATCCTCAATTTTTTTGTAAGAGCAAATTAATTTTGGGCTCCACAAACATAGTTATCAAATCATAGAAAATTTTGGAAATTGGTTTGTTATAATGTGAGAAAAATTTAAGCTAAAAAAAAAACTGAAACACACACAAAATAACCACTACTCTAATGAATTTAACAGACAAAAATCTATGCTGGAAGTGTATAGCATATGTTTAAAGGATTACATAGTAAAAAGATTATATGTTATAACATAATTTATAACAGAAACTTGATAAATATGAAATGATAGCTTTCTGGTGGGTAAATGTAGGTCTCATTTTTAATGTGTAGCATAAACACCACCAGTCAAGGCCATAAATCTCACAATTTATTTTGGTATGAAAAGAGTGTATTTTTGATCTACAAATTCAATAAATAGCCAGGTATTTCATTTATAAGTGTATTGACTCTTGGAGCCCAATTCACCTTTCAATATTTCTCCTGCAATAATAGAACAAATTTTTAAATGTCTCTCCTTTACAGTGAACATGACGTTAAACTTTCTCAGTAGAGGTCGCTGGTGGGGTATGGCAGGAAGAAGTGATTCTCCTGCTCTTTTTGTCTACTGCTTCATGGGTTAGCCCTATGGGTAGAAGAACGTTCAGTGGAGTTCTGCTCCAGAGTGACATCCTGAAGTGCATGGTTCATCAGTAACCGTGACACTTAACTTGGCAATAACCTTTCAGCTGCCCTCTCATCCCAAAACCATCACGCCAAGGCTTGCTATCCAAACCATCACCCACACATACACCCCATTACACACTCAAGGACATCTCTCCCATGATGGCACCCATATTCCTAGGGCAATCCCACTCACAGTTGGCCTTTCTTCCCTCCAGGAGGTGTCCAGTGAAACTCTGCTCCCTCTGTGGAGCCTGCATAGTTTGCTTGTGTTCTGGAAAGAGTCTAACCCCTCTCCTCCCTAGCTGCACTTACTTTCTGCTCACCCAATGACTGCAAACCAACTCAGCTTGGCCAACCCAGAAAAACTGTTAGCTCCCCTATGCGTGGAATCACACCTTCTCCAACAAGTTCTGAATATGTTAGAAGTTTGTTCTTCCTAGCGTACTCTCCCTTATCCTTAGGGTACCATACTGAGTTTTCTAATATCATACAATTTTTTTTATTATAGTTAAATAATACTTTATATTAACTTTTCCCTGTTTAATCTACTATGGGGATTCTACCTCCTGAAGGAACTCAGATTGATATCAGAATATGTAGCTCTAATCTGTATATCCATATTAGGAATAAAAACATAATTGTATGTAAAATTTCACAGCTTTCCTATTAGGCCTCATAAAGTATCTTCTCACTTCTCAGTTTTTGAGATCTTTATACTGAAAAAATGAGTCAATTTTTCTTGCCATAAAAAAGTAATCTGATTAGTAATTTTACACTAATGAGATAAGAAGCAAGTACATTTCTAATAGTCTTAATAATTACTATTTTGTTTTATTTTAATTAAAATAATAACCTCTGAAATTCTGCATGTGGCCATCATATTAGATTTGGTATTAGATTCTTCTGCCATAAGCATATAAAATACTAAGTCAAATATATAAAAATATGTTTTTCAGGCTTTGACAACATGCAACACTGTAGTGCCCTACCTGCGAGAAGTGAAACAAACAATGTAAGTCCTAAAATAGATCTGATTTTATGCTTTGAAGCACTTTCAGGCCTTGACATACGGAGAGGCAATCTAAGCAGAGACTGATATCCTCATTAATTTGAGAAAACAAAGAGTGTTTGTAGGCTAAGATGCTAAAATGTATGTAACACAACACCAGAAATGAGGGATATATGCTGAGAAAAAGCTCTAGAAATCTGCCTATGGGTTACAGTGAATCTATTGTGGATTCTGAGCCACATATATATTGAATGAAAGTTTATAAGGACAGGAGGACAGGCAAGACAGGCAAGGTGTAACTGGAAAACTATGAGCTAAATAGGCCCTACAACCCGTACAGGGCTAGTGAATATTTAACTTCTAGTGATCCAAGGTGTAAGCATGTAGTTGAATGCTTATAACACTCAATAATAACAGAGATTTGCACTCTAGTAGTAGGGCTAACCTGCCCAAAAGCAAAGACTACCCTGGGCCTCCTCTGTTAAATCTCGCAAATAAGTCTTGATGAGATGAAGATAATCTATGTGCTGTTTAACATCTTCTCAAAATGAATTTCAACACTGTCTACACAGAAAAAAACAGAACCAAGATACTCAACAACATAATATTAACAATGTCCCGTATCTAAAAAAATTACTAGACATGCAAAGAACCAGTAAAATATGATCATTAGTTACAAAATAATTAATTAATAGAATAGATCCCAAATGGCAGAGATGTGAAAACACCAGATAAAAATTTTAAAACATCAATTATTATTATTTTTAAATTATAGAAGGTCTTTTTTTAATTATTATACTTTAGTTCTGGGGTACATGTGCAGATCATGCAGGATTCTTACACAGGTATACACATGCCATGGTGGTTTGCTGCGTCCATCTCCCACCCACCTGTGCCCCACACCCGCCCCATCACCTACATTAGGTTTTTCTCCTAACGTTATCCCTCCCCAATCCCCGAATCCCTCCAGCCCCTGCTATTCCTCCCCCAATTCCCCTCAGCCCGCAATAGGTCCTGGTGTGTAATGTTCCCCTATAGAAGGTCTTTTTCATGCTTTATTCCTATTTCCTGGAAAGTATGCGTTATGTTAAAATTTTAAATTTTCATCTGATTGTTCTATTCATTTCTCTAGAAAGAGGATGTAGTAGGAGTAAACTGCTTTAGTCTGCACTTCATGACCCTTTGGGGAACTTCCTCTCATTGGGGCTGCTAACCACAGGATCATAACTCCATAACCATTGATGAGGACACATGGTCATGGTGAGCAACTCGATCCTGGAGTTAGGATCTTGAGCAGAAACAACTGGGGGTCACATGCTTTACCCTAGAAGCAAAATTGTGGCCTTCCTGTCTTTGGAAAATGAGATATGCCTTTCACTTTGTTTCATATGATGAGGAATTATCTGACCATAAGTCAGTGTAGATTTTGGGCATCTAATACAGGTGAATGACCACAACTGCCCCTTCGTTAATAAGTGACAGAGCCAGGATTCAGATCCAAGTCTGCCTGACATCAGAATTTTTGGTCATAGTCATTGTGATATATTTTCTGCAAAACACTTATCTTCTTTAAAAGAAACATCCTCTGTTTGTCCAAGGTAATATTTCCCCTGAGCCTCTTGACACCATTTTCTATTGCTTCCTCTGGGTCTTTGTTTCATTAATCACTTCTCATCCCTTTGTATTTTCAACTTCTTGCTCTCTATTAGATTCCTTTACCCACTAGACATAGTCCCTTCTCGGCTCATTGTCGTGGTCTGGCCCCTGAAGAGTCAAGAGTAGCTGTCATTTAACCATTGTATAACACTGAGTCATTTTTTTTCTTGGATAAGCCACAATTTCCTCTTCTATAAAATAAAGATAAAGATACCTACCTTGTTGTGAGGGTTACTCACATTAAAGGCTCAACATATGGCCAAAGATATTATTGTTCAAGCATCAATTATAAATGTACTCAAAGATTTACTGGAAAATAAACATCAATTTAAACATTAAATACTTAACATATTGCACAGTCTGGATTTGGGTGCAAGAAAAAAATATTTGTTTATATTTTGTTAGAAAAAATTATGTTAAATATTAAGAAATAAATTATTTCTAGTCTATTTGAATTTGTAAATTTTGGCTTTGGCACATTCTCTTTGCATCAAGCATTTAGTAATATAAAACTTAAAAAAACATAAGTTTATAAAGACATAATATGTTCTTAAAACAAAACTAGTAATATAAAAAAGAATAAGAAAGTAAGAGAAATTACACACATAAAATTAACTCAAGATGTATTAAAGACTTAAACATAAGACTTAAAACCATAAAACCCTTAGTAGAAAGCCTATGCTAATATCTAGAATCTACAATAACTGAAACAAATTTACAAGAATAAAAAACAAACAACCCCATCAAAAAGTGGGCAAAGGATATGAACAGACACTTCTCCAGAGAAGACATGTATGTAGCAAACAAACATATGAAAATAAGCTCATTGAGAGCTGCAGTGGCTCAGGCCAGTTGTCCTGGCGCTTGAGGAGGTGAGGCTATGCGTTTGAGGCCTACCTGAGCAACATAAAAACCTGTCATTCATTAAAAGAAAAAAAAGCTCATTGTGACTGGTTATTAGAGAGATGTAAATCAAAACCATAATAAGATACCATCTCATGCCAGTTAGAATGGTGATCATTAAAAAGTCCAGAAATTACAGATGCTGGAGAGGATGTGGAGAAATAGGAACACTTTTATGCTGTTGGTAGGAGTGTAAATTAGATTAACCTTTATGGAAGACAGTGTGGTGATTCCATAAGGATCTAGAAATAGAAATACCATTTGACCTAGCAAACCTATACTGGGTACATACCCAAAAGATAAAATCATTCTATTATAAAGACACATGCGCACATGCTTATTGCAGCCCTGTTCACAATAGCAAAGACTTGGAACCAACCCAAATGCCCATCAATAATAGACTGGATAAAGAAAATGTGCCACATATATACTATGGAATACTATGCAGCCATATAAAAGATGAGTTCATATCCTTTGTGGGGACATGGACAAAGCTGATAACTATCATTCTCACCAAACTAACACAGGAACAAAATACCAAACACTGCATGTTTTCACTCATAAGTGGGAACTGAACATTGAGAACATGTGGACACAGAGAGGGGAACATCACACACTGGGGCCTGTTGAGGGGTGGGGAGATAGGGAGGGACAGCATTAGGAGAAATACCTAATGTAGATGATGGGTTGATGGGTGCAGCAAACCACCATGGCACGTGTATCTATGTAACAAAACTTGCACATTTTGCACATGTATCCCAGAACCTAAAGTATAATTAAAAATAATAATAAAATAAAAATAAAAATCATTAATTATTTGAAAGATTGTTCAGCCTTAACCTTCTTTTTCTTTCCTTTCACTTTAGTATTCTACTGCCGTGAATGTTAAATCTTTGCTATAGACCCATAGATCTCTAAGACTGTGTTTTATTTCATTCTACTTTTTGTGTTGCTCAAATTGAATAATTTGTATTCTTTTGCTTTCAAGTTTCCTGATTCTTTCCTTTGTTTCCTCCATTCTGCTCTTGAGCCCATCCATTGACTTTATAAACTTAATTTCTTATATTTTTCAGTTGCAAAATTTTCCATTTGTTTTTACTTTCTATCTTTTATATATTTGCTGTGACCTATTTATCTAGTTGTTTGTGTTAGTTGCTCATTAAAGCATTTTTAGGATAGCTTCTTTAAGATACTTTTCAGGTAATTCTAATGCCTTTATCATCTCAGTGTTAGCTTCAATTGATTGTTTTTTCTCATTTAGATTTAGGTCTTCCTGGTTCTTAGTGTAAGAATGAATTTTCAGTGGAAACCTCAGCATTATTGGTAGCATATTTTGAAGCTCTTGGTCATTTTAAAACCTATTTTAACTGGCTTTTCTGATACCATTATGGCAGAGGATTAGCAATACCGCTTGTTATTACCATATGAAGTTATAAGTCCAGATTCGACACTTGATGTCTATTTATGCCCAAGTTGGGGGCTTTAAATTGCTACCAGGAGAGTGTGTGTGTGTGTGTGTGTGTGTGTGTGTGTGTGTGTCGGGGGGAGAGAGAGAGAGAGAGAGGAGAGAGAAAAAGAAAGAGAGAGATGTGGGGTGTGTTAGCTTCCTACTAGGCCTCCACAATGCCATCCTGGTTGGGATAGATGAAGGTGTCTTGTCATTCCTTCTCACACAGCCTCAACTGACTCTGTGGAAGTGGAGTGAGTGGCAGTCTTACTGTCATTGAATAGTGGTGAGATATCTGATTTTCTATTTGACCACCTCTGACATCACCCTAGCAGTGTATGTGTTATGGGGGATTAGAGGGAAAGCCAGTTGTTACCGCTTTTTGGGGATAGAAGTTCAAGCACCCCATGTGGTCTCCACTGACACCAAAGTGAGGAGGTTTTCAGCCAGGTGAGGGTGAATCCAGGCTCTCTATTTAGGCTTCTCTGACCCCACCCCAATATTGCTATTGGATTACCTCATTTTAATCTGATGATGGTGGAAACGTGGCTATCCACTTAGCCTTTGCTAATGCTTTTGATGATGAGGCCACAGTTTTTCCTGTGATGTTTGGCTGAAATAGAGTGGCTCCTCAGCTAGAGAGCAAAATTTGGTTTGGGCTTTTTTTTTGTCAGCATCCATTGGCCTATGTAGGTTGCTGGCTTTTCCAGCACCCAGTCTGGGCTATATGGGGCAAAAATAAAACTGAGAAAACTCACCATCAGTTGTTCTTTGAATCCAAAGATCCCTAGCTCTCCAAATTTTAGAGTATTCTTTACATTTGTTTTATATACAAGGTCCATAGTTTTAGTTGTGTTTAGCTAGAAGAGTATAAAACATATATATACTTCATCTTCGCAGAAATAGAAATATGACATAGAATTAAAAATAAATAAATAAAATGAACAGTGACCACAATGGCTAAGAATGTCAATTTGGGATCAGAACGTGTGTCTGACTTCCAGCTTCAAAACATTTTAGCTTTGTGATAATGTAAGAAGTAATGAATCCCAGCAATTTGGGTGGCCGAGGTGGGTGGATCACGAGGTCAAGGGATCAAGACCATCCTGGTCAACATAGTGACACCCCATCTCTACTAAAAATACAAAAATTAGCTGGGCATGGTGGTGCGTGCCTGTAATCCCAGCTACTCAGGAGGCTGAGGCAGGAGAATTGCCTGAACCCAGGAGGCAGAGGTTGCGGTGAGCCGAGATCATGCCATTGCACTCCAGCCTGGGTAACAAGAGCGAAACTGTCTCAAAAAAAAAAAAAAAAAAAAAAAAAAGAAGAAGTAATAAATCATTATAAGCATGTTTCTTCATCTCCAACAGAGATTAATACTAGAACCTGCACCACAGATGTATTATGAATGCTAAATGAGAGTCTATATATGAAATACTTAATACAGTGACTATCACTGGGAAAAACTTTTTAAATAATTATTTGTATTGTCGAAAGAGTTTGTAGCAGGCTTGTAATCCATTCCTGTCCTTTACCGGTAAATGCCTCACAAAAGAAAGAAAAGAAACCCAGAAGAATCTCCTTTAAGCAAGCCAACTAAAAATCTTTTGGCAAACACACGCTAATAGTTAGTAAGAGATTGTCCACATTTATGGAATGGTTTCAGCAGAATGTGCCAGGTCTGTTTAATATTATTTATGAGAAAAATCCTGGAATCTATTGACTTGAAAAGTGTGGTTCCCTGGAAAATGTCACATAAGCTTTGTAAATATTGGAGTACAAAATGAAGACGTTTTTGTGATTAAAACAGTTCCCTTTTGTGTAAGTGATGACCATATATAGCCTTTAAATGAGTCGTGTATTAAATCTACATTAGAGCACATACTAAAGCAGCAAGATAAAAGGGAGCTGTGTTGACAATCCTGGATTTTTCATGCTTTGTCTGTGCATCACAACCAACTGAAAGTTTGACAGTGGGAAATACTTCTCATTTTATGTGCATTTGACTTCACAGTTTATACAAAATTATCCATAACTCCATATTGTCACTCATAGAAAACCATATGTGGTGTTTCAGTCTTTTCTTTTCCTGTCTCTTTGAATAAACACTCCTAAAAGTGAATCATACCATACATAGGAATGTTTATTTTTTGTGTTTTTCTCACTTTTTGTCATATTGTGAATCATACCACGTTTTAAAACAATATTTTTATTGATTAAATACATTAATCTATCAAATGATATTTTATTTAATATTCATGTATTAAAAACCAAAAAAATTGGTACATTTTTGTAGTTAATGCAAATGTGTCCAGGTTTATTCTTGTATGTATTCCTAATTACCTTTTTAGAATAAATTTGTGAAGTTTTATCTATTGGGTAATATTTATAATCACTTTTAAGTCTTTTGATAGTTTGCCAAGTTTTCCTTCCAAAAACTGTGATCAATTTATTCTACAGGTTGAACATGACAATTCATTGTATCCCCACAATACTGGGTACAAATTTTTAAACATTTTGAAAATAATATTTGAAAAATAAGAAATAATAGATCATTTTACTTTAAATAGCATTATATTGTACCTCAGGTTGAAAATACACTCATCTTGAAATACTCAGGTTGAAAATACAACAGTCAACATATAGTTGTTTTTCCCCAATGAAGTCCTACTTTTTATAGAGTTTTGAATAAGATATTCATATTTTCTATTGATTTTTTCTAATATTTTTATGTATTAAGAATATGAGTATATTGGTTCTATTTAATTAGCTGCAATTATTTTCTCCACTTCCTAATGATTTTTAAATCCATGTCTTAGGATTAAGAGGACTTTTCTTATTTTTATGAAAGTAGACAATTTTCAAAATAAAAGGGAGATGAAACTCACAATAATCTCACCATAGAGACACAAATGCCTTTAAGATTTCGAGTATTTCTTATAAATTTTATATATTATGTTTATTCATATTTTGCTAGAAATTTTCATAGGAATCTAGGAGGCAGAATACTAGGCACTTGCATTTACAAAATCATCTCAACCAGAAAACTTTCAATACTTTACCTATTTTTAGGAGGGATGATGTTTCAAAATAAGAGTTCAATAAAGCATGCCCTTGCTAAAAAAGAATAACATTCCATTCCTCAGACACTTGGACTTTTATAGAGAGCAGGTTATTTTCATAAATAAGAAATATAATTATAGAAGAAGAAGCCTTCTTCAGTTAATTGGCATAGTTCCATGAACTTGTATCTCATGTTCTACTGACCTAGCTGCTGATAGCAGACATGGAAAAGAATGAAAACCTCCTTCTCTGTCATTTCCTTCAATATGACCTCCACTGTTGGCTGCAGTAATATAAGAAACTTGAAAAAGTTTTAAAAATACATCCAGAATTAGGCCGGGCGCCGTGGCTCAAGCCTGTAATCCCAGCACTTTGGGAGGCCAAGGCGGGTGGATCACAAGGTCAACAGATTGAGACCATCCTGGTCAACATGGTGAAACCCCATCTCTACTAAAAATACAAAAAGTTAGCTGGGCATGTTGGCGCATTTCTGTAATCCCAGCTACTCAGGAGGCAGAGGCAGGAGAATTGCCTGAACCCAGGAGGCAGAGGTTGCGGTGAGCCAAGATCACGCCATTGCACTCCGGCCTGGGTAACAAGAGCAAAACTCCGTCTCAAAAAAAAAAAAATGCAGAATTTTAAATGTAGCACATCCAGCTGACTGTTTAAGAAGGGCATTCATACCTGCTCTCTCCCTGGTAGGAAGCACAGAAATGTGAGAGCTAGGATTTGGACACAGTAAATTATTACATCAAGTTAACAGAAAATACTCTGAAAGAGAGCTCAAAGTCAGGAAAGCCATCAGTACTCTTAGAACACAATGAGGCCAGTTTTATACTAGCAAGGAGATTATGAGTCTTATTTGAAAAGCCACTGGAGACTAATCAGATCTCTGTAGGATATATTTTATTTATCTAAATATTCAGGATAACCCCCAATTTTTTTTTAAACAATAACATAAAATGCATTGCATAGGGCAGGATTACAAACACTGTCTTTTCTTTTTGCCTCCTTTCCTGGCATTCAAAGCTTGTCATGAACTCCTCCAAGAGACATAGGTCGGAGAAGATAAAACATCTCTTACTAACGACACAAGATGGGATGCTGCAAGTTGTAAACTGTAAAGGTTAAAATAGAGGCTGGATCATGTTAACTTTTAACTGGAAGAATATTGGGCCTGAAAAGCAAGGGATTTCATGATGTGAGAGGAAGTTAAAAAGTCAAAGGCAAGGGATGGGAGATAGTGTAGGAAGACAGAAGCAATCCTAAGGAAGAATTATTCAAGTGGAAGACACTCCTCTAACCTAGAAAACTCCTGTGTAAAGACATCATAATAGTGCAGTCAGTGAAGCTATACAATTATTTACAGATTAAAGGTTATAGTAATTATTCAATACTAGGCTTTCATATCTGAGATCCTTCACAGAGTGCAATTTAAATTTTACTGATGGAAATCTTAAATAAACAGATGCTTAAAACTTCTTTAAAATATATGTATATGAGTATTTACTAAAGAGATCAAGGGTTATAATTGGCAAATAGAAGGATGCATTTTCTTCAGTCCTCTGCATTCAATGTCAAGGATGGAGAATCCTTTAATGGCGAAAAGGTGTCAAAAAATCAACTAAGAGAAGAGAATAGACCAAACATAAAGTTATAGGTTTTCCCCCAAAACATCTTGCCACTCCCACACACCAACAAAAACTCCCTAGGAGAGCTACAAAGACACCCTGTAAGCCAAAACCAATCCCCTGGCCTTGAGTACATTTTCATATGACAAGTCAAATTATAAAACGTTTCTCTTGGCTAAATTACTTGTATTAAGAAAATGAGGACAAAGCATAAGATTTAAAAATTTTAAATCCTGGGGCAGCAGTTGGATAACATAAAGCTAAGTAGGTACATTCATCTATTAGTATGTTAGATATTAGATAATTCACAATGACACTCTACCCACCCACTTGAATTTTATAACACAATTAAAAAACAGACCGAAATACATAGATCATCCTCTCACCACAATTACATGCATTTACTAATGCAGAAACGTATGACACCAATGAGTACTGGCATCAGTTTGAGCATTGTGTATCTCTGCAGTGACAAAGCATTTCAATAATACCTTTCTCTCTTGCTGTTAAAAAACTCTGGCAGAACTACCAGAGAAACGGCCTTGTAGAGAATGAATGCACAAGGAAAAAGGGATTTTTCTGCATCAGCTCTAAGGGATAATATGTAGAAATAAGGGATAATATGTGGCCTATTTCTTAATCTCTTAAATTAGTAAGTACCTTTAAACAATTCTCAAATTGCAATGAAATGAGATACCTTATTAAGGTAGGGAAGTTTAGCAAATAAAATTTAAAACAATGAAACTTTTTTTTTTAAGAAATGATTGAATTTTGCTCTATTAAAGTTGGCCAAATTATATTTCCTTCCATTTCCAAATGATTTATTTTGATTATACAGAAATCTTAGATTTTGTGGATACAAAAATAAAGGGTTGAATCACTTTTCAAACAATGCTTTTAATTGTGCACTCTGAGCCTCATGAAGCAGCTAAACAATGTTTCCTTTAGTGGCATCTCAATATATGTCATGACTTTTCTATCTCTTTCAGTGTGTAAACAAACTCATTTTAGTTGCTGAGAGTTGGTCCTCCTCATTTTAAATGTCATTACTCTGCCTGATTTGACATACTTTCTATTCCTTCCCCAAAGTTCATTAACATCTTGTAATGGAGATAGAGAGACATGAGCTTCTCTCATGCACTTCCTTTTTCTCTTTTACTAACTTTATCCTCTGAAGTTGGGGCAGTGCTCCAGTGCTGAAATCAGTTCACTTAAAACCAATTATTCTGATGGTCAGATTACTAAATGGTTTATTGTATGAAAGACGTATTTGTTTCTTTTAACTATACATTAGAAATTTCATACTGCTGGTGTTTCTGTGCATTTCAAGTTTTTTCTAAAGGTTATTTTAATGACTTTCATTTTATCTTTTTTTACAGCATTTTAAATTTGCCTACCTCGTATGGTTGTGTGGGATTTTACCGTACCAAGATTCCTAGGAAGAACTTCAATCCATTTACTGATTGCTGAACTCCAATCCATTTTCTGATTGCAAAATTATAAACTGATGGAGGTCTTTCAAACTAGAAGAAATGATTTTTTAATATAATGTAAACAAAGATGTGCTATAAGAAATTAAGAGAGGATGAAGCACTGAGAGGAAGGAACAAGAAAATGGACACTTTGCTGGGAATAAAGTGGAAAAGAGCATAAAAAGGCAATATTTCTAGGCTGCCAAAATGCAAGATGTAATGATAAGCAAAAGAAAGGTCAACTGAGGGGGCAAAGATAGGAGATAGTAAAGATGTTAACACTGAAAGCCTAAAAGAGGGTTGAAGCAGTAGGAAATAGAGGTCTCTGATAAAGTTAGCATTACTTTGCAGGAATTTGATTTGGACAGATGAAGGATCAACCTGTCCTACTGCAAAGGAGGTTCATTGATGTTTAGTTTGTTTAAGCTTGGTGGGTTCCCTTGATCTCAAATGGATGGCATCCCACTGGCTGCCTCTGGTGTATATGACTCTTTGTAACCACAGGGTGGCAGTACTGGAAATACTGTATTCTCTCTCCCACTTCCGCCCCTCCACCTCCCTCCCCGGACAAGCGGTGTCCAATTTTTTGGCCTCCCTGGGCCACATTGGAAGAAGAAGAATTATCTTGGGCTACACATAAAATACACTAACATTAATGATAGCTGATGAACAAAAACAATTAAAAAAAGGAAAAATAATAACCAAAAAAAATCTCATAATATTTTTAAGAAAGTTTATGAATTTGTGTTGGGCTGCATTCAAAGCTGTAATGGGCCTCATGTGTCCCACAGGTCAAGGCTTGGACAAGCTTGCTAGACCCTTGGCAGATTTCAGACATATGAGAAGGTGAAAGATCTATTTCCTGTTTCTCTTAGTAATCTGTAAGTTAAGGAGGAACAGTATCTGTCCCCTTTCTACAGTCAGTCTACCTTTCTTTTTGATATTCCTCCAATATCACCAGGGCAGATCATGATGTTTCCAAGTCAATGGGCAAATCTTTGGCAATCTTCCACTTTTGAAAACGGCATCCCTGATGAGAAGGAACTGCATTTCACAGAGGCAGTAGCTACTCTCCAAGTCTTCTGACATTATCAGAGGGTAAAGGTGAAAACAGTATTTGCTTTTAGAGCCACATCGGTTGTTTATAACTGGCATCCAGTTGAACTAGTCAGTGTTGGGCCAAACTGGTTAGTAAATATTTTGAGTATCATACATAGTGAAATTTATTCTGTAAGATTACCCATCTCGAAAATTCTTCTTGGGAGAGAGTTCCAAGACGGCCGATTACTAGCAGCTCAGGATTGTAGCTCCCAGTGAAAGCACAGAGAACGAGAGGATGCCACACTTTCAGATGAATTTTTGTTGCTCATGGACCAGGAGATTTCCAGTGGAGGAGCCCAACAGGTCACCAGTGCAACTCTTGTGGCCGGCATGCCAGTTTTGCTGGCGCCTCGGGGGGTGGTTCTCAGTGCAGACAAAACGGGACCGGGTCTCCTTCTGGTCAACGTTTGGAGCTCCAGGAAGGCAGAGTTGCCCATTCAGCTTATTGAAAAAGGGACTCAAGAGGGAAGCCAGACCAGAGATTCCCGGGCAGAAAAGCACCATAAATCTTAATGCTGCTGTTTTAGCTGTCACAGTGGGTTGCTCAGATTCCAGTGCTGGGAATCAACAAGTTTGATGTCCACTCAGAGACCTAATTTGAAAGTAGGTAATTACAAATATGACAGATGGATAAATTTACAATGATGGGAAGAAACCAGCATAAAAAGGCAGAGAATACCCAAAATCAGAATGCCTCTCCCTCTACAGGGGATCTCGTTCCTCATCAACAGGGGAACAAGGCCTGATGGAGAATGAGTGCATTCCATTAACAGAATTAGGCTTCAGAAGGTGGATAATAAGAAACTTCTGTGAGTTAAAAGAACATGTTCTAGCCCAATGTAAAGAAACTAAGAACCTTGAAAAAAGGTTTGATGAAATCCTAACAAGAATAGACAATTTAGTGAGGAATATAAGTGAATTAATGGAACTAAAGAATACAATACGAGAACTCTGCCAAGTATGCACAACTTTTAACAGTCGAATTGATCAAGCAGAAGACAGGATATCAAAGGTCGAAGACCAACTTAATGAAATGAAACGAGAAGACAAGATTAGAGAAGAAAGAGTGAAAAGGAATGAGCCAAGTCTCTAAGAAATATGGGACTATGTGAAAAGACCTAATTTACGTTTGATAGGTGTACCTGAATGTCATGAAGAGAATGAATCCAAGCTGGAAAATATTCTTCAGGATATTATTCAGGAAAACTTTCCTAACCTAGCAATGCAGGACAATACTCAACTCCAGGCAATACAGAGAACATCACAAAGATATTTCTCAAGTAGAGCAACCCAAAGACACATAATGGTTAGATTCACCAGGGTTGAAATAAAGGAGAAAATTCTAAGGGTAGCTAGAGAGAAAGGTCAGGTTACCCATAAAGGGAAGCCTATCAGACTCACAGCAGATCTCTCAGCAGAAACCCTACAAACTAGAAGAGAGTGGGGGTCAATATTCAATATCCTCAAAGAAAAGAACTTTTCAACCCAGAATCTCATATCCAGCCAAACTAAGCTTCATAAATGAAAGAAAAATAAAATTTTTTGCGAACATCAAGCACTTAGAGATTTCATTACCACCAGGCCTGCTTTACAAGAGCTTCTGAAAGAAGCATTACACACAGAAACAACCAACCAGTATCAGTCATCCCAAAAACTTACCAAAAGGTAAAGAGTATCTCCACAATGAAGAATCTATATCAACTAATGGGCAAAATAGCCAGCTAGCATTAAATGACAATATTAAACTCATAAATATCAATATTAATCCTAAATTTAAATGGATTAAATGCCCCAATCAAAGACACAGACAGGCAAATTGAATAAAAAGTCAAAACCCATCAGTATGCTGTATCCAGATCCATCTCAGAAGCAAGGACACACAGAGACTCAAAACAAAGGATTGGAGGAAGACTCACCAATGAAATGGAGAGGAAAAAAAAAAGGAGTTTAACTTTCGACTCTTACAAAATAGACTTTAATAGTAACAAAGACTAAAAGAAACAAAGAAGGACATTACATAATGGTAAAAGAATCAATGCAACAACAGGAGTATGATTGTAAATTTATATGATCATAAATATATATGCACCCAATATAGGAGCACCCAGATACATAAAACAAGTTCTTAATGACTTATAAAGAGACTTGGACTCCCACACAATAATAGTGGGAGACTTTGACACCACATTGTTAGTATTCGACGGATCAACCAGATAGAAAATTAACAGGGACATCTATGATTTGAACTCAGACCTGGAACAAGTAAACTCAGTGAATATTTATAGAATTCTTCACCCCAGATCCACAGAACATACATTTTTCTCAGTATCGCATTACACCTATTTTGAAAGTGACCACATAATTGGAAGTAAATCACTCTTCAGCATTTGCATAGCATTTCACAGACTTAAATAAAATATTGGTTGGCTGTTCGTTATTTTCTTTCCTTATTCTTTCCTGTCTCTAAGCACAATTATCAGCATAAAAGAGGTTTTAATACCTATTTTTAGACTGCATTCCTGCCTGGGCAATAGAGCAAGACTCCTGTTCTCTCTCCCCCTTTTTCTTTCTTTCTTTCATTAAAAAAAAAAAAAAAAATTCTTCTTGAAGGGGTGGCTGGCCCTAATCACAAGTAATTCTCAGAACATACTAATTGTAATATTTCCTCCGGTTTCCAGCTTTGGGCCTTGGTAATAAATCTAGGCAAAAGAAAAATCCAGCTGGTCATTCTCCACCAGTCTCCTAAAGAGTTTAGTAATGCTGCCATGACAACGGGTAGTTCATTCCCTTTTTATTTAATAAGAATCTGTTTTATTATCCTATGCTTGGTTTGATTAATAGTAGAGTACATTATGATGTTTACCCACTTACTCATATAGGTATTCAGCACCTAAATACATAGTTTGTATTATGCTTATAAAGCATATAAATATAATTTATATAAAATTATATAAATATAATTTATATTTTTATAAATAAAAATAAAATTATAGCCATAAAATTAAGATGCTTAAGTTTTGAGAGAAGAAAAAAAAAGAGCTTAGCATGTTTAGATAAAACATAGTGATAGCTTAACCAAAGAGATTATACACATATATATTTGGAGCAGATTATTTTATCTGGCTCTTGAAGGAAAGATAGGAATTGAAGCCCCAGAAAAAGGATATAAGATGAAATGAAGATATCATCATGGCATTGATCTTCTCATCTGATTGTTTTTTTCTTAAAAGTGGTTAATATTTTCTGCTTTGAATTGTTTTCTATTCTTAAGAAATCTTAAGTCTGCATCTTGATTAATTTAGACATTCTTAATGATTATATCATAAACTTTTAAAACAATTTATTTATATTTTAGTCACATTTTGAGTGCCTATTATTTGCCTTTCAGATATAAAAGATACTGTCTTTACCCTCCGGGAGCTCACAATCTATTAATAAGCAACTATGATGGGTAATTCATATTATTCCGTTCAATGTTTCCATTTTGGTAGAGAAGCAGACAACTTATAGTCAAGGTCATTCTTTGTGCATCAAAGAATTATTGAAAGGGACAAAAATGTGTGTCAAATAATAATCTGCATTCTGCCATCCAAGAATTAGTCTCTCCCCATCTCTCAGTTAGTAAAAATTACTCATTGATAGGGAAGATGTCATCTTCATTTCACCCTAGCAGTTGTGGATTGGCATATACATGTCTTCACTTCTTAAAACCAACAGAGGCCAGGCGCGGTGGCTCACACCTGTAATCCCAGCACTTTGGGAGGCCAAGGCAGGTAGATCACAAGGTCAAGAGATCGAGACCATCCTGGTCAACATGGTGAAACCCCGTCTCTACTAAAGATACAAAAAATTAGCTGGGCATGGTGGCGCCTGCCTGTAATCCCAGCTACTCAGGAGGCTGAGGCAGGAGAATTGCCTGAACCCAGGAAGCGGAGGTTGCGGTGAGCCAAGATCGCACCATTGCACTCCAGCCTGGGTAACAAGAGTGAAACTCCATCTCAAAAAACAAACAAACAAACAAACAAAAAACAGAATTTGGGTAGCCTGTGCTCACTGAATTCTTAGCAACATGTGACTCACCTCACACCAACTTCGTACCAGGAATTATTTAGAAAATGCTCTTTATTGAAGTCATTTTTTTCTTATGTAGAATATATACACACAATGTGAACAACATAATACAACAGATGCTCTTGTTGTGAATTAAAAACAGAATATTTATAAACTTAACAAAAGGATAGGCAGGTTTTTAAATGTCATGAACAACTTTGAAATGTTAATTATAAAACCTGAAATTTAAAAAATGTTTATATATAATATGATTAGTCTTAATATTAAATGGATTTTATGAGACTTAGGAGCTAAAATACAAAAGAAAAATGAAAGGATCATCATTATACAATTTGCCATATATATTTATTATGATTAAAACAAAATAATCATAAAAAGTCTCTATCAATAGCTTCTAGAACATAAATATCTCAAACTATTAAGATAAATTATTTCTGATGGTAAAATTATACCTGAATTTTATTTTATTTATCATTTACTGTATTCTCAAAAATTTCTAAAACATATGTATGCTATTTTTATCATCATAAAATATTAATATTTCTATAATGAAAAATTCCCAATATACATTAAAAGTCCAATTAACCCTCACATATGCAAGTTCCTAATAATGATTAAGATTTTCCCAAGATTGCTTCATCCATCCTTTATTTTATCTTTTTTTCAATGTTGAATTTATTTTGAAGTAAATCTCTGCTATCACATCATTTGCCTCTACATATTTCAGCGTGTATCTCCAAAAAGTATGAATGATTTCTTGTATAAAGACAATGTCATTATCACTTATTTAGAAAAGCAATATTTCCTTAACACCAAATAATATCAAGCACATAATCAATTTTCCCAGATTTTTAAAAAACTCTTTTGTATTATTTGGTTTGTCTGAATCAAGATCTCCCAAAGTTCTACATATTGTTAACACTTGTGTAGAACACTTATGTGTCTGTATGTCTTTCAATATGTAACAGTTGTCACTTTTAAGTCACTCATTTGTTTCACAAAAAAAAAATAATTTAACTTCTGAAGTGCTTTTATCCTTAACTTCCCATCTATTATGTTACTCGTAATTATAATCATTCTTTTTCCTTCCATTTAGTCTAAGTATGAGTCTTTGAAGATTTTCTTCATGTCCTTACTTTCATTTTAGAAGAAATATCTTCTAGCAAGGATTTCTTGCTATTCTACATTTTCTCTGATGTATTTAGAGGAGAGGAATTGCCAATATTATTTAGAAAGAGAAAAATATTCTCCTTTCTGTGGAAATGGTTTTTATTTTTAAGTTAGATAAATCCTACCAGAGGATAATAATTTGAAATATTTGTTCAAAACTTCTGCTCTTCAACATGTGGAAAAATCCAGCACTCTACATTGTTATAAAAATTTTGTTTTGAGAACTTCCCTTTTGTCACTTTTGGTTGACTAAAATGTTTTTCTCTTTCTCAAGACTTTTCCTATAATAATTTTAGAACATTTCATCATATTCTTGATTACTTTTCTGCCTTTTTTCTTAATTTTTCTTTTGTGTTCTTTCATATTTATTAATATGTGATTAAAATAGGAATATAAAACAGCATACTTAAGTATACACAAAATCATAACAGATGTTGGTGAGGATGCAGAGAAAGAGGAACACTTACACACTGTTGGTGGGAATGTAAATTAGTACAACCTCTATGAAAAACAGGATGTAGATTTCTCAAAGAACTAAAAATAGAGCTATTATTTGATCCAGTAACCTCATAACTGGGTACCCATCCAAAGGAAAAGAAATCATTATATCAAAAGGATACCTGCCCTTGTATGTTCACAATAGCAAAGATATGTAATCACTCTAAGTGTGCATCAATGGACGATTGGATAAAGAAAACATGGTATATATACAACATGTGATACTATGTAGCCATTAAAAAGAATGAAATAATGTCATTTCCAGCAATATGGATGCAACTGAAGGCCACTATCAGAAGTGAAACAACTCAGACACAGAAAGACAAATACCACATATTCTCACTTATAAGTAGGAGCTAAATGATATGTACACACAAATGAAAAGCATGGAATGACAAACAACAGATACTTGAAGGGTGAGAGGATAGGAGAGTTAGATGATGAGAAATTACCTAATGAATTCAAAGTAGGTTATTCTGGTGATGAATACTCTCAAATCTCTGACTTCACCACTACACATTATACCCATGTCACAAAATTACATCTGTATTCCATAAATTTATACAAGTAGAAAAGAGTGTTAACCTAGTTTTTCGAAACATTGAATCTTTTGCTGAATATTTAAAAAATATTAAATATGCCACTATGTCAACTTTATATTCCAAAATAACTTTAATGAGGATATTGAGTACATTTTTTAGAAGTCTGATCTTTTATACATTTGAAAGAGAATTTTTTGTTGTTCTGAAAAAAATATGTCTTATTCAGACTTTAGTGTTTTCTTTAAACCTGGATGAATAAAAACCTGCCAGGTTATTTCAGCAGTGCTTGCAACCTAGCTTCATCTTCTGTCTTCTAGAATCAGGTTTTGCTTCCATGAAGAAAATAGGGCAAAGTAGAGCAGATTCAATAGCTTCCCACTGTCCTCACAACTCACTCACTTTAAAAACTGTGTACCATGCCAAAATGTCCCCCTCCCAGTCAAAATTTACATATTTATTTAGCTTTGTCTGAACATATGGTTGTTTCCCTCAACCATGTAGAATTAAATTGTTTGGGGAAATAATGTACTACAATCCAACAAAAGCAAAGCACATAAATACTTGTTGTTTCTCCTGTTTTCTTATAAAGATGATTTTCAACAAGAACAAAGTACATATTACAGGTATTGCTTTAATCTAAGATAAAGATAAATTTTTCTGATCCCAGCTACAGAAACTAGGAATTACTGATCAGGTTGCTGGAGTAATTCATCCTTTTTGCATTCAATTCATGGTGTTTTTTGTTTTTCTTTTACTATTATTTTAGTAAATTATTTCAAGCACATGACACGCAGGAGTGAACTGAGAGAAGATCAGTACTAGCTTGACATATTCCTCCTATTTGGATCCAAAGAGCAAATTCACATTCCTAGTCCCGTTTTTGACACTAAGACACATTGAGTCAATTCCTTTTCTTTCTTGAAATTTCCCACCTTTCTGGTTTTTTGCTCTTTTCTGTGGGTTTTCCAGCCAAGGATGCAACCTCATTGACCAGTATTTATTATGCCATTGTACCTTCATATATGTTCCGGTGACACAAGCATTGAGAGACTAATGAGTTATTTAAAGAAAACATATTGGAAGTATCAGGATATAAATTATTTTATCTAGAGTTATTTGTTATTAGCTTTTTAAAAATTCACCTATTTATCTATCTGTTTAACGCTGATTTCTTTGCCTAAATTGCCTTGGCAGCACCTGTGTCAGCATTATCAGTGTTGGTTTGTAAATTTCCCAGGGACAGATTATGTCTGTCTAACTTGCTGTGCACAGCAACGAATAAAGTACAATACCAAGATAGATTCTCAATGTGTTTTGATGGTGATAAATTTTACTGAGTATATTCTAATACCTTATTCTGGTTAAATTTTAAAGGAAAAACATTACTTTCAGTAGATCACACAATTAGCCCTAGTGCATTTGAAAAGAAAACTAAGGTATGAAATGTATTTCAAGTTTAGATATGAATTATCTGAACTATATTAATTTTGCATAAAAAACTTGTGTAAGATGCAATCCAAATGTCATTGCATGGACAATCATTTAAAAATTACTTGAAGATTAGGCTCCTGTTAATATCTAATTAATGATGCAATGGCTTAATTTTTAAAAATATGTGTAATTTATTCTTTAGTCATTTAACATTTTAAAGCCAGGTTTGGCTGAAAATTATTATACTTCCTTATGGACTGATACCAATAGATATATAATTTTTCAGTAATGAACATGCTGCTAGTATTCTGTTTATTTTACAGTTGCAGTTGTAAGTAGAAGGTGTCAAAAGAAATCACTTATAAAATAAGCAAAGGTTTGTCATAACATTTTTATTTGAAGCTAGTAATAATAAAATACATTCCAATGAATTTAGCAACTACTTTTCCTGTCAAAATTTTAAAGTGACTCTTATTATAGAAAAGTTTATCTTTTTTACATATTGCTCAATGTATTTTCATCCAATGTAAGCAACAGGATTCTTTGTGGACTTGTTTTCAGACATAGCCATCTTAGATCATACCTAATTTACTCTAGCTTCTGAAGAATGTCTGCTTCAGAAATCTTAAGAGAAACAATGTGATTTGGATTTTGCAATGTTCATACCTAGGAAGAATTGTTCATCTCCTAGATGAAGATGAATCAAGAGTCAGAGAATGCCCGATAGCCCTTCCATAATCCAATCTATACAATATCATATCAAACAAATTTTATTTGAATTTCAATACAAAGTATATTCAAAAGGAAATTAAATATGTCACCATTTTAAATATGGAATGTTTCTTGTCTGTTCAATTAATTTACAAATAGGAATATATGTAAGTTGTTTTAATGTTGGGCTCTTTCACAGTTCGTGAATTAAAGCTAATACAGTAACACTCTTGCATTGCCTGTTTGATCCCTCTAGTGCATTTAGGGATATTTATCCTCTCTTACCTACTATGGCATTTTTGCTTACATCCCTTTCTTGGAATATTCTTTTTTCTCTTAAGACTGATTTCTTGCACCTCTTACAAGTTTCCAGTTCAAGTTGTACCTTTAATTTGAGGGCTTCCTTGACCATTCTCATTCACAGTCCTCTTAGAACATGCCAAAATGGATTATTTGACACTCATAAAAAATTGTCATGTGCTAATTGTCATTTTTGTTTTATAACTTTTATGTTATTGTTAAACTTGAAATGTTTACAAACTTTTCTGTAGAAAATTCCATGTATTTATTTCCTTGCCAAGTGGAATACAGAGGGTTCAATAAATACATCACCAAAAGAATGAACAAAAGTAAATGAAGGAAATGGTCTTCAGGGCATTCTCAAACTGAGCAAACATCGTACGGTTACATGAAGTTGTTTCATTTGGGTAACACCAAATCTGCAATTTGATGGCAAGCAAAAACAGGCTTTTCTATTAATGCTGGAACTGTAGAACTCATGTAATAAAGACAGCTGATTTAATGCTATCAACAATATGGTTTCCTATTAGATATTATGTTTCTGATAGATTAGAACTAGTCATATGTCCAGAAGTCTTGGCAACAAACACAGTTTTACAAATTGGAAAAAGTATTTCTTTCATAAGGAGAAGATAGGTGAGTAATGAAAAAATATAGCAGTCACAAGTGGCTATTTGAGATAAGCCAGATTCAACATACACTCTAATTGGCATGCACTATCTTTATTTTTTTACCTGTTAGTGTTAGAAATAAACAGGAATGGATATTTTCCTAACTGAATTTGAAGGGCAAGAAAATTATTAAGAAAGAATTTTATCTTGAAAGGTAAGTATTTCTCAGGGTAGGACAAGGGCTTTTCACATTTTGTTCACTTTATTTCCTTGTTTCTTTTTCATTTGGTTGCTTTTAACTGAAATATTGTATATACATAGATGCATACAAACAAAAACCAAACAAAACTGAGGTTCTTGCAGGAAAAGACAAGGTGAACCATAAAGAGAAACCAGTTGGTATTTAAAATTTTGGGTTTTTTTAATATTTACAATGATAGGAAGTAGAGAAAATATAAGAAGAAAAATTATATAATCTTAGTAGAGAGACAAATCTTTTTAAAAAATCAATCATTTTTATTCATCACCATAGATACTGACCTTTTATTTCTGAAGGCTTCCCTTACACTCATACTTCCACTTACATTGGGAATTCAGAGCCCCTGTGTCTCTGAGAAACCTAACTCACTAAGAAAGTTTACTTCCCTACCTCTTTTATTTTCCATGCAGACTTTACAGAGAAATTTAAGGTGTCTTGTCAAATAACAAAAACAATGAAGTAAAATGCATTAACATTTTATGGGAGAACTGTACTTTTTTCCTTCAACAATTTTTATATTTCACGAAGTTGGGCCTAAGTTATCTTTGTCATGAGTATTGAGTGTGAAAGTTCTTAAACTTTTCAAACTGGGGTTAGCAAATATATTTTCAGAATTTGTAGATTATCTGCCAGAATTTTATGTGAATATTGCATTTTCATTTCAATAATTATCCCAAAAAAGACAACTAAATAAAAGCAACCTAAAAATAAGTTGGGACTTTTTAGATTTCACCTTCCATGGGATGTTGCATTTAGCATAACAAAGATAGCAACTGAAAGAATTTAAAATAATTTAACCTTTTTTGACATGTCAAAAGGACCTTGAAACCAATCCCATTTATAATCCAAAATAATGGTTCCTGAAAATTCTCTCTCCTGTTTCTCTAGCTTTTAATATTGCTCACATCCTTCAGCCTCTGTCTCTAAACTTTACTATTAACCCTTCTCTAAGTTCCTGACCATATAATGATTCTTTTACTTTTTCCTCTTTCCCTTGTCTCTCTTCTTTATTGTTTTTCAATAACTGAATCTTAACCATTACACAGGCAAATACTTCCTCCTCCCATTTAGTATCTCTTGCCCATATCCACAAACTAAGCAAACGTGAAAGTACTTTGACATATGTAAATAAACCTTGTAATTTGCAGGGTAAGAACTAAGAAAAGAAGAGAGAATGCTCAGCTGGTGAGTCATGCAAAAGTAAGATAGAGAAGAGCCTGTAAATATCCATAAACCGTAACTTTTTCAATTGTTAAACAGCATAACCTTTTTTGGATGGCCAAATAACTTTCATTCTGTTTTTGAGCAACAGTCCCATTAGTGCTATATGACCACATTAATTAAGAGTATTTCCCTTTAACATTACATTAAACACAATTTTCAACCTAAGGACTAATGTTTATGAGAGACCATAGTTACTTTCTCAATAGTCCTCAAATTTTCACTTTTGAGAATGAATATTCTGAATTAAAAGTGGATTGAACCCTCTAAAGTGACAGTAGGTGATTGGTTAGACTTGAACAGCATATTGGGATGAAAAAATGGGAGAATAGTAGGGAATGAAAAAATGAAGAGATTAGGTGTCAATAAGCATAAAATAACAAGTATAGGAAGGAAATGGAAATAGAAAGGGAAATGCCGAGTGTGTCTTGTGAGAGGAAGCAATAATTTCTACAGCCATCTAAGTTGGCTGGCTTGAAAAAAAAAGATGGAAATTCATTTTGTTAAAGGGGCTAGTTTAATCAACATTCTTTCAATAATATATATTCACTTATTTTTATTTTTTAATTGACATAATTATACATAGTATAGGGTATAATGTGATGTTTCAATACATGTATATATTGTGTAATGTCCAAATCAGGATAATTAGCATATCCATCACATCAAACATTTATCATTTATTTGTGGTAGGAGTATAAAAAATCTTCTTTTCTAGTTATTTTCAGATATGCAATACCTTTCTGTTCATTGGGTGACTGTAGTCACCCCATGGTGCAATAGGACCCCAGCATTTATTCTTTCTTTCTAATTGTAACTTTTACTGCTTGATCATCCTTCATATACACCCCTTCAGCCTCCCCTCTCCAGTCTCTGATAATCACTTGCCTACTCTCTACTTCTGTGAGATCAACTCCTTTAGAATCCACAAGTGAGTGTGAACGTGTAGTATTATCTTTCTGTGTTTGGCTTGTTTTACTTAACATAATGCTCTTCAGATTTATCTAAGTTGTTGCAAATGACAGGATTTTACTTTTTTTTTAAGGCTGAATGGTATTCTGTTGTATATATGTCACATATTTGTATTCATTCATTCATCATTGGACACAGGTTGAGTCCCTATTTTGACTATTGTTACTAGTGCTGCAGTAAACACAGGAGAGCAAATATCTCTTCGACATACTTCAGCAGTAAAGTTTTTGATTATATGGAAGTTCTATTTTTAACTATTTGAGGAAACTCCATACAGTTTTCCATAATGGCTCTAAAATTCTTAAAAAGAGGGAGAAGGACTAAATGTTGTCAAGGATGTGAAGAATTTGAACCCTAAGACATTGCTGGTTGGAAAGCAAAATGATCCAGTTTTCATGGAAAACGGTTTGGCAATTCGTTAAAAAGCGAAACATTGAATTACTTTATAATTCAGCAATTTCACTCCTACATGTATACCCTAAAAAACAAAATAGGTACTTAAATATTCATATACAAATGTCGGTAGCAGTAAAAGTTAATAATAGGCAAAAGGTGAGAAAAATCCAACGTATTTTCAAGAGTATATTCCCTCTTGAAACTGTCCCATTCACAGCATCCAGGGCACAACACTATTCTGATTCGCTGTTACGTTTGTGATTGCTCCTTCTCAGTTGTGCTTGCTTGTTTTGGCTTCTCTTTGTCCTAACTTCTAAATACTTTTTGCCTCAAAGCTTAGCCCTAAGCTTTCTTCTCTTTTCATCTAGAATCTTGGTCCCCAGAGAATCTCATTTATACATATAGATAACACTCAAATCATATCCATATGCTGTGGACACCTTGTGTTTCCACTTTCACAAGTTCCAGGTTTGTATGTCCAACTGATTACTAGAGATATCTTGGCTATCACATACATACTTCCCATTTAGGACATCAAAAAGGAACCCTTGACATTCTCCTATACGTTTCTCCCTCAGTGTGTCCTACCTTAGTGAAAGGTACTATGTCTATCTGCGTGTTCCAGGCAAAAGCTGAGGAATGATCTTACTCCTCTGTAATTCATTCTTATGTCCTATTTATTCTACCTGAAAAATACATCTACTTCCACTCCCTCCAGGTCGCTGTTGTCTCTCCCATGGGCAATGATAAAAGTGTTGTAACTCTTTTCATTACTTCCTCTCTTTTCTTTTCCAAACCAGTCTCCACAAAACAGCCAGAATGATATTTTAAGAGCATAAACTATTCCCACTTACAAGTTTTTAATTGGCTTCTGATTGCATTTAGAAGAAAATTCATATTTCTCTTCATCTTACAAAGCATGACACAATCTGATCATGGTCTGACTGCCTTTTCATTTCCTGTTCCTTAATAAACCTTTTCCAGCCACACTGAGTTCTTGCATTTCTTGGAACCATCCATTTTGCTTTGGCTTCTTTCCATTTACTTTGAAATGAACACATATACTTCCAGTCTTTTGCTTGGCTAACTCCTTCTCCTGCTTCATCTCTCAGTTTAAAGGTCTCCTTTCCAGAGAAGCCTTTTCTGACCACACTATCTGAAATAAGACCCTCCTCCATCAATCTCTATATAGCTGGTCCTGCATATTTTCATCTTTAGCAATTCCAGATTTAGTATTTGTTTGTGTGGTGTTATTTTCTATTTTCAATATTGGACCATAAGTGCCAGGAAAACAGGCTTTTCCCTCTTTTTCATCATGCCTTTGAGCAACCTTCCAAAAAAATACCAGGGAAATAGGGGAACTATCAGATTATTCACACATCTAGTATAATTTCTGCTGCATATCATTTTTCTAATACATACTTTTAATCTAATGAATTCTTTACTAATTATCTATTACCTACCTGACACTCTAATGGGAGCTGGGCAATCAACAAGGAGCAGCAGTTTACAGTTTAGGCAGACTACTGATAAGTGAAAGGACGATATTAATCATATGTGCTCCAATAGGGAGCAGCACACAGCGATGTATGAAGTATGTCTTTGCTTCCTTGAAAATGGCTGAACCCTGGATCCAATTCCAGCCAAAGTCCTTAACAAGTGGGACAGTTGCTTCTTTCCTTTTTTCAAACCCCAGTTGTGCAGTGAGACACGTATACCTCATGGAGAATCCCCATGTAAGTGCTCCAGTCCACTGGCAGCTGTGTGAAACTGTCTTAAAAAGCCAAGGCTTCGGATGACTCAAATCTCAACCATCATTTGTCTGACTGCAACTGCAGGACAGATCCCAAGGTAGATCACAATTGCGCCTGAACCAAAGCCAACCCAAATATCTGTAAGAAATATTAATAAATTGTTGTAAGCCCCTAAGTTTTAAAGCGGTGTGTTTTATAGCAATGGATTTACTAAAACAGTAATGACATTTTTATTTTTACTCCAGTGTTGCTAGGTTGTGTTTGTTAATGCATGACAAGGAAAGAAGACGGAATGCAATTGTTTAGCTAAGGGCAAATAAGGAAAAGAAAACATTCAGATCAGCATCACATTGCTTTGTGGAAACTCAGGTTCTCTTAATGCTTCTTAAGGCTCCTTTAAACACGTGGATGCACTCATCCATCCATCCATCCATTCATCTCCCCACCCAAAATTCATTTAACATTTATGGAGGGAGCTCCTACTCTGAGGCAGGCTCTTTGTTAAGCAATGAGATGCAAGATGGAATGAAACAGGACTTTGCCCTCAAAGAAAATCTGATTAGGAAAATTTAGAATCATTCTAAAAAAAAAACACAGGTAGATTGTGAGAGTTATAAAAATAGAAGACAATATTTTTGTTTGTTTATTTTCCTCTTTGGAATTTTTGAAACAACCATTTACCCTAAAAGTCTCAGATAGATCTGTTAAATCAAAATCTCAAACCCACTTCTCTGTTTTCCCTATGCATTAGTTAAAACAAGTCTTGACTGAAAATAGTTGAGAATCTGCTAAGGAAGATGTGTTGCTGTGGGGCTGGGTCTGAAAACAGAGAAAAGACAGAACAATTTAAAAAGGTATGTGCATCATGCCCACTAGCCACTCACCAAGAAACACCAGCAGATGCAGAAGTATGGGAGTCAGAGAAATAAGAATAATCATGTAGTCACCTTTAGAAACATCAGGTGCTCTAGTCATATCAATTGCAATTTCTAAATTGTATCTACATTTATTTATTCACTTCACTTCATAAGAATATAGCTATGTTCATACAATATCAAATATTAAAGCAGATGAGATCCCTGGCAACATTTATATTCACTTAATTGATATAGGCTATATAATATGGTTGGTGCTAATTCAAAAGCCATATTAGATTATTTACAGTTTTATTATCCAGGTGATTCTGCATTTCTTATAGATTTTTATTAAGTATGTGTCCTGCTACAATGACACTGGGGTAATTTAAAGCGTTCTGAACTGATTATAAATATCTATGCATTTTATTTGGTGTTTCCCTTCCATCTACCTAGTGGTTTTTCTACACGTATGTTTATCTTTGGTAGTCAGACCATGTTGCATGCAGTTAACCATAAAAAATTCATAACTTTCTCAAGTTCACTTGAAAAGCAATACCTGGTCTGTCAAAACACATTTTAAAATGTCAAAATGCTTTTCCATTATGGCTTTATTTGGTGCTGTGGTGCTTTACAACCCCAATGTGCTGGGAAAAAAGAGATGAAAAGACTCATGTGGAGATCTGCTGCTGCAAAAAGTCAAAAAGCAACGCACTGATGTTTGGCTGAACACTCATAACCAGCAATGATTTAATAATTTATATTTGTAAATTATGTAAATGCGCATTTAGACCTTGGGGAAAACTGACACAAGAACAGAAAATGAAACACCGCATATTCTCACTCATAGGTGGGTGATGAAAAATGAGAACACATGGACACAGAAAGGGGAGTACTAAACACTGGGGTCTATTGGGGGGAAAAGGGGGGGGCCAGTGGGAGGGGGAGGTGGGGAGGGATAGCCTGGGGAGAAATGCCAAATGTGGGTGAAGGGGAGAAGGAAAGAAAAGCACACTGCCATGTGTGTTCCTACGCAACTGTCTTACATGCTCTGCTCATGTACCCCAAAACCTAAAATCCAATAAAAAATTTAAAAAAAAAAAGAAAGTGAGAGGGAAAAAATAAAGTCACTTTCCAGCATGCAAAAAAAAAAAAAAAAAAAAAAAAACTGAAATAAAAATCAATCATCAGGATTTTTTACTTATGATAAAACTAGCAAGATTAGCCCCCTCACAGTTAACACTCTTATTTTTAAGGTAGATATTAACCAGTAAAAGTTTTTTAGACAACTAGGTATAAAGATACTGACAGTTTCAGTCTTAACATGCACTTTTCTATGCAGCCTCAATTTGGGGCATGAAGCATAATAGAATCATTATCAGAACTTGATAACTGGTGAACTGTAATTCTGCAAGCCATTAGTAACTGCATTTCAGTATTTACTATTCATCTTGATATATATAGTTCAAAATACTTCATTGTATTGTGCTAAGGTCACCTGCTCAGAAAACAAGCGTTTTGGTTTCTGTATCAACAAGGCCAATTAGCTTTGTTCAGATTCCTGATCTTAGGTGACCCTAGCAACTCAACCTCACTCCTTCACAATATATTAGGAAATCTGTGTGATAAAGAATATATATAAAATATATTTATGCAACTTCATCATTATGAAAGAAAAAATCCTAAATAGAGGGCATACTCATAGTGAAACCATAACCGTGTAAGTACATGTGTGAGAGTTCATAATCATTATTACCTAAATGCCTGTCTTACAAAATACAGACATGAACAAAATTATTCTACTATGTGACAGACACTGTGCTGAGAATTGAGGACACTTATAGCTGGGAAGAAATATAGACATTGTGCCTGTCCTCCTTGACCTACATTCCCATAAGGAACATAATGTAGATGAAAACGTGAGTACCTTAGTCTCAACCTAGGGCTTAAGCATAAGATGACTTCAGCACCATGCCATCTTGGTTCAGCCTATGCCAACAAATAATTTATACGATCTCTCTTGCCTTATCAGGAAAAAGGAGTTCTAGAATATACAGCAAAAGAAAATAAATGTAATATGAAACAATACATCATACATATTATTCAGTTTAAGAATCTGACACATATAATTTTGTGGAAGATCAAAAAAATGTAATTATTCCTTTGATTTGCTTTTTCTATGAGCACAGTAATTTTCTTCTATTCTGTGAATCATTTTGGGGTGGAGAAAAGGAAGACTGACATTAGTCAGAAGCCAGTCTTCCCTGGGATCTTACTTCCAGCTGTCAAGTTTTCTGTTTTCCCATTTCTCTATAATACTGTAACTCTGACACTAGTTGGTCTGATTATTCTCTGAAAGATTTAAATTATATTAGTTCGAGTTCTTATCTCACACTCTAAGGAAAGTCCACTGACCTAAATCAAGATTTCTGTGATGTACTAGGCACTTAAACATACCCGGTCCCTTCTGACCCCGAACCACTACCCTTGCTGAACCCAAAATTTCAGTCATTACTCAACTCCTACTGCTGTTTCTCACCTTCTCTTTTCTGCCCACCACACATTTCTATGCCTATTTCTTTTCCTTTATTTCCTCTATGTCTTAGTTTGTCCTGTGCTACTACCACAGAGTATCTAAGACTGGGTAATTTTTAGAGAACATAAATTTATTTCTTACAGTTCTGGAAGCTATGAAGTCCAACATCAAGCCTCCAGCATCTAGTGAGGGCATACTTTGTGTGTCTTCACATGGCAGAAAGCAGAAAGGCAAACAAGGGTAAATGCTATACCCTTACATGGCGGAGGAGCAGAAGAGTGAGAAAACCCCCTTTTGCAGCCCCTTTTTTATATTGATCCTACTCTATGAATGAGGGCAGAGCTCTCATGACCTAAACATCTCTTAAATGTCCCCACCTCCCAACACCTTTGGCATTGGTGATTAAGTTTCCAACACACGACTTTTGGGGGATACATTCAGACCATAGCACCCCAAGATGACTTCATTTCTATGTATCTTTGAATATGTAGCAGCCTTCATTAAGTCTTGAAGTAAAAGATAAGCTTTAAAGTAATTAAAAATATGATGCTTTAAGACTTAACCATCTTTCTTTAAAAATACAGCTGCTCAGTTTCTGCCAAGCTGTGCAGGAATCTCTCTTCTGAAAAATTTCTGCATTTCAATGGTTTTCACATTATTATGCAGAACGTTAGCTCCTGCTACCCAGTTCACTCTTGCCTGCTAAAATAAAGGACCATCCACTCCGGACATGAGTCTTTTCTAGCACAGAGCACCTACTCAAAGCTGTTTTTCCTTTTAGTCTTTATTTATCAATCTCTATTGCAAGATAGAAGAGAATCATATACGAAACTGATTAGCTTCCCACTAATGTTAAATATGCTGCTTCAAATAGAAGACAATGGTGAACAAAGGCACTTTGGTTTTCAAATAATTTTTTTTCACTCTGTTAAAAAACCTTGCTCTGATTCTGAATTAGGTGCCACCTCCTCACTCCCACAGAATTCTTCACAGAGAACAGATTACCCTCTATTGTCATTATCTATTTAATCATCTATATCTTTCACTAGGTTTAGATTTCCACGAGGAAAGAAACTCTGTACATTTTTATCTGTCTGTTTTTTAGTGACACCTAGCATTGCCTGAAATTAGCTACTTAAGAAATATTTGTCATGTGAATGGATGAAAAATATTATATTCTTGATGAGACACCTGGATTTTCTACCTTTTCTCTATTTATAATATTTACAACATAGAAAATACTATGATCAAGTGATTATCATAAAAATTACAAAACAAAAAACCCAAAACATACCACTAGGCAAGTCTCTCACTCAAAAGCTGAGGACCTTGTGGCCAGAAAAGAGAAGTGAGAGCTTAGTCTTCTTACCTGTAAGGACTTCCCTAGGGTTAAAATCAGATTTCCACTCTTTCTGGGTCCTGCATCTTTCTATTATACCACATCTTAGCCTGAGGAGTCAGACAGCCTACAACCCTGAACTAGGAGGAAGCTAGTAAACAGCTTTCCAGAGGCAGGCATTGATTGTTTTTGCATCTCCTTACAAGTAGTGTGGTAAATGGAGCAGCTTCCAACTCCCAGAAGCTTGAGATGGCTTTTCGAGTGTGGAAAAAAAAACCAGCGGGAGCACCAGCACCTTCAGCCTCCAAGGTTGCCTTATATTCTTGGCAAAGTACATTGGTTGTTCAAGGGCATCTTAGATTTTCAAAAGCTGTTTTTGGACACTGGGAAGCTTTAGTTTCCTGAAGGTGATTTAAACTGCTTCCTTTGGGTGTAGAAGGATTAGGGTTTAAGAATCATAAGTGAGATTCATTAAAGAATAATAAGGATTAACAGTCAAATACTGCTTGCTTGCTCGCTTATTTGTTCTGCAAATATATCTTCCAGGAAATATTTTCATTGCACATAAAAAATGAAAATAGTTGAAAAATAACTGATAATCCTTAGGTTAGAAAAATCCCATTGAGGATAACCACTGGATATTTAATTTCTACTGTGTCCCTCCCCTCTCTCCTAAAGATTTTCTGCATCCTGTCTCTTTGGCCTCATTTCCAACCTGTCCTTCATTCAATCCTGTATGTAGCTACAGATAACTTGCTGGAGTAAACTGTGAGAGAGGTAATATATCAAAAATTGCCTCAATTGAAATCCCTGCTCCATCACTTTCTAGCTATGTGATCTTCTAGCTATGCTGACTTAGTGGTCTTGTTACTCGTCCATTGTTATAATATGTAAGGCATTTGCATAGCACATAATAATTTATCAGTAAATGTTACATAACACTTCCTCTACAATTCCAAAGCAACAAATGTGAATGTTTCTTTAGTTTCTTTTATAACAAACTCTGACCTAACATGAACACATTTGACAGCAAAGCCTGACTTGAACTGACTTTATAGTGTATCTAGTCTGTATTTATTCCACTAAAATAAATAAATTATTTCATTAAAATAAATATTTATTTATTTTACTGGAAAAAATTAATTCATTGGATTACATGGTGCATTATCAGATCCCGCTTAATGTTGTAGAATATGTGTGCTTATTGTGTTTCTGAAATCTAAAAAACATCTGAATTCAGAAATACATCTGTACACAAGAGCTTTGTATAACAATGGACTCCAGGTTATAATTATTTTAATATAAGCCAAGCCCCTAAATAGACTATGTTTGTTTAAACACCACTGACTCCCTCACAATATTTGAGTTATTCTCTTCCTATCCTTGTACTCCTCATTAAGTAAGTCCCAGATCAAGTGTGTAAAGCTCTGTAGAGGTCCCTTTACTAATCCAAACATTTGGATTTTTCTTCTTTTTGTCTCCCTAGTTCTTAATACTGTGCTCCATACAGTTTTCTTTGCTTTACTTTGTAAATTGCATTTTTTAAAAAGTAAGTATTACGTAAGCGAACATCTAAAATTTTTCCCAATGATGCTTTATACCAACAATGTTTACTTTAGAAAAGTAATCACTGAATTTTCTAAAATCTGGTTTAAGCTCATACTGAAGTGTTAATCATTTTTAGTGACAAAATTAAATTGTGTAAATAATAAACACGTATTCTTTTTGTGACTTTAAAAGAAAACTATAGTATTATAAGAAAACATGTACCGTTATGTACTCATGTATAATTTCATCAAAAGAACATGAAAACAGCAGCAAAACAGCAGTCCACTCATTGCCAAAAGGAAAAGTATTCCCTTGAGTACTAAACAACCACAAATGTTTCCATAATTCCAGCAAGAGATTAGAGGATATTTTGAAGCTTCTTGAATCTGTAAAATTATTATGTACTATATTTAAGATTGTATGCTCAGATAATTTAAGAAATTGTTCCTTTTTCACTTTTATTTTTTCTCAGTACACAAATAACATGATTGTTGTAGAAAAATTAGAAAATACCCATAAGCAAAAGTTATAAAAAAGGTTGCTAGTAATCTTGCTATTCAGAAATGATACTTATATATTTAGAAAGTTATTTGCCTGCATATGCATATTTAAATAGTATGTACAGGTATGTGTATGTGTCCTTCTGTGCATGCATATGTCAAAAGAAGATTATCACGAATCTACTATGTTTTAGTTACAATAAAGTTGTTAGGAGGCCAAGAAAACAGTCACACTTTGGAATTTTAAAATATAATTAGATGGGGAGGAGGAAAAATTTTAAGTCATAAACACATAAATATATCATTACAAACTGCGAATATGAAGGAAACAAGGCACTGAAGTATAGAAAAATGGCAGCAGTGGATAGGGTAGTTAGAGGAGAAGTCTCTGAGGAGAAAACTGTAATGGGCTTTGCGTGTGCAATACTGAACAAAGCAGAGAGCGACAAAGGATGAAGTGGAGAGGTCAATAGAGACGAGACCATGCAGTGGCTTACATCGCGTTGTAGGAATAACAATTTACTTTGATGAACAATGGGAAAACATCAGAACTCTCTACAGAGAGACTGATGTATTTGTATAGCCTGGTTTCTTAGCCTCAGCATTATTGAGATTTTGAATCAGATAATCCTTTGTTATAGGGAGATATCTTTTGCATTTTAATATTTTTAATAGGACCCATGGCCTCTATCCACCAAATGTCATTAACATCTTCCTCAGTTATAACAACCAAAATGTTCCCAAATACTTCCAAATGTCCCCTGTTGGTTAAGAGCACAATAGTCCTTCTTAAGATCACTAGTTTAAGTGACTGAAAACTATTCTGGCTGATAAGCAAAGAATAAATTTGCTTCTTCTTTTATTAAAGCATACCTGATTAAAACAGGCAGTCACCTTTTCACCAGAAAGAAAATTAGCCTTAAAAATGACATCAGTGGATTTCAGAGCAACAACAAGTAAACTGGATCCTCGATGCATTCATTAGCAGCTGAACCAACCAGCCTTGGATCGAACATTATGTTTATTTTATTATTATGTGATAAAATATATTAAAACTGTAAGTGTAATAGCATATGGGAGTGAAAATGGGAAAGCAAGTCAAAGTGCAAAATGGAAGACAAGCAAGTGAGGTGGCTAGTTGTTCATGTAGAGGATGGGATCTTGGACAAGGGAGACATGCGTTTGATTTGTGTATATGCTTTCTAGAGTGTCTTGGCATTATGGCCATGGAGAAGTTATAATAGCCAAGATTTTTTTTGGAGCTAGAATAGGCATGGTTTGGCTCTATACTGTAGTCCATCTATTTCCTCATTCTTTTGCTCCATTTCATAGCAAAATCTCTCACAGGGGTTTTTCATTTCCCAGAAAAAGAGGAAAATACATTGTGTGTATTATCTTGGCATACAGCCAAGATTACTATCTGAATCAAATCATATAAAATGGAATGTTTGATAAATGTTGTTGGAACAAATGACATTCTGAATTGTTCAAAAAAAATAAAGAATAACAACTCTACACCTAGAAAATAAAATTCAAATAGATCAAAGACTTAAATTGGAAAACAAGACTTCAAAACTATGAGAAATAATACAGGAGAAGTTTTCCATGATATAGGAACAGAAAAGGATGTTTAGTGATGATACCAAGCAAATCGCATGAAAGAAAATAGTAATTAAAATATATGATATCATTAAACAAAATTTACCTATCTTATAAAAGACCCCATAAACCAAGCATAAAGTCAAGGCAGTCTTAGAAAATATGTTCATAATATGTATAATAGGCAGAACATACACACAAAATAGATGATTCATATCCAAAAGAAAACAATAATCCAAGTGAGATGTGTGTTAAGTGATTCCTAACAGAGATACACCACATGCCCTTTCCCTCACCCAAAATAATACCTATATCCAAATTTACTATTAGGAAAACACAAGTTAAAGCAAGAAGAGTCAATTTCACTCACAGAATATATTACGTTTACAAAAGCAATCCTGATAATTTCCAATGTTATTAAACATGTGAAATATAAGAATTCTGATGGTGATTGATAAAAACAAATCAGAATAAACTGTTTTTCCATTTGTAAATATTCAATGATATTTCAAATACGTTACTTATAAAACATCAAGAAATTTGGCTTCTGGGTATATGCATAACTTAGAGAAATTCTGTGCAAGTATATTATGAGACATTGCAATATTGTTTATAGTAACAAAAACAAAGTCTTAATAGTAACATGATGAAAATATCTAAAGCAGTTAAAATGAAAGAACTGTATGCATACATCAACAGCCTAGAACTAGAAAGACTATATAATGTTAGCTATTATAAGTAATGTGCTACTAAACATTCTTGTGCATATAATTTTGGGAATCATATATGCACATTTACTTTGGGTGTTCACCTGAAAGTGAAATTGCTGATTTAGAGGGCATATGTGTCTTGCTTTAGTAAACTAGTTTGGCAGATTGTATTACAGCCCAGCAGTTTTCAAAGCGACTAGGCCAATTTACATTTCCATAAATAGTAGAAAAATGGGAATAACCCAAGTATAACCAGCAATGGAATGGATCAATAAATTGAAATACAATCATACAATGAAATGTTACTGAGAGAACAATTGTTTCATACTGAAGAAAGAGATAAATATCATACACATAATGCTGTCAAAGATGTGTGTGTATACAGACACACACACACATATATATGTGTATATACTGTGTTAAAACTTTCAAACACAGATTGGAAAAACTGAGATGAAATTCATAATAGTGTTTGTTTCTAAGGAAGAAGAAAAGAAGCCAGAGAATGCGCCTAGGAAGTTGAAAATAAAGAACTTCATTTAACTGTAATACTGAATTTATCTTATTAAACATCTCAGCAATAAGATTGACAAATGTGGTAGGGTTGTGGATATTTAACATCTTATTACCTGTATATTTCAGTTTCTTTTAAATGTTTAAAATATTTCAAACATAAAAATGTAGAACTTTCTTACTTTCAGGAAATTGCAATCTAGCAATAGCGATGACTGGGAAGTTATGATAAAGTATCTGAGAGAGGCACAAAGTGCCCTGGGAAAGCAGTAAGAAGAGGCCATTTGGTAGGGTGGAATATGGCAGAGTCATTTTCAGTGTCTGGTAGATAAGAGTAATGGACTTGGAGACACCTAGCTGGATTTGAATCTTGGCTTCACTGCTTTCTTATTTTTGTAATCTTGGGTAAATTCTTCCACCTCTTCACTCCTGCCTTTCTTCAGGCTGTTAAGTAGAGATAATGATAACACTTACTTCACAAGTTTTGAGAATTGGATAAGTTAACAAATATGAAACACTTAGAACCTTGCTGAGCACAAAGATACACTGATAAAAACCATGATGATTGTTTTCACCATAGAGGGATAAAAATTTATCAAGAAGTATAATTAGCCCTTTAGAAGTAAAACTTTGGAAGTGTCATTTTGTAATCTGCCATATAGCTGAGTTTAGTAAATTGACAGTTTTTACTCTTCCAAAATACATGTTTAATAGATGTGTGTATGAATGTGTGTGGTGTGTGTGTGTGTATGTATGTATATGCATGCATAAATCTTTTCTAAAACTTATCTCATGCTGCAGATGTGAATATAATTAAGTGAATGAAATTTGCTTTATTCTATAGCCTCAAAATGGAATGACAAATGTCTTAAATTAGATTAAACTTTAATCTTTAATCATGATGAACAATGCCATTACTCTGTCTCATAGAAAAACTCTGTTAAGTAGAAAATTTAATTATTCAACTTTAATGGCTAATTATAAGCTTCAAAATGTACATTTTTTATTTCAAAAATGACAAATAAGACAATCAGCAGACAGGACAAGTTTGGGTTTGTTACAATCCATATAAATGCTACTGAACTGCCTATTTATCTCTCAGTTTAATTGCTGTGTTTATTCAGTGCATGATGTGGTGTGCTGTTTAGCCCAAATCATTATGACCCTTGTCTTTACTCCAATTCTGCTTTATAATTACCACCAGCAACATGGTAAAAGATCTCAGATATGCACCAGTTTTAAACATAAATAAACAAGAAGGCCAAAGATTTTGTGATTTAAAGATAAATACTGGCTTTTTTCATTAGAAATGTGTACAGGGAAGTAAAAACATACAGAATGTATAATAATTTACCTGAACTTTAGCTAATAATTCCCTTTGAGCCAAATACAGATTTTCTGATATAGGAGAGCCAGGGCATTTATTGATTCATTCAAGCATTTGTTTTCAAAAATAAGGGTATTACTATTTATTGAGCACATACCATATGATGACACTTGACAGGTCCTGAGGAGAAGTGGTGATCAAATAATATTAGGTTTCCATTCTCTTAATGTTTAATGTCTTTTGAAAAAGACAGCAAATAATTATGCAGAGTAGCTGCAATTGTGGTAAGTACCCTGAAGGATAAATACTACCTGATATGAAAGCACTGAACAAGTCAGGCAAGACAAGACCTGTAGGGAAAAGCATTCCTAGTGTGGGAGAAGAAAAAAATGCTTCTGCTACATTGTCTCAAGAGACTTTAACCTGTCTTAAGGGAACTGACATATGATGTGAGTACAATTCATAAATTTATTTTTGTTCTTTCACTGTGTTTCCCTAAACCTGATTTGAAAACCATGCTAGTTTTAAGGTAATAAGAAGTAGGACTTAAGCCAAAAATAAACACGTTCTTAATGAACACACTATCATTTTTATGCTCTTGTATTTAAAATGTGTTACATAGAAATGTTACTTATGGAATTCAAAATTTATCTAGTAATTCCTTGTGGGGTTTTATTTTTTAGAGCATGGGAAGGAGTAAATAATTCATTCAAGGCCTTTTGCATACCACAGTGTTAAATATAAGACCCTAATCAGAATAAACTTTTCCCACACTTTGACAATGAAGTAAAAATTATTTTAAGAAGTTTAAAATGCTAAACGACGACAGTATGAGAATGACAATAGGCTATCTTCTCAACAAAACAGTATGTGTAATTTCCTTCTAAAATAACTGGCATCTAAACTTCAAAACACTATAAGTAGCAGTGGATTAAGGTGTGGATGAAGCTTGATTTAGGAGAATAGAAACAAGAATTATTAGAATTCAGTTCTTGAAAACTCTTCCAGATTGAAAACATCTGAATGTCCTTGATGAACTGCTCTCAGACTGATTTTCACAAAATCATTTACAGGATCCTGACATAGCTGAAGAAATGTTTTGAAATCACTGAATTGACATGTCCCCTCTAAGTCAGACTTTAGCATTATATGATTTTATATATAATAGAAGGAAAAAAACTATTGGAAAATATATACATATATATGTGTATATATTGTGTATATAGGTACATATATGTGCTATAAAGAGATATGTATATATTGGTATATATATAAGTTTACATTATATATACTTATTATTCCAATGTATACAATATTTTATATATAATATTACATATGTAATAGCATATACACACATATACACATATATATCTATATGTTCAGGTGTAGTAACAGCCATTTTGCTGACTTTTAGAAAAACATCTTTGTAAGTCTTTTATTGGTTATGGAAGGCAAGATATATTTACAAAACTTTGAAAGGAGTTTGGCTAAAAAAGAAATATTAAGAAGGAAAGATGCATAAAATAACATGTTGCAGTCATCACAGATCAAGTATTAACTTTATAATATTTAGAGCATATAGATATCTAGGTTGAATTATAAAATGTATAAGACACTGACTTAAGACAACAGAAAACTTAGATAATTCAGACCAAAATATCTAATAACAAAAATGAGAAAATCTAGACATTTAATAGAATCTGCCAGAAGTTATCAAAGAACTGACACTGTGGTGAGAAAGAGCAGACCAAGAAGTAGGCCTGACATTTCTACTTATTGATATAGAAACCAAGTGATAAACGGGGCAGCATTTTTGAGTTTCATGGATCTACACAACAAAAGTTGAAGCAGAGGGCTCATGAAGAATGCGATGTCTAGCAACCCACCTTCTATGTGTAGTGGTAATGGCAAAAGGCTGCATTCAATAAATAAACAATAATTTAATATGCAACAATCCTTGCACAAACCATAGCTAAACTTCAGATCATCTGGATTTACTCCAAAATTTTAAGTATTGAAATTGAATTATAATGATACCACATTGTTAGTGGTGTCAGTTCCAAACAAACTAAATCCTTCCTGGAGCAAAGTAATATTGTTCTTACTCTAGAAAATCTTTCTAATTCTGTTCAGGCAAACTATTCAGTACAAAATTTAAAATTTTGAGACATGAATATAATATGCAACATGATATAAAATCAGCAAAACAACGAATAGTGGAAGCAGTGGCTCCAGAATTTAAAATAATCAGATAAAGATTTTAACATAAGGTTATCACTACATTAGGGAGATAAAATTAGGTCAGAAAATTAAATCACACAGCCGGAATTGGAGCACAGTGGAAAAGAGCCAAAAGTATAGAAATGAAAAATATAGTAACTGAAATTATGAAGGTAGTGAGATCACAGCAGTGATGAGATAATTATGAAACTCAAAAATAAAGTTAGAAGAAAATAAGTAGAAGCAAAAGCACAAAGAAGCAAAAAAAAGAAAAAAAGAAAGAGCCACATGGTAAAAATATATAACACACATATAATTGGCATTCCAGAAAAAAATAGGAAAGAAAGACAGTAAAATCAACATACAAAGTTGTGACTAAAAATTTCCAAATCTTATAAAAGACATCAAACTACACATTTGGCAAGCATATTTGAGAAATTTAAGTTAACCTACAGGTTCAATAAAATCATACTTAGAAATATCATATAAAAAGTACAGAAAACCAAAGACAAAGAAAAGCAATAGTCAAACTAACCAGAAAAAGAGAGATAAATTACAAAGAGTAACTTACAAGTGACTTTTATGTGAAAAATGGAAGCCAAATACAGGGGTATGACACATTCATAGTGGTGAAATAAAAT
This sequence comes from Callithrix jacchus, assembly GCF_049354715.1. Taxonomy (NCBI): domain Eukaryota; kingdom Metazoa; phylum Chordata; class Mammalia; order Primates; family Cebidae; genus Callithrix; species Callithrix jacchus. The sequence continues at coordinate 82,104,945 of NC_133505.1, read as the reverse complement.
AATTACCAGAAGAAAATACTATACTAATAAAAATATATTTTAAGAAATAGAAAGAAAGAAATATTCTGTTCAAAAACTCAAGAACACTATATTATAGTGCAGACATTGTACTTAAAGAAATATAATAGGGGACGGAGGACTCAAGATGGCGCTGTGAGAACAACCCAGGATTGGAGCTCGCGTTGAATCCACAAACAATGAGTCAAAGCTGCATTTACAGACTGATCTTTGTTGCCCACAGAACAGGGAAACTCCCAAGTATAAAAAGACAGGGGACGCCAGGCAGTAGGTTTGCCTGGCGAAGCCGGCAGCCGGGGCGGCCGGCCCTACCCAGCAATCCCCACAGGGCGCGCGTGTCTGGGTGCCCTGTTGAACTGGCAACCTGAGACTTGAGAGGGCTAGACTTGAGACTGAACGAGACTTGGACAGTAGCCCAGCCCAGGGGATTGGAGGGACAGATAGTTTGGGATACCCAGTGGGATGAACAAAACCGTGATTTCAAACTATCCCGCTCAGACGGTCCGAGACGCTCTGTGGGGGAGGGGCGTCCACCACTATTGAGGTAACCCGCCCCAACTGAGATACACGCCCACTGCTGACACAGCCAGCCATTGCTGAGGCAACCCGCCCCAACTGAGATACACGCCCACTGCTGACACAGCCAGCCGTTGCCGAGGCAACCCGCCCCAACTGAGATACACACCCACTGCTGACGCAGCCAGCCGTTGCCGAGGCAACCCGTCCCTACTGAGATACACGCCCACTGCTGACGCAGCCTGCCATTGCTGAGGCAACACGCTACAATGAAGAGAATCCGCAGGGTGTGGTGGAGACCACAGCAGAGCCTGCAGGAACAGGGCGAATCACACAACAGCAGGGCGGAGCCTCAGCAGCCAAACAGTGGCTAGTCTGCCTTCTAGCTGGGCAGGACACCTCATCGAACATCCAAAAATAAAGCCCAAACCCCTCAACACAGAGCATTTAAGAAAAAAAAAAAAGGGTTTTTTAATAAGCTCTGTTGCAGCAGAATCAAACATAGCAGCCTAACAGCCCTGAATGAACAACAGAGCGCACAGCTCAGCAATTAAGCCCGTATAAAGTACAAACTGTCTCCTCAAGCAGCTCCCTGACCCCTCTATATCCAAAAGACTGACATTAGGCAGGCATCATCCTGGGACAAAGATAGCAGAAAAAGAAACTGGTAGCATCCCTCTCAGTGCCACAGCTGCTAGAGGTGCACGCCAGACAAGCAGGGTCTGGAGCGGACCTCAGCAGTCGTACAGCAAAGGGGCTAGACTGGTAGAAGGAAAACCAAGCAACAGAAATACTTCATCATCAACATTCCGGGTGTCCACTCAGAGACCCAATCGAAAAGTCAGCAACCACGCAAATGACCAGCGGACAAATCCACAAAGATGGGAAGAAACCAGTGCAAAAAGGAGGAAAACAACCGAAACCAGAACACCTCGCCTCCTAGAAAGGACCAAAACTCCTCACCAGCAAGGGAACAAAGTTGGACGGAGAATGACTGTGACGAAATGATAGAATTAGACTTCAGAAGATGGATAATGAGAAACTTTTGTGAGCTAAAAGATCATGTATTAAATCAATGTAAAGAAGCTAAGAACCTTGAAAAAAGATTTGAAAAAAGATTCGAGGAAATGATAACAAGAATGGATAACTTAGAGAAGAATATGAATGAATTAAAGGAGCTGAGAAACACAATACGAGAACTTCACGGAGCAAACACAAGTTTCAATAGCCGAATTGACCAAGCAGAAGAAAGAATATCTGAAGTCGAAGACCAGCTCAATGAAATAAAACGAGAAACCAAGATCAGAGAAAAAAGCGCAAAAAGGAATGAACAAAGTCTCCAAGAAATGTGGGACTATGTGAAAAGACCTAACCTACGTTTGATAGGTGTACCAGAAGGGGACTAAGAGAATGAATCCAAGCTGGAAAATACTCTTCAGGACATCATCCAGGAAAATTTCCCCCACCTAGCGACAGGCCAACACTCAATTGCAGGAAATACAGAGAACACCACAAAGATATTCTGCAAGAAGAGCAACCCCAAGGCACATAATCGTCAGATTCAACAGGGTTGAAATAAAGGAGAGAATACTAAGGGCAGCCAGAGAGAAAGGTCAGGTCACCCACAAAGGGAAGCCCATCAGACTCACAGCAGATCTCTCGGCAGAAACACTACAAGCCAGAAGAGAGTGGAGGCCAATATTCAACATTCTTAAAGAAAAGAACTTTCAACCCAGAATTTCATATCCAGCAAAACTGAGCTTCAGAAGTGAAGGAAAAATAAAAACCTTTGCGAACAAGCAAGTACTCAGAGATTTTGTCACCACCAGGCCTGCTTTACAAGAGCTCCTAAAAGAGGCACTACACATAGAAAGGATCAACCAGTACCAGCCATTCCAAAATCACACTGAATGCTAAAGAGCATCAACATAATGAAGAATCTACAACAACTAACAGGCAAAACAGCCACTTAGCATCAAAATGGCAGTATCAAATTCACACATAAAAATATTAACCCTAAATGTAAATGGACTAAATGCACCAATCAAAAGACACAGACTGGCAAATTGGATAAAAATCCAAAACCCATCAGTGTGCTGTATCCAGGAAACCCATCTCACATGCAAGGATACACAAAGGCTCAAAATAAAGGGATGGAGGAAGATTTACCAAGCTAATGGAAAGCAAAAAAAAGCAGGAGTTGCAATTCTCATCTCTGATAAAATGGACTTTAAAGCAACAAAGATCAAAAGAGACAAAGAAGGCCATTACATAATGGTAAAAGGATCGATACAACAAGAAGAGCTAACAATCCTAAACATATATGGACCCAATGCAGGAGCACCCAGATACATAAGGCAAGTTCTTAATGACTTACAAAAGGACTTAGACCCCCACACAATAATAGTGGGAGACTTTAACACTCCACTGTCAATACTAGAATGATCAACCAGACAGAAAATCAACAAGGATATCCAGGGCTTGAACTCAGACCTGGAGCAAGCAAACCTGATAGACATTTACAGAACTCTCCACCCCAAATCCACAAAATACACATTCTTCTCAGCACCACATCACACCTACTCTAAAATTGACCACATAATTGGAAGTAAAGCACTGCTCAACAAATGCAAAACAACTGAAATCATAACAAACAGCCTCTCAGACCATAGTGCAATCAAGTTAGAACTCAGAATTCAGAAACCGACCCAGAACCGCACAGCTTCATGGAAACTGAACAACTGGCTCTTGAATGTTGACTGGGTAAACAACGAAATGAAGGCAGAAATAAAGAAGTTCTTCAAAACCAATGAGAACGAAGACACAACGTGCCAGAACCTCTGGGACACATTTAAAGCAGTCTCTAGAGGAAAGTATATAGCAATAAGTGCCCATATGAGGAGAATGGAGAGATCCAAAATCGACACCCTATCGTCAAAATTGAAAGAGCTAGAGGAGCAAGGTCAACAAAACTCAAAACCCAGCAGAAGACAAGAAATAACTAAGATCAGAGCTGAGCTGAAGGAGATTGATACACGAAAAACCCTTCAAAAAATCAATAAATCTAAGAGCTGGTTTTTTGAAAAGATCAACAAAATAGACAGACCACTAGCCAGATTGATTAAAAAGAAAAGAGAGAACAACCAAATAGATGCAATAAAAAATGATAAAGGGGAAATCATCACAGATTCCACAGAAATTCAAACCATCATCAGAGAATATTACAAACAACTCTATGCACATAAACTAGTAAACCTGGAAGAAATGGATAAATTCCTGGACTCCTGTGTCCTCCCAAGCCTAAACCAGGAGGAAGCTGAAACTATGAATAGACCAATAACAAGGTCTGAAGTTGAGGCAGCAATTAAGAGCCTACCACACAAAAAAAGCCCAGGTCCAGACGGGTTCACAGCCGAATTCTACCAGACACACAAGGAGGAGCTGGTACTATTCCTTCTAAAACTATTTCAAACAATCCAAAAAGAGGGAATCCTTCCCAAACCATTTTATGAGACCAACATCATCCTGATACCAAAACCCGGCAAAGACCCAACGAGAAAAGAAAACTTCAGGCCAATATCCATGATGAACATAGATGCAAAAATCTTCAATAAAATATTGGCAAGCCGATTGCAACAGCAAATGAAAAAACTTATCCATCATGATCAAGTAGGATTCATCCCAGGGATGCAAGGCTGGTTCAACATACGCAAGTCTATCAACGTAATTCACCACATAAACAGAACCAAAAACAAAAACCACATGATTATCTCAATTGACGCAGAGAAGGCATTTGACAAAATTCAACAGCCCTTTATGCTAAAAACCCTCAATAAACTCGGTATCAATGGAACGTATCTCAAAGTAACAAAAGCTATTTATGACAAACCAACAGCCAATATCATACTGAATGGGCAAAAACTGGAAGCATTCCCTTTAAAATCTGGCACTAGACAAGGATGCCCTCTCTCACCACTCCTATTCTATATAGTACTGGAAGTTCTAGCCAGAGCAATCAGGCAAGAAAAAGAAATAGGAAAGGAGGAAGCCAAATTGTCTCTATTTGCAGACGACATGATAGTATACCTAGAAGACCCCATCGCCTCAGCCCAAAAACTCCTGAAACTGATAAGCAACTTCAGCAAAGTCTCAGGATATAAAATCAATGTGCAAAAATCACAAGCATTCGTCTACACCAATAACAGACTTAAAGAAAGCCAAATCAAGAACGAACTGCCATTCACAATTGCTACAAAAAGAATAAAATACCTTGGAATACAACTCACAAGGAACGTAAGGGACCTCTTCAAGGAGAACTACAAACCACTGCTCAACGAAATCAGAGAGGACACAAACAGATGGAGAAACATTCCATGTTCATGGTTAGGAAGAATTAACATCGTGAAAATGGCTATACTGCCCAAAGTAATTTACAGAATCAACGCTATCCCCATCAAGCTACCATTGACTTTTTTCACAGAACTGGAAAAAACCACCATGAACTTCATATGGAACCAAAAGAGAGCCCGCATAGCAAAGTCAATTCTAAGCAAAAAGAACACAGCGGGGGGCATCACACTACCGGATTTCAAACTATACTACAAGGCTACAGTAATCAAAACAGCATGGTACTGGTACCAAAACAGAGATATAGACCAATGGAACAAAACAGAGGCACCGGAGGCAACACAACATACATACAACTATACAATCTTTGATAAACCCGACAAAAACAAGCAATGGGGAAAGGATCCCATGTTTAACAAATGGTGTTGGGAAAACTGGCTAGCCATGTGCAGAAAGCAGAAACTGGACCCCTTCCTGACACCTTACACTAAAATTAACTCCAGATGGATTAAAGACTTAAACATAAGACCTGGCACCATAAAAACCCTAGAAGGAAATCTAGGCAAAACCATCCAGGACATAGGAGTAGGCAAGGACTTCATGAACAAAACACCAAAAGCATTGGCAACAAAAGCCAAAATAGACAAATGGGACCTAATGAAACTCCACAGCTTCTGCACGGCAAAAGAAACAGTCACTAGAGTGGATTGGCAACCAACAGAATGGGAAAAAATTTTTGCAGTCTACCCATCTGACAAAGGGCTGATATCCACAATTTACAAAGAACTCAAACAGATTTACAGGAAAAAAACAAACAAGCCCATTCAAAAGTGGGCAAAGGATATGAACAGACACTTTACGAAAGAAGACATATATGAGGCCAACAATCATATGAAGAAATACTCATCGTCACTGGTCATCAGAGAGATGGAAATCAAAACCACATTGAGATACCATCTCACGCCAGTTAGAATGGCGATCATTAAAAAATCTGGAGACAACAGATGTTGGAGAGGATGTGGAGAAAAAGGAACACTTTTACACTGTTGGTGGGAGTGTAAATTAGTTCAACCATTGTGGAAGACAGTGTGGCGATTCCTCAAGGCCTTAGAAATAGAAATTCCATTTGACCCAGCAATCCCATTACTGGGTATATATTCAAAAGACTATAAATCGTTCTACTATAAGGACACATGTACACGAATGTTCATTGCAGCACTGTTTACAATAGCAAAGACCTGGAATCAACCCAAATGCCCATTGATGATAGACTGGATTGGAAAAATGTGGCACATATACACCATGGAATATTATGCAGCAATCAGAATTGATGAGTTTGTGTCGTTTGTAGGGACATGGATGAATCTGGAGAACGTCATCCTCAGCAAACTGACACAAGAACAGAAAATGAAACACCGCATATTCTCACTCATAGGTGGGTGATGAAAAATGAGAACACATGGACACAGAAAGGGGAGTACTAAACACTGGGGTCTATTGGGGGGAAAAGGGGAGGGCCAGTGGGAGGGGGAGGTGGGGAGGGATAGCCTGCGGAGAAATACCAAATGTGGGTGAAGGGGAGAAGAAAAGCAAAGCACACTGCCATGTGTGCACCTACGCAACTGTCTTGCATGCTCTGCTCATGTACCCCAAAACGTATAATCCAATAAAAAATTAAAAAAAAGAAAAGAATGGATTGTGACCTGTAAAATGTATGTTTTAAGTAATTGATTTGATGTAGTATATAAAAACATTGATGTATTAAAATATCCCTAATTTCTCAAAAAAAAAAAAAGAAATATCATAATAAAGCTATTCTTCCTCCAAAACAAATTATAAATGTTATAGAAAGTTAAAGATGCAGAAAAGAATAAAAAGAAACCAAACAATGCTAAATGTGTGATAAACATAAATAAATACTGACTGGATAAAATAATAATATTTATAATAGCATATTAATGATAAAGAATATTCATATGTAGTATTAAAAATAAATTAAAAATCATAAAAGTAGTAAATAAAACTAAAACATTATAAGGTTTTAGTGTTAGCTGAAAGAGGAAAGTATTGACAATGAACATTAGATTTTTATTAACCAAGGACATGTAATCTGTATCAGCACTAAAATAATAATAAAATAACTTATTGTTTACAAAGTACAAAGCAAAGCAAATTATTAATAAAAAATACAGAATCATCCTAAAAGAAGTTAAGAACATCATGAACATTGATTATAAAACTGTCAGAAATAGAAAGTACTCACTAACATGGTAAGCATTAGTATTTTACTAGTTACTAGTATTAGCAATCACACTGAAAGTAATGGGACAATTAGGTGGGTTTTACAAATAACAGTATGTTCTGGAAATAAAACTATATTTTATGTGTAAGACACACTTGTAAACTGAAGAATAAAAAAGACATACCATGCAAATACTAACTAAAATAAAGGTGATTCAGCTATAGTAATATTTGGGGGGTAAAAAGACACTTTAAGGAAAGAGAGTATCAGTGGTAAATAGAAACAATTAAAATCTTTACAGATTTCACTCACAGTGAAAATACACGAGGTTTAAATTCTAAATTTCCATACGTGAATTAAATGACACAAATATAACACATGTATGATTTTATGTGTGTGTGTAATTCACAAACTGCTTGTAAGGTAAAAACTAAATCAATAATCTTACTAGAAATTTCTAAGATGCTTCTATCTGTAACTCATAAAAGAAGTTAGTAACTCAGGAAATACTTAGAATATTTGAACAATAAGATTAACAAAACTGCTTAAAGGCTATATGGAATGTAGTTGGAAAATTACAGAATCTGCATTATTCTCAAGCACATATTAAATATATTTAAATGTTGAACATTTGCTGAGACTTAAGGCAAGTCTTTAAGAATGTTTAAAGGATTGAAATCACAGTTTATATCCTCACAACAATAAAATTAAGTTAGGAACTAATAACAATAAAGTTATTAGATAATACCAATTTATTTGAAAATTAATAATTATAATTTAATTGAGTCAGAGATATAATTATAATAAACTAGAAAAAAATCTAATGACCAAAATAATTTTACATATTTTATGTAAATGTTATTATATAAAAATTTGTAGCTTAAAATACCTGTGTCAGAAAATAAGATAGCCTTGAAATTAATGATCTTGTCATTCACTTCAAAAACTTTAATAAAAAGACAAGTTAAATGTAAAAAGAAGAAAATAATACAGAAAACTGCAGAACATAATTTATAGAAAACAAATATACACTAGAGAATAAATAAACCAAAAGATATTTCTTGACAAAATGAATAAAGCTATTTGAAAATTTTTCAAGAAAATATAAATGATATTCTCTCTTGCTTCACATATAAAGAATAATTGATAGATAAGTAGTTAAATTAACAAAGATAAGAGAAGTTTCAAGTGAGCACAGTCAAAAATAATAAAGAAATATCACAGAAATACAAAAGAGAATACAAAAAAGAAATACAAAAGTTTCAGATACAAAATTACCATACAAATACTACTTACATTTCTATAAATCAACCATGTTCAAGTTGAGAACCAAATTAAGAATTTATTGCATTTACAATAGCCACACACACATACAAAACAAAACATAGGAATACATTTAACCAAGGAGGCGAACAATGTCTATAAGAACAACAAACACTGATTAAAGAAATTATAGATGACACAAACAAATGAATAAACATACCATGCTCATAAATAGGAAGAATCAATATTGTTAAAATGACCATACTGCCCAAAGCAGTCTGTAAATTCAACACAATTTCTATCAAATTACTAACAATTTTGACAGAATTAGAAAGAACAATTTTTAAATCCATGTGGAACTGAAAAAAAGCTTGAATAGCCAAAGCAATTGTAAGCAAAAAGAGCAAAGCTAGAGGCATCACATCACTTGACTTAAAACTACACAATAAGGCTATAGTAACCAAAACAGTATGGTACTGGTACAAAAAATAGACACATAGATAAATGGGACAGAATGGACAGCTGAGAAATAAAGACACATACTTACAATCAACTGATTTTCAAAAAGTCAACCAAAAGAAACAGTGAGGAAGGACACCCTATTCAATTAATAGTGCTGGGAAAACTTGTGAACCAAATGCAGAAGAATGAAACTGGACCTCTGTCTTTCATCATCTACCAAAATTAACTCAAGATGGATTAAAGACTTAAATTTAAGACCTGAAACTGTAAAAAAATCCTAGAATAATGCCAAGGAAAAACTCTTTTGGACATTGGACTTGGGAAAGAATTTATGACTAAGTCCTCAAAAGGAAACAACAAAAAGAAAAATGGACTCATGGGACTTAAACTACAAAGCTTCAACATAGCAAAATAAATAATCAACAGAATAAACAGATTACATACAGAAGAGAATAATCCAAAGGGAGAAAATATTTGCAAACTCTGCATCTGACAAAAGGCTAATATCAAGAATATAAAAGGAACTCAAACAACTCAACAACAAAAGCTAAATAATCCTGTTTTTTAAAAGTGGGGAGAAAATATGAATAGACATTTTTCAAAAGAAGACATACAAACAGCCAACACCAAAAAAAGTCAACATTACTAATTATCAGACAATTCAAATTAAAACCACAATGAGACCTCATCGCACACCAGTTGGAATGGCTACTATAAAAAAGTTAAAAAATAACAGATGTTGGAAAGAATATTGGAAAAGGGAGTGGGTATATGCTGCTGGGAAGACTGTAAACTAGTACAACCTCTATTGTAAATAGCCTAGAGATTTATCAAAGAAATGAAAATACAACTATCATTTAACCCAGGAATTCCACTACTGAGTACCTTTTCAAAGGAATAGAATTTTATCAAAATGTTATCTGGACTCATATGTTTATTGCAGCACTTATTTACCATAGCAAAGTCGTGGACTCAAACTGAGTATTTATCAGAGGATGACACATTTTTTAAATGTGGTGTAAATTTATACTAATTGTATGTATAGTTGAATACTAATCAGTCATAAAAAAATAAAGAATCAGAAATGATTCTGACCCCATAGAAATACAAGCAACCATTAGAGAATACTATAACACCTCTATGCACAGAAACTAGAATAATCTAGAAGAAATGGATAAATCCTGCAAACATACACCCTCCCAAGACTGAAAAAGGAAGACATTAAATCCCTGAATAGACCAATAATGAATTCTGAAATTGAGGTAGTAATTTATAGCCTACCAATCAAAAAATTCTCAGGACCAGAGGTATTCACAGCTGAATTCTACCATAGGTACAAAAAGGAGTTGGTACCATTGCTACTGAAACTAATCCAAAAATTTATAAAGAAGATACTACCCCCAACTCATTCTATAATAGCAGCATCATGCTGATACCAAAACATGGCAGAGATACAACAAAAAAGAAAACTTCAGGCCAATATTCCTGATTAACATTGATTCACAGAATTAGAAACACACTATTTTAAAATTCATATGTTACCAAAAAAGAGGCCAAATAGCCAAGGCAATCCTAAGCAAAAAGAAATAGGAACACTTTTACACTATTGGTGGGAGTGTAAATTAGTTCAACCATTATGGAAGATAGCGTGGTGATTCCTCAAAGATCTAGAAATAGAAATTTCATTTCACCCAGCAATCCAATTACTGGGTATATACCCAAAGGACTATAAATCATTCTATTTTAAAGACACATGCACACATATGTTCATTGTGGCACTATTTACAATAGCAAAAACCTGGAACCAACACAAATGTCCATCAGTGATAGACTGGAAAAGGAAAATATGGCATATATACACCATGGAATACTATGCAGACATAAAAAACAATGAGTTCATGCCCTTTGTAGGAACATGGATGAACCTGGAAACCATCATTCTCAGCAAACTGACACAAGAACAGAAAATCAAACACCATATGTTCTCACTCATAGGCAGGTGTTGAACAATGGAAACATATGGACACTGAGAGGGGAGTATCACACACTGGGGTCTGTTGGGGGTGGAGGGCTAGGGGAGGGACAATGGGATGGAGGGTGGGGAGGGATAATGTGGGGAGGAATGTCAGGTATAGGTGATGGGGGATGGAGGCAGCAAACCACATTGCCATGAATGTACCTATGCAACAATCTTGCATGATCTGCACATGTACCCCAGAATCTAAAGTACAGTAAACATATGTGTATATATATATGTATATATATGTGTGTGTGTGTGTGTGTGTATGTGTGTGTGTATGTATATATATAAAATAAGAACAAAGCTGGAGATATTATGCTACCCAACTTCAAACTATACAACAGTGCTGCAATAATCAAAACAGCATGGTACCCATACAAGAACAGACACATATACCAATGGGAACAGAGTACAGAACCCAGAAATAAGACTGTATACCTACAACTATCTGATCTTCAACAAGACTGACAAAAACAAGCAATAATACGTGGTGTTGGGAGAATGGGCTAGCCATACACACAAAATTGAAACTGGATCCCTTTCCTATACCATGTATAAAAATAAACTCAAAATGGAATAAAGACTTAAGTGTAAAATCCAAAATTATAAAAATCTAGAAGAAAACCTGGGCAATACCATTCAGAGCATAGGCATGGGTAAAGATTTCATGGTGAAGACAGTAGAAGCAATTGCAACAAAAGAAAAAATTGACAAATTAGATCTAATTAAATGAAAGAACTTCTGTACAGCAAAAGAAACTATCAAAAGAGTAAACAGAAAACCTACAGAATGAGAGAAAAATTTTGCAATTTATCCATCTGACAAACGTCTAATAGCCAGCATTTATAAGAAACTTAAATAAATTTACAAGATAAAAACAAACAACTCCATTATAAAGTGGGCAAAGGACATGAACTGATACTTCTCAAAAGAAGATATTGATGTAGCTAACAAACATGAAGAAAAGCTCACACCACTGGTCATAAGAGAAATGCAAACCAAAACCAGTGAGATACCATCTCCCAGTCCGAATGGCTATTATTAAAAAGTTAAAAAACAGTGAATGCTGGCAAGGTTGTGGAGAAAAGGAACACTTTTACACTGTTGCTAGAAGTATAAATTAGTTCAACCATTGTGGAAGACAGTGTGATTCCTCAAAAATCTAGAGGCAGAAATATCATTTAACCCAGCAATCCCATACTCAAAGGAATACAAATTGTTCTATTATAAAGATACATGCATGCATATATTTACTGCAGCACTACTCACAATAGCAAAGACATGGAATCAACCAAAATGACCATCAGTGGTAGATTGGATAAAGAAAATATGTTGCATATACACTATAAAATACTATGCAACCATAAAAGCTAACGTGGTCATGTCTTTTGCAGGAACATGGATGGAGCTGGAAGCCATTATCTTCATCAAACTAATGCAGAATCAGAAAACCAAATACCTTCTGTTCTCACTTATAAATGGGAGCTGAATGATGAGAACACACGGACACATAGGGCGAACAACACATATCAGGACCTGTCATGGGGTAGGAATAAGAGAAGGGTGAGCATCAGGAAAAATAGCTAATAGAAGCTGCACTTAATATGTAGGTGATGAAATGACCTGTGCAGCAAACCACAATGGTACACATTTACCTATGCAACAAACCTGCACATCCTGCACATGTACCCAGAACTTAAAAGTTGGAAATTTTTTTAAAGAATAAAAATCATGTCATTTGCAGCAAGATGGATGAAGCTGTGTGTCGTTATCCTTAGAGAAATGACTCAGAAGGAGAAAGTCAAAAGTTGCCTGTTCTCATAAGTTGGATCTAAACAATAGGTACACACAGATATATAGAGTGGAATAATTATGCAAAGATTCCAAAAGATGGGAGGATGGGAGGGGGGTGAGAACTGAAATACTACTTATTGGGTACAATGTACATTATTCTGGTGATGGGTACACAGAAAGCCCAGTTTTTACTACTACCTAATATTGCCATGTAGCACAACTGCACTTGTGCCTCAAATTCATGAAAATTAAAAACAAATAAATAAAAATTAAAAAGTCAATGTTGTTTCTACATTCTAGTAATGAAAATGTAGAATTTGTATAGTGTGAGTAAATGAAATCATAGAGTGCATACCTATTATTTTGTGTGTAGTAGCTTTCACTTGATGTTGTTTATATGATCACACCATGCATGTGGCTGCAGTTCATCCATACTGCATGATATAAATATATAAAAATTATTTTCATATTCTACTGTTATTTGGGTTTTCTATTTTATGACTTGTGAAAAAATTCCATTATGAACACTCCTTTATATGGTTCTTAGTAAATACCATAAATGGAGCATTAACCAATGGGTGCACGTGAACATAAAGATGAAAATAATAGAACTTCAGACTCCAAAAATAAGGAGTGTGGAAGTGGGGTTAGAGCTAAAAAATGATCTCTTATGTACAGTGTTCACTGTCTGGATAATGGGTACACTAGCAGCCCAATCCCTATCAGTACGCACTATACCCATGTAAGAAACATCTACATGTACTCCCTGAATCAAAAATAAGTAAAATTATACTCAATTTTACAAAGAAGAATAGAGTAATTAAGTATGGCCATGGATTCAAGAATAGACAAAATTTTAAAACCTAGTGAGAATACTCACACATATAATGATACATGATTTAAAGCAAAGGTGGCAGAGCTGAGCAGGGGAGGAAGAACAAGTAGACCATTTTCAAAAACTCATGCTTGGACATTTAGAAATCTGTCTAGAAAGAAAAAAGAATTGGATACTACTTCACATCATTCAGATAACAATAAATTCCATGCACATTATAGACTCTTACATGAAGCATAAGAATATAATGCTTTTAGAAGATAAAATAAGCAAATATCTTCATGTCATTATTCCAGAGAAACATTTCTTAAACAGGACAAAAAGCATGCTAACAATCAAGGGAAAATCTTTCCAATTTGGCCACATTCAAATTACGAACTTTTAAAAAGAACAACAGTGAGAGAGTGACAAGGCAAGCCACATATCAAGGAAAAAATGTAACCCTGTAACTGAAAATGAGTTTGTATCCATACTTTGTAAAGAACTACAAATCAGTAAGAAAAACATAAAAGGCAGATTCTCCAGTAAGAGAGAGAGAGAGAGAGAAGTCTTGAACAGGCATTTTATATAAACGAATACTGAATAGCTCATAAATATGAAATGTAACCATCTCAAGAGAAATAAGAAAAATGCACATTAAAACCACAGGGAGAGGCAACCACTGCCCACTAAGTAGATACAATGAAAAAGACCAATAATAACAACTGCTGTCAAGTAGTGAAGCTACAGGAACTTACATGTACTGATGATGGGACAACTCTTTGGGAAACAATGTGGCATTATTTACTAAAGTTTAATAAGTTTAACCCATGCATTCCCTATGACCAAGCTATTTTGCTTCTATACTGCATTATACAAATATATTAAAATCATATATTTATTCAGCCGGACACTCTCTTTTAAGCAGTAATCATTAGAATTACATATCACAGAAGATTAAAATTATGAAATCATAGCAACATTTTATTCTAAATAGTTATTAAACATGTATTTACTTGGTAAATGTTCCCTACCACTAAGAATATTTTATAATTATGTTTGTGCAAGAGTGTAGGAGGCATTCTTTTGAATTAAGTGTCACTCTGCAAGACCCTGTTTATAGAATGGAGGCTTGCTGATTACTGTTTCACTAATCTCCCAAATCTGTAATTCTGTATTCAATAAATGCTAGTTTTACATTCCTTTGCTCCAGGTACTTAAATAACCGCTTAAGCTTCCACTACATGTGAATTGACAAAACTCACCATTTTGCAGTGTGTTGTGCCTAGCTAAGGACATGCCTGTAGCTGAAAATATCTGCGAGTAATTCTCCTGCCAGATAAACAGCAATTGCTTGTATTGCCTTTCCATGGCTAATGTGGGAGTAGCTTGTGTTATAGGCTAGTGATACTATGGCATTTTCAAAAATGTATTCTTTCTTTAATCTCATGCTCTTTGCTTTTGCTCTTATTCCTAAAATTCCAAAACTGACTACAGTAGTTGACTGCTACTTGTAGTCCCTAACCTCAGCTGCTTTCTACATAGTCGCTTTACCAAGAAAGAAACCCTTTTTGTGATCTTCACATTATGAAGCATGTTTTCCATAATGTTTTTTTAAAAAAGGATGGGAGAGGACATCTTACAAAGACATAACACAGGAAAGACCAGATGTCAAGACAAATAATAACAATTTGATTACTTAAGGTTTCTATAAATATTTGACTTTCTAAGTAAATCCTCCACCCCCATTACCAAAATTTAAGATAAGGGGCAGATAAAATTTTTTAGAGGCCAAAGTACTACAGAGTGGAAATTTTCATCTGACCTCAGTGTACAAAAATGTCTTCTGGATTTTTCCCTCCAATTTACAAGGTCTATGTTTAGAAATCTGGCTGTGGAATGACTTTGCAAAATAGCACTCTGAAAAATCACATAGTCAGTGCTTAGGCAATTCACACTGGCTCTTATCTAGGACAAGTGTTTAAGGTTTGTTTTTTTTTTCTTAATTCAAAGTCATTTTTCTAGGTTGAAAGCACTCTTTAGTCTCCATAGTAATCTTTTGACTATTCAATAACATAATCTTAAATAACTTCATGTTTGTTCTGAAATAAAAGATCCTGCTGTCTTTATTACTTGAACACTTGGAAGATATGGAAAAAAATGTTCCAGAATACTTCCATGATTCTATGACTAAAGGATGAAAGCTCTTCAACAAAAATTCCTGCTTCTCATGTCAGGGCTCTGTGGGAGAAAAAAAAAATCTGGGAACAGGTTCTAATGATATCATGGCCCTTTTTCTGAAAACAGTTTAATATCCAAAATGGACTAGGGAGTAGTCTACCTAATATTAATATTTGATATACAAATAAATTATATACATACTTTATATTCATGTATCTACATATATTATATATATACATATATATATATACTTTATATTGAGAATATGTAACCACTATGTAACCACAGTATATAAAACATTTTGCAATTTATATTAAGGACTAGGCAGAACTAAACTCTAGAAGCTTACTGAGATACACTGAAGCAAACACGCAGGTGAACATTTTTAGTACTCTGATTAATATGAAGAGATTGTTACCTGCCATGCCTAATAATAATAAATGCCATATGTAAGTGTTCATATTAGACCTACAAGTTTCTTGAAGCCTGAATCATGCATAACAGATATCTTGATTGATAATGTGAAAGGAAAATAAATTCTTAGGACCCCAAACTTACTATGCCAAAGGGAAAAGTTAATCTTGGGAACTGAGTCACACAAAAATTGCCTTCATTTTGTTCCCAAAGCCATGACTGTAATTCATGTGCTTACTTGTATTATATAAAATCTAGATTTACTGAGAACAAGATTAATGCATAATTGACACTTCCTCTACCCACTTCATTTCACTTGTAAAATATAGACTCACTGAGCACTAATCAGAGCCTCACAAGAAAATAACTGCTTGCCTCATTGTCTACCCTCCCTTCTTTATTTTTTCTTTCTTCTTTCTCATGTGTTCTTTCCCTTTAAATATCAAAGGTTCCATAATCCTCTTAGAAAAAGGCATAGGACACACATCTTATATTGATTTGTGTTTCTTTTTCCTGGGTGTGTTCTTAACATTGGCAAAATAAACCTCTAAATCGATTGAGATGTGCCTCGGTCACTTTTTGGTTTAAAATAAGGAGACTAATGTCTTTAGTTAATGATAGGGAGAAAACCACAGGTCAGTGGTGAGGGAATAGCAAGATGGTAAATTCTAATGGTTCTAGCTTCAAAGTAGCAGTGGCTCTTTCCAGAAAAGAAAGATAAAATAATAGTTTCCAAAAAAAGCAGCTCACAAAGAGGCTGTTGACTCAAACTGTTACCTTAAAATACTTCATTCTGAGAATGCAGTCTTCATGAGATAGCCAAGTTTAGTTAAGATTTGAAGTTAGAAGAGATATTCAGAAAGGAGGCTGAGCTTACAGAGCTGATCACTCATTTGCAATTTTGAGAACACAGACTTGGATAGCACAGGAGAAGTGCACAGATCAGTGCACCTTAAAGGTAAGACTTCCACTGATAATAGTGACTGCAAAAATGTACCAGAGCCTAAATTAAATGAGCACAGGGCCATGTTGGAGTTTGTCCTGATAGTCTCTTAGAGGACAGTGGGTGTTTATTCTAGTAAGAGTAAGGTGGCATCAGTAAGATGGCTTATGAGGCAGCTCCTCCCTGACACAGTGTATCTCACAATGACTGGAAATAGGATGGGGGATGAAAGTCAACAAATATACTGGTGTTTACAGATAGACAAGCTCAAGAGAGCACTACTAACAAAATTATGTGGCATAGACAAACTTGGCAGCATCCAGAGACTTCAAATAGTTAAGTATGGCTGCAGTGAAGCCAGTAGAAAGGGTTCCTTTGAGAGACAGAGCTAGAGATTGTCAAAAGTGGCCATGAAGGGCCTTGTTGCTCACATCAAGACAATTTTCCTGAAACAGTGGTCTAAAGGCCACTTCCACCTAAAGCACCTTGAGTTCTTATTAAATATGCAAACTTTCAATTCCATCTCCATTCTTAATAAATAAGAATTTCTGAAAAACACGGCCTGGAAATTGGCCCCTTACAAGGAAGCAAGGGAGTATTACAAAGGCTACCCAAAAGCACATTTTTTTGGCATGTAATTTCACAGGCAAAGGGAGAAAATAAAGTGTTCAGAAGAGGAGTATCATCATCATCATCCTATTTTTATAGTTCTATATAAAAAAGTACTTGGTGTACATGCAAAACTATTGACTTTTAACGCACTTTTTAAGTTTTAATTTAAAATAAAATGTAGGCATGGATACTTTACTTTTATTACATTTTGCTTTTACCAACTATTTTATCTTACTCATTCTAATTATGCCAAATATGAAAATACTAATAGTAACTGGCTATGAATTTGAGATGTGATTTCCTTTTTCATTATATTTGGTATTTTCTCCACCTGCTTATGAAATTATCTTACTTAAATACTAGAATAAATATTTTATATGTGATAAAAATTAAAGAAAAAGCAAAATGTTTTCAATTTAATGTAAGCAAATGCTGGATCAGCTACATTCAAATAACAGTGAGATAGTAAAGATGAAAAATTATTGAATGAAAAAAGGTCATTTTACATAAATGAAACTAAAGTCTAAAAATTTTAAGAGCGATTAAATCACATTACATAAAGAAAATAAGAAAGTTATAGAAATATATTTGTTGTAGGTAACACTTTAATATAATGCTCTATAGATTACAAAAATAAAAATTTAAATAAGACAAAATTTAATTAAAAGAATTAATCAATATAATGAACGTTTTCCTCTATAAATAGAGATTTTCCATTTCCTTAGGCCACCAAGGTATTGATCATTTGTTTGTGAACTCTATCATTTAGTCTTGGCAGGAAACAAATTGCACACAAAAGATGGCTAATTTGAAAACAGTTTTAAAAATAGGCTGTTTACAAAGAGAAGGTCAAGATATAGAGAAACTACAGGGAGGATGCAACATCCAGGAGCTAGTTCTAGATTGTTGAAAAGGTGAGAAAAGGGAGGCTGCAAAACCCTAAAAGAAATACCAGAAAATATTGTAACCTTCAAAAACGGGAAGGAGTCGAGGGAATAAATACCTTCATCATTCTCTTTCCTCCGTTTTATGTCCAGAGGAGCTTACTCCTTGCTAGTCTATGACTGAAGACAGTCAACAGCCAGTGGGCTCAGAGGACCAACCATGGATTAGGACCATACAAGCCAGCCTCCTGTGAGACATGTAATGTAGAAAAGTGTGCAGATTTGATCTGTCAGGTAAAACAGGAGAAGCAAGCATCATCACAAGGAAAAAATTCCAATATGAAAATAAAATCGATGAACTTTATTCTCTAATCACAATCATTTCAATTTACTTCTAATTTAGCTAGACTTACTGAACTAGATGAAAATCATTGTCACTCTCATACCAGAACCATAAAGAAAAAAATTGGGTGTAGTATGTAGAAAAAGACTGAATGCATGTACATGTTAAAGACCATGTCTTAGCTGATCTTCTCATTCTCAGTTACTCTGTCAGTGGGAAAACTGAAGAACGAAGCCATGATGCAACTCCCATAACCAGGTTCTGAAACTGGAGACTTCCCTGATTCCACTGGCAGGACTTGCAAATAGATGAGGGTGTCGCCATCTTGGTCGCCCCACAGCTCAAACCTCTAGGGGAAGCATGCAGATGGGCAAGCACAGAAGCCCGCGGGAGAGCTTTTGGGCTCTGACCCCAGTGTCTAGGAGTGGGTGTCTGTGATTCCCCAAGCCAAAGTGGAAGCGTGTTACCAAGCTCTGTCAGATTTGTGGTGTGCAAACGGTTTCTGTGTTCATCAGCTCAGGGGACACTCTGCCTTATCGTAAGGGCAGGGGGCCAGTGTGACAGCTTTCTGTATCTGAGTCCTTCCCCAGTGTACCGGAAGAATTGAATCACGCATGAGCTAGGAGGTTGAGTGCAAGGTTTTATTGAGTGGTGGAGGTGGCTCTCTGTGAAGTGGATGTGGAGCTGGAATTGGGGGATGCAGCGGGAAGGAGGTCTTCCCCTAGTGTTGGGCCACCCAGTGTCCAGACTCTTCTCCACCTGCTCCCTGCTGAACTCCCCTTGCCCAGTCCCTCCTCTTCTTTTTTTCTGCCTCACTGTTCTGCCATGGCTTGGTCTGCTTGTGTTTGTGCCCGCTAAAGGTCTCTGGGTTATATGAGGACAGAATGGGGATGTAGCGGGCCAAAAGGCAGGTTTCTGGGTGTGAAAACAGAAATGCCTGTCATCATTTAGGGCCATAAGTCTTCAGGCTTGAGGGTGGGACCTTTGCTGGGAAACTGCCCTCTTCTACCCAGTATTTCCCTGTCTCCTGCCCATATCATTTCCAGGCCATCCTTAGAGTGTCTGTATAAGTGAGACCTGCTAAATTGCTCTGACCCAGAAGTTGACAAAATATGGCCCATAGGCTGAATTCAGCCTTGTTTTAAAACAAAACAAAACAATAACAAAAAAAAAAAAACAGTTATATTGGAACAAAACCATGCACATTAATTTACATATTATCTATGGCTTCTTTTACACTACAGCACAGCTGAGTAGCTGCAATATAGACCAGCAAAATTTAAAATATTTGCCATCTGGTCCTTTACAGAAAAAGCGTGGCAGCTCTTTCTCTGTCCCCACTATATGTTACGTCTGCAGTAGAAAACATACTTTCTATTGATATATTTACTTCTATACCTTGCTAATTCGAATATGGCTGAATTTATTAGCTCAATTCTTTCATCTTGCTTAAGCAAAACTTAGAGATATCAAACAATATCAGGGCCATGCAAAGTGGCTCATTCCTATAATCCCAGCACTTTGGGAAGCTGAGGAAGGTGAATTGCTTGAGGCCAGGAGTTCGACACCAGCCTGGCCAACATGATGAAACCCCATCTCTACTAAAAATCCAAAAAAAAAAAAAAAAAAAGGTAGGCAGGCATGGTGTCCCGTGCCTGTAATCCCAGCTACTCAAGAGGGTGAAACACAAGAATCACTTGAACCCAGGAGGCGGAGATTGAGTTAGCTGAGATCCCACCACTGCACCCCAGCTTGAGCAACAGAGTAAGACTCTGTCTCCAAAACTAAAACTAAAATAAAGTAAAACAATATCAGGTTAACTATTTTGTGCTCAGTACATAGTATTTGCCTGTTAACATAGTGCTTATAAACAAATTTGAAAATTATTCTTTGATTGTCATGAACAAATTTAAAGTTTGTTTTTCTTTCCCCTAAGTATAAAATAATCATTAGCCTAAATATGAGATATCACAAATAAGACTAAATTTCCTAAATTAGAGCTTAAAAGGTTTATTATCTGCATAGGAAGTATGAAATTGATCAGGTATAAAACAATAGATGCTGAATTTCTAGAGTTATAATCAATTCCTGCCTATATAGTTACATTGGATCTTGACAGACATAACAAAATTTCTAAACAAAATATGTCTGTGGATGGAATGCAGCCTTGAGGCCACCAGTTAGCGATACCTACAGGACAGAATAATTTAAAAATGTAAAAATGAAAGTTCAAGCAAGCAATTTCAGTCACTTAAAAAGTAAACTGTTCCTATAATGGGTAAAAAACTAATAAAAATAATTGCAGATGATTTATCAAGTTATGAAAATGATTATATTATTCACAGAAATATTTGTTATAAAGCCAAGGTTGCATACAAATATAAAATTGCATGCATTACTTCACAAGAAAACTTATAAAATAAAGTAATATTGTAAGACAATAGAAAAGAACCTGTTAATGCCTCCAGAAAAGACAAATAAAAGAAAGGAAGCAGAAATTAATGAGATTGGTTTAGAATTTGAAAAATAAAGAGTGAGAAATTATTATTTGCCAGTACTATTTGCCTTTTTAAGGTACAAGAGCAATATTCAGTAAAATTTATTAGAAGGAAAAAAATACAGGTAGCTCCCTGGTTAAAAAATAAATGCTTGCAAATTAAAATTTATTTATATGCTGAATAATCTCAGAAAATTTAATGGAAATAAAATATTGTGTGGAAGGGATTTTTTTTTTTTTTTTTTTTTTTTTGAGACAGGATCTCACCCTGTCACCCAGGCTGGAGAGCAGCAGCTAGATCATGGCTCATTGCAGTCTCCACCACTGGACTCAGTGATCCTCCCACCTCAGCCTCCCCAGTAGATGGGACTACAGGTGTGCACCAGAACACCCAACTAATTTTTTGTAGAGATAGGGCTTTGCTATTTTGCCCAGGCTGGTCTTGAACTCGTGGCTCAAGTGATCCAGCCACCTCTACCTCCCAAAGTACTGGGATTACAGTCATGAGCTACTGTGCCCAGTCAAATATTGTATTTTAAAACTCTACCAAGTTATTTAAAATGATTTGTAACCATCTTAACAAGAAATATAGGAAACATATATAAATAACTAAAATATTTACTACAAAGTCTTAAAGGGAAACTTATATAAAGTGGGGAACAGAGATTTACTTTCTTTGTTTTTTTTTAAGAGATGGAAGTTTCGCTGTTGTTACCCAGACTGGAGTGCACTGGCACGATCTCGGCTCACCAACCTCCGCCTCCTGGGTTCAAGCAATTCTCCTGCCTCAGCCTCCCGAGTAGCTGGGACTACAGGCGCGCACCACCATGTCCAGCTAATTTTTGTATTTTTAGTAGAAATGGGGTTTTACCTTGTTGACCAGGATGGTCTTGATCTCTTGACCTCGTGATCCACCCACCTCGGCCTCCCAAAGTGCTGGGATTATAGGCGTGAGCCACCGCGCCCAGCCCAAGACTTAACTTTCTTAAAAATAAAACCGTATTATAAAAATTATTCTCAATAAATATTTATAAATATTTAATGTACTTGCAAATAACATTCCCAAAGCTACATGTTTTTACTTACTTTGAAGTCTATAAGGAAGGAATAAACAGAAAAGCAAATACTTTTTTTATTTCTGGAACAGTGAAGAATGAGACAATTTTATCTCTTCAAAACATTAAAGTGTAATTTAAAGAAAAAATAATCAGGCTTCTGATTATAGTGAAGTAAACATGTATTTTTCTCTGCTTATTTCTAAACTTCTTGAAATAACAGTAAAAATATGTTATGTTTTGCTTTCTTTTGTTACAAAATTCCAGAAAGAAAAGAGACTGTAAGAGGAGAAAATAGAAACAAAATCTGAGATGTTTAAAAACAGATGAGTGGTGAATAACTTAGAAGACCCCAGAAAACTGAATCGTAAGCAGGCACTGGAGCAAATTCTATTACATTTCAGAAACGTCTGAAGCCTGAAGATGGATGGCATCACGTAGCTCTGGAAGTACGGATAAAATTAGGGCTAATGGATCGGTTAAAAGTGTAACTAACAAGTTACACCTCTGAGCACTCACACTGTTTCTGAGCAGAGTAGTCCCTCCAGTTAATCTCTCTTCCTATGGATGGAGAATTTTTTCTAGTGAAAATCACAGAATTCTGACCTGGGAACCAGTAGCACAGTTAAGAATAAGAGTCCAGCACTTACGGCAAACAGGGGCCTCAGTGAACCTTTACCCACTGAAGTACTGAAATATCTGGTACGACTTCCTCACATACAGCTTCCATAATGTTGGCATTTTATACCTCTAGATAGTTGGCTGAAAAATTATTTTTCAGAAAATCTAACCAGCCCAAGAAAAACATTCTATTAATAAAGATACATCGGAGTCAAAGTAATCCTTCTAAAACTATGTTCCACAGGAGAATTAATCCTTAATTCTTTAGGGCTTCTGTCATAAACAAAGAGTTAACCTATCTTTTCTCCATTTAGAATGATACTAGCTATATAACTTCCTTTGAAATAATAATTTTAAAAAGTCACTCAAATAATATTCTGTAGCACTTACTTCTCTCCTAGAAACCTAGTGAGATAGACAGAACCTACCACGAAGTCTACAAAGCCCATTCATTCGTAGAATGTGTCAATCAGCTCCATGTCCTCTCAAATGTATAAAAGTAGGGAAGAATGACTGCATCTGAGGAAGTCCTCTAATATAAGAAATGGAGGCCAAGACAAGCAAATATGCAAAGAGGAAAACAATAGTTAGTGAAACATACTACGCAAGATTTCTAAAACATTGCATCTATGAAACAAAAGCAAGGTGCCTTAATAAATGAATATGAGAGAAAAACAAACATTTAGAAATTATAAACATGTTGGCAGAAATGATAAAACAACAGAACGACTGGAAGATAAATTAAGATGATCTTCTATGCTGGGAAGAAGATCAAAATTTTAAAAATGAAAATAAGTAGTAAAAATATTTTTAAAGCTCACTTCAGTAGATCCAATATGTAAATCAGAGTTTTAAAAAATTGGGAAAGGGAATCATTGAAGAAATTTCTCAGAAGTAGGATTATAAATTTTTACTTTGAAATGAGCTATTGCGTACTCAACACAATGGGAAAAAAATAAACTCACACACCCTCAGAATAATTTAAAATGTAAGGTATATCCTCATAAAATTTTAAAATTTAAGATACATAGAAGAAAAATAAAACAAATATCATACAAAGGGTAATGAATCATAATGACGATAGCAACACTGGAAGCTTAAAGACAACATGATATTGCCTCTAAAATCCTAGAGGGATGATTATTTTGAACCTAGCATTGCATCTCAGCCCAACTAATAAAGAAATGGCAGAGCAGAATAGAAAATATTTTCAGATACACAATACCTCCAAAATCTTATCTTCCATGCAGTCTTTCTAAGGAAGAAACTGAGAGAGACCAAGAAAGAGGAGGACATGGGATTCAGAAAACAGGAGATCCACTATGCATAAAAGAGGCAAACAAAACAGATAATGTCAAAAGAAGATTCCAAGAT
Source organism: Callithrix jacchus (assembly GCF_049354715.1). Classification (NCBI taxonomy): domain Eukaryota; kingdom Metazoa; phylum Chordata; class Mammalia; order Primates; family Cebidae; genus Callithrix; species Callithrix jacchus. Next base: position 82,080,545 of record NC_133505.1, on the reverse strand, counting down.
GATAAATAGTCTTGCAAGAGTCCTAGAAAACAGTTAGTCCTGATTGGATCGAGCCATGAGTCCCTGGGAAAGATGTCTGGAAGAAAGTGAAATTAGTAAAATGCTGCTGTGTTTAAAGACATTGAGAGGCAATTTAAGCAAGTGGAAGATATTCAAAGGATACACTACATAGACATAGAGGAGATAAGCATTAACTTCAGGTGAAAAGTTTACGATACTTCAAACTATATTATATCATATTGTGCAATATGGGTCTTCTGTGAATTCATTTTATATAGTCAAAATATGTAAAGATAAAAAATAATGCAAACAGTGTTGTGATATAACCAACTTGGAGTCATAAAGAGACAGGGTTTATGCATATGAGTAATAGAGCAGTAGAGAATATAATAATATGCATCTTGAAGAGTGCAAAGTTAATAGATAATAAAAATATTATGAAGCAGCCAGATAAATACATGATTGATGGATATGGAGGTAAACATCAAAAGTAACAGCTAAAAGAGTTGCCAGAGCTTGTCCATTACACTATAGATGTATTACCTTCTCTCTTCTTCTATGTGCTGTAATGTCTCCTGCCACAGCATCTGTAATTATGGAGTTCTTTCTGGTCCTTCGATCCTTTTACACATTAACATCTACTCAATTTTAGACATTAACATCTACTCAATTTTTAGCTTTCACTCAATTTTCCCTTCCTTAGAAAAGACATCTTAAACATTTAGAAACTCCATACTAGGTCAAATTCTCCTATTTGTCCTCTTATAGCATTGTAAACTCTTGTAAAATGTATCATGGTTCCAACTGTACCTTACACTGTGAGCTCAGAAACCACATTAGTTTCGCTATCCACTGTATTCTTGATACCCAGCATAATAACTGCAGCCAAGTGGATGCCAATTAATTATTTGTGAAATAACAAAATTAACTACTATAGCTAATTAATACCACAAAAGTGCAAACTATAAGCCTATTTTAAAGGTTATGAATTTTGAAATTCTAAATAATATATTTACAAATAAAATAATGCATCCGTTAAGATAATGTATCTGATTAACATGAGAAATAAAAAAACATATGAATAGAGAGATTAAGATGGTAGATAGAGGGCAGGACTAGCTTGCAGCTCCCACTCAGATAGACAGAGCACCATGTGGAGACTCACATCGTAAACTTACAAGAACTACTACAGGAACATACCAGGAAAACCAAAAGAATTCACAGACCCTTTGAAAGAACTAGATCATCGCTGCAAGCTCCCTGAGATGCCAAAAACCTGTGAGTCTGCTTACTTTCCAGTCTGCTTACTTTCCGTGTCCTGTTGTGGGGAGTGGGGCACAATGGGAGTGAGACTGGCCTTTAGAACTGTGGGATGCACAGGAGTGTAGTAAGTCCTGTGACTGCCAGCTTTTCCCCAATTTCCTGGGAAAAATATTCAGAACAAGAACAGCAGCTACTTTGCTGAGTGGCTTCCTCACAATGTGAAAACAGCTGTCTGTGACATCCCACCCTAGTGGCTAAAAATGTCGTCCACCTTCATCTGTAACAACACAGCCATCCAGGAGCTCTCAAATGAGTCTCCCAACAGTTTACAGCTATGTTCAGGTGCAAGGCCTTCTTGCACTGGTACATGGGCAAGGGCATGGATGAGATGGAGTTCGCCCAGGCTGAGAGGGGCAACATTAATGACCTGGTGGCTAAACATCAGCAATACCAAGACGCCACAGCTGAGGAGGAGAAGTTTGGAGTGTGCTGAGGAGGAGGTAGCCTAGAAGTGAAGCTTCCTTTTCTCAGTAAAAGGGAAAGTAGTGTGGATTCTGTAGTGTGTTCTGATAGCCATTGTCACTATGCACTTCTTTGAGTCTTTACAACTCCTCCTGCTGCATTTTGAAGCATTTTTATAGTGTGTAGTTTGGCCAAATAAAACGTTTGTATAGCAAAAAAAAAAAAAAAAAAAAAAAAAAAACCCTAATGTAGATGTCAGGTGATGGATGCAGCAAACCTCCATGGTACATGTATACCTATATAACAAACCTGCACATTCTGTACATGTACCCCAGAAAGATTCACAGCTAAGTTCTATCAGACATTCAAAGAAGAATCAGTAACAATACTACTGACACTGTACACACACACACACACACACTGAATACTACTCAGCCATAGAAAGGAATTAAATAATGGCATTCACAGCAACCTTGATTTAATTGGAGACTATTATTCTAAGCTAAGTAACTCAGGAATGGAAAATCAAACATTGTATGTTATCACCCATAGGTCAGAGCTAAGCTATTAGGATGCAAAGGCATAAGAATGATATGATTGAACTTTGGGGACTTGGGGTAAAGGGTAGTGGGTGGAGAGGGACAAATGACTACACATTGGGTACTGCGTACATTGCTCTAGTGATGGGTGCACCAAAATCTCAAAAATCACCATTAAAGAATTTATTCATGTAACCAAACACTGCCTGTTCTCCAAAAAACTACTAAAACAAAAAATAAAAATAAATAGTAGTGTAAGAAAAAATATAATACACCAAAAAAAGAAAAGAAATGTATGATTATCTCACCTTTAGAAAAAATGTAATTATGTTCCATATCAGTAAGTGTAAAAATATATCTTATTATTAAATAAATTATATTTTTAAAAAATAGAAGAAGAATATGAGAGGCCAGCAACATCATTATGTTTAATGGTAAAGCACTGCAATTATATCGAGCATTGTTTAACACTATTTGCAACTGAAAATCTAAAACTAAACAAACAGAAAACTATCAGAAAAATCTTTCAGTAGGATCACAGTTCTTTTAGCACCTGTCTACTAGACCCAGTTAAAAAAGTATAGTGGAAAAGATCTTATTTACCATAGTGAAAACATATATAAGAAACTCACTTGAATACTAAGAGGCATTAGAAGAAAACCAGTAGAGTAAGCCATTTTTAGAACAGAGAAAAGAATGTTTTAAGAAAGAGAATTTAACAGTATCAAAATCTGGTTAAAGTTTAGGTAAAATGAAGACTTAAGTATGGAAATTGGCTGTCAAGACAAAGCGGCTACTGGCACCCTAATGAAACCTCTAAATAAAGAAACCAGAAAATTTTACTGAAGAACATACTCAGCCAATAGGAAGGTATGCTGTGTTTCATGATGCAAATATTTAATTTCCTGAGACTAATAAATTAGTTCATTTTTACTCAATATTGTAATTGTTTTTAAAACTCATGAAAAAGTTATAGATTGTTTTTCAACATGAAAATAGGTATTTGACATAGCACAATATTCAGCATTATTCTTAATAAACACTAGAAAATTTTCTAATTAAATAAAAAATATACCAGTGCTATTATATGACATTTACTGGAAGTAAAATGAAACAAACTAAAGCTATAAAAAATGAACAAGATAGAACACCATCCACAGGTAACATGACAAATTGTAAGAGAAGTAAGTTAGCAAGGCATAAAATTAACACACAGAGATTAGTGTCATTTATATAATCAGAGTCTAATGTAGAAAAAACAGTCAATTTCCAATAGCCATAAAAATATATATTACCAGAAAAGGACTTTCAATGTGTAAAACCTTTATGAAGCATATTTTAAAATACTACTAAAGGATACAGTAGAATACTTGAACAAGTGGAAGGACATAATGAGGTCTTGTTTGAAACTCTGAAGAGCAACATTATATCATTATTTCTAAATGATTTTCATAACTCTATTATGATCAACCTTTTTAAAAAGTACTTTTTTGGAAGTAAATAATTATAGAAAAATAAGAACAAAAATATAGAAAAGTCTCTGGAAAAAGAGCAATGGGGGACAGACACTACCAGATGCTCAAATGTATTATAATATCTCAAAGGCAAAAGCAGTAGGAATGCACATAAATAGCTACACCAATGAAATTAGAAGAGAACGCCCAAAAATAGACTCTGATATAAGTGGGAATTTAATATAAAATCAAGGTAGCATTTAAAATCAGTAAAAATATGTAATTAAGAATTTCATAATCTCATGAATTTTATAATTTCATATTTCCATTAATTTCATAGCAAATTAAGCAAAAAAAGTTGAATGTATACCTCAAGTCATACAAAGGATAATTCTAAAAAAAATCAATAATACATAGTTTAAAATAAAATATTTTTAAAATAATAAATTTATAATATTAAAGAGACAAAGCCTCTCTAGCAATGAGTCCAACTTATAATTCATAAAATTAATTGATATAATTTAATTACATTTTAAAATTTGAAAAAAGTCAAGTCAAAAACCAAATAAATTGGGAGAACATATTTTTGACTCAATACAGAGTATTTTTTTCTATTTTTGTACATAACTCCCAGAAAAATGTTCATTAAAAATAAAAAACTAGATTTTTTAAAAGATTATAGACTATAAATAATTTGTTTAAAAAAAGAAATATAATGACTGTTAGCTATGTAAACAGATGATCAATATCACTCATAGTAAGAAAAATGTAAATGTGATATCATTTTTCATGATTAGATTAGCAAAAATTCAGAAGTTTGATGGTAGACAATGTTGCTAGGGCACAAGTATCCTCATACATTGCTGTGAAGATTATAAATTTGTATAATCAAATATGGCTATTTGGTGAGATCTGTCAAAATTGTAAATGCTTATACTTTTTGACCCAACAACTATTTCTGATGAATTGTTCTACTGACACACTTGTTCTTATACTAATTTGTGCAAGTAAAAGTTTTCTCACTGTAGTATTGTTTGCAAGAGCAGAAAGTTGGCAAAACATTAACTGTCCACTAATAGTAGACTGGATATATAAATTACAGAACATCCATAAAATGTAATCAAATAATAAAAAAGAATGAAGATGCTCTCAATACATTAAAATGAAGCTATTCCTAATTATACTGTTAAATGATAAAAACATCTGATAAGTAGTTTTTTTCATAAAAATAAAATTCTTGAAGGCTACATATGAAGGAAATACTAGGGCTTACTTGTTTTTAGAAGGCACGTGGCATGGCAACCAGGCAAAAAGTCTAGGAGGGGGAATTTTCATTGTATATCTTTTAATATCTCTAGCTTCAAACACCATGAATGTTAAAAAATATGTATTCATATACTGACAAATTATTCTGAAATTTATCAAGAAGAATAAACAATTAGGAATAGACAAATACAATTGTGAAAAGATGCCTTCCCCTGCTGAATGATAAAATGCATTTGTAAAATGTACTCATTAAAACTGTGTTTTGTTGGCCCTATAAATATAGATGTGGCAAGGCACCAAACATAGAAACAGGTATACATATGTATAACATACAGTATATGATAAGTATGATAATGTCAGTAGAGAAAAGACAGATTACTCAACAAGCGATAATGAAATTAATGGGCAACAGTTTAAGAAGAAAATTTTAGATCCCTACCTCATACCAAATTGTAATTTAATCCTAAAAGAGAAAAAGAAGGAAAAAAGACACACTTTCAATAATAGATTTAGTGCCAAGATAACTCCAGATATTGTTTATGAGGGTGGGTGATTGTATTTGGAATCCATGTCCAAAAACGATTAAAATGTTCTGTGAGTAAGCCAATTTAGGACTCCCTCACAGAAGAGCTTTTTCATAACCATCTCAGTCTCAATGGCCCATGAAAAACAAGTTATTTCAAATCAGTCTTTTTGCAGGCAGCTAAACAGAAACTTCTGTTGCTTATGCTGCAAAGCATTTCCTCACTAAAAATTCACAGATGTTCTTTGTTCTCAGTTTGAACTATCCTTAGTTTTGGTTATTCTTTCCAGGTTTAATCCTACAGCATGTACTTAAGTAGTTATTGTAATTGGCCCATCTTCTGGGATGTGTTGACACCTTCAGTTATGAGTTAGGCAAACAACTATTTTTTAAATCTGAATTTATTTTAGAATTTCTTTTCTTTTCTTTTCTTTTTTGAGATGGAGTTTTGCTCTTGTTACCAAGGCTGGAGTGCTATGGTGCGATCTCGGCTCACCGCAACCTCCGCCTCCTGGGTTCAGGCAATTCTCCTACCTAAGCCTCCCAAGTAGCTGGGATTACAGGCGTGCGCCACCATGCCAGTTAATTTTTTGTATTTTTAGTAGAGACGAGGTTTCACCATGTTGACCAGGATGGTCTCGATCTCTTGACCTCGTGATCCACCCGCCTCGGCCTCCCAAAGTGCTGGGATTACAGGCGTGAGCCACTGCACCCGGCCTTTAGAATTTCTTTTCTAATTTCTTTCTCTGCCCTCTTTTCTCACTATCAAAGATTTTACTCAGGACCCTCTAATCTGACAATTATATAGAAAGAGAAATATTTGCAAACAAGGTATCTGAATACACTTGGCATAAACCTCCTATTTTGTTTTTTGTTTACTCATTTTTTTTTTGTCACTGGCTACTTTGTTTTAATAAAGCAAAGCTAAAGAGTAAGGGTGGAGTTAAAATGTATTTGGGTTCAACCCTCATATTTGTCTGTAATAGAGATATCATAGACACACTACCTAACCTTGCTGAAATTGATTCCTATCTATAAATGAGGAATGTTAGCACTTGTTAATTGTAGCGAGGATTAAGTAAAACAGTTTTGCTGTAACACTAACTGTACTGGTGCTAACAATAAATTCTAGTTGTTTATTTCAACTCCTAAGTTACAGCATTTTGGCAATTATGAATATTCATACGATTTTCTCTGAAAGGATGATGTGAAAAATGAATCAGTTACCTCAGCAATGTAACAGTCTCAGTGTGAGGGCCTGTCTGTTGTTATGCGATGCTTGCTATCATTCTTTTGATGTGTGTCACATAAGTGTATTCTAGCCCCTCAGAAAGTCATATTTTTTGAAAGATGTAATTGCACAGGGATGTCTTCAGGCAGAGAAGCTGAACCCTTCACAACCATCCTCCCATTTCAGAAACTACACAGAGTGTTGTACGCTGCCCACAGAGGGATATATACTCTTGCACAGGGACAGACATAATCTCTAAGAAGTTAACCTGAGAAAATGGGTTAGTCAAGAATATTAGAAAATGGATCACAAGTAACAAACTCATTCTGACATTAAACTCTTTTTCAGAATTCCACGCAGAGACCCTGAGTGAGGCAGCCAAGTAAACAGAGCAGCTCTGTAGCAACTGTAAGTTAATGCACTGCTTTAGCACAGGAAGAGATTTGCTTCAGAATTGCAAACCTGCTTGTGAGTGTACCCTTCTTGAAATCATATCTGTAACTGATATAAATCAGTGATTTAAATGTTCAGCTGAACACATCTCTGGCCTCAGAGCAGAGTAACTTCTAGGGATTTATCTCCACATTCAGATGTGGAAACCTAAATGTACAAGTACACCAGCATCTGCTTAGCAAAAGCTATTTAGCTTAACCCACATAAATTCTGTCAATGCATATGCACGGATGAGGCTAAGAGGTTTCAAGGGCATGATTGATGCCAAAAAATTACTAGAAGCCTGTACTAAAGAAACATGGTAATCAAGTTTGTATCTTTGTTCCTTCCCAAATCACATGATGAAATGTAATCTCCAGTGTTGGAGGTGGTACCTGGTGGGAGGTCATTGGATCATGGGAGAGGATTTCTCATGAATGGTTTAACACCATCCTTTTGGTGTTAGTCTTGTAATAGTGAGTGAGTTCTCATGAGATCTGGTCATTTATAAATGCATGCCACCTCCTCCCACATGCTTTCTCTCTCTCTTGTAAATTATCCAATCTCAGGTATTTATTTATAGCAATGCAAAAACAGTCTAACACACATGGGTCCAGTAAAAGTGGTAATTCCCTCAGGAGTAGAGTAAGCAGTAAACAGTGTTTAGAACTAACTCCAGACTGTCTTAGATATGGTGAATGGTGCATATAGGTACATTGATATTCTTCCTCAGATTCTAGCTTATGAAAGCTAGAAAAAGGTTTATACATATTTGATGTACCATAAAGAATTGAACGGAATTACTTTAAGAAATAGAATGCAAACAGGTCATCTTTTTCTAAATCCTATGTTTTTCTATATCTTCTTCTTCAAGGATCCATGGCCAGAATTAACAAAAGGAAACCTGATGGCATTGAGGAGTAGAGAGAGGAGGTGCCTTCCCTTGATGTCTTGGCACCTGGTATCAATGTGCCGTCTGATATGGTTCAGGTCTGTGTCCCCCTCCAAATCTCTTGTAAAATTGTAATTCCCATTATTGGAGATGGGACCTGGCAGGAGGTGACTGGATTATGGGAGCAGATTTTCTCCTGTGGTGTTGTTTTCATGCTACAGTTCTCATGAAATACGGTTGTTTAAAAGTGTGTAGCAATCTCTCCTCTTGCTCCTGCTCTGGTCACGTAAGATGCATTCACTCCTCATTTGCCTTCTGCCACATGATTTTGAGTTTCCTGAGACCTCCCCAAGAGCAGATCCTGCCATGCTTCTTGTTCAACCTGTGGAACTGTGTGCCAATTAATCCTCTTTCCTTTATAAATTACCCAGACTCAAGTGTTTCTTATAGCAATGTGAGAATGGACTAATACAGAAAATTAGGACCAAGGAGTGGGGCATTCCTATAAAGGTGCCTGAAAATGTGGAAGCAACTTGGGAACTGCATAACAGGCATGGGTTGAAAAGATGTGGAGGACTCAGAATAAGACAGGAAAATGAGGAAAAATCTGAAACTTCCTAGAGACTTGTTAAGTTGTTGTGTCCAAAATGCTGATATTGACAATGAAAACTAGGCTGAGAAGGTATCAAATGAAAATGAGGAGCATATTGAGAACCAGAGCAAAGGTCACTTTTGTTATTCATCAGCAAAGAACTTGGTGGCATTCTGCTCCTACTCTAGGGATCTGTGGAACGTTGAACTTGAGAATGATAATTTAGGATCTCTGGTGGAAGAAATTTCTAAGTAGTCAAGAATTCAAGATATTTCCTGGTTGTTTCTAGTAACCTATTCTCACATGCACGAACAAAGAAATGACTTGAAACTGGAACTTATATTTAAATGGGAAGTAGAGTATAAAAGTATTAAAAATTCGTACTCTGGCCATGTGGTAGAAAATTAAAGGCCATGTTTGGGGGGTATGAGAAGTCAAACTGGCTGAAGAAATTTGCATAAGTAAAGAGGACCATGATACTGATAACCAAGAAAATGGGGAAAAGGCCTCTAAGGCACTCTGGAGATCTTTGAGGCAGCCCCTCCCATCACAGGCCCAGAGGCCTAGGAGAAAGAAATGGTTTCATCAGCCAGGACCACGACCCTACTTCCCTGTGCAGCCTCAGACACCGTTCTTGACATTCCAGCTGCTCCAGCTCCATTCCTGATTAAAAGGTACCCAGGTACAGCTCAGGCTAGTGCTTCAGAGGGTGTAAGCCATAAGACTGAGCAATTTCCACTTGGTGTTAACACTGAGGGTGCCTAGAGTGTAAGAGTTGAAGCTTGAGAACCTCTGCCTAGATTTCAGAGGGTGAATGGAAAAGCCTGGATGTCCAGGCAGAAGCCTGCTGCAGCATGCAGTACCCATGGAGAACCTCTACAAGGGCAGTGCAGAGGGGAAATGTGGGTTTGGAGTACCCACACAGAGTGCTCACTGGGGTACTCCCTAGCGGAGCTGTGGGAAAAGGCTATTATCCTTCACATTCTGGTGTTGTAGGGGCACTGACAGCTTGCATTATGTGCCTGGAAAAGCCACAGGCATTCAACACTAGCCCTTGAGAATAGCCACAGGGAGGGGGAGCTTCCTAAGGTTTTTGAAGTGTACCTCTTGCATCAGCATGCTCTGGATGTGAAACACAAAGTGAAAGGAGAATATTTTTGGAACTTTTTTGATGACAGCTCTGCTAGATTTTGAACTTGCATGGGGCCTCTGGCCTCTTTCTTTGGCCAATTTATCCCTTTTGGAGTGAAAGTATTTACCCAATGTCTGTATTCCCATTGTATCATAGAAAAAACTGACTTGCTCTTTACTTTATAGATTCATAGGCAGAAGGGACTGGTGTTTTCTCCAATGAGGCTTTGGATTTTTGAGTTAGTGCTGAAATGAGTTCAGACTTGGGGGACTGTTGAGAAGACATAATTGTATTTTCCAACATGAGAAGGACGTGAGACTTGGTACGAACCAGCAACAGAATGATATGGTTTGGATTTGTGTCCCCACCCAAATCTCATGTTGAATTGTAATCCCCAATATTGGAAGTGGGGCCTGGTAGGAGGCCATTGGATCATGGGGGTGAATTCCCCTTTTGGTGCAGTTCTCATGATAGAGTTCTCATAAGATCTGGTTGTTTAAAAGTGTGTAGCACCTCCCCCACATCTTGTTCCTGCTCCAGTCATGTAAGATGTACTTGCTCCCACTTTCCTTCTGCCATGATTTTGAGTTTCCAGAGGCTTCTGCAAAAGCAAGTCCTGACATGAGTTCTGTATAGCTTGCAAAACTGTGAGCCAATTAATCCTCTTTTCCAAATAAATTACCCAGTCTTGGGTATTTCTTTATAGCAGAGTAAGAATAGACTTATACAGTATCTCACACTGTCCTTTAACATGCCATTTAGAAAGATCCTAGGAAACAAAACCATGAACAATACCAAAAGATATTTATGAGGTTTAGCAAAGGGATAGATTCTTATAGATTTTATTTTTACTCTGAAAAGAATTAAGTCAAACTAAAGCCTTTAGAAGACCTACTAGAAAAAAAAGAGAAAATAATTTCTATCACCTCCTTATGCACAACCTTTTAAATAAAATTGTAATAATAGAGTTACACAGATTTACAGACATAATTTAGATTTACAGATAAGTTGCAAAGATACTCATATACAGTATACAGTTTTGACTAATATCTTACACTACTACAATACCTGTGTCAGAGCTAATAAACCAATAATACAGCATTACTGTTAACTAAAGTCTATACTTTCATTATATTGTTCACTAATGTTCTTTTTCTGTTCTAGGATTTCATACAGGACATCATATTATATTTAGTCATCATGTTTCCCCGGGCTTCTCACAGCTGTCAGTTTCTCACTTTTGTTGTTTTTTATGTCCATGACATTTTGTGGAGTACTGGCTGGATACTCTGTAAAATATCTCCTCAATAGGAATCTGTTTGGAGTTTCTCTCATGATTAGACTGGGTTATGAGTTTTGAAGATTGAGATAAAAGAGAATTTTCCTTTATCTCATATCATATTATATTATATCATATCATGTCATATCAAGAGTACATACTATCAAATAGACTTATTATTAATTATGTTAACATTCATTAAATGAGGTACTGTTGGTTCAGATTTTTCCATTGTGAAGGTGTCCTTCTTTCCCATCTTCCATATTATTCTCTTTGGAAGCAAGTCACTAAGCACAAGTAGGGTTTTGCTGGATATGAAATTTTAAGATTAAAGTTCTTTTCTTTAAGGACTTTGAATATGGGTCCCCACTCTCTTCTGGCTTGTAGGGTTTCTTCTGAGAGATCTGCTGAGAGATCTGCTGGGACGCTGGGGGGCTTCCCTTTGTGGGTAATCCGACCTTTCTCTCTGGCTGCCCTTAGCATTTTTTCCTTCACTTCAACCCTGGTGAATCTGACAATTACGTGCCTTGGGGTTGCTCTTCTTGAGGAATATCTTTGTAGTGTTCTCTGTATTTCCTGGACTTGAATACTGGCCAGCCTTGCTTGTTTGGGGAAGTTTTCCTGAATATCCTGAAGAGTGTTTTCCAGCTGCCAAACTAACTTTCATAAGCGAAGGAGAAATAAAATCCTTTACAAAGAAGCAGAGATTTCATCACCACCAGGCCTGCTTTCCAAGAGCTCCTGATAGAAGCACTAAACATAGAAAGGAACAACCAGTACCAGCCACTACAAAATCATGCCAAATGGTAAAGAGCATTGACACAATGAAGAAACTGCATAAACTAACAGGCAAAACTAGCATCAAAATGGCAGGATCAAATTCACATAGAACAATATTAACCTTAAATGTAAATGGGCTAAATGCCCCAATCAAAAGACACAGACTGGCAAATAGGATAAAAAGTCAAACCTATTGGTGTACCGTATCCAGGAAACCCATGTCACATGCAAGGATACACATAGGCTCAAAATAAAGGCATGGAGGAAGATTTACCAAGCAAATGGAGAGCAAAAGAAAGCAGGAGTTCAATCCTAGTCTCTGATAAAATAGACTTTAAATCAACAAAGATCAAAAGAGACTAAAAGGACATTACATAATGGTAAAAGGATCAATGCAAGAAGAAGAGCTAATGATTCTAAATATATATGGACCCAATACAGGAGCACCCAGATACATAAGGCAAGTTTTTAATGACTTACAAAGAGACTTAGACTCCCACACAATGATAGTGGGAGACTTTAACACTCCACTGTCAATATGAGACTGATCAACAAGACAGAAAATTAACAAGGATATCCAGGACTTCATCTCACACCTGGACCAAGCAAACCTAAGTCATTTACAGAACTCTCCACCCCAAATCCACAGAATATACACTCTTTTCAGCACCACACCTTACCTACTCTAAAACTGACCACATAATTGGTAGTAAATCATTCCACAGCACATGCAAAAGAACAGAAATCACAACAAACAGTCTCTCAGACCACAGTGGAATCAAGTTAGAACTCAGAACTCAGAAACTAACTCAAAACCACACTACTTCATGGAAACTGAACAACTGGCTCTTGAATGTTGACTGGATAAACGATGAAATGAAGGTAGAAATAAAGATGTTCTTTGAAACCAACAGGAATGAAGACACAACATACCAGAATCTCTGGGACACATTTAAAGCAGTGTCTAGAGAAAAATATACAGCAATAAATGCCCACATGAGAAGCAAGGAAAGATCTAAAATTGACACCCTATCATCAAAATTGAAAGAGCTAAAGGAATAAGTTCAAAAAAAAAAAACTCAAACCCAAGAAATAACTAAGATCAGAGCAGAACTGAAGGATATAGAGACACAAAAAACCCTTCAAAAAAATCAAAAATCCGGAAGCTAGTTTTTTGAAAAAAGCTACAAAATAGACCACTAGCCAGATTAATAAAAAATAAAAGAAATAATAATCAAATATGCAATAAAAAAATGAGAAAAGGGATATCACCACAGATTCCACAGGAATACAAGTCACCATTAGAGATTACTACAACCAATTCTATGCACATAAACCAGTAAACCTGGAAGAAGTGGATAAGTTCCTGGAGACTTGCATCCTCCCAAGCCTAAACCAGAAAGAAGTCAAAACTCTGAATAGACCAATAACAAGGGCTGAAGTTGAGGCAGCAATTAATAGGCTACCAACCAAAAAAAGCCCAGGTCCAGATGGGTCCACAGCCAAATTCTACCAGACATACAAAGAGGAAACTATTCCAAACAATCCAAAAAGAGGGAATCCTTCCTAAATCATTTTAGGAGACCAATATTATCCTGATACCAAAACCAGCAGAGACGCAACAAGAAAGAAAACTTCAGGCCAATATACCTGATGAACATAGATGAAAAAATCTTCAATAAAATACTGGCATACCGATTACAACAGCACATCAAAAAGCTTGTCCACCATGATCAAGTAGGCTTCATCCCGGGCGTGCAAGGCTGGTTCAACATATGCAAATCTGTTGAATTATAAACATAATTCACCCCATAAACAGAACCAAAGACAAAAACCACATGATTATCTCAATAGATGCAGAGAAGGCCCTTCACAAAATTCAACAGCCCTTTATGCTAAAAACCCTCAATAAGCTAGGCATTGATGGAATGTATCTCAAAATAATAAAAGCTATTTATGACAAACCAACAGCCAATATCATACTGAATGGGCAAAAACTGGAAGCATTCCCTTTGAAATCTGGCACTAGATAAGGATGCCCTCTCTCACCACTCCTATTCAATATAATATTGGAAGTTCTAGCCAGAGCAATCAGGCAAGAAAAAGAAATAAAGGGTTTTCAATTAGGAAAGGAGAAAGTCAAATTTTCTCTATTTGCAGATGATGCGATTTTATATTTAGAAGACCCCATCATCTCAGCCCAAAATCTCCTGAAACTGATAAGCAACCTCAGCAAAGTCTCAAGATAGAAAATCAATGCAAAAATCACAAGCATTCCTATACACCAATAACAGACTTAAAGAGAACCAAATCAAGAATGAACTGCCATTCACAATTGCTACAAAGTGAATAAAATACCTAGGAATACAACTGACAAAGGATGTAGAGGACCTCTTCAAGGAGAACTACAAAAAATTTCTCCACAAAATAAGAGAGGACACAGACATATGCAGAAACTTTCCATGCTCATGGTTAGGAAGAATCAACATCACGAAAATGGCCATCTGGCCCAAAGTAATTTATAGATTCAACACTATCCCCATCAAGCTACCAATGACCTTCACAGACCTGGAAATAACTACCTTAAACTTCATATGGAACCAAAAGAGAGCCTGCATAGCCAAGACAATTCTAAGCAAAAAGAACAAAGCTGCACGCATCACACTACATGACTTCAAACTATACTACAAGGCTACAGTAATCAAAACAGCATGGTGATGGCACCAAAACAGAGATATAGACCAACGGAACAGAACAGAGGCCTTGGAAGCAAGGCCACACATCTACAACCATCTGATATTTGACAAACCTGACAATAACAAGGAATGGGGAAAGGATCCCCTGTTTAATAAATAGTGTTGGGAAAACTGGCTAGCCATGTGCAGAAGGCAAAAACTGGACGCCTTCCTGACACCTGACACTAAAATTAACTCCAGATGGATTAAAGACATAAACACAAGACATACTAACATAAAAACTCTAGAAGGAAACCTAGGTAAAACCATTCAGGACATAGGCATAGGCAAGGACTTCATGACTAAAACACCAAAAGCATTGGCAATGAAAGACAAAATAGACAAATGGGAAACAATCATTAGAGTGAACCTGCAACCAACAGAATGGGAAAAAATTTTTGCAATCTACCCATCTGACAAAGGGCTAATATCCATAATCTACAAAAAACTAAAACAGATTTACAAGAAAAAAAACCCATTCAAAAGTGGGCGAAGGATATGAACAGACACTTTTCCAAAGAAGATATATATGAGGCCAACAAACATATGAAAAAATGCTCATCATCACTGGTCATTAGAGAAATGCAAATCAAAACTACATTGAGATACCACCTCATGCCATTTAGAATGGCGATCATTAAAAAATCTGGAGATAACAGATGCTGGAGAGGATGTGGAGAAATAGGAACACTTTTGCATTGTTGGTGGGAGTGTAAATTAGTTCAAACATTGTGGAAGACAGAGTGGTGATTCCTCAAGGACCTAGAAATAGAAATTCCATTTGACCCAGCCATCCCATTACTAGGTATATATCCAAAGGATTATAAATTGCTCTATTATAAGGAGGCATGCACATGAATGTTCATTGCAGCACTGTTTACAATGAACATTTGGAACCAACCCAAATGCCCATCGATAATAGACTGGATAGTGAAAATGTGGCACATATACACCATGGAATACTATGCAGCCATAAAAAATGATGAGTTTGTGTCCTTTGTAGGGACATGCATAAACCTGGAAACCATCATTCTCAGCAAATTGACACAAGAACAGAAAATCAAACACTGCATGCTCTCACTCATAGGCTGGTGTTGAACAATGAGAACACATGAACACATGGAAGGCAGCATCACACAATGAGGTCTGTTGGGGGGACATGGGGGAGGGACAGCAGGAGGTGGGAAGTTGGGGAGGGATAACATGGGGAGAAATGCCAGACATAGGTGATGAGGAGGAAGGCAGCAAACCACATTGCCATGTATGTACCTATGCAAAAATCCTGCATGTTCTTCGCAGGTACCCCAAAACCTAAAACACAATAAAATATACTAAAAAAAAAAAAGAATAGGGTTTCTGTTGTTGTTGTTGTTTGTTTTATTTTTGAGATGGAGTTCGCTCTGATGCCAGGCTGGAGTGCAGTGGCATAATCTCAACTCGTTGCAACCTCCACCTCCTAGCTTCAAGCAATTCTCCTCCCTCAGCTTCCCAAGTAGCTGGGACTACAGGCATGTGCCACCATGTCCAGCTAATTTTTGTATTTGGTTTTAGTATATTTGTATATATTGTATATTTGGATTTTGTCTATTGGTTTTTTTATATTCTCAGATCCAGCATGAAATGGATTTTAGCCTAGCATATTCTAAGCTTTCCATAACGTATTTTCATATATAATATTATGTCATAATTTTGGAGAAACACTGTCTTTGTGGAATAGCTGCAACTAAATTGATAACAATTCTCTTACATATATTCAACAAAATAAAATAGGGTATCTGGTACATTTTACTAACTTTCAGCTTGCATGATGTATAACTGAGAACTCTTCACATTTTCCTTATTCAGAGAAAAAATATTCATTTCCTGGGGCACTAGGGAATATTTCTTACCAAAATAAGCAAAGAAAATAAGAAATAATAATAATAAATTTAAAAGATGGGTGAAATTACAAAACAGATCAAATGGGAAATTGTAAGATTTTCAAAACTCCAGTGAGTCTGACAAAATCTAAATGGTAGGGAAAATAGTAATGTGAGATAAGAAATTAGAGGATATTTAAGGCTTACAAATATGAAGGCAGCAGATAAAAGCTAGGCGACACTGGGCAGATTTCTGGAATAGAAATTGTTAGAAATCCTGACTTTCAGAGAATAAGTGATGTCAGTTAGAGAAAGCATTAATTTTAGAAGTCATATTCTTAATTATTCTTCAAGTTCCGGGATACATGTGCAGAACATGCAGGTTTGTTACATAGTTATACACGTGCCATGGTGGTTTGCTGCACCCATCAAACTGTCATGGACATTAGGTATTTCTCCTAATAGGTATTTCTCCTAATGCTATCCTTCCCCTAGCCCTCCCCACCCCCGACAGGCTCCAGTGTGTGATGTTCCCCTCCCTGTGTCCATGTGTCCTCACTGTTCAACTTCCACTTATAAGTGAGAATATGTGGTGTTTGGTTTTCTGTTCTTGTGTTAGTTTGCTGAGAATGTTGGTTTCCAGCTTCATCCATGTCCCTATAAAGAACATGAACTCATCCTTTTATATGGCTGCATAATATTCCATGGTGTATATGTGCCACATTTTCTTTATCCAGTCTATCGTTAATGGGCATTTGGATTGGTTCCAAGTCCTTGCTATTGTGAACAGTGCTGCAATAAACATATGTGTGCATGTGTCTTTATAGAGGAATGATTTATAATCCTTTGGGTATATACACAGTAATGGAATTGCTGGGTCAAATGGTATTTCTAGTTCTAGATCCTTGAGGAATTGCCACACTGTCTTCGACAATGCTTGAACTTATTTACACAATAGCTTCTAAGTATTCTTATTTCTCCACATTGTTTCCAGCATCTGTTGTTTCCTGACTTTTTAATAATTGCCATTCTAACTGGTATGAGATGGTATCTCATTGTGATTTGATTTACATTTCTCTAATCACCAGTGACGATGAGCTTTATTCATACGTTTGTTGGCCGCATAAATGTCTTCTTTTGAGAAGTGTCTGTTCACATCCTTCACCCACTTTTTGATGGTTTTTTTTTTCTTGCAAATTTGTTTAAGTTCTTTGTAGATTCTGGATATTTGCCCTTTGACAGATGGATACATTGTGAAATTTTTCTCCCACTTTGTAGGTTGCCTGTTCACTCTGATGATAGTTTCTTTTGCTGCGTCGAAGCTCTTTAGTTTAATTAGATCCGATTTTTCTATTTTGGCTTTTGTTACCATTGCTTTTGGTGTTTTAGTCACGAAGTCTTTGCCGATGCTTATGTTCTGAATATTACTGCCTAGGTTTTCTTCTAGGGTTTTTATAGTTTTAGGTCTTATGCTTAAGTCTTTAACCTATCTTGAGTTAATTTTTTTATAAGGTGTAAGGAAGAGATCCAATTTCAGTTTTCTGCATATGGCTAACCAGTTTTCCCAACACCATTTATTAAATAGGGAATCCTTTCCCCCATTGCATTTTTTTGAGTGCTCCAGCTGGTATCTGGCAGGTGCCCCTCTGGAATGAAGCTTCTAGAGGAACGAACAGGCAAAAGTCAATTTTTAAATTAAGAATTTTTAGTCTGCAAAAAAAAAAAAAATTATAGAGACAAGGTCTGGCTATATTACCCAGGTTGGTCTTGAACCCCTGAGCTCAGGCAATCTTCTTGCCTTGGCCTCGCAAAGTGTTGGGATTACAGGTGTGACACACTGCACCTAGCCATTTTACTCCTATGAAAGAGAAATTTTCTTTGTACCCTTATATCAACTGATGTATATCCAAGGTTTTAGCACATCACTAATGAAAAATTAATTTTACTTCCAAAATACTCACTGACTACCTATCCCTGTGCTAGAATCCCATTCTAGGCACTATGCATATAGCAGTGAATGAAACAGACAAGATATTCATATTTTAAAACCTGCATTCTAGTGGGGAAACATAAAATAAAAACAATAATAAAAGAAGAAAGAAGATAAAAAAGGGGAAGAAAGAGGAGATGAATAAGAGGGAGGAGAAGAAGAAGGCAGCAGCCATCTTAGCTGGTTGTGGTTATAGTACTGAGAATAAAAATGAAACAGAAAAATAAAGTTACAAAATGACTGGGTGGAGAATGCAGTGGTCAGAGAATACTTCTCTAAAAGGTATTTGAACAGAAACTTAAAAGAATGAAGAAAAACAGATATATAAGTAGTAGGAGAGTATTTCAGGCAGAGAAAAAGCAAATCCAAATACTCTGTATGCAGTTTGACTTGTTGAAAAACACCAAGACCAGTGACACAAGAAGGTCAGAGAATTACCAAGAAACAGAGAAGCACAATATGTTATGTCTTGTGGGACCTAGTGGAAATGGGATGCTATTAGAAGACTTTTAAAATAGAAATTATGTGATCTGGCATATTTTTAAAGGTTCATCTGATTGCTCTATGTAGATTAGACTGAGATACAGAGCCATGGCTTTCATAGATCAAAATAGAGAAAATATTTAGGAGGCTATTCAATAACTTTGGCAAGAGGAAATTACAGTAAATGACTACATTAAGGTATGTATTGAAGATATAATTGACAAACTTTGAGGATGATTTAGATGTGGTATATGACAACAAAGGGAAGTCAAGGTCAACTTCAAGATTTTGGGTTGAATCTACTGTAAGACTAGAATTGATTAAGATAGAAAACACTAGAAGAGGAAGGGAGTATAAAATCAAGTGCTAGTTTTGAACTTGCTAATTTTAAGATGCTGTCTGTTTTGTGTTGCTGCCAAGAAATATCTGAGGCTGAGTATTCCTCAAATAAACTGAAAAGTGTATTTGTCTCAGGGTTCTAGATGACTGCAAAGTTTAAGATTTGACATCCACGTAAGCTAAGGGCCACTCACTCAGTCAGCTTTCACTCATGGAAGAAGGTGAAGGGGAGGCAGCATGTGTAGAGACTGTATGAAGGGAGAAAAGGAAAAAGGCAGTGGAAACAGGGAAATGCCACGGTCTTTTAACAACCAGCATTCATAGGAACTAACAGAGTGAAAAACCATTCACTCCCCCAAGGAAGGACATTAATCTATTCATAAGGGATCTTCCCCCATGACACAAACACCTCCCACTGGGCTCCAACACTCATCACCATCACACTTGGATCAAGTTTCAACAAGACACTTGATAGGTACCAAAAAAACAGTATTCAAACTATAGCAGAAACCATTAGATATCTAGATATCAGCTAGGCAATTCAATATATGAGTCTGGAATCAAGGAGACGATCTGGGCTGGATATATACTCTTTTTTACTATTTTTTAATTGAAATATAGTAGTCATATATATTTTGCAAGTAAATGTAATTTTTTATACACATATGCAATGTGTAATAATCAAATTATGACAATGTAGATATCTATCACTTCAAACATTTATCTGTGCTGTGAACATTCAAATTCTTGTCTTCTAGCTATTTTGAAATAGTCAATATTTTATTACTAACTATAATCTCCCTCCTGTACTATTGAATACTAGAATGTATTTGTTCTATTTTACTGCATTTTTTTTTACCACTAGCAAACTTCTCTTCATTCCCACCCTTTGCATTTTCAGCCTCTGGTAACCACTATTCCACTCTCGACCTCCACGAGATCCACTTTTTTTTGCACCCATATATGAGTGCAAACATGTAATATTTGTTTTTCTGTGCCTGGTTTATTTCACTTAACATAAGAATTTTCAGTTCCATCCATGTCACTGCAAATGACAGGATGTCATTTGTCTGGCTAAATAATATTCCATCATGTACATATACCAGATTTGCTTTATGTATTCATCCATTCATGGATACTTAAATTGATTCCATATTTTGGGTATTGTGAACAGTGCTGCAATAAACATTGAAGTACAGATATCTCTCTGATATACCAATTTCCTTTATTTTAGACATATCCAGAAGTGGGACTGCTGAATCATAAGGTAGTTCTACTTTTTTTAGGTTTTTGAGAAACCTTCATGCTGTTTTCTATAGCAGATGTACTACTTTACATTCTTACCACAGTGTACAGGCATTCTGCTTTCTCTGCATTCTCACTGGCATCTGTTATTATTTTTTTTCTATCTATTTGATAATAGCTCTTTTAACTGGGGTGAAATGGTATTTCATTGTGGTTTCAATTTGTATTTCCCTGATGATTAGTGATGCTGAACTTTTTTTAATATACATATTGGCCATTTGTATATCTTTTTTAAAGAAATGTCTATTCAGGTATTTGGAGATAGAAATTTTAGAATCAGCAGTATATAAATGTCTTTAATTTTATTATTTTCTCTATATTATAAGGCCAAGTGCTTCTGAATACAAAATTACTAAATCTCTTGAGACCTAACTTACTACTTAATTTGTGTTACTGTAAAATAAATTATTTGATCAGAAACAATAATAGGTGGGATACATAACACAGAATAAGGGATTCAGCAAACCAGAGAATGGTGTTCTTGACAGAAGCATGATGGGCAGAATTATAAACATTTATCACCTTAAAGATAAATTGGTTTTTCCTTCATGATGGAAGGGACTCCATGTAATCAACCTGCTGCCAGGTGGTTGTCTAGTCCCTCCAGATTCTATATCTGGAAGTCAGCATTCTTCTCTTCTGTTGGCAAGTAATGTCTCAGCAATGACAATAGTCTGATGAGTCTTGCAGAGAATTCCAAGTTGTAAAGTCCATGTATGGCTTGGATCTCTACAACCATAACCACCCTATTTCATGAGCCCATTGGGAAGCATAGAGTTGTAGAGAAAGAGACTGATATTCACAAAGTATTTGTTCATCTGATAGTTTAGAGCCATATCTACAATGAATGCCATTAATAAACTATTTTTTAAAATATTCTCCCAGTTGGAGACATTCATCCTCATACCTCTTCCCTCTTGCTCATACCTAGCCAGCAATCTTCCAAACCTATTCTTTCCAAGCACCTGATCATTTGATCATACCACTAGTGAAACAGGATAAATCCAAACTTTAGATAATCTAAACCAGATAAAACAGATAGCCAATTCTACCTATGGGATAATTACTCTGTCTTTTATAACCACACTTTAATGGGTGTAGTATTATAGCAATGTCCTTATGGCAAGAGCCAACATGTAATATAAAATCACCTATAAACTAGACTCTATTGTTTTCTTATTCAATTGATTATGGGAGTGTCCTTAGCTTTCTACAGATATAAGTTGAAGTGAATGTGTCAGTGAATAGAGGAAGGTACACTGTGGTTTGGACCAACTGATCATATAATGTACACTGGTCCAACCTTATGTGTACTATCTCCATTGGATGATGGAATGCCACTTGGGACACCAATTTTATAGCTTGATGAATCAGATAATATCCAATTTGTTATGGGCATTTCAAGTTATCTAGTCACATTGTGTTTCATCTTTAAGCATTTAATCTCAATTAGGGTCCATTTGCAAACCAGTTTTCTTAAAATAAGTGATTTATAGAAAACTGCATGGCTTTACAGCAAATTCTAGGTAAGTGTACTCTGATTCTCTTATCATGGTTTTCCATAGGTTCTGTTCAGTATCCTGTTTTGTCATGAACATGTAGAATAACATTGACTCTACTGTTTCATAAGAGCCAAGTGGCACAACTTCTTATACTTAAACTGGAACAAGCTAAAGGGACTTGTCTTTCTCTGTAGTTCTCTCAAAGCCTTATGAACTGCTAGTTAAAAAGGTAACAAGTGCCCTAATGTGTACTGTATGTCCATATGGCTATAAAAATTTAAAAAATACCAATAGGCGTGCTTCCATTCTAATGGCTCAAAATGAAGCATCTTGTTTTCACTTGAGATGGGCTATCACAACATGCCATAAAACTGCTAGATTCAAGGAACTTTACTATAACTTTACTAAATATTTATAAGAATTGTGTGGTTTGCCTATTTGCTTTTTCATTGGCTGGTGACTTGACAAAACTATTATTAATGTCTATACAGCTTCTGATGTCGCTCCTCAGAAAACACACCTTGGGAATACACAGAATCTTTCTGAGATGATTGTGATTTTCATCATCATTCACTTTGTCTCTTCCCGTGATCTTCCTGTTAAATTTCTGGCTGATCTAGCACTATGGATATCATGCCCAGCTATTAGTATTCACTAATTGCTAGCTGATTGCTCTATTGTTTTTGACAGAACTGAGACATAAATTGCTCCAAAATGTGATCTGATTAAAGTTAGGTTTCTTTGAAAAGCTAAGTTTTGTCAGGCTTTGAGGATACTTCAACCCTGAGAGGGCTCTTATGCTTTTCCTCTAGTTCACTCTGACAAAATTCTAGTTGATCTACATTTTCTCTCATTGCTAATGATACCATGGAATTACCTGCCTCATCTATGTGTTCACTACAAGTATCTTTACTGTTTTAGATGATAAACGTCCTCACATTGTGCTCCAGATGAAGTCAGTCCTGTTATGCAGAGCTTCAGTGCCCTCTGTTCTTACTGTCTGCCTCCATCTGCAGCAGAATCTCTGCCCCACTGCCCTGGAAATGTAAGCAAGTACAATGCCACACTTCTCCTTTAGTGGCACTCTAGTGACTTTAAATGGTTAACTTTTATAATTTTTTACTAAATTCTTATTTATCTGGGATAGACTGCTGAGCTCTGTATACAGTCATTTCAAATTGATCTCTGTTCATTCATATTACTATTTTTAGATGTAATTTACATACCATAAAATTCATTTACTTAAATTGTAGAACTCAGCGAGTTTTAGTAGGATCACAGTATTATACAACCATCAACACTATCAAATACCAATGTATTTTTGTATTCCCCCCAAAAAAAGCCCAATGGTCATTAAGTACTTCCCATTTTACCTTATTCTGAGCCCCAGGAAACAACTTTCTTTATCTACACATTTGCCTATTCTAAGCATTTTATATTCATGGATTCATATAATATATGGCCTCCTGTTTGTGGCCTATTTCACTTAATGTTTTCAAAGTTCATCAATGTTGTAGTATGTATCAATATTTTATTACTTTTTTGGCTGAATAATAATCCATTGTATGGATATATTATATGAATATAATTTGGTTTATCCTTCCAACAGCTGATGAATACCTGTTATTTCCACTACATTGCTATCATAAATAATAATGCTATAAACATTTGTGAACAATTTTTTGTGTGGACATGTGTTTATTATTCTCTTCAGTACACATAGCTACATTTTACAGTTCTACTAGTAATATATGAGGATTCCAATTTCTCCCAAATCCATGCCAACACTTATTATTATCTGTCTGCCTTGATGATAATATTCTAGTGTGTTTGAAGTGTTATCTCACTGTGATTTGGATTTGCACTTTGCTAATGATTAATAATGTTTAGCATCTTTTTTATTATTATTATTATTGTACTTTAGGTTCTGGGGTACGTGCAGATCATGCAAGATTGTTGCATAGATACATACATGGCAATGTGGTTTACTGCCTCCATCACCCTGTCACCTACATCTGGTATTTCTCCCCATGTTATCCCTCCCCACCCTTCCCACACCCCGCTGTCCCTCCCCTAGCCGCCCCCCCGGCAACAGACCCCAGTGGTGTGTGATGCTCCCCTCCCTGTGTCCATGTGTTTTCAATGTTCGACACCTGCCTATGAGTGAGAACATGTGGTGTTTGATTTTCTGATCTTGTGTCAGTTTGCTGAGAATGATGGTTTCCAGATTCATCCACGTCCCTACAAAGGACACAAACTCATCGTTTTTTTATGGCTGCATAGTATTCCATGGTGTATATGTGCCACATTTTCCTTGTCCAGTCCAACTCCTCACCAGCAAGGGAACAAAGCTGGATGGAGAATGAATCTGATGAATTGACAGGAACAGACTTCAGAAGGTGAGTAATAACAAACTTCTCTGAGCTAAAAGAACATGTTCTAACCCAATGCAAAGAAACTAAGAACCTTGAAAAAAGGTTAGACGAAATGCTAACAAGAATGAACAGCTTAGAGAAAAACATAAACGACTTGATGGAGCTGAAAAACACAACACGAGAACTACACAAAGCATACACAAGTTTCAATAGCCGAATTGACTAAGCAGAAGAAAGGATATCAGAGATTAAAGATCAACTCAACTAAATAAAACAAGAAGGCAAGATTAGAGAAAAAAAGAGTGAAAAGAAGTGAACAAAACCTCCAAGAAATATGGGATTATGTGAAAAGACCTAATCTGCATTTGATAGATGTACCTGAATGTGACAAAGAGAATGAATCCAAGCTAGAAAATACTCTTCAGGATATTATCCAGGAAAATTTCCCCAACATAGCAAGGCAGGCCAATATTCAAGTCCAGGAAATACAGAGAACACCATAAAGATATTCCTCAAGAAGAGCAACTCCAAGGCATATAATCGTCAGATTCACCAATGTTTAGTATCTTTTAATGCTTTATTATATATTTACACATCTCTTTGAAGATATGTCTATTCAAATATTTGGCTCATCTTTCATCTAGATATTTGTCTCATTGTTGCATTCTGAGAATTATTTATATTTT
Source organism: Callithrix jacchus (assembly GCF_049354715.1). Taxonomy (NCBI): domain Eukaryota; kingdom Metazoa; phylum Chordata; class Mammalia; order Primates; family Cebidae; genus Callithrix; species Callithrix jacchus. Next base: position 82,055,426 of record NC_133505.1, on the reverse strand, counting down.
ATAAAACTTAGAGCCTTACCAGCTATGATTGCAAATATTTTGTCCTATTCTGTGGATAATTTTACCACTTTCTTGATAGTGTTCTTTGAAGTACAAAAGCTTTAATTTTTATAAAGAACATTTCACTATATATACTTCTTGGCTGCTTCTGCTTTTGGTGTCATATCTAAGAAATAATTGTTTTAACAAGTGTCAGAATAATTTATGCTTATTTTCTTCAAAGAGTTGTATAGTTTTAGCTGCAACATTACGGCCTCCAATCCTTTTTCAGTTAGTTCCATTTTGAGTTAATTTTTAAAATATGATACAAAGTATGGCCACTGAAGTTTCTGCTTGATTGGTGTTTTGGTCAGCTAATGATTAGAAAAAGGTTTTCTTAAGTGTGTGGAACTAATATTTTCCAAGGAGCTTTGTATGTATATCGAGGTACATCTTAAACACTCAGTCAGTTGTTTACAACTCTAACTTCACCTTTATTCCTTGCTTGTACAAAGCCTCAAGGTTAATTAGAAGCGAGAGCTTAGGACTTTCTCAGTCTTTCCAGAGTCATCACACAACTCTGTACACACCTAGAGCTGTACACATATTCAGCAACCCATGTAGATTTTTAGAAGTAAGTCAAAGCTTTTCCAAACTCCTCATGAATATCTCATTCTGAATGTTTACCTTGTAAACGTCTTACTAATTTTATCATTGCCAAACTCTATAGTTTGCCTTTAATGTTATCCACTGTCTCACAGAGCCATAAGACTTGCTGTGGATTGTTTTTTTAACCAACGCCCCTGAGGATAAAGCTGTTAACACTAGCCAAGCCCTCAATCAGGTCAAATAAAGTCAGCCTTTTAAGTGGAGTTTTCGAGGAAATGAGAGACAGTTTAGATAATCAGAATTTTCTGGGAATGAGGCTTTGTGGAATATCCAACATTATACTTCGATCCCAGTGTCTGCCAGACTGCTAGCTTTCACCGTGATTGTGGGCTGCTTATTTTCAAAGCTACTGCAGAACTATACAAGGAGATAGAATAGAACAAGTTAAAATGCTACAAAGCTCACTGTTTTTACCTAGATTCAGCCATTTTTCTCGAATAAACACTCCCTGGGTTGCTTCAAGTCTTTGTTAATTTCAGTGGTTTTTGAAAAAGTTGACTCTGAACATTTTTTCCCAGTGTTTTTATTCCTTTAATGAAACAGAAAATTTTGGAGGTCCTTACTCTGACATAACCCCATGGATTCATTTTTAATATTCTTAGAAATAGAATAGAAACTTAGAAAGTTTCTCTGTTCTCATCTTCAAGGAAATATTTATAAGGTTTATTTTTTATTTCACCTCCTCAGGATAATCTTGCTTAAATAGAAATTATTCTTTCATCTTCTGAACTCTCCTATAATAACTATCGTATTTACTAAAATGTCATCTCTCCCAAAGATTACCTAGACTCTTATTTGAAGCTAATATTGTTTAACTTTTGACATGTGTATATGTAATTTCTTTATCCATCAAAATTATAATTATTTTAAAGATAGTAATATTATCATATACCCCTATATATCCTGAAAAGATTCCACTTACATAAATTGAATTCAATGGATCACTTATTTAAATCAAAGTTAGGTACTTCACTATGAAAATTGTTGTCAGAATTTTATTTATGCCATGTATTCCAGAGCTGGAAGGTTTGGGGACCAAAAACATTTCATAGAATATTAGACTTTGATAGAATATTACTTCATATTATTTTTGAGGCATTTTCCATGTGACAAGCTTTATACATTTTTATTATCTTCCTGGTTGTTTAGCCTGGATCTTCACAGGAATTTAAATATTTAGCATGCCCTAGATTTTAGTTGCCACAAAATATTTTATAGTAACTGCCTTTATACTATAGCACTACCTTCATATCCCATTAAATAGAGTACCAATGACATATTTAGTTATATTTATTTCTGGTAAAAATGCTATACTTGTCTTAACTCATGTTAGATATTTGGAAACTTCATACATTGAAGAATTATTTAAAGTGAAAGGATGTTAATTATTTATAAAATGAAATTGCTGTGAAGAAGGCTGAAGAAAATATCTTAAGGGTATTGTCAGCCTTTCACTGGGGAAACCATAAACCATGAGAAATACCTTACTGTTGAAATCATTTGAAATTATTCATATGCACACACATCACACACAAGAAAAGCATGATGCAATTTTGTCCTTCAAATGGATACTGCCACTTGCATGCCAGGGAAGGCTGTTCTCCCTGAGTCTCACTGAAACTTTAAAATATTCATGGCAAAAGCAGTCATGCCTTTTCCAAGTACTGAGAATGAGAGTAGTTATATATAAGATGACAGTGTGCATTCTTATTTCCCTTCAAGTATATATTTGGGTTCTGCTGCAAATGAAAGAATAAGCTCAATTATTTTTCTTCATTCTCCCTATTCCCACAGACAGACAGAACAGGTATACAAGAAAATAAAATTATTCTGTGTTTAAGCAGAAGCTAGAAGAGACTACATGTGGCATAGTCCTCATCTGTGCACTGCACCAGAGTTAAATGAATGCTCTGTCTGTATACACTCTTTTTGCCTGCCACCATCTCACAACACACAAAATTGATTTCTCCCTGTTGAGTTTGAAGAAATGTAAATGATAAGTCATCATGTAAACCTGACCCAATCAGAAGGCTTTTGTTTTTCCTCAGGAAAACTCTCCTCTTTGTGACAGAAAAACAACTTGGAAACAATGAGTAGAAACAAAGAAAAGAAATGATTTTCACATCAAAATGCTAGTGCACCTGTTAATTCCCTGACATAGTCATTTTTAAGTCAGCACTTAAAAACAAGTCCTTTTCCTTGTGATTCATTAAATCTCCCATGATAGATATGAATCAGAAGCAAAACTTACCTTCTGTCTTACAGAGATAGTCAGCCATAACCAAGATATTATTTAGGGACCAAACAATGTAAGTTCTGATGTTTAAACACAAATGGAAAACAAATTTTATCAAAGTCTATGAATTTCACTTGGATATGAAAGTACTTTTACTTTTTATGTGCTCCTCCAATGGGCTAAAACCCTGATAAAAGATTGAAGACAAAGGAAAGTTTGCTTCTATAACTAAGAAACCACTTTTTTTTTTTACAACCATTTTGTTGGAAGTTGGTATTATGTTGTGATTCTCTTAACATCTAAGAATACATGTCTGTTGCCTTCAAAGTGAAAGACAACTTAGCCATATATGAAAAGTTAAGGTTACAGATTTTTTTTCCTCAAAATTCTGAAACAGTTGTTTTACCACCCTCAGATTTTTAGTGTTGAGAAGTCTGAGGCCAGTCTGGTTTTTTTGTTGTTGTTGTTTTGCTACTTAGCCTGAGTCCTTGTCACATTCTTTATAAGCAATATGGAGACATCTCAAAAGAAAATACTCGGAAGCTAATATTCTATTAACTTCCCATATACTGAGGGAACACTTTTGAGATGCAGAATTAGATTCTGATATTGTTTTAAAGTGTTCTTTTTCATGTTAATTATATTTATATGTTTCCATATTCTCCACTAAATGCCCTGTTGCTCAACATTTCCTTACAAAATATGAAGCGTTTCCTCTGCTAGAATGGCCAATTATGATGACATCTGTTAGGAGAAAGAGTTGAATATTGACTCAGTGTACTGGGTTGTTATTACTCTATCTCCAGTACAAATTCTCAAAGCTTTGGTATGCGGAAGGTACTACTTCATTGACCCCAGAAATGATGTAGATCTTTAATTTGTTTCGTCTATGGGTCATTGCACTGAGAACTTGGAATCAGGGATTAAGAGGACCCTCGTGAGGCTCATGTTACAACTTTTTTGTAAATACAACTGATACTTTTAACCTTTTTTTTTTCACATTAAAAGACTACATGATGTAAAAAATGTATAAAATATGTAAGTTAAAAGCTTAAAAAATATTTGGTTGGCCTTTGAGATTTTTATTGAGATATTCAAAATTATTTTATCAGCAACACTTTTATCAAGATAATAGAGGTATTAAAATTAGAATAAAAAGCTATTCTTAACTGATCTCCAAACTGAAACATCACTGAGATTCCCAAAATCCAACTGACATTCAAATTGGCTGAACTAGGCAAAAAAGAAGAAAAAGAAATAAGGGTTTATGATCTGAAATTTTAGATTTATTGGGGTAGGGGAACTTTCCAAAACACAGAAGTATCACACCCAATCCAGGGAATCATATTTAAAGATAGTGACCCTCTGATAGATGTTTAGAGTAGTCTATATTGGTTTATAATTTTAAAGATAAAATATCTAAGCTTTTGATGATTGCTGAGATGAACTAAGCCAACTGGAATCTATCTAATGCACTGATTGCAACTAAAATTGAACACACTGCAAAAAAAAAAAAAAAAAAAAAGTCAACTACTTAGACACTAGCAGGAGGATCTGAAGTTAAATCCTCAAAGCAGCCCACGGTGGGTAGTGAGTTTCACGTTGTTTTCTTCCTTTATCACTTGGCTTGGATGTTTACTGTCTCTGTTGAAAGGCTCTGGACTTTAATTCCAGTCTCCACAGCTCCCTGACAGTGCTGACATCTCTGTTTAACCTTTTAGCTTCCTAGCATCTGTGAAGCAGGTTCACTAATTACTATTTGTCTGAATCTGTTGAAACAGAACACACTCATATGCACAATATATGAAGCAGGCTTTTACTTACAGATAGGCAGCAAGGGACTAAAGAAGCTTATGATTCATTGTGAGCTAACCACCTAAGTTCCAACAAAGCTGCCTAGAGTAAATGAAGTCTCAACGGAGCATGCCCCACTTGCACTGCAGCTGAGGAAGCACAACCGGCAGTCTGCTCTGGGTTATATAACCCAGGGAACACATGATCACTAGGCAAAGGTTTGAAGGCTGTCTCGCTTCCACAGGAAGGAGGAGTAAAGCCTAGGCTATATTAGATCTGTTCCTCCCTAACTGAAGACGTTGCATTCCCAGCACATTTACAGTTATTTGTGAGAACTACAAGCAAGAAAGTGGGATATCTAGGTATGTGGAGAATTGTCCTGCAGTCTACCCCTCTATCCAGGCATCTCTTGTAGCAAAGTCAGTCCATTTCATATACCCACCAACTTCCCTGGATCTATAGGAAGAAGTTTATCTAACCAGATTGATGTGGCACCTTAACTGACCCAAACTCATTACGGCACCATTGAATAACAGACAGAAAATCGTTTACTGGGTCCCAAGTGACTACTACCACTAGCAACATGGCCAGATCTCCCAAAGGCAGTGACCTAATCCAGGAGCCCGATGACCCACATAAGAAGTTGCTAAAAAAGGCAAAGAAGGATTATCAGATAGCCACCCTGTTTGTAGCCAGTGAACCTGCTTCCAAATCTCCTCTATTTATGTCTCTACCGTACCTGAGGTGCTTATCTAGCTATAGCAATAGGTCTTGCCAATCAAATACACTCCTCTCAGTTGGGCTAAAAGAAAGTCTAGAGCAATTCTGTTGTCTAAAACAACTTTCCTGAGGAATCTGGGGGATGTCTAGGGCTTCCAAGACAGGAGCAGTGGAAGAGGCAATATCTGTTTGGTCAGAGACAGGGTTTTTAATACTTTCTGGTGAGTACTGACTCACGTGTGACACCAAAGATCTAATAAAGGACATAAACCCAAAGTCAGTTCCACTGCCTGGTAGGTTCCTGGTAAGCCTGTGTGAAGCTTTAGGCTGCTGGCCCAATGGAGCATCCCATCCCCACAGTGATATATAGGGGTACCCCCAGTATACCCAATCTGCAGGATCCCACCAGCTACCAGCTTTACAGACATGGCATTGTCCATCCTGTATCTAAGCCATTCCCAGCTGCCTGCAGAGAGAGAGGCAACCCATGCACACACACAGCACCCCTTTCCTTGTTTTCTTGAAGAGTGAGTCATTCATTAGTAAAGAGGCATTGACATTCCCCAGCCAACTCTCATTGATGGCACAGTTGCATGAGCCCAATTTCCTTCATATAATATTTTCACACAACTCTACACAGACTAGCACTGGTACAATTCTTGTTTTCTTCATTACCACTGGAACATTTCTTTTTTTTTTTTTTTTTTTTTTTTTTTGAGACAGAGTTTCGCTCTTGTTACCCAGGCTGGAGTGCAATGGCGCGATCTCGGCTCACTGCAACCTCCGCCTCCTGGATTCAGGCAGTTCTCCTGCCTCAGCTTCCTGAGTAGCTGGGATTACAGGCACGCGCCACTGTGCCCAGCTAATTTTTTTGTACTTTTAGTAGAGACGAGTTTTCACCATGTTGACCAGGATGGCCTCGATCTCTTCACCTTGTGATCCACCCGCCTTGGCCTCCCAAAGTGCTGGGATTACAGGCGTGAGCCACCGCACCCGGCCCGGAACATTTCTGATCTATGTAAGCAGAGGAGTTTAGTGCATCAAAGCACAAGTCCACCAAGATTTTGTTTAGTTATAGCTGTGGTATTTTGCCACACAGTCAATTATAAGTTAAAACAGAGAACCTTCTGCTCTCTCCCATCAACAGGTACCAGATCCTCATTCAGTAAGCCAGGGCTGCTCAGGTTCTGTTAGTGTACCTGTGGCACTAAGGAATGCTGGTGTGGTTTATCACTGGCAGGTCACTGCGGTCTATGACAGAATGAGGTCCAAATGAAAAATCCAACACTTTATCAGATTATCTACACTGGCCACAGTCTGGGAGAGCCTAAAGAAGACATTATGTTTCCAGGCCTGTGCTACCCTGTCCTTGTGGAAAAAGCAGATTAACAAGTTAGTACCCCATCCCTCTACCCTCCCAGGGTCCCAGGTATCTTCTACCTATTGCATAAGGGTTGGGCTGAGTTGGTGCAGTGAACCCATCTGTCTGCCACAATCCCAAGGCTAGTACCTCTGTGATCACACATTATTATTGTTGTTTGACCCAGACCTTTTGGCCTCTGTCATCCAGCCTAAAAAGGGAGGTTATGTCCAGTACTACCTTGACATGTCTGATAATATCCACTATACTGTAAGGATAAAATGCTCCCTGCCACCAGAGGAACCCTAGCATCCTGGTATTCCTTGGTGTTGTTCTCTACTTCTGTGGAATCTTATAGAGGGGAGGAACCCAGGAGAAGTAGCACCTTCAGATTGAAGTTAGGGAGCCTTGCCTGGGGTAGTATTCTATTGCCATAGACTCCAATCCACATGCAGAGTGGTTATGGACACATGCCATTTCATCAGGCTAGCAGGCTTTAAAGTTTTTAAAGTCAGTACCTAGGCCACAGCTCATTGAATGGCTTCAAAAGCCTGCTGCTGCAAAGGGTTCCACTTAAAGTTGGTTGCTTTGTTGGTCACCTAAGGGGACCAACAGAACACTCAAATGGGGTACATACTGTCTCTAGTACCCAAAGAGGCCTGTCAGCTATTGGGCCTCCTTTTTATTAGTGAGTGCCTCCAGGGTTAGAAATGCTTATCTGAGTGTTTCTGGAATACCTCTTTGGCATTCTGCCCAAGTGACCCTGGCATTCAGCCTGGACAGTCCATTGTTCGTCTCCGTGCCCCAAAGGCCTTTCTGACCAGCCAAAAGGATCTGCTGTACTGTGATAGTGTAGTATGTAGCAAGGTCTGAATTAGCAAAATAATAGCCCCTTTCCCACTTAGCCTGCAGTACTGCTTTTGTAGAATAAACTTTTTGGACTTGAGTTGCTTAGGTGGCAGAACAAAGCGGATATATTCCACTGTTAGGCTCGAATTCTTGGCTATGACGTGGTGATATTCTGTTCCACAAGCAGCCAAAGTGTTGATGCATATGTCAACTAAAGAACAAAAACTTTTACTTTCATTAACAAGATTGGGTACGAGCAGGCAGGAAGAGGGGTTTGAAGGAGAACCTGAGGAGCAAGGGAAGGCAGCGAGGGTAGGATGAGGGACAGGGTCAAGGCTGACCTAAGCAAAAACTGCTATTGCATTTTTAAGGCTGCCAGTAATAATGGAGGGCTTTTCTGTTTGTATGCTCCTATTTTTTGGTTAACATGAGTAGCAGGGCTCTTGAAATGGGGTGTAAAGAAACACAAGAGGGCAGGAGATAGTCATGGGGTTTAGGGTTGTGTTAGGTACTAAGTGAGAGGCTGGGTTGAAGTCAGGTCCAAGAGCAATCATTACTTTGGGGGTTTCAATAAAGAGTGCATAAAGCTGGAGAAGGCAAGGTTCTGAAAGTAAGTATGTGAGGTGGGAAGAGGAAACAAAACTTTGGAGATTGTGAGCACTATAGAGGGTAAGCGGGCCATAGCCTATGATTTTAAGGGGTTTTAAGATTATCAGGGTGGCAGCTGCTGCCTCACATAGGCATGAGGGCCAGCCCAGGACTGTGAGGTTAAGTTGTTTGAATAAAAAGGCTACAGGCCGCCATTGGCCTGGCTCCTGTGTAAGAATTCCTATGGCACAGCCTTTTATTTCTGCTGTGTAGATAGAGAAGGGTTGAGAGGAGTTGGAGAGTGCTAGTGCAGGGGCTGTCTCTAAGGCCTTCTTTAGCCACCGAAAGGAAGAATGCGGGAAGGATTTCTGGTTTATGGGGTCAGCTAAGTTTCCTTTTGTAGGTCTATAAAATGGTTTAGTTAAGGGGGCAAAGCATGGTATTTAAAGGCAAAAGTATCCTACAATGCCTAGGAAGGAGAGAAGCTGTTATTTAGTGGATGGTGTTGGCGTTTGGGAAATTAACTGGATACAGTTGGCAGGGAGAGCGCCTGTATGTTGGCAAAGGATTATAACAGATGGGGAAGAAATTTGGGCTTTAGAAAACAGCATTTTTGAGGTTAAGAACAGAATAGCGAGTTGCGGAAGCGGGTATGGAATATAGGAGGGTCTAGGGGTTTGGTACAACCAGGTAGATGGGAAGTACAATCTGATTGATGGCAGAGGTCTTGGACTAGTCTGTAGAATTTGTCTGGTTTTTGGACAGGTAGGATAGGGGAATTGTAAGGAGAGCCTGTCGCTTTCTCATACACCATTAAAACAAGAGCTCCCTCCACACAGCTACTCTACCAAACGCTGCTACAACCTTTAACAGCCGCAGCCCTTGCTTGTTCCCTTGGCATTTGGGTTCAAAGCCCCAGCCCTCAGAACACTTACTCTCTGTTTCAGTTCTGTCTAAGCCAAGGACTTTATTTCCTTTATGGTTCTTCTTATATCTGCCTTCCTACCAACTGGACAGGCACTTGCACCCTAGTTTTCCTTACTCCCAAAATTCAGTTTGCCAATGGAAACGAAAGCCTCCCTGTTCTCCTTGTAGTCCCGACATGACACAAGTGGGTCATTCCCTTAATCCTCTTACTTGTAAGGTTAGGAATTCCTATTGCACTCAGCACAGGCATAGCAGGCCTTACCACTTCAATGATCACCTTCTGTAGCCTCTCTAGTGGTATTTCTGCTAGCATTGCAGAATTAACTCAGTCACTAGCCCCTCTTCAAGCTCAGGTAAATTCCCTAGCTGCAGTTGTCCTCCAAAACTGCAGAGGTCTTGATTTACTGACTGCTGAAAAAGGAGGTCTTTGCCTATTCCTAAATAATGTTGTTTTTATGTAAACCAGTCTGGCCTCATATATAATGCCATCAATAAATTTAAAAGCAGGGCCCAAAAGTTCACGAATCCAGCAAATGGTTACTCTGGAGCTGGCTGGACTGGCTGGACACTCTCTAACCTGGAGTCATGGCTTCTTTCAATCCTTAGTCTTCTAATACCTAATGTTCTCCTCTCTTATTTGGACCCTGTGTCTTCCAATTAGTCTCTCAATTCCTACAAAGTTGTATACAAGCAATAACCAAGCAGTCAGCATGACAAATACTCCTTCTGACAACCACACAATATCAACCCTTGCCCTCTGAGATCTCCCAGCAGTCTAAATTATTTCTCATTTTCAGGTTTCCATGCCGTCCCCAGTCGCACTCGAAGAAGCCCTGAGAAACATTGCCCCATCACCCCTCTGTGCCAGCCTTCCTAATAATCCACTGCGCTCCCCTCTTCATTTCTTTTCCGTTACGTTACTAATATGAAAAGACAGGAATGTAAGGTCTGACTGCTCCGTGGACAGCATGGTTACCCCCATGAACCACACATACACCTCTGGAGGGCCTTCCGGAATTAGAAAACCTGAAAGGGCTGTAACATCCTAGAAAGAGGAAGAAATGATCAACTCTGCAGGCGCCTACTTAACTCTGAGACATTGTCTATTGTTTCTTATTGTGGTCTCAATTGACAAGGCCATTGGACTCTGTGACGGACTTTGGCCAATCTACTGATGTCACACCCTATGATCCCCTTCCAGCTTGGTCAACCTCCTAACTCCACACCCTTCCAGCTTGCAAAAAAGTGCCCTAAACTACTTTTGTAACTTTCCACTGTCTCCCCACAACATATAAAATTGACTCCTATCCAGCCGCCCTTCACTGACACCCTTTTCAGCCTCAGCCCACGTGCAGCCAGGTGAATAAACAGCCATGTTGCACTCTCTCTCTCTCACACACACACATACAACTTTTTAAGAATTACAGTGGGTTTTATTTATAAGTCTTATTGAGCACTACAGACCAAGACCTATATCCTGGCTGCAGCCCTGTAGAGGGTTTCTATCACACTGTTTGGCACAGTATTTTAGCCTGATGATTATATATAGATGGTAAGAGTTTAGTACATGTAAAATTGTATTAAACTTGTTCAGAAGTTATAGTAAAGCAGAATCAGATCAAGGTTTAGGTATAAGAGTACATCTGTTTATAGATTATAGTGGCATATTCACTAACCCTGTCAGACATTATCTTATGTGTAGAAAAAGCAAGGACTAGGATTATATATCTTCTAAGGAATACGGTCACTAGGGCAAGAGATATGAGGGTGAGAGTGATCTATCTTGTATTGTCTTTAAAGCATCTTTCTGAGAGCTGCACATCATTAGGGTCACCAGAATCAGGGGCTTTTTGAAATCATGCTGGCAAGCAGAAATGAGCAAACATGGTGCCATAGTTAATACTGATTGTCAACTTGATTGGATTGAAGGATGCAAAGTATTGATTCTGGGTGCGTCTGTGAGGGTGTTGCCAAGGGAGACAAACTTTTGAGTCAGTGAACAGGAAAAGGCAGACCCACCCTTAATATGGGTGGATACAATCTAATCAGCTGCCAGCATGGCTAGGATAAAAGCAGGCAGAAGAACATGAAAAGCCTAGACTGGCTTATCCTTCCAGCCTACATCTTTCTCTTGTGCTAGATGCTTTCTGCTCTCAAATATCAGACTTCAAGTTCTTCATCTCTGGGACTCAAACTGACTTCCTTGCTCCTCAGATTGCAGATGGCCTATTGTGGGATCTTGTGAGTTTAATACTCATTAATAAACTCCCATATACATACATAGCCTATTAGTTCTGTCCCTCTAGAGAACCCTGACTAATACACATGGCTTCTTTTTACTTTTTATTTTTGTGGGCACATAGTACATGTATATATTTAAGGGGTGCATGATGTTTGCTACTTTGCCTCACAACTGTCATGTACTCAGCTATGGGAACCACAGTCACTGGCACCTGAAATGGCTCAAAGGGCCTGAAGCATAAGAATATAAGGACTGTGAGACACCATATTTGTCCCCAAAGCTCCTGAATGTCATCAGTTTACTTTTTCCCTTAAGGGAACTTTTGTTCCTTAAGGAAATATTGTTGTTTGGGCTCTAATAACCGAGAACCCCAGGGAAGTCTGAGTTTCTTTCTTTTCTCCTCTTGTATGAACAGGATTATAAGGACATTAGCAATGACCTCCAGTTGGGGACCTAATTTCTCAGGCGAATGGCCCCATTTCTGACTGTGCCATTCAGCCTGAGACATTTGGATTTGCAATGTCTCTTTATCAAAAAAACAAACAAACAAAAACCACATCAACCAGGTTGCATGAGATTCTTCTGGCCTTGCTCTATATTTATCCTTTAGATAATGAGTCTCTCTTTCTGTGAAGGCCCACATAGCACACGTGTTACTTCCCTCTCAGGGTTCTTCTGAGTACTTGCTTTCCCAGCTCTCTAGCTGGGAATGAGCAGTCACATAAGTGTCCAATAGCCAGGGGATCCTGTGCAGTGCTCCTCTGTTTCTGCTTTTCTTTCTCTCTGCCTCAATCAGCAACCAGGTCACACATCTGGGTTGGGAGGTGACCTGTGCCTACCTTTCACCCTTTACTCCTGATCAAACATTCGGCTGCCCATCCAGCCCCTGCTTGCTCAGGCTGATGCTTATTGGCAAAGTGGGCAGAGCAGTAACCCCCAGTACTGGCATGGGGGTTATTTGCTTCACCTACTTTGCCAATAAGCAATAGTTCTGTCAGACCAGACTACTCACTATGTCAGTTTTGTAAAGCAGGTTCACTAATTACCATTTGCCTGAGTCTGGTAAGACAAAACATACACACAACAACTTATATGAAGCAGATTTATTACTCACCAATAGGCAGCAAGGGACAAAGAAGTTTAGTATGTGTTGTGAACCAATCCTTCCAAACCTCAACAAAGTTGCCCAGGGCAAGTGAATTCTCAACTGAGCATGCCCCACTTACATCGCAGCTGATGAACCCCAACAGGCAGCCCACCCTGGATTATATACCTCAGGGGCATAAAACTCACTGGGCAAAGCTTTGAAAGACATCTGGCTTCCAGGGAAAAGAGGAATAAAGCTCAGGCTATGCCAGAGTACTTCCTCCATAACTCAAGATGTTACATTCTCATCACAGTCTACAGCTGTTCCTGAGAACTACAAGCAAGAAAAGGGAGAGAACTGAGTCACTCCAAGGCCACCCAGACAAATGACCTGCAGCACCAAACTTCTATACAAAGTTGGGTTCACTTCTCTGTGGTACCCTTTTTCCAGGGCCTTGGCCTGGCTGACTTTTTTATTCCTCGATTATAAATTTTCCCAGGAGACTTTTAAAACAGCTCAGTCTCCACTTTCTGCTTGGCCTCTCTGACACACTGAGGAAACACACAGATGGAAAAGCAGAGTCGAAAAGATCAGCCTATCCTCTCTCTGTGGCCTTGACTTTTCAGGTCCTGATTTTCTTTGTTTTCTAATCTAGCCTTTCTTGTGGTCTCAGTGTGATAGTTGATTTGATAAAAGCTACTATGATGTAGCAAGAAATGGAAGTCTTAATAATTTATGGTTTTAGAAGTTATTAATTTTTAGTTTCATTGCCCAAATGCTTTCCAAGAAAGTTTTAAAAATTGATAATGCTTAAGTACATGATACATGTAATGTGCCCTGTGGTTTCCTCAGCCTATGCAGAATTCACAGTGGACTGATATATTTAGCTGGTACCCATTTTCTACGTAATCAATATGCCTTTCCTCCTTTTTTATAAAGATTTTCTAGACATATAGCCCCACTTTAATGTGAAAATATATGTGTACGACCTACCCTCTGCGGGAGGACTGAGCTCGTTTGGAAAAAACCGGACCGCAGGTTAGAAGAAAATCTTTAAGTTCAGGCTTTATTGAGAGGAAAGAGCCTCCGGGTGGACCAGCCAGGAAGGAGAGGAAAATGGCCGCGCGGCTCAGAGGAGCAGAGTTCTTTTATAGGGGGCTGAAGGGCTGAGGGAGTGGGGAAGCCGAGAGAGCCGAGGTGGCGGGCAACGGTTGGTCAGTTTAAACCGCTGGGGGGGGGGGAACTGGGCAGCGGGAAACTGGGAGGCGGGAAGCCGGGAGGCAGGAAGTTGGGGAGAGCTGATGAGGCGGGCGGTGATTGGTCAGCCGGTTGCCGGGTGGGAGGTGGCTGCGGCCCGGTTGGAAGGCTAGAGCGGTATGTAGAGTGAGAGATAAGGGAGCCTCTTTGTGGGGGAGGGAAAGAGAGCTTTCACGATAGGGGCAGAGTTTTCCAAACAATATGTATTTTCACACATATATCTATATGAAATTTTTTCTGAGTGTTCATGGATAGTCACAAATTATTTTTTAAAGTTCTCAATATGCCTAAGTAATTACAAGCAATTAAGTATATATTTAGTATATTCTTGCTTGGAAATTTTGATCAGTATTGGGTTATAGACATCTCAAATCTCAAATTTGTATGTTGTATAAAATGTATTTAAATGTAGAACGGCCTTCCCAAATTTGGTTAAACGTGATTAAACATACCTTCAAGTGTATCTAAAGAAATTCTAAACTTAGCTAGTCTAAACTTAACTAAATCTTCTATAGTCTTAATAAATATCTGTTTCCAATAACTAGTCTAATAATTTTTGTGAAAGATATGGAAGGATTATTTGATAAAATTTATGATGCTAGAAAAATCTAGGCTTGCTGCTGCAGCAACTATAAATCTGGCCTGATTTTAAAATTAGACAGGTAACATTTTTTTAAACCACAAGATTTGAGATTCTAGTTATAAATGAGGATTCTCTATGGGACCACTATTCCTGCTGAAGAAAAAGAGTTCTTCAAAGTCCTCTATATATTATGTGACATTAATATCTGAGTAGTCACTGACATAAAGGGTTGACTTACTTTTAAGTTATTAGTGCCAGTTTTCTATTGGCTTTTAGCTCAGAAATGTGAAAAATTCACCTTCTGAGAAATATGACACACGTTGATTAACGAATTTTTAACCAAAAAAAAAAAAAAAATCAGGATGGGAAATTTAATTGACAAAGTATAATAAAAAAATGTACCCAATGTCTTTTGCATGTTAATTTCATCAAGGAAGACAGCTTCAGTCACATAAGGTCCTACCATATTCTGAGAAATAAAACAGAGTCCAATCACCAACTTAATGTTGTGTTACTTTCTGGTCTTGTCTTTTTCACCTCAGGTCTTGAAGTCCTGTAGGACATCCTGGCTTTTATCAGAAAGAAGGCTAAACTTTTTCTTCTTAGTGTAAGGAATGACCATAACCAATGCCTTGTCAAATCAAGGCATTCCACTTAGTTCAATATTTCAAAATAAAGCTTCACCCTCCTTGGGTGTGTAAACCTCACCCTAGGTGAGAGCACTTAAAATCACAACTTAAGTTTTTACCCTAAAATATGTGGTCTAGATTCACCAAAATGTCATGAACCCTGAGTCATACTGCAGGAAAACTGGCCTCACGTCAACTATTCAGCCCAATGTTGGTGGCAAAATTGTCCAGATCACATCCAAACATTTTCAACTTACCACCATCAGGCATATATAGCTCATATAAAAACTTCCGTATAGGCCGGGCGTGGTGGCTCAAGCCTGTAATCCCAGCACTTTGGGAGGCCGAGGCAGGTGGATCACGAGGTCAAGAGATCTAGACCATTCTGGTCAACATGGTAAAACCCCGTCTCAACCAAAAATACAAAAAATTAGCTGGGCATGGTGGCGCGTGCCTGTAATCCCAACTACTCAGGAGGCTGAGGCAGGAGAATTGCCTGAACCCAAGAGGCAGAGGTTGCGGTGAGCCAAGATCACGCCATTGCACTCCAGCCTGGGTAACAAGAGTGAAACTCCGTCTCAAAAAAAAAACTTCCGTATAATATAAAACACCAAACCTTCTCAGTGAAGCAGTGCCCCGTAACAAGCAGGTTTAGAGAACTGCTCCAATTCTACGAGACCTCTCAAAATATAGAGCTAAGAACCAACACAAGATAAGACAGCAGCCGCTTAGATAACATAAACATCAATGCCATTCACAATTTATATCTCATTCATGTAGAATAAAGATAAAATCATCCGTTTTAATCATTCAATAATGCAGTGTTACAGTCTCAGTTACTCAGAGTATTATCTAATCATGACCTCCTTATCCTATAAAAATCCATCTTCTTCCAGCTGATGTTAAGCTTTTATGTATTTTTTTCTTCTACACATTTATCTCAGCAGTGTATAGTGACATTCTTGCATACAAACATTTGGAAAAGATGATTCTATAAAAAATCAAAATGAGTTTGTGACTGCAAGTTTCTATTTGGCAATTTGGAATGTATATTAGGACATATGTATGAAGATATGTTTTATGAAACAAATAAAATGCCAGGGAATTTGAAGTAGCTGCTTCATTCATTAGCTGACAGAGACAATTCAGATAAGGTCTTAAAATATTCTGTAACATTTGCAGAGTGCTTTAAACTCCTGGTTGTTCTTATTTTTTTATTTAGCATCAACTTGACTCTCTTTCTCAAACAATCTATTCTCATTAAATCTTTCTGAAATAGAAATTATTCATATATATATTTATATATATCTGAATAATAAAGTGGAAACATTCTAAATTTTTGCTAAATATTTCATAATCTGCTGTGGATTTATTTTCCCTCATAATCAAATCTTTAATATCTTCTATAGTCTTAATAAATATCTGTTTCCAAAAGGCATATATTTTTGGTGTCAATATATTTTAAAATTATAATCTTGCTTTGTGCTTTGTTTTGAAGGATTTCTTTTTCTAGACATAACCATAGCTCCCTATCCATGACTTTCACTCACTTTCTCAGAATAATGTCTTTTTTCCCTACTATACATTAGTGTTTCCAATAGGAGATCCATTGATCCTTGTTGGGTGCTCCAGGGGTAAGCTTCCACTCCATGCTGAGTTACATCATTTTACCCATTCTATCTGGTACTAGATATTAGTGGTTAAGGAATGTGCACCTGATCCAAGTTGCATCTTTACAGAAGCTTCCTTAGATTTTTTTTTTTAATTTGAGAATAGTGATGGTTCATTTTAATTGCTTTCTGGTGAAGAAGTTGACAGTTATCAACAGACTTTCTTCCATCCTCATAGAAGGAGCTCATTTGAGATAAAGTAATTGCTATGAAGAAAGAGATTGACAGGCAAGTTGGAAAAAGAGAGAAAAGAGGGGCTTGCCAAAGTTGGAGTGTTTGGTGTGGCATTCCTGAGGCCCAACTTGCCTCCTTGCCTCCCTCAAGTGTTAGGTAACTAAATAAATTAACAGTCTTGCCTAGACTGATCAAGTTGGATTTCTGTCATCTAAAAACAACAAACAGTCCTGACTGCTCTATCTGTAATACATATTTTACTGCCTCCACTACTAATAATTTTCATATTAATACATTAGATGTCCCAGATTTTACCTTTGTTTCTTTCCCCTGGGAATTTTGTCTTGAAGATTTTCTTAAATTTTATCTTAAATATTTTTTTTGCATTCTTACTTCTCCATCTTCAGATGTTTATTTTATAATCAAGAAAAAATTAGCTAGTGGTTCAATTATTAAGGGACACTCATTTATTTAACTTAATATTAGCAATTGTATTTTATAGCTAAAATGTGTCTACTATTTATAATATTTAGATTTCCTTTGCCAATTTAACTATTCTAAAAATCCATAAAAAGAAAGTATCATTTTAGAATGAGTCATGTACTAGCTTTTGAAATTTTCATAGCTACTTTCAAAAAGCTAGTACTTTCATGTACTAGCTTTTGAAATTGTCATATTGGTTAACTTATTGCCATATTTTAAAAATAAAATACAAATATATCGGTGATACTATCAAAATCCTAGGGGACCAATTTTCTATTTTACTCTACTAATGACATAATGGTCAAGGATTTTTAAATTAATAACCAATAAGATTTTTCAAAAGTAGAATCAATGGAAGAATCTGAGAAAATAATAACATGTACCTGTGTAATATATGAAGATGTAGACTTAATATTAAATTGTTTTTAGGTTTAGAAAAAAAGTATAAAATTTTGTAAGGTAAATTCTTGGTGTTGGTTTGATATCCAATATGTCATAAGAAAGTGAATTATACTTCTGAAGGAACAAATAAGGTAATAAAATAAAACCTAATATTACTTCTCAGGAACAACAGAGTGTCAAACATGGCAAAGAACAAGAAATGTGAGAGATTATGTCTCTAAAAATCTGGGCATCAGTTCAGATAAACTAGATACTAAATAACATCAATGTCTGAAGGAGATTATTATTTTGATACTGTAGAAAAAGTAGTAAGAGTTCTTCATGAGAATTTTTACTTTCCTAGTGTGCTCTCTATAACTCTGCTTTTGTTTCTGTAGCTACATCTTGACCTTAACATCCACGGTAAGCTATTCATTTAAGTGTACCTCATACTCTTTCTATCTCTCACATAACATGTGTTGTCACTGTTCTACAATATAAAATAGATTATGAGTGAAGGTTTGCCAGAGGCATAAAAACAACATACATTCTATTATCCAATATTAGGTAATTAAAAATGTAAACATATTGCTACAAGCAATCTACAGATTTTTTTTTGCAATCCAATCTGTACTAGCTTTTAAATACATAGACAATTATACATATATAATTATATTTTTATGTGCACAATATATAATCATATTTATTTGTATATAATTTTTTTTAAAATTGGTGCTTCAGCTCTAATTAAACTTATTTTGCCTATCTAAAATTTGCAGATAAGGCTCTGGAGTTCCTTTTTTAAATTAATATAAAGGGTCTTCAAAATGTAAAATAATTACAGTTGCTTAAAATATTCAAGTGCTTTTACTGTAGCCATTTACAGTATGTTTCACACATGCATATTTGACTAAGACTTTGATAGAAAAATAAATGTGGTATAAAACTGGACCCCTGCATATATTCGAAGTCACCTCATTAGGGATAATATTCTGGCACTTTTCTAGAGAGCATGATGTGAAAGATTTTAAAGAAGCAGAGGTCAAGAGGGGAAGATCTCAGAGATGGATTTATCTATCAACTTTTTAAATATTTGCTATAATATATCCATATTTTAAAGTTTAAAAGAAAATCATCAATGTATAAATTAATACAGATATTGCATCATCAGTTGGGATTCCCAATTCCTTCCCACCTGCTCCTCTGGCTCCTGAGAATGCTCAGATTTGGGGAGGATTTGGATCCACATAATTTCTCACATCTCTTGCCCTATGCATCTTTTCACCTGCATTGTTTGTCATATCATTTATAATAAACCAGTAAATGTAAGTAAAGTGTTTCTCTGAGTTCTGTGAGCTGCTCCGGCAAATTAATCAAACCCATAAAGAGGGTTGTGGGAACCTTAATTTATAGCCAGTGGATTAGAACAAAGACATAATAATCTGAGCTGTACAATTAGCATTGGAAGTAGGATTCTGTGAGACTGAACTTTCAACCAGAGGGGATCTAATGCTGTCTTCAGGTAGATAGTATTAGAACTGAATTGAATTAGAGGACACCCAACTGGCGTCCACTGCAGAATTAATTGCTTGCTTGCTGGTAGGGAGAAAATCCTATACATCTGGTGTCAGACGTGTTTGAGTGTATAGTAGGATGAAGTGAATGTTTCTTTCTACTCACCCCCAAAGCTCATGTGTTGGAAACTTAATCCCCAGAGCAACACTGTTAGGAAGTAGAGCCTAACACAAGGTAATTGGGTCATGAGGGCCCTGCTTTCAAGAATGGATGAATTTCATTATCATGGCTTAGTTACCCAGAAAGTGGGCTTGTAACAAAAAAGTGAGTTCTGTCCCTTCTTGCTTTTTTGCACTTCAACCTTCTGCCATGGGATAAGGCAGCATGAAGGCCCTCACAATATTCCAGCATCATGCTCTTGGGCCTCCAGAAGCATGAGTCAAATAAACTTCTACTGTTCATTAATTATTCCATCTGTGGCAGTCTGTTATAGCAGCAGAAAAATAACTAAGACAATCCTCACACTTGATTGATAACTTGGCTGGTCATTACATTCTAAATTAAAATTTTTTCACTGAAAAGTTTGAGAAAAGTTACTTTATTTCCTTCTAGGATCTATTATTATTTTTGAAGTTAGACATTAATTGTATTTCTAGTCTTTATACGTGACCCATGGAAGATTTTAGGATCTTTACACACAGGCAAGGCTGACCACATATGCATGTAACCAGTGTAATTACACAGGGCCCTATGTTCTGAAGGGCCCCAAGCTTGGTTTAATGATTGCCTTTGTTTTATGTCTTAAAATTGTTAATAATTGTTTCTGAATTTGTGTATTACAACTGAAGACTGATGGAACAAAGGACCATATATCAAATGTTCACACACATGGTACCACCTCCTGCAGTCGCACTGCATTCCTTCAGCTGCCTATTCCAAGACTTCTAGCACACCAAGCCCTACCCAGTTTTTTTAGCCCTCTCCCTAAACGCTGTCCAGTGATGCTTGCAGCCCCAACCCGCAGTGGGGCCTGGGTGCAGGCCAAGGGACACAGATATTAGGTGTCTGAGTAGCAAGTATATTCAGTGCAGAGTTTCAATACTTAGTGGTTGCCCGTCTGTAGTGGGCGGGGGTAAATGTTTTGTGAGACAGGAAATTTCCTGGCTTGACATTTCCATTCCTGACTGGAGCACAGAACCTGCATTTGGTAGCTGGGAGGACAGGGAACTCACTCAATCCACTGAGGGAGTCCCCAACCTTCTATGAGGACCTGCACTCATGCCATCAGTATCATCTCGCTCAAGGGAGTGCACCATTAATAGCAAATCAAATATATCATAATAGGTTGAGAAACACTGAAGAATAAAGAAAACTGATATTTTAGTTACTGTAATATCAGATACTTTCTGCCTGCTTTTTGAACAAGAGGCCTTTATTTTCATTTTGTACTAAGCCCCACAATTATGTAGCCAGTGGTGCATTCGGGATTCTGACTTTTTCTTTTTTCTGACATGCCTCAGGGAGTATCTTTCTTCATTTACCAAGCTGGACATACATGGGGCTCTATAAATTTGTATGCCTTGGCTTTGGACATTATTATTATATTATGTTCCTGAAAGTTACTTACTCTTTATTTTCTTTTAAATACTTTTGTGGTAGCTTCTATCAGTCATTTGTTACTCATCCAATTTTATAGTTTAAGTTAATATTTTCTTACCCTTTTTTGTCTTTTCTTTTCCTACCTCTTCTTGGAAGATTTCCCAGGCCACATATTTCAACTCTTGTTTGTAATATTTAATTTTGGCTATTACATTTCTTATTTCTAAATCTTATTCTTTTGTCCTTTTTAACTGTCCTATAAGTATCCCCATTCTGTTTTTTTATCATTTTTTTTATTTTTAACTTTTATGAGTACATAGTGGGTATACTTTTAATAGGGTATATGAGATATTTTGATAGAGGCATACAATATGCAGTAATCATGGTAGATGAGATATTCATCACCTCAAGCATTTATTATTTCTTTGTGATACAAATTTTCTAATTATGCTCTTTTAGCTATCTTTAAATGTGACATGAATTACTGCTGACTGTAGTCACCCTGTTGTACTACCAAATACTAGATTTTATTCATTCTGTCTAACTATATTTTTGTACCCTTTAACCATCCCCACTCCCTCCACTCTTCGCTACCCTTACCAACCTCTGGTAGCCATCATTCTGCTTTCTGTCTCCATAAGGTCAATTGTTTTAATTTTTAGTTTCCACAAACGTGTGAAAACATATGAAGCTTGTCTTTCTGTGCCTACCTTATTTGACTTAATGCTATGTAATCCAGTTCCATACATCTTGTTGCAAATGACAGGATCTTATTTTTTAATGGCTCCATTGAGTAATGTACCACATTTTCTTTATCTATTCATCTGTTGATGAACAGTGAGGTTGCTTCCAAATCTTGCTATTGTGAAGAAGTGCTGTGATAAAAACAGGAGTACAGATATCTCTTCAACACACAGATTGCCTTTGTTTAGATATATACCCAGTAGTGGGATTCCTGTATCATGTGATTAGCTTTATTTTCAGTTTTTTTGAGGAAACTCAATGCTATTTTTCATAGTATCTGTACTAATTTATATTCCCACCAACAGTTTTTCCTTTTCTCTACATTCTCACCAGCATTTTTTTTTTTTTTTTTTTTTTTGAGATGGAGTTTTGCTCTTGTTACCCAGGCTGGTGTGCAATGGAGTGATCTTGGCTCACCACAACCTCTGCCTCTTGGGTTCAGGCAATTCTCCTGCCTCAGCCTCCTAAGTAGCTGGGACTACAGGCACGCGCCACCATGCCCAGCTAATTTTTTGTATTTTTAGTAAAGACGGGGTTTCACCATGTTGACCAGGATGGTCTTGATCTCTTGATCTCATGATCCACCCGCCTTGGCCTCCCTCTCACCAGCATTTTTATTGCCTGCATTTTGGACCAAAGATATTTTAACTGAGGTGAATGTCTTATTATAGTTTTGACTTGCATTTCTCTGATGATTAATGATGCTGAAAAACTTTTCATATACATGTTTTAGGTTTGTATTTGTTCTTTTGAGAAATGTTTATTCTGATTTTTTGCCCATTTTATAATTGTATTATTTGATTTTTTTCACTTGATGTGATCTCATTTGTCCATTTTTGCTTTGGGTGGCTGTGCTCATGGGGTACTACTCAAGAAATGTTTGCACAGACCGATGTCCTGGAAACTTTCCCCAGTGTTTTCTTACAGTGATTTCATTGTTTGAGGTCTTATATCTAAACTTTTCATCTATTTTTATTTTTGTACATGACAAGAGATAGGCTTCTAGTTCATTCTTCTGCATATGGATATCCAGTTTTCCCAGCAGTACTTGTTAAAGAGATTGTCTTTTTCTCAAAGTATGTTCTTGTTATCTTTGTTGAAGATGAGTTCACTGTAGATATATGCATTTATTTCTGGGTTCTTTATTCTGTTCTGCTGGTCTTTGTATCCATTTTTATGCCAGTACCATTCTATTTTGGTTACTACAAAACAGTCCAATTTGGTTCAAATTATACTATAGAGTAATGTGGTTCCTCCAGTGTTGTTCTTTTGGCTGAGGATGGCTTTGGCTATTCTGGGATTTTTGTGGTTAATACAAATTTTAGAATTGTATTTTCTATTTCTGTGAAGAATGTTGTTTGTATTTTGACAGACATTGCATTGAATCTGCAGATTCCTTTCGGTAGCATGGACATTTTAACAATATTAGTCCTTCCAATCCATGAACAGAAAATATCTTTCCAGTTCATGGTGTCCTCCTCAATTTTTGCATCAGTAATTTATAGTTTTCATTGAAGAGAACTTTAATTTCTTTGGTTAAGTTAACCCCTAGATATTTTATTTCATTCACAGTTATTGTAAATGGGATTACTTTCTTAACTCATTTTTCAGATTGTTCATTGTTGGTATATAGAAATAATATTGATTTTCATATGTTGATTTTGTATCCTGCAACTTTACTGAATTTCTTTATAACTTCTAATTTTTTTTTTTTTATCAGCACACAAGGATAATTTTGCTTCCTTCTTTCTAGTTTGGAGGCCATTTATTTCTTTCTATTGTCTGATTGCTTTAGTTAGGACTTCCAGTACCATGTTGATAATAGTGGGGAAAGTAGGCATTCTTGTCTTGTTTCCAATCTCAAAGGAAAGACTTTAGTTTTTTCCCCATTCAATATGATACTAGCTGTGGGTCTGTCACAAACGGTTTTTTACTTGTTGAGGTATGTTCTCTCTGCACTCAGTTTTTTGAGAGTTTTTATCATGGAAGGATATTAAATTTTATCAAATGTTTTTCATCACCAGTTGAAACAGTCATATGGTTTTGGTCTTTCATTCTGTCGATATGATGTACCAAATTGATTGATTCAAATATATTAAACCATTCTCGAATCCCTGAGATTAATCCCTCTTGGCCGGGATGAATTACCTTTTTAATGTGTTGTTGAATTTGGTTTTCTAGTATTTTGTTGAGAATTTTCCATAAATGTTTATCAGGGATATTGGCCTCTAGTTTTCTTTTTCTTTTTTTTTGATGTGAATTTGGTTTTGGTATGAGGGCAATATTGACCTCATAGAATGAGTTTATATTCTCCCCCACCTCTATTTTTCAGAGTAGTTTAAGTAGGATTGGTATTAGTCTAGAATTGTTTGGTAAAATTTATCTGTGAAGCCATTGGGTCCTGGGCTTCTCTTTGCTGTGAAAATTTTTTAGAACTTATTACTTGTTTTTGGTCTATTCAGATTTTGAATTTCTTCATGGCTCAATCTTCATAGGTTGTATGTGTCTAGAAATTTATCCATTTCTTCTAGATTTTCCAATTTATTGGCATATAATTGCTCAAAGTAGTCTTTAATAATCCTTTGATTTTCTATGGTATAAACTGTAATGTCTCCTTTTTCATCTCTAATTTTATTTATTTGGTCTTTTTTCTTATTAGTTGGGATAAAGGTTTGTCAATTTTGCTAATTTTTGAAAGCAACTTTTTATTTTATTGATCACTTGTGGTTTTCTTTTTGTTTATGTTTTGTTTCTGCTTTGATTTTCATTATTTATTTTACCAATTTGAGGTTTGGTTCTCTTTTGCTTTTCTAGTTTTTTAAGCTGTATCATGGGGTTGTTTATCTGAAATTTTTCTTCTTTTTTGTTGTAGGTAATGAGCTTTTCTCTTAGTATTTCTTTTGCTGTATTCTGTAGGTTTTGGTATGTTGTGTCTCCATTTTCAATTGTTTTAATAAATTTTTCAATTTCCCTCTTAATTTCTTCATTGACACCAGGTTGTTTAGGAGTATATTGTTTGATTTTTATGTGTATGTGTAGTTACTGAAATTCCTCTTGTATTTGATTTCTAGTTTTATTACATTGTGGTCAGAGAGGATACTTGATATAATTTCAATTGTTTTGAATGTTTTAAGCATTGTTTTGTGGCCTAACATATGATTTATTCTTGAGAATGATCCAGATGATCCATGTATTCAGGAGAAAAATGTGTATTTTTAGCCTCTGAATGACATGTTCTACAAATATCAGTTAGGTACATTTGATCTCTAGTGCAGATTAAGTCCAAAATTTCTTTGATGATTTTACGTTTGGATCATCTCTCCAGAGCTGAAACTGCGATATTGAAGTCTCCAGCTGTTATTGCATTGGTGTCTAACAGCTCTAATACTTTCTAATAGCTATACAAATAATTAGCTCTAATAATATTTGCTTTGTATATCTGAGTGTTGTAGTTTTGGGTGCGTATATATTTACAATTATTATATTCTCTTGTTGAACTTACCCTTACATCATTATCTAATGACCTTCTTTGTCTCTTTTTGTAGCTTTTGTCTTGAAATCCATTTTGTGTGATGTAAGGATAGTTACTCCTGTTCTTTTTCAGTTTCCATTTGCATGGGATATCTTTTTTTATCCTTTTGTTTTCAGTCTATGTGTGTCTTTATAGGTGAAATTCATTTCTTGTAAACAACAGATAGCTGTGTCCTATTATTTTTATCCATTAAGTTATTCCATGAATTTTGATTGAGTAGTCCATTTGCATTCAATGTTATTAATGATAAGTAAAGACTTACTACTTTCATTTTGTTATTTGTTTTCTGGTTGTTCTGTGGTCTTCTCTTTCTTTCTTCTTTTCTTCTTGTCTTCTTTTTTGTGAAGATATTTTTTCTGATGGTATGTTTTTATTTCTTGCTTTGTAATTTTTGTACCTCTATGGAAGGTTTTTTCTTATTTTAATTTCAGGTTACCATGAGGTTTGAAAATAATAGCCTATAGCCTATTTGAAACTGATGACAACGCTGATTCCAAAAAGAAACACACTAACAAACAAGCAAATAGAAAACTAATAAAAAGTTGTCACTTCAATTTCATCTCCTTTTTATGATTTCTATTTATATCTTATTATACAGTTTATGTCTTGAAAACTGTCCTAGCTATTATTTTTGATAGGTTCTTCTTTAGTCCCTCTACTAAAGATATGTATAGTTTATACCACACAATTACAGTTATTATTCCGTGTTGGTCTGTGTACTTTCTACTACCAGTGAGTTTTTTACCTTTAGATGATTTCTTATTACTCATTAATGTCCTTTTCTTTCACATTGAAGAACTGCCTTTAGCATTTCCTGTAGGACACATCTGGTGTTGATGAAATTCCTCAGCTTTTATTTATCTGGGAAAGTCTTTTTTTATCCTTCCTTTGATGGGTATTTTTGCTGAATATACTATTCTAGGATATAAGTTGTTTTTTCCTTCAGTACTTTAAATATGTGATGCCCCTCCCCCCTAACCTGTAAGGTTTCCACTGAGAAGTCAGCTGCTGGATGTGTTGCAGTTCCCTGTACGTTATTTATTTCTTTTCTTTTTCTGCTTTTAGGATTCTTTCCTTATCCTGGACCTATAGGAGTTTGATTATTAAATGCCATGAGGCAGTCTTCTTTGGGTTAAATCTGCTTAGTAATCCATGACTTTCTTGCTGTTGAATATTGATATTATTCTCTAGGTTTGGAAAGTTACCTGTTACTATGCCTTTAAATTAATTTTCTAACCTGATCTTTTTCTCTATCTCTTGTTTAAGTCCAATAACTCTGTTTTGCCCTTTTGGAAGCCATTTTACAGATCCTGTAGGAATGCTTTATTTTATTCATTCATTTACTTATTTTTGAGACAGATTATTGCTCTGTCACCCAGGCTGGACTGCAGATGTGCAATCTCAGCTCATTGCAGCCTCCACCTCCTAGGTTCAAGCAGTTCTCCTCCTCAGCCTCCTGAGTAGCTGGGACTAAAGGCACATATAACCAGGCCCAGCTAGTTTTTTTTGTATTTTTAATAAAGATGGGGTTTCACTATGCTGGCCAGCCTGGTCTAGAACTCCTGACCTCAGGTGATCTGCCTGCCTCAGCCTCCTCCAAGTGGGATTACAGGTGTGAGCCACTGTGCCTGGCCACTTTACTATTGTTTATTCTTTTTCCTTTTGTCTGTTCTGATTGTGTATTTTCAAATAGCCTGTCTTTCAGCTAACCAATTCTTGTTGATCATTTCTGCTGTTGAGATATTCTGATGTTTTCTTCAGTATATCAATTGAATTTTTCAGCTGTAGAGTTTCTGTTTCATTTTGCTTAAATTATTTCAACCTTTGTTAAATTTATATGCTAGGATTCTTAATTCCTTCTTTTTATTACTTGAATTTTGTTGATCTTCCTCAAAACAGCTCTTTTTAATTCTCTGTCTGAAAGTTACATATCTTTCTCAGGTGGGATTGGTCATTGTTTCCTAGTTTAGTTCATTTGGTCAGGTCTTATCTTCCTGGATGGTATTGATACCTACAGACACTTGTCAATATCCAATTATTAAATGGTTAGGTATTTATTGTAGTCTTTCTTGTCTGGACTTATTTGTACCCATCCTTCTTGGGAAGGCCTTCCAAGCATATAAAGGAAATTGAGTATTTTGATCTAAATCTGGCCACTTCAATTACATCTGCATTAGGAGGCACCCCAAGGACAGTAACATGGGACTCTTATAGACTCATAGAAGTACCACCTTAGTGGTCTTGGCTAAGATCTTGGAGAGTTCTCTAGATTAGCAGGTAGACATACTTGTTCTCTCTTCCCTTACTTTCCCCCAATCAAACATATTTTCTTAATCTGTGCTGAGCCACCTGGAGCTGAGGAGGGGTGACACAAGCTTCCTTGTTGCCACCACCACTGGTACTGTGCTAGATAGACCACAGTCAAAGCCAGCACAAAACTAGGTCTCCCCTAAGGCCCATGGTGTCTGCTGGCTGGCTACCACTGATGGTTACTCAAGGCTCAAGGGCTCTGCTATCAGTAGGTGGCAAATTCAGTCAGGCTCCTGTCTTTCCTTTCAGGGTGGCAAGCTCCCACTGTCCCAGGAAAGGTCCAGCAATGCCACTGGCTAGCCAGAACCTGGAGTTAGGAACCTTAGAATCTACTTGGTGCTCCATTCTAATGCGCCAATTGACACCCAAGCTGCAAAACAAAGTCCTTCCCATTCCTCTTTCTCCTTTCCCCATAAAAAAGAAGTTCTCCCCATAGTCACCACAGCCCCAGGCCAACGGTGAGTACTTCCTGGCTACCAACAGGATTCACTCAAGACCCAAGGGCTTCAGTAAGCTTGTGGTGAATTCTGCCAAGCCTGGGTCTCTCACTTCAAGGCAAGAGGCTCCCCCTTTGGCCTAGAGCAAGGCTCAGAAATCTTGTCCTGTAGCCAAGACCTGGAACTAGGAAACTCAGGAGCTGCTTGGTGCTGTACCCCACTGTGGCCAAGTTGATGCTCAAACTGCAAGACAAGGCCTACTTTATTTTTTCTTCTTCTTTCCCCAAACAGAAGGAATCTCCCCCCATGACCACCAGAGCTGGGAATGCAGTGTCACATCTGAGGCCAGCATGGCCCTGGGTCAACTATTGCTTGAGTACTGCTGATGTTTACTCAAGGCCCAAGGGCTTTTCAGTCAGCTGGTGATAAATTCTGCTAGGACTTGGTCCTTCCCTTCGAGGCAGCAGGTTGCCTTCTGGCCCTCATGTCTAGAAATGTTATCCAGGAGCTGGGGCCTGGAGTGGGAACTCCAGGACTCTGTCTGATGCCCTAAGCTACTGTGGCTGAGCTGGTACCCAAGGTGCAAGACAAAGTCCTCTTTACTCTCCCCTCTCCTCTCCTCAAAGAGAAGGACTGTGTCTCTTCACAAATTGCAAACTGAACTACCTGCAGTTGTGGGATAGATGATGCAAGCATTCCCTTGGCCACTGTGGCTGGTGTCTCACTAGGTCCCATGCACCACAAGTCCACTCTCTCCAAGCCCAACACAATACCAGAACATCTCCAGGAAGTGCAGCCCTTATAGCCTAGATTACCTTTCAGGTTTATTTAGGACCTCAGAGTGTTTTAACCTGCAATTGTGGGGCTAGCCAGAAATCAGGTTCTATCCAATGGGACAAATGACTCCTCTGAGGGCTGATCTAAATGTTCTCTCCATGAGTGCTGGCTAAATTTTGTACTACATTTCTTTCCACTGAGACAGGGCAGGACTGAGTTTCAATGCAGAGTCTCACAATCATTGCACTCTCTCTCACCCAAGACACAAATTCTCTGTCACATAGCCACTGCCAGCAGATAAAAGTGGGGTAGTTTCAGCAATGCAAGACTCTTTCCTTCCCTTTAGTGCCACTTTCCTTGATGTGATGTTAAAACCAGGTACTGTGATTCCTTCCTTGAATTTGGTTATTACAAAGGTGCTTTTTTGTATTAATAGTTGTACAATTTTGTTTTCTTGTGGCAGGGACTTAAGCAATCTCTTGAGGAGTCTATTCAGTCATCTTGCTCTGCCTACTTCTTCATATTTTGTATCCATACTGTTTTTTAAATGTAATATTGTCTCATATCAAAATGTCTGCTTGTTTAGTGTTATTTTATTTATTTCTATTTCCGGCACTTTGATTCTTCCGAGTTTTTCTCAGAGTTATTTCCTTTGGTCTCTTTTTTCATGTTGAAGAGCCTCCCTAAAATGTTTCTTAATCCCTAGAAATCTGTATACCTTTATGACTGAAACACTTACAGAAATGGATGGTCTTTGTGACTTGTTAATTTAAATGTACCAAAGAAGAGTCATAGAGTGATGGCCATTTTTACATTTGTTACTCACAAACGTTAGAAACTAAAAGTTTATTCCCTAGAATTGGTCAGAGAGAAATTACCTGGTCTTCGATCTGATGGGCATGTGTCTGAATATTGACATTTGAATGAGCTGCCCAAAGTTATGTAAACTCTCATGTAATCCCTCTATGTTTAATTCTGTGCCTGTTGTTTAGTTCCAACCCTTTGATTTTATGCTTCTCAATGAGTTCAGAGTTTCTCTGGCAAAAAAAAAAAAAATATATATATATATTCGTCTAGAATTGCATTATTCTAAAACTATCATCTGAAAGTAGGCTAGGTAGACAAAGTGAGGCAGAGGCAGCTGCTTGGGCAAATAGAGTAACAAAGAGGAAGTAGGTTCCAATCACTTTACATGAAAACTTTTAAATTCCAACTGTTCAACTAATTTCTGTCAGTCCTCAGGGTTTCTGCCAGGTGATCATGCTCACTACTAAAAAAAAGCCCTCTGCAGGTACAAGAAATTATAACCCAATCTATTATATTTAGTCATTATCTTTCTTCCATCTGCTTTCTCTCCTTCAAAAACATTGAAATCTCTTTCCCATATATGTATCATCTCTCTTTCTCTTTGTACTTGTGTTTGTAAAGTTTTTTTTATTTTTGTACTATCATTCAATAGCATTTCAGCAAGTTGAAAGAATATGGGTGTGTTCAATTTAGCAACTCTAACTAGAGCCCTCAACCATAATTTTAATGGTGACATAGGACTTGCCTGTTGTAATAAATAGTAATTGACCATACTAATTTTACCTTTAAAAACTTTAGTTTATTAATTTATATTCACAATTATAAATCATATGTTATACATGCATCCTTATATAATAATTATCTAAGAAGAAATCCCATAATAGAATTGTTGAATTGGGCTGTATGCATTGTCAAAATGTTGACATATATACATACAGCTCATTTGTGAGAAAGTTTTTATTGATTATCATTAAGCATGAAATTTGTTATTGACATAACACAAATTGTAATTCCTTTGTGATTACTCTTTTACAAATTTCTTTAAACTGGGAATAAATGTTGAATTTTCTAAGAGCTCAATGGGCTATTCTAGCCTGCTGTCCAGAAAAAGCCAATGCACTGAGGACAGAAGGTTTGCAGCAAAGAAACTTTAATTGTCACAGGGCTGGCCAAGAGGAAGGACAGGAGACATTTCTCAAATCTACTTCTTTGAGAGCTTGAGAGCCAGAGATTTTTAAGGATAATTTGACAGTTATCAGTTAGAAATGGGTGCGGCTGATTGGTTAAGGATGCAATCACAGGAGTGTCCATACTGTCTGAGCATGCTGTCGGTTTTTGGGTGAGGGTCACCAGTTGAGTCAGGTCCTTGATATGAGTCATTAGTCTTGGTGGAGTCAGTCATAATTAAAAAGACTAAAAAGTATCTCAAAGACAAATTATGGGTTTTGAAAATGTATTGTTATCTATAGGAGCAATTATAGAAGTTATAAATCCTATGGTATCTGACTCTGTGACTCTTGAGCAATAAGAAATTATAGAGAAGCAACCTAGAGAGCAATGGCTGGTTACTGTTCAACTACATCCTAGAATTTAGGCTCTTCCCGTGATCCTAGTCTTCTGGTCTTTCATTAGTCTTACAGAAGCAGTTTCAGTCCCTGAAGAAGAAGAGAGGCTGATTTTCAGAAAGGGACTATTTACATCTTTGTTTTAAAGCTAACAAAGGCAATTAGCATGTGAGGTTAGACACAAGATGCAGCCGTCAGAGACAGATTTCTTTCACTGTCATTATTTTTGCAAAGGCAGATTCAATATTATTAAACATTCATCCCCATTCTATATTTAGAACATATGTATATTTTCTTTTCACTATTAATAAGATTGAGAGTTAGATTTATGGTGTCATATTTGAATTCTCACTTGATTGTGGCATATAATTTATTTAAAATAACTTTATTCCCAGAAATACAAAAGAATGATCAAAGCTACTATGAACACCTTTACATGCATAAACTAGAAAACCTAGAGGAGTTGGATAAATTTCTGGAAGGATACAACCCTCCTAGTTTAAATCAGGAAGAATTAGATACCCTGAACAAACCAATAACAAGCAGCAATATTGAAATGGTACCAAAAAAATTACCAATGAAAACAGTCCAGGAACAGACTGATTCACAGCTGAATTCTACCAGACATTCAAATAATTGATGTCAATTCTATTGGCACTATTCCACAAGATAAACAGAGGAAATCATTCCTAAATCAGTCTATGAAGCCAGTGTCATCCTAATACCAAAAACCAGAAAATTATAACAAAAAAAGAAAACTATATATCAACATCCCTGATAAGCATAAGTGCAAAAAAAATCCTTAACAAAATACTAGCTAACCAAATCCAACAACATGTCAAAAAAAAAAAAATCCACCATGATAAAGTGGGTTTCACATCACAGATGCAGGGATAGTTTAACATACTCAAGCCAATAAATTAATACACTATATAAAGAGAATTAAAAACAAAAATTATGTGATCATCTCAACAGACACAGAAAAAACATTTGACAAAA
Organism: Callithrix jacchus; assembly: GCF_049354715.1. Lineage (NCBI taxonomy): Eukaryota > Metazoa > Chordata > Mammalia > Primates > Cebidae > Callithrix > Callithrix jacchus. Next base: position 82,023,513 of record NC_133505.1, on the reverse strand, counting down.
TTCAGCATCCCTTTAAAGTTAAAACCCTCAGCAAAATTGGCAAACAAAGGACATACCTCAATGTAATAAAAGTCATCTAAGACAAACCTACAGCCAACATAATATTGAATGGGGAAAAGTTGACAACACTTCGAGACAAGGATGTCCACTCTTACTACCTCTATTCAACATAGTACTGGAAGTCCTAGCCAGAGCAATCATATTAGAGAAACAAATAAACAGCATCCAAATCAGTAAAGAGGAAGTCAAACTGTCACTGTTTGCTGATGATATGATTGTAAACCTGGAAAACCCTACAGACTCCCCCAAAATCTCCTTGAACTGATAAATGAATTTGGCCATGTTTCAGGATACAAAATTCATATACACAAGTCAGTAGTTCTCCTATGCACCAACAGTGACCAAGCTGAGAATCAAATCAAGAACTCAACTCCTTTCACAATAGCTGCAAAAAAATAAAATAAAATGCTTAGGAATACACCTAACCAAGGAGGTGAAAGACCTCTACAAGGAAAACTAAAACACTGCTGAAAGAAATCATAGACAACACAAACAAATGGAAACACAACCCATGTTCATGGATGGCTAGAATCAATATTGTGAAAATGGCCACATTGCCAAAAGTAATCTACAAATTCAATGCAATTCTCATAAAAATATCACTATTATTCTTCACAGAACTAGAAAAAACAATCCCAAAATATATATAGAACCGAAAAAGAGCCTACATAGTAAAAGCAAGACTGAACAAAAAGAACAAATCTGGAGGCATCACATTACCTTATTTCAAACTATATTGTAAAGCTATAGTCACCAAAGGCATCCTGGCTACAATTAGGCTTCTCGACGTCCTGTGTGAAATGACTGCGAACACCAAGCTGCTTGGCTATCTGCAGGTTTTCCCTGGCTTGCTGGAAGGAGTGATTGATCTTTTACAGATGATTCATGTAGCTGCGAAAGAAACCACAAACATTTTCAGTACTTGTGGTTGTGTGAGAGCAGAAGGTGACATCTCGAATGTGGCCGAGGGGTTTAAGTCTCATCTCATTCGTGTGATTGGAAATCTGTGTTACAAGAATAAAGATAACCAAGACAAGGTCAATGAGCTGGATGGTATCCCCTTGATCCTGGACAACTGCAGCGTCAGTGACAGTAACCCCTTTCTGACGCAGTGGGTGATATATGCCATCCGAAACCTTACCTAAGACAACAGCCAAAACCAAGATGTGATTGCGAAGATGGAGGAGCAGGGGCTGGCAGACCCATCCCTCCTTAAACAAATGGGTTTTGAAGTTGAGAAGAAGGGCAAAAAGCTGATCCTGAAATCTACTAGAGACACCCCTAAGCCATGAATGAACTGCATCCAAATACCTGAATTTGGGGGGTCTGTTTCATGGATTTTTCATCTTCTGCAGTATGTGAAATTGTAAGTGTTTGAAGATTTATAAGTACAAATTTGGGAACTTATGAATCTTTTAGGTCGTAGAATTTAATGTGTATAAGCTAAAAGTGAAAGTAATTAAGCAGTCTCTTGTTTCTTCGCTTTCATGTAACTGCGTGGTTTGCCTTTGTCCTCCTGGATAGAATGTGCATTTAAGTAATATATTGTACCCTTCTGCGACAGCAGATAATAAACCAGTCTCTTGGAGGGCAATCCTTTTGAAAAAAAAAAAAAAAAAAAAAAAAAAAGCCGGCCCCAGTGGAGACACCTGGGGAGCCATCACCACGGAACAGAGAATCAACCCTGCCAGCAGCCAGAAGGCATCACCCAAAAAGATGCCCAAGTCAGCGGGCAAGAGCCGCGGGCCCAGGGGCAGCTGCGAGTTCTGCGGGAAGCATTTTACCAACAGCAGCAACCTGATGGTGCACAGGCGCTCGCACACCGGGGAGCGCCCCTACACCTGTGAGCTCTGCAACTATGCCTATGCCCAGAGCAGCAAGCTGAACCGCCACCGCCACATGCACGGCATGACACCTGGCAGCACCCGCTTCGAGTGTCCCCACTGCTGTGTGCCCTTTGGCCTGAGAGCCACGCTGGACAAACACCTGTGGCAGAAGCACCCTGAGGCAGCCGGGGAGGTCTGAGCCCCGGAAAGCCTACTGCTCTCCCTGGTACCGCAGCACGGTTGACCTCCTTGTGTCTGCCCCATCTCCAAGTAAATTACCCCTTTTATTTAAAAAAAAAAAAACCTCATCATCTGGAGGCTCCTCAGAGGCCAACCTGAGCACAGTCTTGCACTGATCCACAAAGGTGCTTGCGATCAAATCAGCATGGTGTAAAAACACAGGGATGTCATCCTTGGTGAGTGGCTCCTCACTCCTTAGCTTGGCTATCATAAGGTCTAACAGTGTAACTCTTTCTTGATTGTTCAGTTTGGGAAACATGGCTTGTACCAATTCTGAGCTTTTCAGAAAGAGGTCTGTAATAATCAAGAACGGCCATTCTGATTCAGGATGCCTTTGGTCAGGATGCCATTCTGATTCAGCATGGTACTGGTATAAAAATAGACACATAGACCAGTGGAACAAAACAGAGAACCCAGAAATAAACCCAAATACTTACAGTCAACTGATATCTGACACAGCAAACAAAAACATAAAGTGGGGAAAGAACACCCTATTCAATAAATGATGCTGGTATAATTGTCAAGCCACATGTGGGAGAATAAAACTACACCCTTATCTCTCACTACATAAAAAAATCAACACAAAAAAAGATCAAGGACTTAAATCTAACACTTAAAACTATAAAAATTTATAGACGATATCAGAAAAATCCATCTCAATTTTGGGCTTAGGCAAAGATTTCATTACCAGGAACACAAAAGCAAATACAATAAAGACAAAGATAAACAGGTGGTACTGAATTAAACTAAAGAGCTTTTGCATGGCAAAAGAAACAGTCAGCTGAGTAAACAGAGTGAAAGAAAATCTTCAAAACTGATACATTTGACAAAGGACTAACATTCAGGACCTATGATGAATTCACACAAATTAGCAAGAAAAATAACAATCCCATCAAAGAGTCAGCTAGAGACATGCATAGATGATTCTCAAAAGAGGATATACAAATGGTCAACAAACATGAAAAGGTGCTCAGCATTGCTGATGATCAGAAAAGTGCATATCAAAACCACAATGCAATACCACCCTACTCCCAGAAGAATAGTCATAATAAAAAAAAATCAAAATACAATTTTTGATGTGGTAAAAGGGGAACACTTCTACAGTATTGGAAATCTAAACTGGTACAGCCACTGTAGAAAACAGTGTGGAAGATCCTTAAGGAACTAGAATTATTAATTGATCCAGCAACCCCACTGCTGGGTATCTAACCAGAGAAAAAGAAGTCATTATATGAAAAAGATACTTAGATATGCATATTTATAGATGCACAATTCACAATTGCAAAAATGTGGAACCAACCCAAATGCCCATCAATCAATGAGTGGATACACACACACACACACACACACACACACACACACACACAATGCAATACTACTCAGCCATAACAAGAACGAATTAAAGGCATTCAACGCAACCTGGATGGGATTGGAGACTATTATTCTAAGTGAAATAACTCAGGAGTGGAAAACCAAATGCTGTATGTTTTCACTCATAAGTGGGAGCTAAGCTATGAGGATGCAAAAGCATAAAGTGACATAATGGACTTTGGGGACTCAGGGGGAAAGTGTGGGAAGAGGGTGAAGGATAAAAGACTACAAACTGGGTTCCGTGTATACTGCTCAAGTGATGGGTGCAACAAAATCTCACAAATCATTGCTAAAGAAGTTACTCATGTAACTAAGTACCACCAGTTCCCCAAAATCCTATGGAAATAAAAAATACTAATTAATAATAATAATTTTCTTTAGATATATACCCAGAGGTGGGTAGTTGGATCCGTATGGTAGTATAGTATTTTTTATTTTTTGAGGAAATTCCATATTGTTTTCTATGGTAACTTTGTGAGTTTACATTCCTTCCAATAGCTTACAAGGGTTCCCTTTCCTCTACAACTTTACCAATACTTTCACTTTTGTCCTTTTGATAGTAGGCATTATGATAGGTGTAAGGTGATATCTCCATAGTTTTCATTTGCATTTCCCTGATAATTAATGATGTTGAACATCTTTTCTACATACCATTTGCATGTCTTCTTATAGAAAATATCTGTTTAGGTCTTTAGCCTATTTACTTATTTATTTATTTATTTTGCTACTGAGTTATTTTCAGTTTCTTATATATTTTTCTTACATATTTTGGATGTTAACCTCTTTTCATATATATCATTTGCAATATTTTTCTCCCATTTCATAGGTTACTTTTTCAATCTGTTGATTGTTTCCTTGGCAATTGTTAGGCTTTTAATATTAATCTTTATTGATGTTTTCTGAACACACACACAAGGTTTTAGGATCCGAGGCAGATTTACTTTTACACTCATGAAAATATCAACAGCTGAATTAACACCACAGCCCTGGTACCCCACACCCAGCATGGCTTCAGAGTGCCACATGGGTGCCAGATGGAATAAATGCCCTATATAAATGGTGGGTTACTCTGTAAGTGACATACAACAAAATACAAATTTCTTTTGTTTCTAAAAAGCAAAGACATCACTCTGCCCCTCTCCTTCTGGGTATCTTTGGAGATCAGATGGAAGGATTCTTATCCTAACCCACTGGTATGAAAGTAAACCTCTGAAGGAAAAAATGAGCTCAGTGTCTCCAGTTTGACAACACAGATATGTCTCCAAGGCCTTGAGCCCCTTACTTTCAGAGTTAGTTCACTCTCTTTGGAATATTTTCATTATTGGATCAGTCAAAAATTGCCTTTTAAGTTTGCTCTTAGGCCAAGAAACACATGTTCGTAAAATTTGTTCAGAAAGCCCTAACTGTGTAGAAACATATTCTTCACAATTTTACAAGTTTATAATAAATGGATGAAGATAATATCACTTGAACTCACAGATCGATCTTACAACACCCATACAAACAAACAGATAACCAGACAGTATGTGCATTGTGATATGATATGTTAAGGAAAGGAAGCTCAGAGTGCTGCCTTTGAAGTAGTCTTGTCAGATAATCAACCTTAATCCAATCAATCCTCTAGACCCAACTATCAGTTTAAAAGAAGTATGGAAAAGGAACATGTTAAATGATGCCATAGGAATGCAATCAGCCAAAGCCAGAATCTAGGAAATTCTACAAAATACAGGATTTCTTTTCTACCACAATCAAGTTGCAAGAAGCATGGAGGGAGGAGAAATTTAGAAATTAAAAGAGACTTAAAAGACCTACCGACAATTAAGGTATTTGGCTTTGATCCTGATTCAAACAAACATATCTACTGGGGGAAAAAGTGGCTCTGTATAGACGATAGGGAAATTTGAACACTGGCTGGGTATTAGATGAAATTAATGAATTACCATTAACTTTTAAAAATGTGATAATGGTATATGGTTCTGTTTTAAAAACAGAGTTCTTATCTCTATTTGCAAATATTTACAAATGGAAATTACATGATAATTGGTATTTGCTTTAAAATAATAGGTGAAGATTCAAAGGAAATGAAGGAATGCAGAAGGAACAAAATTGGCCCTATTCTGATAATTGCTGAAGTTGAGTCATGGGTAACTTAGGGTTCTTTATTCTATTTTCTCTACTTTTATGTGTGTTTGCAGATGTCCATGATAAAAAGCTTTTGTTTTCAGAAATAATAATAAAATAAATAAAAACAAAATAAGGCTGGCGCGGTGGCTCATGCCTATAATCCCAGCACTTTGGGAGTCTGAGGCGGGTGGATCACGAGGTCAAGAGATCAAGACCATCCTGGTCAACATGGTGAAACCCCGTCTCTACTAAAAATACAAAAATTAGCTGGGCATGGTGGCATGCACCTGTAGTCCCAGCTACTCGGGAGGCTGAGGCAGGAGAATTGCTTGAACCCAGGAGGCAGAGGTTGTGGCGAGCCGAGATTGCACCATTGCACTCCAGCCTGGGTAACAAGAGTGAAACTCTGTCTCAAAATAAAATAAAATAAAATAAAATAATTTGATTCCTAGTTATCTTTAAATTTTGGAATTTTGAATATTTATTTGTAAATGTGTTCAGTTTGCAGTTATATTTTGTAAGCTCTCATTTGAAGATTTGGTGCAATAAATGTATTTGCCTGAGAAATTGCCTTAAAAAGAATTGGAAAGTTTTTCTTCTTAGCCAAAGTTCTAGCTTTACTATCGCAAAGCATATCTCATAAAATTCTGGATCAGAACAACTATTTGAACCTTTTATTTATAAAATAGTCTTAAAATTTTAGGTTCAAAATTTAAGATAAAAATTTAAGATTGGTTTTGGATACTGGGAGAAGTTCCATAGGTTGTTCTGTTTGGAAGGTAGCATGAAGAAATGGTGGAATCTCTTGCCCTGGAGTAAAATAGTTCCATCTTTGGATTCTAAGTAAACTACTTACTGACTATATAATTTGAGTCACAAGTAAAATAAAATAATAAATGATTAAATAAGATACTACGTGTAAAACTGTAGCAGAATAGTACAATAAACAGCAACTTTACTTACATTTGCAGTAAAATTTTTGAAATCTCTAAAATCATGCTATGCTATGTTAGCAAAAGCAAACAAAAGTAAAAATGTAGCAAAAATATGGCACAAAAATAAAATATACCAATAATTAAAGACTTTTTCTCAATTAAGTGCTAAGAACAGCTAGAAAAAACTTGAACATCAAAATAAAAATGTAGACTTCCTGGCAGGTTACAATGTCTCCATAGATATTTTTGAAGATCAAGACTCCTGTTGAAGATTTATGGGTTGAGAATTCTTAACAGAGCATTTTCTGAGCTCAGAGCAGAGATGAGTACATTTAGCAATCTATTAGAGCTGTGCTTTGAATCCTTCATCTTGTATCAGAATCACCTGGAGGGCTCATTAAAGCTCAGTGGTTCTAATTCAGCAAGTCTTGGTTGAGGCCAGATAATGTGCATTTCTAACAAGGTTCTAGTACATGTGGACATTGCTGGTACAATGACCACACTTAGAGAATTACTGCTATTGATAAATTAGTGCTTCCATCATCAGTCAAGCCATTGCCTGAGACAACTATTTGCAGTAGTCAAGGCTTACCATAAATCACATCTCCTTTGGTCATCACACTTCCGTGAGATTCTCAGACAGGTAGTAGTTACTATATTTTTCACATGAGAAAGTCAGGTGATCCATCCTAAAATGCACACTTAATATCACTAAGTGTTAGAACCTTGACCTGGATCAAGAGAATCATCCTGGGCACCTGAAGACCTTTAAGACTAAAAAGTCCATACTGTACCCAGCCACCATTTTAAATAGTGAAAATCCCTTACAGTCAGATAATTCATTCTTTTATTAACACAAATCTTTGAGTTTTATATGTAAGTCAAGGAGATGGAAAAAATGGAAATTTTTGAAAAATTGTATTGTAAGTACATTGAAAGCAGGGACAAAATTTCTTTCTAGGAAGCACTTAGTTGCACTCCTGGCTTGAATTAGAAATGTAATATGTTTTTTAATAAATAGGATAAGCACTTACTTGTCCTAGATTATTGAATTCCCCTTTATTTTTGTGCTATCTCCAGTTTTATAATGTGATACTCCAAAGTGAGACATATTTGGAATGCCAGAATAACAAATTTAATTCTAGTATGTCTCTTAAGGGAAGCCAACAACAAATTAGGAAAAGTCCATTTTAATAACTCACGAAAACTTATTGTACTTTACAAAAGTCATTTTGGTATACATTTTAGGGACAGTAAAGTATACTATATTGTCCCTAAAATGACTATAGCAAAGTCATTTTACTGTACTTGTATATACAAGTAATTAAGTTTATTCACAACCAAAGCGCTCTGACCTTGAAAGCAGTTGTCCTAGGGCAAACTATTACAATTCCATTACTTGTTTTAGTATTAACTATTGACATTATTATGCTAATATACACTTAAATTTCTGGTATATATACTTTTCTACCCAGAAATTTATTCCAAAAAATATTTTAAAAAGCCAACTGACAAGTTTGTATAACTGCATTTGGGTAGAATGTTAGTTTAGAATATTCTAATTATTTATTCTAAATAATAATCTAGTTAGCTATTCTAAACTACATTGATAAAGCACTTTAAAATGTTAAGAAAAATCTCAAAATTTCTAATAATTGATTCATCAGAGCTTTTTTTCCTAAAATATAAATTATAGAGTTCATTATAAAATATTTCTCAGAACATAATTACTTTTTTTAAAGGTGCATTATTATTTTAAATTCCTGCTGTCATAAATTGAAATATTACTCAAGCTTGTTAGCAAAAAGTGTTAATCTGTAAACCAGCAGCCATTCTAAATAATTACTGATACAAGCCTAAAACAAGTATCTACAGGGCTACCCTTCTGTATGAACAGAAAACACAGAGAAAATATAGTAACTAAAATGCACCAATTGAATAAAGGAGTCATGAATTTAGTGTGTATCCTTCCAGAACTCTAGTCAAGATACTATTCATAACTCAGTCTTCTAATTTAAAAGACCTTGGATCTATTGAGGGTGAAGCTGGTTACAAACAAAAAAAATCACTAAGTAAATAAGTGATTCACAACCAAAGTTCTCTGTCCATGAAAGTTGTTTTCCTAGGAGAAAATTATTGCAATTCTATTAAATGTTTTGGTATTAATTATTAATATTATTATGCTAATATACACTGTAAGTTTTCTAAAAAAGAATAAAGCATGTAGCATTTCTGAAATGTATTTGGCCAGTGTATTCGTTTCTTATTGCTGCTATAACAAATTACTGCAAACGTAGTGGTTTAAAGCAATACAGATTTGTTATTTTACAGTTCCATAGTCTGAAATGGGTCATCAAGGCCACATTCCTTCTGGAGGTTCTAATGAAAAATATAGAAGCCTTTTCTACCTTCCACAGACTTTCTGCATTTCTAGAATCCTGACTTCATTCTCCATCTTCAAGCCAGCAAGGTGACATCTTTTAATCTCTCTGCTGTCTCTCTGCTTCCATTGTCATATCTCTTACCCTGATCCTTTTGTTCCTCTCCAATAAGGGCCCTCGTAAATTACCCTGGGCCCAAACAAATAATCTACCCATTCTACAGTCATGTAAGGTTAACATATTCACAGATTCTGGAAGATAAAGATGTGGCCATTCTAGGGAGGCCAACCACAGCCATGGATACTTCTTTTTCAATGAGTTTTCTTTACAATCTTGCCAGTGTTTCCTACATGAGATGTGATATACAAAATGACATCACTTTGGTTCAGAGCTCTAAAATGGGGTCAGGAAGTCACATGGAAAAGGATTACCTGCACGACCCGTGTATTAGTTCATTTCCAGTTTTGTGCTGCTGATAAAGACATACCCAAGACTGGAAAATTTACGGAAAAATTACGAGGTTTAATTGGACTCACAATTCCATGTGGCTGGAGAAGCCTCACAGTCATGACAGAAGGCAAGGAGGAACAAATAACCTCTTACGTGGATGGTAGTAGGCAAAAAAAAAAAAAAAGAGCTTGTGCAGAGAAACTCATATTTTTAAAACCATCAGCTCTTGTGAGACCCATTCACTATGAGAACAGCATAGGAAAGACCCATCCTCATGATACAATCATCTCCCACTGGGTCCCTGCCACAACACCTGGGAATTATGGGAGCTACAAGATGAAATTTTGATGAGAAAGAGAGCCAAATCCTATCAACCTGCAAGCTTAAAAACTCATAAAAATAGGAACTTGCCTTGAACCTTTCAAATGTGGCCATACTGCAGTGACCACAATACCTTGGAAAAGAGCTGAATTCCACCAGTGCTACAGCTCCTGAACAGTGACAACCAATGAACTATATAGACTCATGTTCTAAGCCAGCCACCTCCATCAGTAATAATTCTTTCAAAACAACTTAGGTAATCACCCTCAGCATTCTTTTATAAATCCCTGCTCCCTTCCCTTTATTTGGAACTCAATTTGACCTTTGGCAAAATCTGTCTTCCAAATTGTAATTCCTAATATCGCAGTAAATGCCTTGTCTTACTGCTTTGCAGTCTGGTCTCTCACCTCTTCTGTGTTGACATGTGCAACAAAGTTTGGGAAACTTGTGTTTTTGTAAAAATATGAAAAAGATTCCAGGCTCTGGAAGCATAAATGAGAATATGAAGAATTAACTGTACTGTAAAAAAAATGTACTGTGGAGAAGTCATAATTTTAGGAGCCCTGTGGCTTGTGGATTGAAGCTGTTGTGTCAACACAAATGGTCAAATGAAGTAAGGAAAAGTACTAGAAGCCTGTCCTAAAATGCCTCCAGATTCTTTAAATGCTATGTTGAATGTTCCTCAAAATGATTATGAAATAATGCAAAAGTATAATAAATTTCCAAAGATGAATATGAATACTACGATCTGTTGGATTAGGGGAATTCCTATATTTAAAAAGATATACCATGATATATGGCAATGAGAGGTACTTTGGGGACTGGACTTCGATGCAGATCCTATGCTGTGCTAGGCAAAGGCCAAAAAGTAGGAGGAGGAGGAAGTGGAGGAAGAAAAGAAGGATGAGGAGAGAAAAGGGAAGAGAAGGAGGAGAAATCTTTTGATGGAAAAAGAGCGCAGTATAAAGGTTATCAGCTCATGCTTGAAGGCCAGATTGCCATCTCACAATCCTTGCTTCACCACTTTAATTGCCCCTCACCTCTTTGCACTGATCTTTTCTGTAAAATGAGTATAACAATCATATCTATGTCATACTACTTGGGAAGATTAAATGATTAATTTGGGTGCATTACAAAGCATTAACTCAAAACACATTATTAATTATCATTAACAGTTCTTCTTGTTTCCCAGGAGTGAGGGGCTACACGGGCAGGAAAAGACGATCCAGAGCCAAATGTGAGCATGTCTTCTGACTACATCCTCTCTGACATGTAGTGAAAAAATGTCTGCATATACACCAGACATATATAATAAGATAATCCTATTTGATAACATGAAAGAACTGTTCATCCTACATATATTAATAGAATATAAAGAAGCCTTATAGAAAGAAATTCCCTTGTCACGTGGTTTGCAAAAACTGATGCATTTTGGAATTAGCTTGGAATATTAAAAAACACTCATTTCCAGGCATTCTGATTTACTTCTGGGATTCCAACCTTGGCATTGGTTTTATTAATCTCCTTTGATAAATCTAAAGTTCAGTAAAGTTTGGGAACTACTGCCTTTGCTCATTAAAAGAGTTTTGACTAATGAGGAAGAAACATCAACTTTGCCAGAGAACAATGTGCTTTAGGTTTGCACTTTATTTTTTTTGAGCCAAAGTTTAATTCTTATTGACCAGGCTGGAGTGAAATGGCACAATCTCAGTTCACTGGAACCTCCGCCTCCTGGGTTCAATAAATTCTCCTGCCTCAGCCTCCCAAGAAGCTGGGATTAAAGGCATGCAACTACCACGCCGGGCTAATTATGTCCACAGTGTGTGATGCTCCCCTCCCTGTGTCCACATGTTCTAATCGTTCAGCACCCACCTATGAGTGAGAACATGCGGTGTTTGGTTTTCTGTTCTTGTATATCTTAGGTTTTTATGTTTTTATACCACAATAAAAAAATGTGCCACTTAGTAAAGTTTGCTTTGCTAACAAACACAGTACTTCTGCCACTTCTTTCATCCAGAATGTCTTGATTTTAAACTCCGCTTGCAGAAATCTTAACTAACTTTGGAGTCTTACTTCCAGTGCTACATTCTCCATCAGTGCCTTATGTTAAAGAATGTGATGAGCTTTGCCTGCAGAGATAGGATTCCAGGGAAATGACAATAACGAAAGAAGAAAGAACATGAGCTTCCTCCAGAAATCATCAAAGAGTTAAGTAAAAAAACACTCTATTTGTAAAACCAATAAGTAATAAAAGGTGGGGAGAAGAACACTTGGAGAATGGGGGACGTGAGTGGGAATAATGACAGTGAATTCCACAAATATTATGGTACCAGTGAAATGCAAGAACAGGTACAGCAGGAGTAAGAAGTGGGAAGCAGAGCCTCAGGTGACTCGGCAAAGCTTGAGTATCTAATTGATGGCACTGAGATCAGCTGAAAAGACAATGTTATGTGTAGATGTTGGGGTAGGGTGGTAAAAGCACAATACTGCTGCAAGCAATTAGATGTTGGAATTAGATTATGTTTATTGCTATTATATTTATATCCAATTCAAATTGCGTATAATCAAGTGAACTGGCATAAGCGATTGACATAAGCCATTTTCAAGGCTTTCTTCTTGGCACATTTCATTGAGGGAAACAAGCAGATGGTGAACTAACATCAGGCAGTAACTCTCTATTTATGGCTGATCCCTGGTGGTCCCTGTGTAACAAAGAACAGTGTGAGGTTTCACAGCACAATCAGAAGAGAATACCTCACTTGAAAACGAAAGGGAGAGTCTAAAGTAGTACTCCCATCACCATTAGACTTTAGCCCTCTTCCTCATAATGCAAAGCTTCCCATTTCCTGAATCAACAAGAGCAGGCATGACTCCACTCCACGTGTCCTCCACATCTGGGACTCAGAGAGACAACACACCAAATTTTCATTAACAAACCTCAGTGCAGATAGTCCCCACTTACTTAAACACTTTTGTACTTCTTTTTCAACACTCATTGCCAAAGTTTCGATGAGCTTTGACTTAAGTATCCTGGGGCCTCAGCACAACCAACAATAAGGAGAGAAGGAAGAAGACCCAGTTCCAGGACAGGTAAAGGAAAATCAACTCAGCAGCAGGGCTGGTCCTGTTGGACAGTAGCTACATTAACACTTGGTGATAAAGTAGGTGACATCAGTGTGGACTTAGACTTATTGACAGCAGCTGATTCGGGAAATTATGAAGGGATATACTTGATATTACAATGGTTTAATGTTTCCAGGCCATTAGTATATTAAGAGCAGATATCTGGGCAGCAATTTGGAGTGTATAAAGAACCATACTCACTGGGAAAAAAAAAGTGTGCTAGAGATAGTATTAGTGTTAAAAAAAAAAAAAAAGTATAGCTGGGCCAGGCACAGTAGATCATGCCTTGTAATTTCAGCATTTTGGGAGGCCAAGGTAGGCAGATCACCAGAGTTTAGGAATTTGAGACCAAATTTTTGTCTCTACAAAAAGTACAAAAATTAGCCAGGTGTGGTGGTGTGCTCCTGCAGTCCCAGCTACTTGGGAGGCAGAAGCAGGAGAATCCCTTCAGCCCAGGAAGTGGAGGATGACGTGAGCTGAGATGGTGCCACTGTACACCAGCCTGAGTCACAGAGCAGGATCCTGTCTCAAAAAGTGGAAAAATGAAATAAGTAAACAAACAAATACATAAATAAGACAAGAAGGTATAGGTGTTCACTAACAGTGGGAAACAGCAGTACTAGACAGAGAAATGAAAACAGAGCCTAGCTGAGGAGACTGACACTTTGAGTACTTTAGGACTTGATAAATTTATATTGAGTTTCATTCTATAGATACACTTGCTATTCAATTATAATTGGTACATCATTGCCATCTGGCACTTCATGGTTAGGCAAAGAACCCTCTCTGGAAAGTGAAAAGTCAGTGGTAATAAATAGCAGCTTGTGTCCACTGTGATGAAATAATATAGTTTCTAGGTTTTAATCTACTGCCATTACAACGCCTGGAATGGAAAAGGAATACAACATTCGAACTAAAACAAAATAAACAAACAAAAAAAAAACACCTATCATGATGCCGAGTGCCAAACAAAGGAATGGTAAGAAATGCATTGAGTGTTTTTAGAGAAGTGTTACTCCAGTTTGCCTGGTGGTTAAATGATTTGTCAAATGCATTCCATACTTTTTTGCTCATGTGATTTTGCTGGTGAAGCTCCTTACTGTCTCAAATTCTTCCTGCCAGCATTACTGTGAAAATTCTGCCCATACTTTAGTCCTAGTTCGAATTACATCTCTTACATAAAACTTTCTCTGAGCCCAGATCTGTGAGTGCCATCTCAGTACTTCTTTTAACGTTCCTTATTCATGTGCCAATGTGTCAGTGTCCCCTGGTCTTGGTATGTGAGCCTCTTTTCTTCCAATCCTTACCTTCATTTTTAAGTGATCTCATCTAGTCTCAAAAGTTTCAATGTCATCTATAATCGATTAGCTCCATTTTGTCCAACACTGACCTCTCCTCTGATGTAGTCAACTTTCTATATCATACCTACACTTGAATATTAACAGAAATCTCAAAGTTAACATGAGCAAAACAAAACTTTCACAGTTATTCTCCCATATGATGCTCTCTCATTCTTTAAAAAAAGACAGGAAAATAAGGTATTATTTCTTATACTTTTCTTTCCATCACCCCATACATCCAATATATTCTGAGCAAATGTCATCAGCTCTGTCTTACAAATGCACTTGTGAATTGGATGGAACATTTCTCATCTTTCAATCATCATCTGAGCCTAAGCCACAATTTTCTCTAGGCTAGACGTCAGCAAGAGCCTTCTCACAGATAATCTGGAATCTACTTCTTTTTGGAATTTTTCCACAGAGTACCTGGAATAATTCTTTCAAAATTAAACTATGTAAGATTATAGATATGTTCATTTCCCTGAATACAGTAACTATTTCACTATCTAGGAATATTTTAAAAATCATGTCGTACAGCTTAAATATATACAATATTTTAAAAAGCCATCCAATCCCAAGTCCCTTATAGCAGCCTATAAAGTCGCAAATTCTTTATTCTTGGGCCTACCCTCCAAATTTGCCTTTTAATACCCACCTCCCAATTCATTTGTCTCCCTGTGGATGTGCCTTCTTCGTGTCCTTTGGGTATCCGAGCTTGCTGTCCCTTTGGCCCATTCAACTGTTGCTCTTTTTCTTGGAATGGTTGTTCCTAGCTGTCTCATTTAATTAGGTCTCTGTCACACAATCCTACCTTCTGAGAGCATTTTCTTACAAGACTTCCCAAAAGAACTTCCTGACTATATTGTTAATTTTATTTCTTTATTCTAGTTTATTTGCCTTCATATGATTTATGTTAATTTCCAAAATACTATATATGAGTTTATTTATTAATTTGTGTCTTATTTTTAACCCTTTACAAATATTAGCTCTAGTGGGATAATACCTTTGCCTTGATTCCTATTACATTCCCAACATACAGCATAGTGATAGGCACCCTAACCCTAACTCTGTGATAGGCACAGGGTAGGTATTCAATAAATATTTGTTGAATGGATAAATCGAGTGTAATAAAATTTTCTTTGAAATCTATTCACAGTATTTTTATTTTTTAGAGGTACTTAACTACACATTTAATATTCTCAGGAATTCTGTAAGTTTCTTGGGGGCAAAAATGTAACCATCTATATATTCTGTCAATCTAGACTGTATCTTTGTATTTAATAATACAGAAAATAAACACATTTTTACTAAACTAATTAAAGATGAATGAAAGTTGTGCTCATAAATTTCACATTTTAAGCTAAGGAGATTAAGAGCTGAGAAGTAATCAGTGCTGAGAAATTTTTACAGGTTCTAGGAGAAATACATAGCTACCTGATATCTCAATTAATAAATGCTATCTTCTTAAAACTATAGAGAATAACTGAAATACTTAAGTAACTACTGCTACAGTAAGCCTGTGATATAGAATGAATTGGAGGTGAGGAAAAAACAAAGACAAGAGATTAGTTTGCAAACTATTAGAACAGGCTCGATGAAAAGTCATGGAACTTAAACTAGGAGCAAAGCCAATGAGATTAGAGACAGAGTGAGTTGTTACAGGAGCTTTAGAGGTTTCGTTAATAATACTTAATCAACTTGGTCACAAGTTAGAGAGGAATCATGGAAACAACAGGAATCAAATCAACTTTACAGTTTTGTGCCTAAATAACAGAGAGGACTGTAAGGCAAATAAAAATTTAAAAGTAAGGAGAAAGCAACAGTTCAAAAAGAAAAATTAATTCAGTTACAAGAGATAAACTCATAAATACAAGAATGGGAAGAGATGCAGAGATGATTACTGTGCCAAGGACTAAAATTCAATTTCTAAAATTATCATCCATGTTTAAAATGTGGCAAATTGAGAGAGATGAGGATAGATGTCGACCCCTGAGTTCTAAGAGGTAGAAGTGAAAAACAGAGTGTTCTGAAATAAAAGAAACACTTTATGATCACTATATTGTACCTTATATAAATAGACAAAGCTAAATGGTTTAGAACACTGAATAATCTACACAATACAGTTTTCTTGTGTTGGACTTCAGTTTAATTGAATATTGTGCTAATTTTCTGCTGTTATAAAAGAAACTATGACTTAGGTAATATTAAATGCTAAAAATCTTGTCTTTAGAAAAGGAAGAAAAAACACTGCTCCATGTTATCAAAGAGTGTATAAAGAAAATCAAATTAATTTTAGAGTCATTAAAATTAATTCAGAATATTTGAGTTGCGAAGTTTATGTTATAAAGTAAAAATATGTCTAAAATCAAACAATGTTGACACTTCCTAAAAATATGTATTTATATAAATAAATTGAAGGTGCACCAAAAAAAAATGTATTTTCTTCCTGAGGATGATAAACCATGTAAATCAATGTTGTCATGACAGTTCATTTGGAATACAATGCATCAAGCTCCCTCTGTCTCTTTAGAGCTTTAATAAGAACCTTTGCAATGCAGAGCTATAAATTTTTTGTTTTATGTAGCCTCCATACTATGGTTGCTTCCTCTATAATATGATTCTCCAGGTGAAGTTAAGGTAACAATAAGCATGCATTTTAATTTTATTTTTGTTAAATCTCATGTGTTTTAATTTGGCAAATACTGAATCAATTGTGTGCATGTAATTTTATTATGCATATAAAAAGTCTTGGATATTCATTGATGTATCTTGAAGTGTTCTGTTCTCATATCATCTACTGTTGCCACCTCGGTTTAGAAAATTTGCTCAATACTCTGCTCATTTTCAAGTAAATTCTAGACAAAACTATAGAATGAACAAAATTTTATTTTCTAACATTTTGCACATTTTAGTGTCCATCTAACTCCAAGAACACTATATCCTTAAGCTGCATACTACCTGACTGTGTCTTCACTGTCTGAAGAACTTTAAATGTGCTTGCTGCACCCACAAACTGTGGACAAATTTACATTATATGTTCGCAAGTGTCTATACTTTCACCAGAAATGTCTCTAGTATACACTCTGTTTTGCCTCTGCCAATAGTCTCCTTCCATTGCCTGAGACCTACGTTTAAATATTAAGAGTAATGACCCCTAAAAGCACATTTTTATTTTGGCAGACTCCTTTGTCTGAGATTGAATTTTTTAAATGTACCCCTTGTAGTTAGTAAATATTCTGAGCAAAAACCATCCTGACAGTTTGGAATTTCACAAAGCTCTGTGTACCATCATAGCTAATATACCTTACTTACTGTGATGTTCCAATAATCTCAACATAATCCCTTATTATAATGACAGATACTGAGCACTATGGAATTATATGTTAAATTGCTATGATTTTCATGGTAATCCTGTCAATCAAGCTATGCTAGGTCACTTTGTCATTGTACCTGAAAGCTATCTTTGGACTTCAAGAAGGTACAGTGCATTAAGAGAATCAATAAAAATAGAGAATCCGAAAGAGGCTGGTAAAATGTTACCTTCATAACTCTGCTCTCTCACTTCAGAAAGCTAAAACTGGAAGCTAGGCAGGTCATTATTTTTAGTATAGATTATAGTACATGTAAACATGTACTACATAGCAATATAGTGTCAGTTCCTCCTTTTTTCCCATTAGTAGATAAATTTAGGAAATTTACAAGTCTTTACACATTTATTTGTGCGTGATTTGTGAAAAAGCACTAACAAAAACATACCAAATCTATTTTTTTCACATTCATCACTCAGAAGCTGTTTATAGACTTAAAATATATATTAAAAGTTTCTTTAAAAACATAGGGTTTCTCAATACAGTTTGAGCATCTGGAAGAGGAGTTATAATGAAAGTCATCTTTCAACCTTGCCACCTCTTACTCCCATGAACACAGTAATAAGTGGCATAAGTTTACACAGCCAGGTAAAAATGTCTCCACTATATAGGCAAGATGAAACCATTCTTCTGACCTAAATACAGCCTCACTCCATTAACTAATCAGAGAACATGCTGATAACAGCAACAACAAAACAATTTTCCTTACACCTGGCAAATCAACATTGACCAACTTGTTCTAGGTATACTTGCTACGCCCAGAAGCCAAATTATAACTAGATCATCCATGTCTGAATCACAAATCACTGTATACCCCTTAATATACAGTACCAGCAACTTCTAGTCACCTTTGGGAGACTGATGGAAATACCATGTTAAAAATATTTTTAATTAGTTCTCACATTGATGGTAAGTTCAGGAACCAAGGTAAAAAATTCCCAGAAACAGAATCCCCAGAGTATGACTTGATGAAAAGATTTTAGAACTTTCTTCACATACATACACAAAATAAATAAATAAATATGTTACAGTATGATCTCCAGATAAAAGAACAAACACTTTTTAAAATTTAATAATAGCTCTGGGTCTTGAAATTAAGCACAGCAGGAAATGAGAGTTATGGATTTCAAAAGACATTGCACACTCTTTTTAAAACTTCAGTTGGTATATTTCTGTGTAAACTCTAACACTTTTTTGTAACTGCAAACACAGCATGAAGGTAACATGGAGTCTCTATGAAATTACAGCAGGCACACAATGCTAAGAAAAAAGTCCTGTGTTCCTGGAATTTCATCTTATTTCGTTTTATAAAGAATTCTAATATGAAAATCAATGTAAGGTCTCTGATAAAGTAAGTAATAAACATTTCTGTGCTTGGAATCTAGTGATCCAGTGATGGTACTACGTAAATGCTGCGCTCCATTAGCCAGTCTTTTATTAACCATTTCACAAATGGCAGGCAATATCCAAAGTCCTAAGGATATAGCATAAATAAAATAATTAAGGTACATGTCTTTATGGAGCTTAACATTCTAATTTAGGAGGTCAGAAATTAAGTTATGTAGATGTGTATATTTCAGAAAATGGAGACTACTGTGGAGAGAAATAAAATATAGGAGAGGAGAAACAATATTGAGGAGAGTAGTAGGTTTAAAGTTCTTAATAGCGTTTCCAGGTTAGGCTTCACTGGAAAGGCAAACTGAACAAAGACTGAAACTATGCACATGTTTGTGAAACAGCATTCCAGGGAAAGGAAGCAGGTTGTGGAAAGCCTTAAGGCTTGAGGTATGACTAGGAAGAGCAAGGAGCTGGTGGGAACTTACTTACCGGGGTGGGTAACAGTGTGAAGAGATAAGAGATGACAGCCTTGCAAGCCATTTAGTAGCAGAGTGAAATGTTAAGGAGAGATGTGGTTTCATCGACGCTTCCAAGAAACACTTTTCTTGCTGGGCTAAGAACAGACAAAAAGCAAGGGCAGAAATAAAAATCACATAGGAGGACACTGGGGCAAGAGAATATGGTGGCTTGTACCAGGATTTCACAAATGTAGATGGTAAAAAGTAGTCATATTCTGGGTATATTTGGAACGTAGAAGCAAAAATGACCAGCTGACAGAATGGCTGTGGGCTGTGAAAGAGAGGAAGGAATCAAAGAAGACTCTAAGTTTTTTATTTTTATCTTTTACCTGGGTAACCTGGTCATCTACTCTTTTAATGCACAAAACTGCCATTTAAAGGGGAAAAAATACACTGAAACAGAGTTAGGTTCAGGAGTAGAGGGGAGAGCAAGAGTTTGGATTGGGATGTACTATGCTTGTCATAACTATTACACAGCTAGTTGTTGATGCTGGATGAGGACACCTTCGGATGTGAAACATAAACTTAGCTGTCACCAGAATGAAGACAGTTTTTAAAACCAGGACACTGGATGCAATTACCAAGGTGTGAATGTAGAGGACAAACAGAAGGGCTCCTAGTACTAGCCCTGGGGCACATAAACATTCAGAGGTTGAAGAAAAGAGAGGGGACAAGCATGGAAACTGAAAAGGTGATTGATGAGGTAAGAGAAAAAGTGCAAGCGTGAATTAAGTCTTGGAAGCCTGACTAAGAAAATATTTCAAGGAGGAAAGAGAGATCAATTCTGTCTAAAAATGTTGATATGTCAGTAAGAGGGCCATTGAATTTAACACTAAATCATGGGTTACCTCAGTAAGAATAGTTTTGGTGGAGTTGTGAGAGAGTGAGTCAGTTCAGGAGAAAATAGTAAGAAAGTCAGAAAAAATTTAGAGGAGTTTTGCTATACAGGGGTCAGAGTAATGAGAGGGTTACTAGACATAAATGATGTGCCTTAAGATGGGAGAATTAACAGCACGTTTGTATACTGATAGCAATGATCCTGTTGAAAGCATTCTCAAAAGGTAATCAATTATCTGACACGTTCTAATAAATTATATACTTCTTTTTTAGAAGCCTGAGCCACTAAACTGCAATTGCTAAGGAAGAAGGAAAACTTTTAACACACGTGTAACAACCAATCGAGAATATAAATGTCCCATGACTATATCTCATAATTTCCAGTGTGTCTACTCAAATATTCATCGTTGACCATCATTTTTGCCAAAAAAAATTCTCACAGTTTCAATTGCACTATCAACAACTTGCCTGAAAAACATTCTTTGGACAAATTCTTCCCCCCCAAAATTGATATATTTATAAAGACCTATGTGATAGGTGTTCTGATCAGAGGACTTCTCTATGATTATAATTTCTTGAAAAAGAAGTTGTGACCTTTTCAGTGATGGGTGTTACTAAAGAAATGCAGGTATAGAGGCAGGTATTGTCACTTTGGGCAATTAATTCTCAATGCTGGGTGAAGAATAGAATCACCTGAGCAGCTTTTAAAAATGCTGATGCTCTAGATTGGTCCTCAGAAATTCTGAGGTTTACTGGGTTTTAGATAGGGCCCAACCATCTGGGTTTTTAACTGTTCTTCAGTGGATTGTCATAAACTGTACTTAAATTCTTGGCACAGATCTTTAATAGTCTTAAATTATCACCCTGTAAGTTCTGAGGGTTTAGTGGCAGGGAATAAACACTGGGACGACCTTCAAATCCTCTCAAGAGGCAGTGGGGTGATAGGGTCTCTGGCTCAAGAATAACATATATCTTAGTAAAAGACTTATGCATCTGCCTAAACCAAGCTTGTGTTTATCTAAATTATCTAACAACTCTGTTCCTCATCTCTACCAAGTTTTTACAAATCTAACTTAAAGATTTTATTCAAGGGCTAACTCACGAACTTGGACTATTAAAGAATATCTATCTAGACTATGGTTAGAAAGTAATTTTTACTCATATTACCTCATTAAGTAAAACCGACAACATAGTCATAAGGCATCCTTGGGGTGCTATGATCTTGTGTATAAATGGCATGCTTCAACTTCCTGTTTCTTTTCCTGTATTACTATAACTTGTTCTTGGCCTCCTTTAAACTACTGTTTTGGTTTCTGCATTTATTTTTACCCTTCTCTGCCTTTCTCTTCATTTTGTAGTGCCTTCTTCACTTTTCTTTATCATTATTGGAGGGGGGAGAGGGGGGAGCGGGGAGAGGGAGGGGGAGGGGAGGGAAAGAGGGGAGGAAAGGGAAAGAGTGAGGGGGAGGGGGGAAGGGGAGGGGATGGGGAGAGAGCCTATTCAAATCTTTGTTCTGAATAATTAGGACAGTGACCACAGTGACCATATGCAGGATACATTTGATAATATTTGTATATCAGATTTCCTAACTGCTTGGCACAAAAAAAACTGTATTAATTTTATTTTACAGAGACTATAAAGAGTCATCTCTCAATTAATCATTCTCCTAAATGGGTAACACTAGAGTAGGATCTCACTCTTCAGTCTACAAACTTTATGTGATCATAGAATGTTTGTGGTCATTTCATTTGGTCTGAAGAGTTTTTAAAACACTGTAGATAGGAAGTGTGCCTGTGGTGGTAGCAATGGTGCAAATGTAGCCCTGTTGACTTACTATAGGACCACTTCACACTACATGTTACAATGTCAACCCTTAATGCATTTGAGTTTATGAAACTTACCTCCTGTGCCCAGAGTTTTACAATTGAAAGAGCCCCAGGAATATACCTACCTCAGCCTAGATTCTAGAAAGTGTCTGTATGGTTCTATTACAACCAGTGGCATATATTACTTCTGAATAAATTATTACATTTTTTTATTGCTGTGCAAAAAGTTACCATAAATGTAGTTGCTTAAAATCACACTTCTTTTTTTGTAATATTTCTATGAATCAGGAGACCAGGCACAACTTGCTGGGTCCTCTGCTAAGGGTCTCATAGGCTGCAAATGAGATGTCAGTGGGGCTGCATTTCTTACTGGAGTTCAGAGTTTTTCACCAAGCTAAGTGGTTGTCAGAATTCAGTTCCATTCCATATTGCTGTTGGACTGAGATCCTGCTCTCTTGCTGGAGGTTGGCCAGGACTGGCTCTCAGCTCCTGACAAGACCCTTGCACAAAACAGTACCTTCTTCAAAGTCAGAAAAATCCCAGATCCATTTTAAGAATGTTATCAAGATTATATCAGGCCCACCCAGGATATTCTCCTTTTGGATGAACTCAAAATCAACTAATTTGACCTTAATTACAACACAAAATCTCCCCGCCGTTGCCATATCACATAACCTAATCACAGCAGTGACATCCCATCATGTTCAGAAGTTGTACCCAAACTCAAGGGGAGGGGATGATACAGAGGCCAGAAATCTTGAAGATCCTCTTAGAATTCTGCCTACCACAATCACAGATGCTTTTCAGGCAACTTTGTTTCCCAGGATACAAAAGTGTGTTAACACATATAGATGTACAGATGTATATTTAAATAACACGTAAACTGTACAAATATGTATCACATTAGTTTAGTTTAAAATATTACTATACTGTATCTACCTATGCATACATGTTTAGGTATATATAATACATGTGTATATATATAAATATATATATTCACATATTTATATTTCCTTCTACTTCTCTTTCTCCTTTACTTGTACTTTTCCTCTTTCTCCTTCTTTCCTTCCCCTTTTCCTGTATCATCTTCTTTACATCAACAAAATACCAAGTGGAATTAACTTATATAAATTACCAAAAAGCAAGAGACTTAATATTTGACTATGAAAAATTAGGCTAAGGTTTTTTATTTTATTCATAAAAGAGCATTTGATGGAATGCTATGGTAGATTATATGTTTGCACACTATAAATGAGATGGAGTTTACTTTTTACATTGGATAACTCTCTAGAAAAGAAACCACTGTATCTTCTTAACTATTCAGGTATATATATGTTAACCACCTGTAAGCCAATTTCCTTAAGGAAATTAGGAACATTTTTAGAGGTTTCACAATAAAGTGAAATAAAAGTTTGATGGAGCCGACCTCCATCTTTGTTCAATAAACTCTTCTTTGGTCTATAAAAATCCTTTTTTAAGAAAGTGAATTAAAGTGACTTTACTCAATGTATTTGTCTAATGGATTTTCTCCAATTTGCAAGGCATAAGAAAATAAGTAAGAAAGTGATACAGAAATTTTCCTATCTAATCAGAGATTTAGAAGTCATTTTATTCATAAGCATTCAGGAGTTAGAATTAAAGGGAGGATTTCACAGAGTGCTTACTTTGACATGGTAAGAAAAGCAAAAGTATACATCATAAACCGGTCCTCGGAGATGTCCGTGTGTGGGAATTCCACCCAGAGAGTCTGGTTAAAGGCCAATTCCACTATTGTCTAGCTCTGACATTTAAGAAGAAAGTTCACTTTGTAATATATATACATATACATAATCCATACATGGATTATGTATGGATTATGAATATGATTACTGTAATTAAGCAGTATGACAATAAAAAGAGCATAGATACACAACTTAGAGAGAATTCTGTTGTAGTTCTGACTTTATTACTTCCTAACTACATGGATGTGGGCAAGTTATTTTTCTATTTAACCCAGGTTTCCTCATATGGAAAATAATACAGAGTCTCAAGGAAAACTTAAATAATTTATACAGACAAAGTAGGTAACTTGTAAATAATATCCTATTAAAATTATTAATTTAAAATATCATTAAAATGTAAAATATAATGTATTAATTATTAATAATCTAGAATTAGAAAGACCCCCAAGCTAGAGTGAAAAATGACTATCGAAATGTTTCTGCATGTAAGAATACAGGGCACAGAACAGAACGCCTACTTTCACATCCTCCCCACAACCTTATTCGTTTAGCTCAGATTCAAATGTATAAAGCAAGAAAGACTAGAGAATGGTTAGAATTTACCTTTTCTAGGATCCTAGACTATTCAAAATAATTCTATATGTCTGGACTTTATATTTATTCTTTACTTCATTATTGTTTCAAAATATTATACTCAATATTCTATATGATTTTATGATGTAGTATAAAGAATAAATATTCTGGAATACCTTTTATTTAAAGAAGTTTTTTTAAGTTTTGTTATTTATTCATTTATGCTAGACAGTTATTACCTCATGTATAACATGAAGAAAATTTATACATGTTCTAATATTTTATATGCCCTAAATATTAAGGATACTTTATAGTAAGAAAGAATTCACCTTTTTTGAAGTTTTGCATAAAATACGGTTAAAAAAACACTTTAGATGGTAGAGTGACTCTGTAAAAATAATAGATTACATGTTAGTTAACATGCAGGTAGCAAGGGAAAGGAAAGAAATTCTAAACCTACATGTCTGAAGAGAGGAGACTCTTTCTATTCTAAAATAGTTTGTATATATTTAGCATGAGAACTTTTGCTATAAAGCCATAATGTAATTATTCTGGTGAACCTGAGCTGCTGCTTAGGAAGATGAAGGATTTCTACTTGCTCACAATCACAGTGCCAGGCTTTAAATCAAAGCAAATTTCAGACTAAATTCTGCCACATATACTGCCATTTGTAAGTCCAACTCTTATTAATAAGCAAGCACTAAAACATTTATTCAACCTGCTTTTGTCAGCTTGATAAAGTCCCAATTCTCTGGGTTTTGTGATAAAGCAACCACTTGCATAAAAAATTCTCTAGCCCAAAAATATTTTAGAGGCAGGATTCAGTTAACCTAATATTTGAAAAAGCCAGCTGGAATATTCTAACCCATAAGTACATTAGAATCCTGCCTTCAGTGACATTCTAAAGGAGGAAGTGCTTTCCTGACTTGATTATCCTATATAAGCAGTGGTGGGAAGTCTAGGATAGTTTGTTTACCAATCTGTATATGTTGAATACAATTAAATTCACACACAATTTGCTGACATCTTCATTATTCTCATTAAAAAGCCACTAAAGTCACTAGTGAAAATCCTCTTCTCACATCCATTCACAAAGCCTCTGATGTTGATCAGGGATAATAACTAAAACACTTATAGTTGCCTTTTGTTAAAATGTTATTACCCTTCATGTGTATAAAGCATTCCCTCTTAGGAAAATTAACTGTCTCTTAAGTGAAATTGAATTAAGACGTATATAACTTCCTGTATCTATGCTGAAATAGTTTAAAGCATATTTCCAGTGTCATAACACTCAGAAGTATTTATCTCCAATCCAGACCTCTCCTATAAACTTCAGACTCAGCATAAGTGGGCTACTAAACATAATCAATAGCCTCCTAGTTGGTTTCCTGTTACTGTCCTTAGCCCCATATAGTCTATTATCAATACCACAAACAGTGGTTCTGGCTCCTTCTGATAGAATCTAGAACTGCTCAGAGCAAGGGTCAGATCTTACCATCTTGGTTCATGAAACCCTTTAGTGACTTCTCACCTCACAGAAGTAAGAATGAACATCATGACTGGGTCTTTAAATCCTCTGATCTCTCTGATTCTATCTCCTACTGCCCTTCCTGCTCACAGCAAGGAGTCTCAGTGGCTGCCTTAATGTTTCCTCAATCATGTCAGCTATTCACTTCCACCTCAAAGCTTCCATGTCCAGTGGACTGGACATGAGGCTTTCCTCTGCCTGGATCCTGTTCCTCAGATATATGCATGCCTTGCTCCTTCACCTTTTTTCAGGAATTTGTGTTAATAGCATCATATTATTTTCCCATGGCTGCTATAACAAATTATCACAAAGTCAGTGGCATAAAACAATAGAAATTCCATTCTCTCACAGTTCTGGAGGGCAGACTGAAATGTTTCACTGGGCCCAAATCAAGGTACTGGAAAGGCCACGCTCCCTCTAGAGGTTCTACAGGGAATCTGTTCCTTACCTCTCCTAGCTTCTGGTGGAAGGAAGCTGGACTTGTGGCCTCATCCTTCCAATCTCTGCCTTCATGGTCACATTGCCTCTTCTCTCTATATAAAATCCTCTCTGCCTTTCTATTATAAAGATACCTGCCATAACATTTAGCACCCACCCAGATAATACAGAATAATCTCATCTCTTGATCCTTAACTACATTACATCAGGAAACTGCCTGTATGTTAACATTTACATGTTCTGAGGATGAACCTGTTTCCTATGGGGAAAATGTTTGTCAGACTACCACAGTCATTTCCTCAGAAAGCCCTTCCCATCTGTCACAAGTAAAATGTGAACCATCCTGTCCCATAGCACTTCCTGTCTTCCTTCTCTGCTTTATTTTGTTCTAGGGCATTGATCACCAGATTCTATATATCTATTTATTTCTTATATTATTTGGCTTCAACTACAATATGAGTGCCATGAAGACAGAGTTGCCATCTTTTCTCTTCATTGTTTTTTCCCTAACACCTTGAATAATATCTTTCATGTAGCAAGCCTTAAATGAATATTTTTGACTGAATGGATGGATGAATGAAGAAAGAAAGAGGTTTAAGTATTTTCGTTAAATGGAAAATGTATCTAGTAGATTAAAAGGTGGCCCCTCAAAATATTTGTGCATGTCTGAATCCCCAGAATTAGTAAATATTAACCTATATGGAGAAAGAGTGAATAGTTGTAAAACATGTGATTAAGTTAAAGATCTGAAGAGGAAGAACTTATCCTGGATAATCTGGTTGGGTTCTAAATCAAGCACATGTATCTTAATAAGCTGATGATCCTGGATGTGTATGTACCCAATATAGGATACATAAGACTTGTAAAGAGACTTGGACTCCCACACAGTAGTAGTGGGAGATTTCAACATCAATATTAGATCAATGAGACAGAAAATTAACAAGCACATCTAGGACTTGAACTCAGATTCGGAACAAGTAAACTTAATAAACATTTATAGAACTCTCCACTTTAAACACACAAGATATGCACTCTTATCAGTACCACATCACACCTACTCACAGGTTTAAATGAAATATTGGTTGGCCATTATCAAGCACAGTTGATGGTATAAGGGAGGTTTTCAATACCCATTTTAAAAAAAAAAAAAACAAGAAAGAGAGGCACAGGTAGAACACAAAGAGACACATGGAGGAAAAGACACAGAAGAGGAAGCAATGTGACAATGAATCACTCCAGCAATTAGAGCGATGGGGCTGTAGGTCAAGGCAAGCCAGCTGCCACCAGGACCTGGAAGTCACAAGGAACATATTATGCCCTGGAGCCTTCAGAAGCTGTGCGGCCCTGACAAAGACATTTTGATTTCAGACTTCTGGTCTCCAAACTGTGAGAGAATAAATTTCCATTATTTTAAGGCACCTAGCTTATGCTAATCTGTTATAGCAGCCCTAGGAAATTAAGATAGCGTGGCTGTTCTAAATGGCTTCTAATGATAGGAATACAGATTATTTTAGGAAAGGCATCCGGAGTTATTATCAAGGTTCCTGTCACTCTATTAAGAGAACAGACTCTGAAGTCATAAGTCAGATATCCTGTGTTGTAATTATTTTGTTAACTTCTGAGGACCTTGGGGTCCAATGATCTTTTTGCCTTGGTTTTTGCACCTGTAGCAGAAGAATAAACCAATGTCTGCCCTAATGGTAGGCCTGGAATTAAAATATTTAAGAGTTACAAAGCAGTTAGAAATGTGCCTACACCTAACATGCAGTAAATGTTGTCATTGTTTTACTATTATTTGTATTATATTACAAAAATCTAGTTTATTAGAAATATTTTTGCGGTGTGATATCATTTTTGCCCATCAAAAAGTTTGAGAACAATCTATTCACAAAGGGGAGGTGGTCTAGGCATTATCACATATTGATGGTAGGAGTAAAACTGTTACAATTGCAATGGAGGGCAATTGGTACTATTTATTAAAAGTACAAATTCACTTACACTTGTGAGATAACTTGGTTAGGCATTGTAGCATTGTTTTAATAGCAGAAGACTGACAGCCTAAATTCCAGCAATACAGGCCAAGGTAAACTATGGAACATTCATTCAATGAACTACTGTGAATTGGTTAAAAAATGAGGCAAATATTTCCAGTTCTGGAAATAGAAGAGTAAATTGTTGCTAACTACAGTCCCACTGAGAATAATAGATATATAACTTATGTGTGTGTGTGTGTGTGTGTGCGTGTGTGTGTGTGTTGTGTGTTTGAATAAAGGGCCACAGCACTGGAGAGAAGGAAAGCTCATGGAAGTAAGCCAGATGTTCTATGCAGCTTACCTCCTCAAAGACTGACAATTTGGAAGTGGCATAGAACCAAGAGGCTAAATAGCAAGCAGTAAACAGCAGCTAAGAAGCTGAGTTGACCTTTTTAAAGTCTTATGGGGTTGGAGAGATAAAATTTTAAACATAATGAATAGAAAGATAGCCGAGAGCCCTGAAGTCATGATCTTGGAGGGAAGGAAAAGACAGAAGTGAGCCCAACAGTTGGTCCTGCTCTTTTCCTTAAAACATTGCTCAGGTTGCCAATTATAGATCCAATAAGGAGTTTGCATGCAGAATACATCAAGACTCCTACAACTTAACAACATATAAACGACTAAATTTAAAAATTGGCAAAGTACTTAAAAATAGTTCTTCAAGGAACATGAACAAATGGCCAATAAGCAGATGAAAGATTTTCAACAGCATTAGTCATTAGGAAAATGAGAATCCAAACCACAATGAGGCATCATTTCATACCTACTGGGATGGCTACAATAAAAACGATGACTAACAACAAGTAATGGCAGGGATTTGGGGAAACTGAAGCCTTCATATGTTGCTGGCAGTACATTGATGCAACTGCTGTGGAAAACAGTTTAGTGGCCACTCAAAAAATTAAACATAAAATTACCATACAACCCAGTAATTCCACACCCAGGTACATACCCAAATGAATTAAAAGCAGGGACTAAATGATACTTGTACACAAATGTTCGCTGTAGCATTATTCACATGGCCAAAAGTTAGAAATAATTTATGTCCATCAATAAATAAAAGGATAAAGAAAATGTGATAATACATTCAATGGACTATTAGCCATAAAAAGAATAAAATTCTAATACCTGCTATAGCATGGATAAACCTTGATAACATTATGCTAAGTGAAGTAAGCCAGACAAAGAAAACACATATATTGTTTGATTTCACTAATATGAAATTATCTATAAGCAGCTAATTCATAGACACATATAGATTAGAGGTTACTAGAGGCTAGAGAGAGAATAGAAAATTTTTGCTTAATGGATATTGAGTTTCTGTTTGAATATATAAACACTTTGAAAATAGATAGTGATAATTGCACAACATTGTGCATATAAACTAATGTCATTTAATTGTACACCATGGGCTTCTGGATTCAGGTGGGCACTGTAGGGGCCAGGATGGCTCTCTGAAGTTTTGCTGGAAAAAAAATCAACTCATAAAAGGCATATTAGGCTCCCTTCCTAACTCTTCTGGCTGTGGCATCTGTGGGAAAAGTGTGGCTGGGTCTCCAAGCAGCTGCACCAATGGCCTCCGTGCTGTCCTATGAAAGCCTAAACCATGCCGTGGCTGGAGCCGTGGGAAGCATGACAGCAGACAGTGCTTTTTCCCCTGGATACAGCTAGACTTCGACTTCAGGTTGACGAGAAAAGAAAATACAAAATTACACACATGGTGCTCCTGGAGATCATTAAAAAGAAGGACTCTTGGCACTATATCGAGGGTGGTTTCCAGCGATTCTCAGTCTCTGCTGCTCCAATTTTGTCTATTCCTACACTTCTAAAAGCCTCAAAGCAGTCTGGGTCAAAGGTCAACGTTCTACTACTGGAAAAGATCTGGTAGTTGCTGTTTGTTGCAGGCGTGGTTAACACGTGGCTAACAACTCCACTCTGGGTGGTAAACACCAGAATGAAGCTTCAAGGGGCAAAATTTAGGACTGAAGATTATACCGACAAACTACAAAGGTATCATGGATGCTTTGTATCAGATCATTCGAGGTGAAGAAATCTTGGCTTGTTGGAATGGCACATTTTCCTCATTGCTGTTGGTCTTCAATCCTGCCATCCAGTTCATGTTTTATGAAGGTTTTAAATGGCAGCTTTAAAAGAAATGGATGAAGCTTTCTTCTTTGGATGTGTTCATCATTGGTGGAGTAGCCACCGCGATTGCCAGCACCGTCACCTATCCCATGCAGACGGTATAGTCAATTCTGAGGTTTTGGCATCAAAGACTAAACCCAAAAAACAGAACGTTGGGAAGTCTTCAGAATACTCTCTATCTTCTTCACCAATGAGTAAGATGTTTTGGAATAATGAGACTCTACTACAAAGGCCTTGAAGCCAAACTGCTGCAGACAGTCCTCACCGCTGCTCTCAGGTTCCATGTTTATGAGAAACTGAAGCTGCCACCTTCATAGTTATGGGGCTGAAGACTGCACACAAACACAGAGATGCCTTCCCATGAAAAATTTTGAAGATGCTCAACAGAGAGATTTCCTCCTGATTGAAGTGATTCTCCTTTGACTCTGGCTCCTGTCACCACAAATGTTATTCTCATTGGCTTGAAAAGCATTCACGGGTGAACAGGGAGTGTGGCCAACTGGACCTGTTGTCACCTTAATTATTATGCCGGCTGGTTGGATTTTGGGGTGGCAACTGGACTAATATGAAAAAAAATTGTTGAAAATCTATAAATGAAAGTTTGTGAGTGTTTATTGGTTTTCTTAAGAGAAATGGACTCTTTTGCTCTCATGTGTAATCTTTTATATTTCAATTTTTCTTAAATATACCAGCTATTCTCTTTCCCTGAACTCTCCCCCAGGTTCTAGGACAAATTTAATAACATATGATTCTCCTCAAATACTTTTGTATGTCTCATTGTTGGTATTTTCCCCCTTGAAACTAATATTATGACAGTGCCAAGGTCTTGACTTTAATTTGGTTAGTCTTTTTAGGATATGAGCTATTCATTTTGTAAAAAGAAAACTGTTAATCACAAATGATTTTCTTATAAATATTTGTAAATGCCACTTATTCATTAGTGTTTGACATAATTTTATAAATTTTTTTTTAATCAATCCTTTCATTAAAAAAGTCTGGAGGTTTTTACGTCCATCCATACAAGCCCTGGTCGGTCAGTCAACTCCCAGTAAATGATCAGCACAAAAAAGAAAAAAAAAAAAGGCATATTAGTTGGTGAAAAGATAACAAATTTATTTAACAAATTCATTTAACACTTATACATGAGATCCTTCTATGTTCAAAAATGTATGGGCAGCTATGTAAAAATACGATTAAACAAAAAGGGCATAATCTATACAAATAGATGGAATGGGGAAATTCAGCAAGGCCAATCTGTCTAGATTCTTGTCGGCCTCTCGAGCATCATTTTTTTTCCCTCTGGGTGTTGATGGGACCCTTTCTGGAATGAGGATCTCAGAACCTACAAATAACTAGGTCAGATTTTTTTTTTTTTTTTTTGAGATCTTACACTGTCTCTCCAGCTGAAGTGCAGTTGTGCAATCTCTGCTCACTGCACCTCAGCCTCCTAGATGCAAGCAATTCTCTTGCCTCAGCCTACCAAGTAGCTAGGATTACAGGCACCCACCTGCTCAGCTAATTTTTTATATATATTTTTTTCGTAGAGACGAGTTTCACTATAATGGCCATGCTGGTCTCAAACTCCTGATCTCATGATCCACCTACCTCAGCCTCCCAAAGTGCTGGGATTACAGGCGTGAGCCATTGGCAGGCCCAGATAATTTCTTTACGGCCAGTTTTCACACAGAAAAGTAGAAGGAAAGTTAAACTAATATTTTTTTCCTAAAAATAAAAACTTTTATGGCTGGCTTTGGGGAAAAGGGATTCTGGTTTCTGTGACAATTCTTGGGGAAAAGGAATTCTAGTTTCTATGGTTAGCCTTGCAGGAGAATGGATTGAGGGGCAGGTGAGCAAGAGGTTAGAGAAAAACTTTTGCTTCTGAGGCTGCTGCTGATGCCATCATTTAGGGGTATGATTGTCTGAGCTCTAGAGGCACCATAATTTTTACTGTGATTCCCACGTTTTCACACCACACATTGTACAAACTTAGCACTCAAAATACATTAAATAAATATTTGACTGCCCACCCTCTTCCCATTGTCCTTCCCTTCCCTGGCCTGCCATACATACCTTCTTTCTCTTGACATCTTTTAGTTTAAAGTTCAAGAACAAAAGGCTGTTCCTGGAATGCAGCAAAAACATTTTAAGAATTTTTCTAATTTAAATTTAAATGAGCGGTCTATTACAGAACATGTGTAAATTAAACATAAATATTGTTGAGAAATATAATTAAAAACAAAGCCTTTTTCCAACCCAGAAATCCTCTCCTTAAAAGTAGTAGTGGGGGGGCGCTTTTTATTATCGATAAGCACTAAGCCAGACTGTGATGTACATCACCATCAATCCACGAAGAGACTGCAAAAACTGAAATCTCACCCCTTCATGTAGACAAGTAGATACAACCTCTTACATACATGTTTTCAAGATAAACAATGACTAGTCCTTGAGAAGAACATTTGTCACACATAATTCATCCTCACTTTACCTGATAATTGAGGTGACCATCTGTGTTAGCTAATTAGCTGTATCCAGAGGAAAAATAAATTCTTCACCTCTATATGAAAGGAGATAGTTTTGCAACCTGCCAGCTGAAGGAGGTAGTTTTGCAACCCGCCAGCTCCTACCTTAACCACAGAAACCGAGATGGGGCGCTATCTCCCTTGATGTTTGCATTTCAAAGAAATCGCTCCCAGGTTCTTGAGAAAGACATTCCTGGGTCCTAGAGGTGACAAAAGGCCTATCCAGTCTTCAAAAAGGATTTATATACATTTCAAAGAGACAAGAAAGTATTTAAGATATTCTAAGATAAGCGCTCTAAGAAAAAGGAGGGGAGGGAAAGCTCTTAACTCATTTTTAACAGGGAGAACTAAGCCTCTTACTTTTAATTTTCATTTTTTCTTACAATAGCAAATATAGCTTAAATTTAATTAATCTCACTGTGAAATTTTGGTATATTTCATTCCAGTCATTTATATGTGCGTGTGTGTGTGTGTGTGTGTGTGTGTGTGTCAACTTACATACCCATTTTTTTATTTATTTAATATTATTTATTATTTATATATTTCCTCAGGTATTCAGATTTTTCTGTAAATTGTAATGTTAATGGTTACCTCTGATCTGTGAAAAGAATAGAAAACAAACAAAATGATTCATAAATGACTAAAACCTTAGTTTACTTTTAGGATATATATATATATTTGAGATGGAGTATTGATCTTGTCACACAGGTTGAAATGCAGTGGCACAATCTCAGTTCACTGAAACCTCCACCTCCTGGGTTCAAGCAATTCTCCTGCCTCAGCCTCTCAAGTAGCTGTGATTACATGTGTCTGCCATCATGCCCAGCTAATTTTTTTATTTTTAGTAGAGACATGGTTTCACCATGTTGGCCACGCTGATCTCTATCTCCTGACCTCAAGTGATCTGTCCACCTCAGCTTCCCAAATGCTAGGATTACAGGTGTAGGCCACCATGCCCAGCCAGGAAAGAGAGAGAGAGAAAGAGAGAAAGAGAGAGAGAGAGAGAGAGATTGATTTTAATTTTTCTACAGCTAGAAACTCAAACCTGCAGAATTTCAGCATGATGCCTGAGATGAGCAACACAACTAGTTTTCTGTGAACTGTATTTTGTGTATTGATTCCTTTAAGAAATATTTATTCTTAGGCTGAGCATGGTGGCTCACACCTGTAATCCCAGCACTTTAGGAGACTGAGGTGGGTGGATCATGAGGTCCGGAGTTTGAGACCAGCCTGGCCAACATGGTGAATCCCTGTCTTTGCTAAAAATATAAAAATTAGCTGGGTGTGATAGCACATACCTATAACCCCAGCTCCTCAGGAGGCTAAGGCAGGAGAATTGCTTGAACCAGGAGGCAGAGGTTGCAGTGAGCCAAGATCATGCCACCGCACTCTGGCCTGGGCAAGAGTGAGATACTGCCTCAAAAAATTAATAAAAGAGAAATATTTACTATTTAAGGAGCTTTCAAAATACGCAGGAAAAGAATGTAGCACAATGAATTGTTATGTATTATTCGAGAGACAATAGACATCGTGTTAGTCTATTCTCACAATGCTATAAAGACATACCTGAGAATCAAGGTTTAATTGACTCACAGTTCCACATGGCTGGGAAGGCCTAAGGAAACTTAACAATCATGGTGGAAGGGGAAGCAGGCATCTGTTACATGGCAGCAGGTAAAAGAGAATATGTCTGAGAGCGCAGAAATAAACTACCATTTACAAAACCATCAGATCTTCTGAGAACTCACTATCCATGAGAACAGCATAGGGGAAACTACCCCCATAATCTAATCATTTCCCTCCCTCCACACGTGAGGATTACAGGTCCCTCACTTCACACATGGGAATTACAGTTCCAGATGAGATTTGGCTGAGGACACAGAACCAAACCATATCAATAAGCAATATGCTTACTACATAAGAAATATGTTATGGGGAGAGAGGTGGGAGTGGTTAAGTTGGCCTGGAAAGCTCAGGAAGAACTCCACAGAGGTTAAAAGTACAGTCTAGGCAGAGGGAGGAGCTTGAGCAGAGGAAAAGACTTATGGGAAGGTCTGGCATATTTAAGCAATGGATTGTGAATTCCAGTGGGGTTTATCAGATTTGCCTAGGGAGCTTATTGAAAATACGGATCCTGAGACTCTATATGGGTGTTCTCAAAATTTTTTACATTAAAGCCCACCCTGTTTGATTTCAATGGTCATTTCAGTTTGTGAATCATTGCTTTAGGGCTTATGTTTGGAACCCAGTGCAAATGAGAAGTGGGAGAGACAAGCAGAGGCTAGATAATGAAAAGCTTTGTGGGTTGTGCCCAGAGAGGCTGAATTTTATCCTGAGAGGTTTTGGCCAAGATTTGTCATTAATTTCCACCTAGGCTGGGCATTAAAAGCCTGAGGCTATGAGAAGAAGAAAGAAAGTAAAAGAAGAAACAAGTCAGGATTGAAAAGTGCCTGTTAATTTAGGCTCTCCTCCTTCCCCACCAGCCAGGGGGAAAGCTGTTCCTGCTATTTTAACTGTTTTCTGTCCTGGCAAGGACAAAGCACAACTTACTAGAAAAGATTTTTCCAAGGAAAGCATTTTGCTTCCAGCTGTGAATCTCCCTGCTGTTCTCAGAGTCATAAAGAAGCCTCTGCTGGTAGATGTGGTTGCTGTTTCAAAGAAGAAAGTTAAAGTCTATGTTTTGGAAAGTCTGGAGGAAGAACACCTTTCTTCTCCCAATCTGTGGAATACTTTATGTATAAGCAGAAAAATATGTTGTATAAGTGAGGTATTCAGGAGGGGCAAGCTCACCTCCCACCTTTCACATGTCAATTATGGCAGAGATTATGGAATCTATTCCAAATAAAAGCATAATATACATTTTAAAACTTGCAAGAAGGAAAGCAGTGACATTCCAATACCTACTGAGAAGGCTTAAGTTTTCCTGAAATAACGTCATGAGCTACGATGGCATTAGAACCTGCCAGAGCACTAGCTGTTACCCTGGACTGCTTATTGTATGGCTTCTCAGCCTCGGCATTACTGACATATTGAAACGGACAATTTTTTTGTTATTGTAGGGATTGGCCTGTTTATTATAGGATGTCCATCAGCAGCCTTGGCCTCTATCTGCTAGATGCCTGTAGTACTTTTTACCGGTTGTGACAGCTAAAAATGTCACAAACATTGCCAAATATCTCCTAGAAAGGAGGAGACCAAAATCGCCCCTGGTTGAGAACCAGTCATTTATTGATAACATATGGAGATGAGATAGTTCCACAAATTCAGTAATTTAAACCCTTATGCCTTATGAGTGAGGATCTAAGTCTAATCTAGATCAAATTTCTGAAATTAATAAATTTCACCTAAATCCAATTATGCTAATATATGGGTATATTATTCTGCTCATAAACAGCCTATAGTAATGATTGAGGAGTTGAGGCTTGGAGATCGACTTTCTAAAAATCTTAATGACACACATGCCACTCATTTTCATTTTCTTCCTGTTATTAAATTGTATCCCAGGGTCCCAACGAATTAATACAACTTGAAACCATTACTGATGTATTCCTTTATGGATTCAGTTACTTAGTCTATAATAAAGCCCTGTAGTTCCAAGAGGCAAAATGGGGGAATAAAGAGTAAATGCACTCTCCACTTAAAATTTCCACATATTCCACAGACCCTCACAGAACTTCTGAAGTCAGTGTCTTTGAGCTGCAAAGATGGCTGATTCACAGTGTCTCCTCACTTATAACCCTGACCTACCTGTGCAGAATGTGGGGTTCATTTTCTCT
This sequence comes from Callithrix jacchus, assembly GCF_049354715.1. NCBI lineage: Eukaryota > Metazoa > Chordata > Mammalia > Primates > Cebidae > Callithrix > Callithrix jacchus. Next base: position 81,986,722 of record NC_133505.1, on the reverse strand, counting down.
GGGATGACCATCCTTAGGTGTAAAAGTAGATTTGACCCCAAAAGAGTAAGGGAATAACTAACCTTGAACCTTTCTGAGTGTGACTTCTGTAGATCTTATTTCAACTTTTTGCCTCTAAAGAGTCTTAAATCTAAAATACTTACTTAAATTTGACAGTAAATACTGGCATCTTCCCCAGTGTTCACAACTCCATTTCTAAATGTATTTTCAGTGACATATTGCTTGGGTAAAAATTATATATTCAATATTTATGAAAACAACTTGACCCTCCAACAATAAAAGGTTGGTTAAATAAATTACTCTACATCTATATACAGCTGTTTAAAAATTATGGCTGAGAAGAATAATTTCTGGCATATTTATGATATAAAGTAGAAGTTATAAAGGTAAAATATAAAATTATACACAGTATGATCTTGAGTATAATATATAAATATATGTGATTTTATAAAGCATTTTACCAGCCAAAGAGATAAATATTTCCATTCATTATTTATTTTGTATTGTTCCTCTGTTTTTCTCAAGGCCTCCATGTCAGAAATGAAGAAGGAATCTGCATGTTCAGACAAGATAGACATATTGTCCCGCAGACACCTCCTTCAGCCTCCCAACTTAAGGTAAACTTCTGTACCTTCATTCTTTTTCTTTTCAGTACCAAGAAATACTGGATATCCTTCATCTCCAGCAGACTCTATTTCCATCTGGCTCTGATGTCCCTTTTTATGACTAATCTCCTGAAAGTTTTTCTAATTCATCTGTGAACTCAAGGTCAATCATCAGTGAAAGCCTAGTCATTAAAGAAAGTTCAATGTCAACCACTTCTGTAGACATTATTTTTGTATTTTGCTCTAACAGGAATCTGACTCTCCTGTGGAGTTCCTTGAAATCAAGTCAAGCAGAAATTAAGTTGATTCTTCTATCCCTTGTACCTCTCAGCTTGGAGGAGTTCTTTTTATTCCATGTTGTCATTCACAAACAATGGATTAAAAGAGAGACAACATGGTTTCACTGGCAAACACAGCCCCATGTAGGAGTAGAATAAAGCACACAGGCGGTGACAGACTGAAACTCTCTGAAGGAGCCACTCACTTCAGCTGGCTGTGAAGACTCCATGTGGGACACCACAGGGACTTCTCCATTCTTAGTAACTGCTCCATACAGTACTATAATCCTTGGGCTTTGTTGCCTCCACGTTCTATGCTTTATTAATGAGATCCAATATGAGTCCACTTTTGTCCATTATAGTTACTTATGAAAAGAAAGGAGATCCTGTGAGGTTTTGTTCCATCTGTTCAGTACCTCCAATGCCAACAGTATACTCTCCTTTCTCAGAAACACAGAAAACCAGACATACTGGGGTGGGCATGCCTCACATTTCTCCTTAGCTTTTGCATGACCGCCAATCATATTCAACCCATGCTCAATTCATCATTTGCTTATGGTGTCTGCAAACCTAAAAAATCTATTATTTATGTATTCTCTCACCACGTAACACTAATATTCTGAAATTAATTGTGTTTTCCACTACTTTTGCATACCATCCAAAATCCTGCCCACTAAGCAAGGATTGACTTTTTAAATGCATACTTATTTTTTACACATTAGCACTTTGGAGAAAGAAAGAAATCCCTTCGCCTTTTTAAAATGGAGTACTCAGCAGCTGTGGGCTCATAGCTGACATCTAACCAAGAAGCATAACATCTCGTGCTAGTGTCAGCCCAAACACCAATAAGCCGGGTTCGTTTGGGTCAGCGCCTTACTTTCTCTCACTCTCAGTTTTTTTCCCTTGAATGGGCTGAACAAAATAAATGATTACTTAGCAACTAAACTTCATATTAAACAGGCAATTATTGAATGCAGAGTTTGTGCCAAGGACTGTGCTAAGCAGTGTCAACATTCTGTGGTGACTTACAGATTCATTTCTTAGCAAATGTCTCTGGGGGTTTTTGGGTTAATACTCACTCATTATATTCTGAAAGAAAGAACAATTATGATTGAACTTTTAGAAACATTCACCTTCCAATATCTAAATTTTCTGTGATTTTGAGCTTTATTTTATTCAAGATTTTTAATATTTTCCAAATATTATTGATCATACAAATAGGAGTGTTCTTGGCCAGATCTTTCAAGAAACGTTAGCTGTTATTGGTAGATTTGGATGGGAAGGCTAATTAGAAGTTATCGAGGACATATTCTGTTTGTTAGGTTCTGCACATATGTTCACTAATTTAGATATTAATAATCCTGTTTTACAACTGAAAATGCAGAGTCAGGGAAAGTAATGGTCACGTAATTACAAAGGCAATGCTAAAAGCCAAGTTTCATCTGTTGACTTCATCTGAGTGCACAGCCCTTCAGTCCATCAGAGTACCACACTTCTGTGAAAAGGCAGTGATTTATTCTGGACATTTTCTAGCATATTTAATATCGGTTATATTTCCTAGTAACACACTATTGCTTAAATAAAATGCCACATAGCTCAGGTCAAAGAGGCCATTTTTTTTTTCTGTTGACTTCCTTTTCATTTTATTGACACTATATTTTGCTGCCTCCTCTCAAAATTCTACAAAAGGATTCTTGATGCTAAATTAGAGCTTGGAATAGAAGTTTATACATGTTTAGAAGGAAATCAGAAATGCAATAACTGCTTTATTAAGAGATTACTATACACTGAGTTTAATTAAAACTATGGGAGCTGGCGCGATGGAGAAACAGATAATCCAGATCAGACTGGTCTCTACAAATTCCACTCCCTTCTTGCAGATCACACCCTGAGAAAAGACAGTGCCCCCTGGTATCAAAGGAAATGGCCAGATCTCACAGATTAACCCTTGCATGTACATTGCACAAACCAATAAAGTTTCAATATCATCAGTGCCACCTTCAGGGGTATAAATGAAATAGCAAATTTGTCTATTTCTCAAATGTTTCAGAATTAATGTTGAATTAGGAATATATGCTAATATATATCTTTGTACACTTTCTATGACCAATATCATTTTCTAAATTTTTTATAATTCATTGTAATGAGTTATATGCTAAGATTTCCTCATAACTATAAATCTTTAATCTCAGTATAAATATGTGGGGAATTTGTGGCTAATTATAAAATAGACTGAGGAAAAAATTTTAGTGGCTTTCAGATATGTAATATTAGTCAAACTATGTGTCAAAAAGGACTCTAGTTGGCAAGATGCAGGAATTTTTTACCTTGCAGAACAACAGAATGAAATCATGGCTTACAAATTCTACCTCTTGCCCCCCGCCAATTGCTGAAAGCATCTGTGATATAATTACTGCCTAATGCAGGTTGGAAAGAGGGATTCATGTGTCCTAAGGAAATTCAATTAAGAGAATATATAACAACAATAAAAAAGATACGGAGTTTAATGCCAATGGGTAATAATTAATTATAGTGAATTTATTTAGCCTATAAGTGATTTAATTTTTATTAAAACTTGAAATTAACTACCATACTTAGCCTTTGGATGGCATGTTCTGCCCTCCCTCACCCTATTTCTACATGATTTTCTGCCCAGTGGACCGCACTCTGTAGGCCCCAAGGTCCTCAGCTGCTGGCACTTCTCCAGGGGGCTCCCTTGGAGATCAAATCTTTCTATTTTCAGGATCTCTTGATGATTATTAAGATTTCTCTATACCAAATGCTTCTAATTCTTACTTCATTCCTTGAGCTCTATGAATTACTGTTGCTGGTGGGTTCTATCAACTTGAATAAGCATTAATTGCTAATCTTGTCTCCTCTTCCAGTATGACTTTTAACAGACATTTAAGTTTAGTGTTTAGCTTCAATCCATATTGAATATTCTGGTGGACATTTCCAGTGCTATGGCTTGTGGTTAAAAGAATTACCATGCATATGAGGCAAAATTAAATGTAACAGAGATAACACTAAATATATAGATGAGAACATTAGACTCTATTCAAGTCCCTACCATTAGCCATCTATGTGATATTGAGCAGGACATTCCTCACTTTCTATATCCTAATTTTATAGTTGTAAAGGAAGTCATGAGATACACAACCTGTAAGCATCCTTCTATGTTTCCAGGATTCTTGCCTTATAGAGTTACAATATTAAGACACATATGTGTGAACAAACATAGGTCCAAATTCTTAAGGAATGTTGTCTTTAAACCTAATTGATGAACACAATCTATAATTATAAAACACACTTGATTATTTTAACTGAATCTCCACTGTATTCCTTTTGTGTATCAGTTAAGACAGGTGAGGTTATACTTCTGTAACAAACAATCCCCAAAGCTCACTGCCGGACCACCACTTTACTTGATGCTGTTGCAAAGTGCACTGCAGCTTCAAGCAGTTCTCCCAGACAGCTTTACTATCTGTTTTGGTTTAATGCACCAAGTTGCATGGATCTCATGCCACCTCTGCATCACGATGTGCTTCTGTGAACAATGAAAGCTGATGAAAGGCAGTGTGGGAAGTTGAACACCATCAATAAATGCTTATCCACAGTTCTGCTTATATATCCACACTCCATCTTTAAAGGGAAGATATGTAGTCACACCTAACTTCAATAAAACAAAGAATAGTGATCCACCCATGTGCCCATAAGTAGAGAAGAATCAGATATTGGTGAAGAGAAGTAATACCTACTGCAATGCCACATGGTGATTGAGAATCATCAGAAAGTCAAAGCAACGGCCACAATGGGTGCATGTAAATATAATGTGTCTGTATGAGAAGACAATGAACATAAAACACCTACAAAAGCCTGCAGGTCTACAAAAGCCTACTGGAATTCCTGCTGTAAAGATGGAATGGGCCTTTGGATTCATTTATTTATTCATTTAGCATTTAATTAATAATTTTTCTTTGAGTGCCCACAGTGTGCCAGGCACCAGATATAAAGCTGTTCCCCATTTAACACATTTACTTCATTCCCGAAAACACTGCTGACAGTAAATAATTATTAAATAAAAAATATACTTCCATTAATTTTAGGGGGAACAGTTATGATACATCCTATTCCAACTTGAGATGCTCAGTTATTTTTCACAGATAAACATATCAGTTGAACAATGTAAACAAGTTTAAGTAGGTAATAAACAATAATTGAAAAGTAAAAAAATTACAGTTTGTAGATAAATGAATACACAGGAAGGGACTTGTTATGTTTATGAAACCAAAAGAAGAGATATCTAGAAAGGGAGACTAAAACTAATATATACAGTGGATATGTAGAATAGTTATTCTCTATAGCCGATATGTAGAATGATCATTACCTATAGCAGATATGTAGAATTTGTCATTGAAACTAGGACAATTTTGTGCATTAAAGCCAGTGCTGTGGATAAATATACACTGGGAACAAGCATAAACCACTATCCTCCTGGAAAAACTGGGAATTATGCTTATTATACTCATGCAAAGTGATTTTTGAGAAATCATGAGACAGAGGTTAAAAGCTGTTGTTTCAGGATGCACTCCATCCATCACTGGCACATCTATCACAGTTTCAGTTTATATAGTCCAGCACACATTCATTTTGACAAGTATAAGACAGCATACAGAGAGTGGTCAGGAACCCTCTCTGGTGTTAGTTTGGCCAAGCTTCCCTGACATCCCTCAGGGACATCCTAGCCAGCAGTCCGTAAGGAGCCTGCTTGAGGCAGACTGCACGACAATTCTGAGGGCACTCACCCCCTGCCACCGGTCTCCTATTTTCGATTGCCAGTGCTTGACTGTAAGAAGCCCCAACTGATACTATCTCAATTAATCTGCACAAATGAAAAGATTTGTGTACAAAGTCCACAATGCAACAAAATAAATCTATAGATACAATGTGAATATGAGAAGCTGTTTATATCCTTTAAAGTCAGCTGTAATGAGACTTGTAGTTTTGACATTTTCTCACCTGAACCTCCTCGCTCTATGTAGGGTATCACTGAAGAGTTAGAAGCAAAGAAGTACAATGGTCCTACTCGGATTGACCCTACTTGGGTCTTTTGTTTTGTAACTGAAAATGTGCTTGTCTGGTAAACAAATTATTTAATCTGCCTAAGCCTCAGTTTGCTTATCTGTAGAGCAAAAATAATATTTATATTTCAGTTATTGAAAGAATTATATGAATCAGGGTATAAAAAAATGCCTGGTATATTAGTAATCCTTTTCCTTTAATAATTTTAAAATGCCAATAAGGCACTTATATGTCAGGTATTAGCCTAAGTACTTTACACCTATTAATCCATTTAATACTAGTAATAATCAATGAGGTAAATATCATGTTTGTTTATACATGAGAAAACTAAGACATGGTGGGGGAAAGGAGGGCTAACTAAATTGTTAACTTCACAAAGTGGGAGGGCTGAGATTTGAACCTGGCAGTCTGAGTCAGGAGTCTAGCACTTTTAGTCATCACACTGTTCTGCCTTCCTGCCTGGTCCCTGCCACTGTCTTGTATTTCATGTTCTTACCCTAACGATATATCAGCTCCATTGCTTGACCCTATTGCTTCCTTTCTTCTCTGACATCACAGAACAGGTTACCTACAGGTTCTTATAGTCAGGGAAGTTTTCATGGAAAATATGATCTCTTGAGCCAGAGAGGATCTCTTGAGTCAAAGAGGTTGAGGCTGCAATGAGCTGTGTTTGCACCACTGCACTCCAGTCTGGGTGACAGAGGGAGACACTATCTTGTCTCAAAAATAAAAGAAAATTTGTCTGAATTTCTAAACAATTAGATTATATCTGTAGACATTGAATGAAGGATTTAGTCTTCATGAAGACTGGCATTTTATTATTATTAACACCTGTATTAATTAAGCTCCTTTCTCAAAACAAGAGATTAAACAACAGCAAAGAATGCAGTAGTAATATGGACTTGTTCAAATCTTCATTTTGGTAAATTTTCCATGTAGCAAGTTACAGAATATGTATTTACTGAGACGACTATCTTGGGGACCTTATTTTGTCCTATTACCTATTTCTACTCTCCTGAAGTGCATAGCTTAATATCTTAAATTTACAGCACTTTCCAAAAAATTACTCATAGAAAAAGGGAAGATACATCAAAAGTCAAACTCAATTCAAAGTTGAGAATCTAGAAAAAGTGTCTTTAGCTGATAAGAAGAAAAAAAGAATTATTTATTTTTTTGCTTAGTGTATGTACTCTTCCCATATTGAACGATGTAAAATAATTCCCAGCAAGTTGGCTACCCAGAAAAACCAAATATCTGCTTCTCTTCCCTAGCCCACTTTCTCCTTGTGTCGACCCTGAGCCAAACAATTGGTTGGCACAGGGCCATAATCTTTCTAACGGAGACTTCAGGATGTATAAAACTCCTCGTTGTTGCTGTTGCTGTCTACTTAAGTTCTAAGCTCCAAACAATAATTCAAATAGATGTATACTAATTTAAAACATTAGTCCTTATATTTCAGGAAGGCAGAGAATAGAACAGAACTCCTCAATTTATAGAAATGGAATTAAAACTTCCCTTTCCTTCCTTCTTTTTTGTTTTTGTTCGTTTGTTTTGGCTTTGTTTGTTTGTTTTTAGAAACCGATTCTGTGGCACACAGGCTGGAATGCAGTGGTGTCCTCATTCACTGCAGGCTCAAACTCCTGTGTTCAAAAGATTCTGCTACTTCAGCCTTCCAAGTAGCTGGGACTACAGGCATATATCACCGTGTCTGGATAAATTTTTTATTTTGAATTTTTTTTTGTAGAGACAGGGTCTTGCTTTGTTGACTAGGCTGGTCTTGAACTCCTAGCTTCAAGTGATCCGCTTTCTTCAGCCTCCTAAAGTGCTGGGATTACAGGCATAAGCTACCACACTTGGCCAAAATTTTTCTTTTTTATCAGTTTATGTATCATATTTGCTTATTTTAAATTGCTCAGTTTCTTATTAGAAGTGATTATCACCACTAATATACCAAAAGTAGTTGATACTGTGATGTATCACCCAAATCCCCCTTCAGAAATATAGATATATAATCAGACAAAGATTATTTCCTTGTCTAAACTTTTTGTTGGGCTTTTGAACCTTCACCTAGGCCCATCTGTGCACTTCCTTGTAAAATCCTGTTTTAGCAAAGAACTCTGCTAAGTCAGTTAAGCAAGAAACTCCATTCCCAATATTTGGTGAACCCTGATATCTGTTGAGGTTTCTTATCCTCCACTATTCCTCAGGTAATGTCTTATCACCCTGTATTAACTTCGAACCACAACTGCAGCCCCAAACCTTGTTTCCTCTTAGTATGTTTTCAACCACTGATCCCCACCCTGATCCTTGCCCATAAATTCCCACTTGCCTATGGTGTATTCAGAGTTGAGCCAAATCTTTCTCCCCTGCAAGACCCCACTGCAGTGGTCTTTACACTATTGCAGTGGTCCTGAATCAAGTCTTCACTATTGTTATTTAACAAGTATCATTAAACATCTTTCTTTAACAGATCCCAGATACTGAGAGTACTGCTAAGACAGCCTTTCACCAGGACCAAGTATGTAAGTTGTTAAACCAATACGAAATTAAATTATGAGACCTTTTGTGAAAATATTGTTAAGAATTGTAATGTGGAGGCAGCAGAACATGAACCAAATGTTGGGCCCTCACGAGCATGAGGCCCAGGGAGTCTACACAGGTTGCATGCCTCTAAAGCTGGACTTACCCTTACCTGCCAGCAACCGGCACTGATGGTTCAGCAAAAGAGAACTGCTTCACCCAGGGTGGTGTCTCTTTCTAGGGTGAACAAAATTTAATCATTGTATTGACACAGGAGTATAAAGTTCTGCTTTCTTCACTCCAGGTCTGTAGGCCCATGACTGCTTCAGAGTTGTTGGTAATCGGCTAATAACACCCCTGAGATTATTTCACATCTCAGCTTTTCCCTGTTCTCAATCAGACTTTTTTTCCTCTCTTTTCTTTCCTCCCCTTGCCTTTCATAGTTGTGGGTCTGAGGAATACTCCCTAATAAAACTTCTGCATGCTAATGCCTCCTAGAGTCACTTCCCAGGTAACACAACCTGTGAAACTGGTCTTTCCCAAACCCTGTTCTTACAAACACAAAAAACATTAGCACAGGCTGGGTGTGGTGGCTCACGCCTCTAATCCAAGCACTTTGGAGGCCAAGGTGGGTGAATCACCTGAGGTCAGGAGTTCAAGACCAGCCTGACCAACGTGGTGAAACCCTGTCTTAAAAACAAAACAAAACAAAAAAACAAAAAACATTAGCCCAACAGCCTATTCTGTGCTCATTTGTAATACATCAATTTCCAGATGACACTGAGCTGTTGCATGGCGGAGTTTGCTGTGGAAAAGATCAGACATTCTAGGGGCAAGATACTACACAGTTAGCAGTTGGTGTTCCTGGTCATTTATGTCTTTTAAGATGTCTTGAACACTTACCGTAGTAAATATTTTACATAATTTAGGTTATTTAATCCTCATACTAAATCTTTGTTTTAGATATTCCCAATAGCTTAATTCCACAAATTAAAAAAGAAAATAGCAGCAGAGAAGTTAGTCAGACATAAAAATGTGGCATAGTTCATCTGTCTAATCAAAGCCAGAGCTCTTGATCTCTACTGTATAATTCCTGTCTAATGCTATTTTTCTTCTCCTGGCTTTTCTTGCTGAACACAAACACTCTCAAGTCAGTAGTCCCAATCAGTATACCCATAGTGTGCATAAAAGCAGGCTTCAGGTTCTCAAACCCTTATACTGTCAAGAAAGACCTGTTTTCAGGAGTAGCCCTTGATGAACTCTAGACAACTGAACTCCGGAATGCTTTGCCTAAGTGTTTTTGTATGCCTGAGGCCTTGGGCCACGCTGTAACAGTTTGACCAAGGAGTTTATGTTATCAATGTGATCTATGATAAACACTTATTTTTGCACTAGGGGCTGGAGTTGAGTAGCTCAGGTCAGTCACATAGGTGCTGCCCACTACATGACTGAACCCCCAATAAAAAATCCTGGACACCAGGATTTGGATGAGCTTCCCTCACTGGCAACATTTCGCATGTGTTGCCATACATTATTGCTGGAAAATTTAAGTGCATCCTGTACAACTCCACTGAAAAGGGTACCTGAAACTTGTGCATTCTCTTCTGGACTTCTCCCTGTGAGGTTTTTTTCTTTGCTTATTTTAATCTATATTGTTTTGTTTCTGGAACCGCAAGTATATCATGCAGAATCATTTGCTTCCTCAGTCAGGTAGTTAAAGGGCACTCCCATGAAGCCTTAGGTTCAAGGTAAGAGGGAGGAGTGGAGGGTGGCCATGAGGCCATCCCTATCCCCTACTAATAATTTTGGCACTGTTGGATCTGTCGGTTCATATGACGTATGTGGCAGAGTAGCTTGCATGGCAGCCTGGACCTCTTTCATGACCTGCTCTTTTTCCAGGCTCCAGTCAAAAATTGCAGCTTTTTGGTTTACTTGTTAACTACTCAGAGTAGTATAACCAAATGAGATCTGTTTTCTTCAGGAAGAACACAAAGTGCTGAGCCTCTTTCTTGGTGCTAGAAGGGACCAGATGCAGCGACCTGTCCTTTCCCTCGGCAAGATAACTTACCATGGCTCAGTCCATGGGAACAAGGGTTGGCAAACCATGGACTATAGGCTAAATATAGTCCTCTGCCTCCTTTTATACAATTCATAACTAAGGATATATTTCTTTTTACATTTTTAAAGGGTTCAGACGCAAAAGAAGATGGAAGTGGAGGAGAGAAAAGCAGAGGAGGAAGAGGACAACAAGGAGGAAAAGAGGAGATGAAAGTAGAAATAGGAGAAAGAGAAGAAGAAGAGGAGGATGAACAGGAAGCAGAAGAAAAGGGAAAAGAAAAAGAGGGAGAAGGAGAATGATAAGAAGAAGACATAGAGGAGGAAGAAGTGGAGAAGAAAGAAAATAGAAAGAGGAGGAGAAAGAGGTGAAGAAACAGAGGCTGTATCTGACCCACAAAGCCTAAAATATTTATTAATTTACAGTCCCTTACAGAAAAAGTTTGCTGACCTCTCGTCTAGACAATTATAGTGATTTCTATTTAGGCTTCCTTGTCCATAATGCCTCTAACTCCGTGGGTCAGGGGAACAATGTGAGGCTTCAGATGCTAATAGCATGTCTACTCCAAATATGAATTCCAAATCGAGAAAATAATCACAAGGTTAGTTCAGGGACCCACTGGGCTCACAGCAGGATGGACCTAAGCCAAAACTCCCCTGATTATCTGACTTTCATAAGTCCCTATTCTGACTGACGGACTACAGTAACATTTTAGGTGCCTAAGGATTAGTGTCAGCTCTGAGCCAGTGACTGACTAATAATTCCTTAAATGTGTGATTATTTTCTTTCTGCTATAAATGGTCATTCCAGGAAATAGATTCACTTCTCCTTGGGGAAAATTAGGGTTTGAAGGAAGATTTACATTCGAAATTTTGGGCTGGTAACACATCCTTGTTCAAGAGGATCTGGACTCTCCTTCATTTGGCAGGCTCTGGGTCTGTCAATTAGCTTATTATTGGAAATTCACTGAGGGGCCATGAGGTCTCTTCACTAGATCTAAAGTCTTTTTGCTTATACAAATTACTTAAGGCTGCCATTCTGTTTCAAAGAATTGGAAAAGGAGGAATAGGGGCAGGAGCAGGATCATAATTAAACTAAAGCCAAATACCCATGCTGGTCAGACCATTCCAATAACTGCTTAATGTCTATTACCCATTCCAGCTACCAGGCTTACATTGTCTTTCACATTTGGCCACTTGATTCCTGCCACCTGGGAATGCCATTGCTTCTACTGAATCCAAGGAATCCAGCCCATTTATCATTTCTGACCTACAGAAAATATCTGTCATAGAACTCTTCAAGAATGTTAATGACTCCCTCTTAAATGTATTTCTGAGATATTTAGAGAAAGAAATGTACCCTTTATGGGGTATCTAGGGGAAGGGTCAGCAGATCTTGCTATGCAGATCCACTCTAGCATCACAATGACTCTATTTGTCTATTTACTATAACAAGAAAGTCTGGTATTTTGATCTATTTCAGTACAGACCACAAACACATCCAGGTTTTAAACAAACAACTACATAAGCTGTTAGAGCCAGTCTCAGCTCCTCAAGGTAATAGAGGGAATCTACAAATTCTGCTTAGTGTCCAATTTCAATGAATTTCGCTGTATCCAATTTCATACTCCTTCCAACCTGATCCCACACCCCAGGGTCCATTCCCACATTTGTTCTCCAGACCTCTATAAAACTAAATTGGCAAAGAGCTTGCAGTTTTTAAAATGTGTATCATACCTCCTCACTGGTCACATTTTGTGTCTCGCCCTTTGAATCTTGTTGCGATTTTAGTCTGGTTATAAATTTAGAAGCAATAAGAAGGAATGAAGGTAGATCAGGAGGAGGATCATTAGTTTATTCCAGGGCAACTACCTCAGGAAAGGCTATTAGAGTGTCTTTGGGCAAAGGGAGACCAACTTCTCACACAAGGGAAAAGAGGTTGTTTGTACTGTGAAAGCAGAGCAAAAATGTATGCATTCAAGGTCCTCAGCTTCATCATCTAAATATGATCATATAACTCCTTTCCAAATACCAAGGTCCCCTTCTTTCTCAATTAATGCCATAACTTTCACATATGTTATTGATTAGATACTATGTTCTTGATTACAAGTATCTAAGATGATCACTTAAATAAATATTTTCCATTGTATGTCATGGAACACTGGTGCTACCTTTCCACAAAAACGGGTTATTAATGCATCTAAGTGTAACCCAATTAGAGAACCTATTCCAAATATCCCTTAACCAATTCAGAGAATTCACACTGAAGTTTAGGTTCCCCAGGAACTGCTTCTCAGACTTATTTATTGGTCAGGGCTTGATTTTAGAAAAAGAACTACTAGAAGTGATACATAAAACAAGGGCTCTATTATAGAAATTGGCCTTAGTGTATTACAACAACCTACTAAAGTTTTCATACATGCCTATTGTTTTTGCACCTGAGCTAGAGCCTGGAGTGGGTAAGGCAGGTAGTTGAAAAGGTCATATGAGTATAAGGACAGATTGATGTAAGGTGTGTGGTGGGGGAAGGTGGATAAGGAAAGGGTGGAGCAAGAAAAAAACAGGTATCTGTGAGAATAAGATGAGAACCTCAAGGACAACCTGGAAGTTACCTTGGTTGCTCATTTTTTCTATGCCTTTTATATGTGGGTGACATGCAAGGGAATCTGATGCCCTTTGTCATGGAACTAAATGAGGACATCTGGAGGGAGTTGCAAGATGAGCTGGTGGATCCACAACAGAGGAGCTGCAACAGCATCTAGCCAAACATTGACCTACCAAGTACAATCATAGCTGCTGTTTCACACCCTTTCCCAGTCTTATGAAAATGCCTCCTGTGACTAAGACTAGCTCAGAAACAAATGGGGAAGAGAGTTTCAGCTTCAAATAGCTGATATAGGACAAAGCCAATACAAGGTTTTGGTTCGTTTTGTTTCTGTTTTCATTTTGTTTTGTTTTTTTGAAATAACAGATAACTAAGGCAATATATCTAGTGTGCTTGGATTTCTTGTGAAAGAGAGTGAGAGCTAGATTTTACATTAAAGTTGGGGTGGAGTGGAAATAGTGAGTCCTTGGTTGATGGTGTGGGACAGGGGAAATGGGAAGCAGTTGTATTTGGATTAGGCAAATGATGGTCATCAGGGAACTAAAGAATAATGTCTCAAAAAATGGGGAATTGGGTATTTGCCATTTGTATACAAGCTTTTAAGGAGAAGCACCCTGAGCCTGATCAGGTACTATATTGTCACCCCAAAATATGATAAATTAGGGAGATGAAATCAGAGAATTAGGTGTGGCCCAATCCTGCTAAAACAAATGCTTTCTACAAGAGTGCAAAGAGAATTAACTTCTGACTATTCACTCTCACACTGAACACCACCACCTTAAATAAGAAGCGAGAAAAAGCACATGGAGGGGAGACAGAGGAAGAAGAGTCCTGTATCAGGCAAGCTGAGGACAGCAGGAATGTGGATCTTCTTGTCTGTAGTACCAACAGTAGAGCAAACCTGAGATATCTGCAGGGAACACCAAGCTGCCTGGCAGGTAGCACAGTTCCCAGGTGACCATGTTCACCAGACACAGCAGGGTAGCAGCTACAGCCTAGAGCACAATCCCAGGCCAGAGCAGAGCACCACAAAAAAGAGAGCATATTTGCCCACATTAAGATTTACTGAGTAATCACAAGTCCAGGACCACATTGGCCATCTGGGGAAATGGGAAGCTGAGAGATGGACCTCTGACTATAGGCAGGGTACATGTCTCTCAGAAGGGAAGGAAGGAGTTTTGGTGACTAGATTTTTGGTCATTCTCAATGAAGAGCAATTCCAATAACAGAAAAAACAGCTTCCCTGAACTTAGATTCCCTGTGATTCTTAATTATGTCAGTGTGCTTTGATTTTTATCTCCATTTACAGCATGTAAACTTTTCTTTTTCAATCGACAGATATTATTGTATGTCTTTATATTGTAAACTTTAAGATAAAATTCTACAGTTGATTTACATCTCACAGTGGTAGCTATTTTACTACTTAATTCCTAAGAACTCTTCACATTCTCAAATGACTAAGTCGTCTTTGATTATAGAAAATGAAATGTATAGAAATAGGAACACTTTTACACTATTGGTGGGAGTGTAAACTAGTTCAACTATTGTGGAAGACAGTGTGGTGATTCCTCAAGGACCTAGAAATAGAAATTTCATTTGACCCAGCAGTCCCATTACTGGGTATATACCCAAAGGATTATAAATCATTCTTTTTTTTTTTTTTTTGAGATGGAGTTTCGCTCTTGTTACCCAGGCTGGAGTGCAATGGCGCGATCTCGGCTCACCGCAACCTCCGCCTCCTGGGTTCAGGCAATTATCCTGCCTCAGCCTCCCGAGTGGCTGGGATTACAGGCACGCGCCACCATGCCCAGCTAATTTTTTGTATCTTTAGTAGAGACGGGGTTTCACCATTTTGACCAGGATGGTCTCGATCTCTTGACCTCGTGATCCACCCGCCTCGGCCTCCCAAAGTGCTGGGATTACAGGCTTGAGCCACCACGCCCCGCCAAATCATTCTATTATAAAGACATGTGCACACATATGTTCATACTGGCACTGTTTACAATAGCAAAGACCTGGAACCAACCCAAAAGCCCATGGATGATAGATTGGACAAGGAAAATGTGGCACATATACACTATGCAGCCATATAAAATGATGAGTTTGTGTCCTTTGTAGGGTCATGGATGAATCTGGAAACTGTTATTCTCGGCAAACTGACACAAGAACAGAAAATCAAACACCACATGTTTTCACTCATAGATGGCTGTTGAACAATGAGAACACAGGGACACAGGGAGGGGAGCATCACACACTGGGGTCTGTTGTGGAAGGCCAACAGAAGGACAGCGGTGGGTAGGGAGGTAGGGGAGGGATAACATGGGGAGAAATACCAGATGTAGGTGACAGGGGAATGGAGGCAGCAAACCACATTGCCATATATGTACCTATGCAACAATCCTGCATGATCTGCACATGTACCCCAGAACCTAAAGTACTATTTAAAAAAGAAAAAAAAAGAAAGAAAATAATATTCGTTCATTTATTTGTACCTTAGATTTAATTAGAATACAGTTTTAAATTTTGGAAAAGAGTAAGTATTTTGCTACCTTATTCTATAAACATACATTATGATAAGTAATAAATTCTGTACCTACATTATGAAAATTACTATTCCAATATAGGTTAGGTAGTAACAGAATGTATTGCTGATTAGAAAATTACTATACTTGGAAGGAGTAGGGAAGCTTTTTCAGCTTGTTAAACTACTGTAGGTTGAGTATAATAATATGGTGAGTATGGGGAATTTGAAATTTTTGCTTTTGGGTTTTTTATGAACATCTGCTTATAAATTTTGCAGATATTTCCAGTTTTTAGATATTCTAATGTTTGTACTCAATTACCAAATGTAATAGATTTTATTTCCTTTTTGTACTAAATTATAAATTTTGTAGATATTTACAGTTTTGAGATATTCTAATTTTTGTGCTCAATTACCAACATTTAATAGGTTTTATTTCCTTTTCCTACTAAAACTTGATGCACACAAAGCAAAATTCCTGCTCCTCTTGCTTTATCAGGGTGAGTATGTACATGTGAAACTGAGGGAGGAAAAAACAGTACCTACTTGGTGACATATAAACATTTTTTTTAGCATGAAAAAAATAAGAGAAATGTCTCTGCTGTTGCCACCTTGTGGTTAAATATGTATAAACAGACTGGAAAAGTTTTTGTTTTGTCTTTTTAATAGCAAAGAGCTGTTTAGGAACTGGGTGAATATTTATTTGGAAATTAAATAATTACCATAACACATATTATACATGATAATTACATTCACATATCTTATTTTTAAATTATTTATATAAAAGTAGAATATATGTATTATATGGCATACATTCATAGACGTTTTATCTTGAGAGAACCTTATCTAACTAAATCTTTTAATTTTACAAGTGAGAAAATTAGGAAATAGTGATATAGTGTTATTTTGCTTTCCGCTACATTACAACTGGTTAAGTGGAAAAGGAAAAATATAGAATATGATTCTTTAAACTCTGCAGGACAAACAATTGTAGGAAATAAAAACTTTTTAAAGTTTTATAAGAATAATTAGAAATGATACTAATAAGATAAAATCAAGGTGATAGATTAAATTCATTTTTAGTGCCTATTATATATAAAACTGTTTTGGAAATCAATTTTTCTTTTCTCTCTGGTTCTAGAATCCCCACATTTTTGTTGGTCTCAGCTTCCCTTAAAGGCTGGCATGTCTATGTGACCAATTCCTGACCTATGGTTTGTAATGACAAGAAATGCGTGCAATTTTCAGGTCATTACTTATAGGGCTGATTGTGCTCTTTCTCCCTCCTGAAATATAGACATGGAGGTCATCTATGAATTTAAACAATCCCCAAGGATTTCAAACCAAAATCTTAGAATGAACTTGGGTCCCTAACACAACAGATTGACCACACTAGCCCTGAACTTACATTCTGACTCTTAAATATGAGTCTCTGTTATTTTGAGACTCTTGTTCTAGCAAAGTTTATATCAGAACTAATAAAATGCAATAATCAATGGATAGTTGGCCATTTTAAATGCTGTAGAAAAATGAAGTGAGACGGGAGTGTGTACAGTGTGTTAAGGCTGCCATAACAAATACTGCAAACTGCATAGCTGAAACAACAGAAATGTATTCTGTCAGTTCTGGAGGATGGACGCCAAAACTCAAGATGTCACCTGGCTTGTTTCTTCTGAGGCCTCTCTTCCTGTCTTGTTCCTGGCCACCTTCTCACTGGTCTTTCCTCTGTATGCACACATGTATGTGTCCTAATCTCCTCTTCCTATAAAGATTCCAGTCAGATTGGATTAGGACCCAACTGAATAAGCTCCTTTTATTTATTACCTCTTTAAAGACACTATCTCCAAATACAGTCACACTCTGTGGTTCTGAGGATTAGGACTTTAACATGCATTTTGCCGGGACACAATTCAACTGAGAGTGGTGAACATGTTACTTGTTTAACTTAAAGACGTTATATAGCAAATATTTCAGATCAGATCGAGATGCCAGCATCACAAACCAAAACAAAAATATATTGGGCAAGTAACCATTAAAGAAAAACATCAAACACTCAGTGCCTGTGTCTCCCTACTAATAATTTGTGTTTTCTCTGACCTGACTTTGTCTTCTCAGTTTCTTTTTTGTTTTTTTTTTTTCAACCCCGAAAATTTGGTCAACTCTCACTTTCTACCACCAGCACCCCAGGCTTGGTCCTAGGCTCTTCTCACCCCTGCATCAACACTGTCTCCCTAGGACTGCTCATTCGGTAACATATCTACTACCCCTGCCTCAGTCTTTCAACACATCTCCAGGCTCATATATTTATACATTTCCTGCTTGACATCTCTATATGGATATATAATAGGTATCTGAAACTCAGGGGAGCCCAAATAGAAGCCTTGACTTCTTCCTCAAAGCCAATTCATTCTCATCTTCATAAACAGCACCACTATCCACAAGTTTTCTAAAGTCAGGACCTAGGAATAATCCTCAATTCTTCTCATTCATCACCTCTGACTCTCCACCCACCCTCATATGATCAACCGTAAAGCTGACTTAATTCTTCTACCAAAACATATCTAGATTCCATCCACCCTCTCTATCACGACTGTGAAAACAGTAGTTCAAGTATCATAGTCCATCATGGGGATTCCTGCAATAGCTCCTAATTGGTCTATATGCTCCTACTCCTGCCGTTTACAGCCCATTTTCAACTCAGCAGTAACTCATATTTTTAAAACATAAATCAGAACATAACACTCTTTTGCTTTAACCACTAATAATTTTCCATTGCACATGAAATAATACCCAAATATGTTGGTGTGGGGGCAGCAGAATACAGTGAGCCAAGGGAAGATAGCCAGGGAAAGTTCAAATGATTCTCCTTCTTAAAGGGTTGTCTGGCATCGCCACCCACATGATGATGAAGATTGCCTTTGTGGGCCTCCCATGCAAGATGAGTTTGTGATCAAAGATCAAGATTATGCTCTTTCTCATAAGATAGAAGAGAAAAATCTTAGATATCCTCAGAGAAATATATTAATAACAGAACCTGCTTAGGAAGAGGAATACAAGAGTGGCACTGTTGTCCCCATTTTAATACATAGTACGATGGAAGACTAAGAACACCATGACACCAGTAATGAGAACAACGCACTTAGAATAAGTGGCCCCCTTAAATTTAAATTGTGTTTGCAACATAGAATACAGAGGCAATAAATAAATAAATGAATAACCAAGTCTAACCCAGAAAGGGAAAAAACTTTTAAATCTTACAAAAAGAAGCCTATATAAGTATCCTCAGCAGGTAGAAAAAAATAATGAAAACAAGAGGTTACGTGAGTTTAGAAGAAAAGAGAAAAAGGTAATAGCACTAATATGCATTCTCTGTTAAACAGATAATGAAAAGAAGAGGCAACAATGAGGAAAACCTTCCCTGAATTTCCCTATGATTCAAGTGAGTTCACACCTGAGCTTTTCCCTCCTGAGGCCCCTCACAGTTTGAAAGGGGCAAACAGTCAGATTGCAGGTCAGGAAACTATAAGACAGTAATTACTACATACAGATCTGAAGAGAAAAGAAAGATTCCGGGGAAAAGAAGGATGATGGCAACTCTGTCAGAGAAAAACAAGATTAAGAGTCAAAGTAATATGAAATTTATGATCACTTTACCAAATTCAATCATCTGAATGGATAGAAAAGCATTCAATGAGATGCACTAAAAGACCCAAACATTGCAAGTGAAAAAATTCTTTAGCTATCAAAAGCGTTTAGTTTGAATTTTGTTTTCATTGACAAAAGAAAGATTTTGTTTCAAACGCAGTGGCAGAAAATTTCCTTAAGACATATCATGCCCCCAGGTAGGATGCAACCAAAACTTTACAACTGTTGTGAAGCTTTCCATCTTGGTCAACAGACACCTTCAAATCTGCTTGCTTATTGAGAAGTGAAGAGGGAGAGAGGCAGGCAATGGGCCCTCATAGGGCAGTTCAGGGCCTGTGGCAGGTAAAGGTTTATTATTTGTGCCATTCCACTGAAATGGCACTCCCAAAACTTGCAAGAAATGGCCCCAGCATAACAATGTATTTCTAGTTAACCTTTGTACCATTGCTTCTACTTGATTCAGAAGTTCATTGAAGAAGTCTGACAAAACCAGTATTATAGTGCTTAATTGGCATATATTAAGCTATAATATGGATAATTAGAAATCAACCAAAGTTCCGTCTTTCATAAAGGAGGGCAGAGGTTAGTTAGGCTATCTTCTTAGCAGTCTAAATTTGTGATCTGGTTTAAAGGTGAAAATAAATTAGTAACCCTTTCTTCAATAAGGTTTTAATAACTTGCCAAGCAGAATAACTTCAGTTTCTGTTTACTGTCACTTCATCACTCTGACAGCTTTTAATTTCATAGGTACAGTTTTAAAATTGTTAGGTTATAACAAAAATAAAGTATCTTTAAGTATCAGAATAAAGTATCTTTAAGTATCAGAATTTGGTAGATAGACTGCATAACCTCTGATAATACAGGCCCGTGATTATTTGTCAGTATCTTGAGAAAGGATAATAATCCTAATTATAAACAAGAAATTTCTAACACTGCTGAAGGATTTGTTGAAATATACTCTTAGATGCTGACACAAGGATTATAAATTTTTATAAAATATCTCTGGAACAATTCAACCAATATATCATAAGATATCACATTGTTTATATGCTTCAAGAAAAATTTTCCTTCTAAGAATATATCCCAAAAAACAGAAATGTAATGAAGGTTAATGTAAAATTATGACTATCACAGCATTATTAGTAATACTGAATTAGTGGAATTAACTTTGAGGGTTAACAAGAGTATCTCTTATTCAAAGTTTAAAAGTATCAAAAATTCTTAACCATCACATCTATAAAAATGTTTAAAAACAAAGTGCTTACATTGTAATATCAATTTAAAAGATGGGATATAATTAATTCATCTTCATTTCAAATACAACTAGAGATAGAGCTAGATGGAGAAATACAATGAGGCATAAATAGTCGAAATCTGTTAGATTATGGAAAATTTTTACTTCTGTGTTTTCTACAATGACCATATGTCACTAACATAACCATAAATATTAATCATGTGAATCATTCCCTGCTTGAGCACCCAAAGGTATTGAATAGGTCTATTCCTAAGTGCTAAAAGCATTTGTACAAACTAGAAGTTAGACAAAAACATGCTGTTAATTTTCCTTAATTAAAATAATTATTCTCATCAGAGCAGCCCCTAATGCATAGCCTAAATTTGTAGAACAGCCTTGTTATGACTATGACAGTTAGAATAGGGAAACTGACATGATGAAAAGTTTTGCCACAGTATTTTTAATGTGATATATTTTAAGTAATGCATTCGTGTTAGAGTTCATTTTAAACAGGAAGGAAGGAAAGTAGGAAGGAAGGAAGGAAGGAAGGAAGGAGGGAGGGAGGGAGGAAGGAAGGAAAGAAAGAAAAAGGGAAGGAGGGAGGGAGGGAAGAATACAGGCAGGCAGGCAGGAGAAAGAAAGGGAGAAAAATGTGGTACATAAACGCCAT
The DNA here is from genome assembly GCF_049354715.1 of Callithrix jacchus. Classification (NCBI taxonomy): domain Eukaryota; kingdom Metazoa; phylum Chordata; class Mammalia; order Primates; family Cebidae; genus Callithrix; species Callithrix jacchus. Next base: position 81,965,507 of record NC_133505.1, on the reverse strand, counting down.
GGAATATTATGCAGCCATAACAAACAATGAGGTAAGTCCTTTGCTCCAACATGGATGAAGTTGGAGGCCATTATCCTAAGCAAACTAACACAGGAACAGAAAACCAAATAATGCATGCTCTCACTTAGAAGTGGGAGCTAAACTTTGAGTACACGTGGATACAAAGAAAGGAACAACAGATACTGGGGCCTATTTAAGGGGAGAGGGAGGGAGGAGGGTGAGGACTGAAAAATTACCTATCCATTACTATGCTTATTGCCCGGGTGGCAAAATAATCTGAATACCAAACTCCCATGAAATGCAATTGGCTTATATAACAAACCTGCACATGTATCCCTAAACCTACAAAAAAAAGTTTTAAAGTAAAAAAAAAAAAAAAAAAGGAAAATAATATGAGCAAAAAGAACTCATTCCCAAAGGAAAAAAAACATCATGAACCCATATAATCTATAGGTTTAGCTAACACTCTGGATTTAATTGAAGATGGTATTAAAGTTTCCAGGGCAACAAAATCTATGTGTCTCCTTCCCTTGATTTCTAATTCTTGTCTACAAAGGTGAGAAAATTCTCTAGAATCTCAACAAAATCAGAGACAGCTCAGATATGTTTCTCCAGATAGTTAAGACTATTAGGCCAAGATCATGTCTACAATGATGCTTGCAAATAAGATCAAGATACCAAGACTCACTTTTGTAACTTCTATAGCTCTCTGGATTCCATCTTTCTGCTCAGTGATTAGATAACATATGCCCAAATGTGACCAGATTTTGCCAGGAGACATTGGCTGTCACTCAAATAGTCATGAAGACAGATAATGGGAATTAGAAACCTAAGAAAAACACACAACTGATTCTATATGGACCACCTGCCAGCCAGCCAGATTCTAGAAAGTTAGTTAGTGTCAAGCAAATGTTTTCACAGAGTATTAGCCACTTTGCAATAAATCAGAAGACTTATTTGAAATCATATGGCATAAAATATAAAAAGTCTGATGACATAGTTTCCCCCAGACCCACAGTCTAACTGTTGGGAGAGTGGACTGTGTGCAACAGTATCAGCCTCGGAAAGGGACGGTTAGGATTCTGAGGCCTACATCAAATGGTTTGGGGTCAGGGTAAGATTTTATTCATGGGTGAAGGGGTGGCAAGTGAGGCAGTACATCAAATAATTTAAGGGCTTCACAAAACAACAAATGAAAACCAAGCAAGGAGCCTTGAAGAAGTGAATGCTGCTGGTCAGAGAACCAGAATGTTGGGGGAGTGGGTTAGGAATCCTCTTATTACAGAGTCACATCATTATCTGAGTTTCACTTGCCACACAGCTTCCAAGAAAGGTTGACAGCAGAAAGTTAAGCAGTGCTGAAAAGGATGGGCAGTGGGCAGTACAAACACAAAATGATTAGGAATTGAACAAAACCATGTTCTGGAGAATAGCATTCTGGTGCTATCTTGGAAGATCTAGAATTCTGTTAAGTCCTGAGCAATTCTCACCATAGACCATGAGTTTTACACAGATAAGCAAAGTATTCCAGCGTCGGGATCTACCTGAACCACCGCTTCACATATGTATGCTGTTTAATCCCAGGAAAACTAGAGCAAAATATATTTATAGCTCAGCCGAAACTTTTACATAACCACTTCTGACATAAACAGTGCAAAGCTGATATCTTGGCACTTATGAAACACCATAAATGAAAAGGCACATGTATGTATTATGCTCATGTTAACAAAACAAGTAAAAAAAGTATTGGCTGTTCTTTAATCCTATTTATCTATAAAAGGAATGCATCAGTAGATCAAGATGATGAACTTCATTCCCGTATGAGACAAAAAATATCTCTTTAATGAAGAAATATCTTACCTAAATGGCTTTAGCTAAGTGTGTTTATTGCATTCCAAATAGAAATAGGCACAGACATAGAAATGGAATCAAAAGCAAAGGCATCATCTCTCCTGAAAGTCTCTATTTTATGTTACTGATGGTCATTTAGTACCATGCTATTAATACAAAAAGGAGATTATTAATCTACATATTACTTTCCACTAGTTAACATAGTAACGTTAATTTTTCCCACAAGTGGTCTGCCAGTGCCAGGAGCTGATTCTAGTTATTATCACTTTTATTATATTGATAATTTGCCATCTATTATTTCAGGGACCTTAGAATAGATGCATTTTATAATGAAGAACCTAAAAAGTATGTAACACATTAAGGTTTGAGAGAAAGAGAAATGGAATTAGAAAGAATCTAAGAAAATATAATCATAAAGATATCCCAAATGAAACTAAATTATGGATATTTACACATATTTGTGTGAAAATTGGTAGAAGAATCTATTCATTTACAACGTGCTTGTAATTCCCACATTACTGATTAATTTTAATCATTCTCTTAAGGCAAGAATTCAGCGTATTTATGTCATCAGATTCAAGTTACCTAAATAGAGTACAATTTACCAACTGAACACTTAACAATGCAGGTCAAGTCTATCCTTAAATAGTTTAAAATCACCTGGGGAAAGTAATTATATATGAAAGTAACTATTTTAAACAGCACAATTTATTTTTAATAATGTATTTTTTGCATAATGCAAGAGAAGGAGAGCAAATTATAGCTAACACTTACTTGGAACTTACTATGAGCAGGATATTCTTCTAGGCACTAAAAGCCTTCTTCAAGAAGATGTCATCTGAATCAAGTAATAACGATGGAAAAAATTTCAACAGAGAAAACATTGAAATATGTTTTAGGCAAAAAAGGACTATGAATAAGAAAAGTAGCTGGCAGAAAAATAGTGCTTATGGCTACTGGAAGCTAATTGTGCATGACTGCAGTGTAAGTAGCAAGAAGGTGAGATATAAATCTGGACACTAAAGCAGGGGTGACAAGGTAGAAACCTTGGATGCCATTTATCTTAGAAGTATTTTGAACAGAGAAATGACCAATCAGCTCTCCAAAAACTGCATTTTAAAAACCATTACATTTGGTTTCAATGCAATGAAATAATGGACCAAGCTTTGAAAATAGGAGCATATTTCATAGGATTTCAGGAAAACACAACTAGCTCAACAAAACTAAGTAAACAGAGAAACTCAACCACTAAGGTTATCAATTGGATAAAAGACTTAAATAATGACTTAAACAATGACACAATTTGTTATTGTTTGTTTATCTGATTTTTAATCACTTGTCAGCAATCTAAGGCTACTAAGGAGGCCCAATGACATCTCCAGGGACTCATTCAACTCTTTTTTCTCTTTTGCCAACCTTGTCAGGGATTTTTGACCTTAAATTTGCAAGCTGGCTGCTGCACCTCCAGTCATGCACTGGTGTCTGAGCAGAACACAGAAACAAGGACAAAAGCCTCGTACAATCACTGTACACAGTCATCCCTCAATATCTGCAGAGGCATTGGCTCCAGTATCCCCACCCCAACGGAGACCAAATCCACGAATACTCAAGTCCCTTATATAACACGATATAGTATTGCATATAACCCACATATATCCTCCAGTAAACTTTAAGTAACTAGTTCTTGTATTGTTCTTTTTACTTCTGATATTTTTTATTCTTGTATTGCTGTTTCTTATTGTTTTTTTAGGAAATTTTTTGCTTGTGTTTTTTGCTTCACTCTGTTGACACCTGGAGTGCAGCAGCTCAATCTTGGCTCATTGCAGCCTCGACCTCCCCAGGCTCAGATGATCATCCCACCTTAGCCTCCATAGTAGCTGGACTGCAGGTGCACACCACCATGCTTAGCTAAGATTTGTATTTTTTGTAAAGATGGGGTTTCCAAATGTTGCTCAGGCCTGTCTTAAATTTCTGGGCTCAAGTGATCCACTGACCTCAGCCTCCCAAAGTACTAGGATTACAGGCATAAGCCACGGTGCCTGGCCTCTGAATATTTTTGACCAGTGGTTGGTTGAATGTGCAGATGCAGAACCTGCAGATAAGTAAAGTCACCTGTACTAGCAAAGTTTTGCCTTCTCATTAAGGATAGCAAGACTTCGTCAAACACTTGGACTCACAACTACCTGCCAGAATTGTATCCCATGACCACCCACTGTGATAAGGAAATAAAGTTTACTTTCCAGTCTCTATGATATAATAAATAAAAAAAGAAATCACAATAAGAGAGCAAGAGAAAAGAAGCCTTAAGTATCTGCCAAAGCGGTGGATTCAGTATTACCTGGGGGAGAGGAAGGTACTTCTAACTCTTAACGGACTTCTTCAATCCTTGACTATACTTTCCTAATGCAAGTCCAAGAATTTATATTCAGAATCAGTAATAGAAGTGGATGGCTCCCGTGAGATTAAAGCCTACTTTGACAGGAAGAGTGAAACTAGTTCCATGTGGACAGATATTTGAATGAGACAAAATTCATGATAAAGGGATTATGGCAATGGAAAGTCACAGGGCGACAAACATCACGTAAGTAGCATGTCTAACACCACTCTGACTCCTCAACAATGATCATCCCCATCTTCCTGCATTGCTTTTGTCCAGTAATCTGGAGCCTTGTTCTTGTGGAAGGTGGATATCCCTGGGTAGATTATAATTCATCTTAGCCTGTCATAAAAATCCAAAACTCCTTCAGTGATTAGACTAACAGTGATTACATGACCCCTCACCGCCCCCCCCCCGCCTCCCCATTTTAGCCAATAAGATATGAGGAAAAAATCTAGTGGGAATCAGATTTTCTCCTGGATAAAAGAATAAAACAATATATATTTCTTCATGCATCTGAGTTGTTATTCCCATCTGTGAGAATGAAAAGAGCTACAACCCACACAATTAGAAAAAAGGGAAAATGTTAAAATACATGTGGGTACCTGATGATTCAACTGATGATTTAAGCAGCCCTGAAATGGCCCTCCCCTAGATTTCTTATTATTTGAGATAATAATTGTTTAAGTCACCATTAATTGGGGAGTTTATACTTGCAGAATAGACCATTTTAACTGCTATTATATGAGTGTAACATTCAAATTCAGATTCTAGGAACTGAAAGAAGAAATTAAGAGGCTAATTAGATCACAGATTATGGACTAGGACTTAGGTCCATGAATACAGATGCAGGGGAGAACAGAGGTAAATAAAAAGAAGAAAGGTTCACAATAAAGTAATTTTATGATTTAAGTACATTTTGTTCATACAAAATGGATTCTTGGAATCTAAATAGATTAGTTCTCATTCTTTGACCAACACAGAATGTGACAGTTTATTGATTCACTTGTTATCAGTACAAAAGTCACTGTGCTATTATGCACTAGGTCTCAAAGTAGCATATGCAACAGCCCAGGAAATGGCTTTGATGGGAGTAGGAGACTAATTAGGGCTTTTGCAAGGGTCCAGCAGGTTTGCCATGGCACATCTGGCAGAAAAACAATGGAGAGTGTCTGTCATTGACCTGAGAAAACTCTGACATTAAAAGCATTTCTGTCATAGTAACACTTTCTCATGCTATCATTCTACTTGCTTTTATAAAATATAAACCTTTATTAAGCTGAACAAGATTTATAGCATAACAAAAATAATAATAAATAACATCATGAAGTTATTTCATTGTAAAATATACTTTTCAGGAGGCTTTAGAGGAAGAAAATTCAATATAGGTGATAGATACTTTGTGATAATATCCATTTATAATTAGGGTCATTTCTTGGGTATGGGGTGTGATTGCTAGGAAAATAACAGTGTAGGCTGTAACCTTCCCACACTCAATATTTTTATCCAAAAAAACAATGTGCCCAAAATATATCTCAAGGGCAGCCTTGAAGAAGAAAAGAAGTAGAAAAAGAATATAATACTTTGGTCTGTGGAGAAGGAATAGTACAGTCACTCCAGCTATTCATTAATGGTAGTGGAGGGATTTATAAACTGGTTAAATGTATTAAAATCTCACCTAATTTTGCCAGTGCTATCATGTTTACAAAGAACTTTAATATACAAAACTTCACTTAAATTTGAACCAATCATGAGTAAGAGAAGTTAATATCTTTCTCCTGATATTCTATATTAACCTCTCACATAACATTCAATGTCTACCTTTCTCCTCAGTTCCTGTGACCCAAAAGAATAAACTCTACCAATTATATCACCTGAGTTGGCCTCTGCTTGGATTCAGCCAACGGGAGGAATGATTGGAAATCAGAAGGCAGGAGGAGGGTTACTTTTTCCTCAGCTCCCTCACTATGTCTGTACCATAATTTTTGCAGTGCTGTATCCATCTATGACCTCAGCATCTGATGGGAGTCCCCCTCCTCAGTGGCTCATATTCTTATCAGGCTCCAGTGACACGTTTTTCCCCTTGAATATTCAAGCCTATTGTGGTAACAGCTCCCATAATATTTAGGTCTTAGATATGTTGATATCTGTTATTGATTCCCTTAATCCTGATCACACCTCTATAAATAATTCATAAGAGTGTGACTTCTCTTTCTGTTGAGACCCCCAGATCCACACATTTCTCATTTCATTTATAAGTTTAGCATTGTTAACTGACTTTTCCAAACACACAGCTGGTAAGTGAGAGTAACTTATCTATCTTCTGTTCTCAGTCCATAGCTCATATTATCTTTATATGTACGTGCATTTTAAATACTTGCTTTCCTCTTTCCACTCCTGCCTGTCACTAGAGAAACTCAATTATCAATAGTCAAGACCTAGAAGACCTCTCAATTTATCATAATTTCGAAAAGGCTTTGATCAGTGTTCATTTCAGAAAAGTATCTGAAATGTAAATTCATTAAAGCATTTTTACCATCACTTTCATAAAAATTATTCTTCTAAGTAAATATGTGACCCTTACAATGTTGAAAAGTTTTGGAAAAGAATGACTTATTAAGAAGTAAGCCATACAGTAGAATATGACTATTTTTCCTGAAACTATTTTTCAGAAAAATATGATCAAAGAAAGTAATAAAACAAAGTGTCTTAAAATAGCCATTTCATTCTTCATTCAGATCAGTAGAGCCCTGAGGTACATAATACTTAGGGCAGCATTTAATTGACTTAGACCATGAAAATAGCTATAGAGAAGTCATATCAGAAGCAGAGATACATTCTCTGTTTCACTTTTTTCCTTTACTTTTTTCTGCAGTTGGTTTAGAATGCATAAACTCGTGTATAGAAATAAGTAAAAAATTTATAACAATTTTTCAGTACTATTTTGCTTTTTCTGAAATCATGGTGATTTTGGATGCAAGTAGAATGATAGTGTTAAAATTGTCCTTTGAGGACCTTCTCCTTTGAGGACCTAGGCCGGGCACAGTGGCTCACACCTGTAATCCCAGCACTTTAGGAGGAGAAAGTGGGTGGATCACCTGGGACCAGGAGTTCAAGACCAGTCTTGCCAATATAGTGAGACCCTGTCTCTGCTAAAAATACAAAAATTAGCCAGGCATGGTGTACACTCCTGTAGTGGGAGCTATTCTGGAGACTGAGGCAGGAGAATCGCTTGAATTCAGGAGGCAAAGTTTGCAGTGAGCTGAGATCGGGCCACTGTACCCCAGCCTGGGCCTCAAAAAAAATTATTACAATGTTATAAAATTAAAAATCAGATCTTGTCTTTTAATTATATGATGACTTCCTCTTAGGTGAGCTTTATCCTTTTATTTCAAGAGAAGCTAAATTTTTAAGTTGAGCATGAACCAGATTATTATAATTACAACTATTTGGCTCTCAGTGCTTTCCCCCTGAACTATAGGTTTCTTAAGAGCAGGTACCACATCATAATCATTTCTAAATGCCAGAACTACTCTGAAACATAGTGGGCACTAGCTAAATGTATACTTGTGACATTTTTAGTCACAATATGACAATCCAACTTGATGTTCAAATGAAATTCCCTGGGAAATTCCACAGAGCTCAGCAAGGTAACCTGAAATTACAACTACCATGTGAAAGTTTTTATAAAGAAAAACCATGTTCAACAATGGAGCACACTATTCGGGAACTTAAAGAGAGATTTTGAGAACAGAACCTGAAAGCTCTTAAATGTTTATCTCTGGTACTCTCAGTCATAGGTCAGCTCAAATTTTATACATCAGAGGAACACTATACTTGTATGTATAGAAGTGACTTAGCCCATCCCAATGTGCTCTCAGCCAAATTGCATTGATGGAGAATCAAATGGAAAGACAAAGGGAAGAGTATAGGCTTCCATCCACCATTTATAACCCCTCCACTTGACCAACATCAAGTTTTTTCCTAATGTATATGCATTGCTGAAGGTCCTGTTTATTTTTCTCTGTGATAATGGTTGAGAATGAGTGGTATTAAAATGGACAAAAGCATCTCAAAACATACTTGAGGAACACTTTGACAGACCAAAGATCAAGTAACTTGGCTTTGCTTAACGTACATTTTGATCTAAAGGATGATCTGGATTTAATGGTGGACACATATATCAAACAATATCCAATTAAGTCAGAATTCCCCACAGATAATTCAGAAATCATTACAAATACAGAAAAGATTATTTAAGTGGGCTTTATCTTATATTTGATATTTAGAAGAAAAGCCGTAAGGTGTATGCAGGTCACTCAATAACTGAATATCCCTGCCTATAGGCCTCCCATTAAATACATTAATTACTGATACTCTTACTATTTAAATGGCTCCTGTTTGAAATCTGATGCTTTGAGGACCTATTTTTTTCTTCCAGAAGCTAGCATTGAAAGCACCCTGCTTTATTTCTGCATAAAATTCAGTGGACACAATGGAAACCTGCCCATAGCAATACTTCATATGTAGCCCTCATTTCTTAGTTGCCACGGTGTGGAATTTTACAGCCAAAATTTGTGCATACACTTCCTAAGGTGGAAAGCCTACAAATTCCCCTTTCAGGTTATGAAATTCATGGACAAACCTCACCAACACAGGTGACACTCTTGTTCCACTATGTCCTCTATACGGTCAGTGATAAGGGAAGAGTGAGTCTCTCACTGCCCTGAACAATTTCTTCCTGAACGCAGCTCTCAGATCTCCAGCATCTGTTTCTGATGGGATTCTTAACAGAACACTGTGTTAATTCCAGTTGTCTCAAAGTGCTTTCTCAGGACCTCTTCATCAGAATTTATTAGCCACTCCAGCAGTTCTTAGAAGTTATCAGGAGTAACGAGAACTTCTGGTATTTCACCAGGTTCATGTTTATCCAGAGGTAAGTTTTGCTTTCCTGTAAGAATACAAATTTTGAATCGAAATTTTAGGTGTTCTTTGTTTTCTTTCCCTTCAAAAGTTAGAGGTAAGATATCCTCATCTCCTTCTTCCGCACTTGGGATTCTGAGCATTGCCATTGTTAGTTTCTTTATGTTACTTTCTTTTCCTGTTGAGAATTTTTGTCATTTTTTTTTCTGTTTTTTTTTTTTCTGTCCTGAATTCATTTTCACTCAATTATTTTATTCATTTGCTGGGTCTGCTAGGTGGATTGTCTAAATGATTGGCAAGAGCAGAGTGTGTGGATATTGCATTATCTCAAAGAACTGCCCTGTAAGTACAAGTTCTACAGATCATAGTTCTCAAAGTGTTTGGCACATAATTGATAATGTTTATTTAGTTGATCAGTGGTTTTATCTTCTAAGTCTAGTCTGCTCTGCTACAATTCTCCACCCACTCCTAGCATCTGTTCAGACCCCCCGCCCCCAGAACCTGAAGAAGGCTAGGTCAGACTCTTTGCTCTTCCCCTTGCAGATGGGGGCAGTGCTAAAATTTAACCTGTCACTGCCTGCCTGCTGACCCAGACCCTCATCCCATGCCCTCAGAGTAGTCTATAGGTCTCTCTGGCTGGAGAGAGAAGCCAGGCTGGTGACAAAGGGAAAGGCAGCCTACACACATTTTTCTGCTTTTAAATTCCAATCTTTATTCAGTAAGGATGTGGTTTATCTCTAAGCTCAGAGTTTTGGAATCATCAATACCACCAATACCATGGCAAACACACTGTGAGCGTTGACAAATTGTTGACAAGAGAACAAAGAAGTCTCCAGAACTGCAACTAATGGTTACTATCTGAACTATTATTTTCTATTTTCATAACCACATAGATTCAAATAAGTTTTTATAAAATTGCATCATTTGCTAAATCTCTCACTATCCCATATCTAAAGAGAACCAAATAGATTCAGATATTCAGGTATTACCGCATCCTTCACCATGTGAAACCAACTATCCAAACAAGTTATTTAAACTCAGGAACTGAGTAAATTCAAAGAAGAAAGGTTACTTGTATTAAATAAGACCTAGTATAAGAAAGTGATACGTATGGCATAGATGAGGTAAAGAGTACCGATTTTATGGAGATAAAGAAGATCAGTGGAAGATAGAGAACTAGGTAGCAAAAGAAAAAGACATTTCCCTAAATATAAGCAAGAAGAGAAAAGCATCATATAGGTAAAACGTAATTTCCAAGAGCCATTCCTCATTCATCTTCCTGAAAGGTTTGTGATTTTTTTTCTTATATCATCCTATCAAATATCTTTTCCATGTTGATTACATATGGTTAGGAATAGCCACTCGTTTCTTTGGCAGGGTGCTTTAAGTTTAACAGCTTCAGTTCTACTTCGTGCATTAGATCCATAGTTTGGATATATCACTGACCAAGAAAAATCAGTCAGATAAATTTGTGAAGCAAATTCTCTGCAACCTCTCTCTTCTCCTCTGCCCCCATCTATAACTCTCCGTGCCAAATGCAAGCAAATTTCTAAATTTCCTTGTTGAACTGAGATTCAAATACATTTATGCTTTGACAAAACCACATCCTCCTGTGTTAACGCTGCTTGTTCTATTTGTTTGTATGGTACGCATTCATCTCTAATTGTGAAATGCAAAGTTGTCTTCAGTTTAAGAATATTTGGCTTCTGCCTGTCGAGCAGCAATTGTAGGATACCTGAGCAACCTCCTAGGAAGGATAATAGTTTGATTTTTCTGGTTCCTACTTCCCTCTCCAAATATTGGCATTTGCTTCCTTGGAGAATATTAATCCTTGGCCCCCAGTCTGCTAAAACTGCTAAATGTGGAAAGGCCATATTTCACAAACGTGTTCCCCATTAACCACTCTACCTGTCCAAAAATAAATGATAAAAAAATCCCATCTGGATCAGTAATAATTTTACAGATTTGTATTTTACTTTTTCCAAACCTATTCTTTCTGTCATTCCAAATGAACCTCTGATAGTGGAATTTTAAATGCTGTGCTAAGTAGCAGGAATGTAAGTTTGGGGCCTGGCCTTTTGACTGTTAAACAAAACCCAACAAAATCCCAGCTATGGCGTTTTAAACTTAATATTTGTTTGTGGCCTGGTTATATATGAAATTCAACTATTTCTTTTTTGTTTGTATGTTTTGGGGGTTCACTTTGGTCTTAATTATTTTATTTTTAATTAATTTTTAATTGACAAAAAATAGGTGGTATACAATGTGGTTTTGATATATATATATATTAAAATGGCTAAATCAAACTAATGGATATGTCTATCCATTACTATACATACTTAACATTTTTTTGTGGTGAGAACATTTACATCTACTATGTTAGCGATTTTAAGTACACAATACATTGTTTTTAAACATAGAAACCATGTTTTACAATAGCTCTGCTGAAATTTTTATTTTGTCTAACTGAAAATTTGTATCCTTTGAACATCTCTATCCCACACTGCAGCCTCTAATAACTACCATCATATATGAAATTCAGCTATTTCTTTTTTGTTTGTATGTTTTTGGGGGTTCATTTTGGTCTTAATTTTTTATTTTTAATTAATTTTTAATTGACAAAAAATAGGTGGTGTACAATGTGGTTTTGATATATATATATATTAAAATGGCTAAATCAAACTAATGAATATGTCTATCCCACACTGCAGCCTCTAATAACTACCATCATACATTCTATTTCTATAAATTAGACTTTTGAAAATTCCATATATAAATGAAATTATGCAGTACTTGTCTTTCTGAGCCTAGATTATTTCACTTAGCATAAATTCCGATAGTTTTATTCATGTTATTTCACTTTAGAATTTAATTTAGAATTTAATTCTTTTTTAAAGCTGAATATAATGCAATCTTAAAAACTGTGTATACTTCTCCCATTTTCTTAATCCATCCATCTATCCATCCATGACATTTAGGTCTTTCCATGACTTAGTTATTGTGAACAGTGCTGCAGTGAATGTGGGAGTGCAGATACCTCTTCAGCACAATCATTTCATTTCCTTTCTATAGATACCCAAGAGTGGAATTCCTGGGTCATATGATAGCTCTATTTTTAATTTTTTGAAGAACCTCCCCACTATTTTCCAATATGTCTATACTAATTCACATCCCCACCAATGGTGTACAAGGGTTCCCTTTCTCTACATCCTCCTCAACACTTATCTCTTGCCTTTTTGATAATAGCCATCCTAACAGTATGAGGTAATAATATCTCGTTGCAGTTTTGATTTGCATTTCCCTGATGACTAGTGATATGAACCATTTTTTTCATGTACTTTTTGTCCACTTGTACATCTTTATTTTAGAAGTGTTTCTTTAGGTCTTTTGCCAGATACTTAAGAAAATCAAATGACCCAATTGTAATTGGTTTATTTCCATTCTTGCTATTGAGTTGTTCGATTTTCTTATATATTTTGAATATTTAACTCCTTTTCAGAGGTATGGATTGAAAATATCCTTTCACTCTCAATAGATTGTCTCTTCACTCTGTTATTTTCTTGTTGTGCAAAAACTTTTATTTTGATATAATTACATTTATCTATTTTTGCTTTTGTTGCTTGCGCTTTTGAGGTCACATATAAAAAAAAAAAAAAAAAAAAAAAAACCAAGAATCTTTCCCCAGGTCAATGTCAAGAAGCATTTATCCTGTTTTCTTCTAGAAGTGTTATAGTTTGAGGTCTTACATTTAAATCTTTAAACTATTTTTCATTGATTTTTACATATAGTGATAGAGAAGGGTCTAATTTCTTTTGCATATGAATATCCAGTTGTTTGAACACCATCTATTGAATAAACTCTCCTTTCCCCAGCATGTGTTCTTGGTAACTTTGTTGTAGATGAGTTGACCACAAATACAAAGATTTATTTGTGGGCTTTTTATTCTGTTCTGTTGGACTGTGTGCCTGTTTTGTGTCAGTACCATGCTATTTTGATAACTATAGCTTTATTCTCTTTGCTCAAGATTGTGTTGGCAATTTGGAGCCTTTAGTGGTTTCATATGAATTTTTAAATTATTTTCTACAAAAAAATGTCCTTGGGATTTTGATAGAAATTGAGTTGAATCTGTAGATCACTTTGGGTAGCATAGACAGTTTAGCAACATTAATCCTGAACAAAGGACATCTTTTCATTTATTTGTGTCTTCAATTTCTTTCATGTATGTTTTATAGTTTTCAGCGTACACATCTTTTATCTCTTTGGTTAAATTTATTCCTACGTATTTTTAAATGCTACTGTGAATGGGATAGGATTTGCTTTTTTTTTATTTCCAGGTCTACATAATATGTTGGCTTTTCTTTCCATCACTCACTGTTTTTCACTTTATTGGATAATAGGATGTTTCTGGCTTTGCGGACCTTAATTTTTCTATTGTCCCTACTCAACTAAATTTATTTATTCAATCAAAATAATTTATCTTAAGTCTCACCCATTCCTTGGATTTCAAAGGCCCCTAAACTAATCCATTCAGAGAGTACACTAGCTGTAACTCTACCTCTAACTATAAGGCTGGATCACGGTAGTTTTCCATTACGCTGTTGAGCTGTGTCTATGATGTATTTAGAAAATTTTGAGAAAATTTTCTTTTTTCAAGTTCTCCATGGTATTAATGAGCAAAAGAAGATGAGCTACTTCTTATATTAAATAATTAATTGTTGCACATTTTAGCAAATAATATTAGTCTTTTTTGTTTTGTTTTGTTTTTTTAAAGTCCAGAGATTTAGTATGACATAAGCTACAGCAGGAACTCTACTTTTTAAAATTGTGATTCTTCTTATTTCTTTCTTTATTTACTTTAAATTCTAATTGACAGAAAATAATTGTATTCATCTCTGGGTTCAATGTGATCATTTGATATATGTATAGATTATAAAATTATTAAATCAAGTGAATAAACATATGCTTTCAAAATGGATGAAACGAAATGAAGCGGTATAAAATCCTGGTCCTGGAAGTTTATGTAGATGAGTTTCGTTTTTCCACAGTTGTTCAATCTCAGAAAGAAAAAAAAAATAGCTCATATTGGTGCTAAGAGTACATGATCTGAAGTACACCAGCTGGGAAAACGTTCCTTCAGAGGTTATTGACCTAAATTTCAAAATTGGAGTTCCATTTTGAGAAAACGTACAGAAATTTGATCCCCTATTAAAATAAAATCTGTCCTATTTCCATCTTCATCCCACGGGTATTATCATCATTTATTCTAGTAATACTTTCTGGATAATTAGTTTAAGATTTAACTTTAAAACATGACATCGGAGGTAGCAGAAGAACATTTTAAGGAGGAAATCATAGTGCAGCTGAGGCTTGGACCTGTAATATGAGTGATGTATTAATTTTGAAAACACTGATATTTCTGTTTTACTATGGTGATAAAAAGCTCTTGTTTGGACTACAAAAATAAATTTTTTACCTATAATTTACCTATTCAACTAGTCAAGCTGTTGTAGCTATTATCCTACAAAGAAAATTTTATGACCCTATTTCTTCAGTTTATTTGAGGAAATAATGTTGAAAGAAAAGCATTAAGACCAATAGAATCACTCATTTGGTGTTCATACTTTTGCTTTCCTCTAACAGTTCTATAGTTCCTCTAAAGATTTATCTGCAGCCTATGAAGAGCTTCAGGCATAATAAAACCACAGTAATAAAAACCCTTAGCTCAAAACTAAATGTTTAATTATTAGAAAGTCAAAACTTAGTTAAATTATAACAAATCAATTGTTTTCTCTCATGACAAGAAAACAAAATGTGAAGGACAAGAAAGCACTAAACATCTGTAATTTTATTTTTACCCTCGAGTAACAAAACAGAATGCTCCCTAGTGAAGAAGTGAGACAGATTGTTAATTTTATAATGACAGTCCCAAAATTAAGCAATAATCATTCTCTTTGGTCGTATAATTGCTCATTCAAAACTATGCAAAAAAGAAAAACCTCTTAACATTAAGATAATGGACCTGGGATGGCTAAATGGAACATCTTGCCTAGATTTGTGAATTCCACTGTACACCACATTAAAAAATCAAGCTGTGGCTTAAGAATTAACAGAGGAAGAAAACTTATGTTTGAAGAAATATTCTAGTTGTTTCACCACAGTTTTAATATCAAGTTTTTGAAAATATTCTAGTTGTTTTCTCTTCTGACCAAGAAGATTTCTCTTCAAAATTATGTGGTTCCTTGAAAGTTTCTCTAATAAATATCAAGACCACCCTCTCTTAACTCTTTGCCATACACAAAGGGACTAGATTCTACAATTTGTATTTTACTCTATGTGGGTGGTTTATTGACTTTATAGGTTTTATAGTAAAAAAAGAGCTAGCTGACACACACAAGGATATAAAGCAATTTTAACAAAACAAATATTTGGTAAAATAGAAATTTTATACATGGAAAGCAAAGATAGCATTATAGTCATGAGCAATAAAGGTATTAAAAGCTGACATAATACTGTCTTTTTTATCCCGATGGTGCAAAGTCATAGTTCTAGAATATAACCAAGAATGGCAATTGAAGTTTAATATTCTACCAGGAAGGCATCATTGACCATGTCCCTCATTTCCAAGTCCCTACTTAGTGATTAATTTTTGTTTGTGTCCAGTGGGAATGTTCAGAAAAGTAAGCATTATTTAATAATTTCTTCCGAACTGGAAGACTGTCACTCAAAATTATATCTTTGAAATTGCTTTATATGAGAGAGTTAGACAAACAAATAATTGTATATGCATCATTAGAAAAAAACAAGATATGGTTTAAGGTAAATAAATATAAAATCAACAAATTCAAGTAAAAACAATAAAATTTTCAGTTGGAAATACTAGTATAAATTTAACTTTTTTTATTTTTTAAAATGGTGCAATTTGCTAACTCTGTCCATTGTAAAGATCTAGAAAAAAAAATAAAGAAAATTTCAAGAGTAATGACCATCCTCAGAGCCTAGATTATACCAAAGCCTCATAAAGAAATAGGTAATTATAAGGTTAGGAAAGAAAATATACACGATGAGTCTGGGACATAAAATCATAGTAGAAAGTAACAAAAAATATTAAAACATTGCCACATCAATGAGTCTGGGACATAAAATCATAGTAGAAAGTAACAAAAAATATTAAAACATTGCCACATCAAAAAGACCAGAGCTTCAACTTGAAGAGTCTTCTCCTAGATATAAGTGGGGTTATTTAAGCCTTGATAAGTACAATAACCACAATGGATTGAAATAAACCAAATACAATTCTACAAGTATATTTAAAAAATACATTTGATGGACTCCTTAGAAGGATTCTAGGAAAGCAAATAATTTTGATAAAATATGGCAAACTGAGGGAAATAATTAAGCATTTACCTTTCTCTGTATCAACAAAACTTTGGAGTAACTAAATCAAATAGTTGATAAGCAAGAAGCTTCTCTCTGCAGTAGTATTCCAGCTTTTTTTCCAAAAGTAAGCGAAAAGAAAAAAATGAGAATATTACCATCTTGTAATTCTCTTATTAAGTAATCCAAAGGGTTATTATCAATATTTCCTAATACTATAAAATGAAGGATGCTGATATATTAGGTACCTTCCAATGGAAGTACACAGTCCCACTCATAAAGTAACTCTGGACACATGATAGTTAAAAAACATTCAAGTCGACAGCAGCAGGGACTGAGGTGGACCTCAACAGTCGTACAGCAGAGGGGCTAGATTGCTAAAAGGAAAACTAAGTAACAGAAATACTTCTGCATCAACAATCTGGGCATACACTCAGAGACCCAATCGAAAATCCAGCAACTATTCAGACGACAGGTGGATAAATCCACAAAGATGGGAAGAAACCAGTGCAAAAGGGAGGAAAACACCCGAAACCAAAACACATCACCCCCTACAAAGAACCAAAACTCCTCACCAGCAAGGGAACAAAGCTGGACGGAGAATGAGTGTGACAAAATGACGGAATCAGACTTCAGAAGGTGGATAATGAGAAACATCTGTGAGCTAAAAGAACATGTTCTAAATCAATGCAAAGAAACTAAGAACCTTGAAAAAAGATTTGAAAAAAGATTCGAGGAAATGATAACAAAAATGCACAACTTAGAGAGGAATATGAATGAATTGAAGGAGCTGAAAAACACAACACAAGAACTTCGCGAAGCATGCACAAGTTTCAACAGCCAAATTGACCAAGCAGAAGAAAGAATATCAGAAGTCGAAGATCAACTCAATAAAATAAAATGAGAAACGAAGATTCGAGAAAAAGCGCAAAAAGGAATGAACAAAGTCTCCAAGAAATGTGGGACTATGTGAAGAGACCTAACCTACGTTTGATAGGTGTACCAAAATGTGATGAAGAGAATGAATCCAAGCTGGAAAATACTCTTCAGGATATTATCCAGGAAAATTTCCCCAACCTAGCAAGACAGGCCAATATTAAAGTCCAGGAAATACAGAGAACACCACAAAGATATTCTGCAAGAAGAACAACCCCTAGGCACATAATCGTCAGATTCACCAGGGTTGAAATGAAGGAGAAAATACTAAGGGGAGTCGGAAAGAAAGGTCGGGTCACCCACAAAGGGAAGCCCATCAGACTCACAACAGATCTCTCGGCAGAAACTCTACAAGCCAGAAGAGAGTGGGGGCCAATATTCAACATCCTTAAAGAAAAGAACTTTCAACCCAGAGTCTCATATCCAGCCAAACTGAGCTTCATAACTGAAGGAAAAATAAAATCCTTTGCGAACAAGCAAGTACTCAGAGATTTTGTCTCCACCAGGCCTGCTTTACAAGAGCTCCTGAATGAGGCACTACACATAGAAAGGAACAACCAGTACCAGCCATTCTAAAAACATACCAAATGCTAAAGAGCATCAACAAAATGAAGAATCTGCATCAACTAACAAGCAAAACAGCCAGCTAGCAGCAAAATGGCAGTAGCAAATTCACACATAACAATATTAACCCTAAATGTAAACAGGCTAAATGCACCAATCAAAAGACACAGACTGGCAAATTGGATAAAAAGCCAAAACCTATCAGTGTGCTGTATCCAGGAAACCCATCTCACATGCAAGGATACACAAAGGCTCAAAATAAAGGGATGGAGGAAGATTTACCAAGCAAATGGAGAGCAAAAAAAAGCAGGAGTTGCAATTCTCATCTCTGTTAAAATAGACTTTAAAGCAACAAAGATCAAAAGAGACAAAGAAGGTCATTACATCATGGTAAAAGGATCGATACAGGAAGAGCTAACGATTCTAAATATATATGGACCCATTACAGGAGCACCAGATACATAAGGCAAGTTCTTAATGACTTACAAAGATACTTAGACTCCCACACAATAATAGTGGGAGACTTTAGCACTCCACTGTCAATATTAGACAGATCAACCAGACAGAAAATCAACAAGGATATCCAGGGCTTGAACTCAGACCTGGAATAAGCAATCTGATAGACATTTACAGAACTCTCCACCCCAAATCCACAGAATATACATTCTTCCCAGCATCACATCACACCTACTCTAAAAGTGACCACATACTTGGAAGTAAAGCACTCCTCAGCAAATGCAAAACAACTGAAATCATAACAAACAGTCTCTCAGACCATAGTGCAATCAAGTTAGAACTCAGAACTCAGAAACTAACCCAGAACCACACAGCTTCATGGAAACTGAACAACTGGCTCTTAAATGTTGACTGGATAAACAATGAAATGAAAGCAGAAATAAAGAAGTTCTTCGAAACCAACGAGAATAAAGACACAACATACCTGAATCTCTGGGACACATTTAAAGCAGTCTCTAGAGGAAAATAGAGAGCAATAAGTGCCCACATGAGAAGAGTGGAGAGATCCAAAATTGACACCCTATCATCAAAATTGAAAGAGCTAGAGGAGCAAGATCAAAAAAATCTCAAAACCTAGCAGAAGACAAGAAATAACTAAGATCAGAGCAGAACTGAAGGAGATAGAGACACAAGAAACCCTTCAAAAACTCAATAAACCCAAGAGCTGGTTTTTTGAAAAGATCAACAATATAGACAGACCACTAGACAGATGGATAAAAAAGGAAAAGAGAGAACAACCAAATAGATACAATAAAAAACGATAAAGGGGAAATCACCACAGATTCCACAGAATTTCAAACCATCATCAGAGAATACAACAAACAACTCTATGCACATAAACTAGTAAACCTGGAAGAAATGGATAAATTCCTGGACTCCTGTGTCCTCCCAAGCCTAAACCAGGAGGAAGCTGAAACTATGAATAGACCAATAACAAGGTCAGAAGTCGAGGCAGCAATTAAGAGCCTACCACACAAAAAAAGCCCAGGTCCAGATGGGTTCACAGCCGAATTCTACCAGACACATAAAGAGGAGCTGGTACCATTCCTTCTGAAACTATTCCAAATAATCCAAAAAGAGGGAATCCTTCCGAAATCACTTTATGGGACCAACATCATCCTGATACCAAACCCCGGAAGAGACATAACAAGAAAAGAAAACTTCAGGCCAATATCCATGATGAACATAGATGCAAAAATCTTCAATAAAATACTGACAAACCGATTGCAACAGCACATCAAAAAATTTATCCATCATGATCAAGTAGGATTCATCCCAGGGATGCAAGGCTGGTTCAACATACGCAAGTCTATCAACGTAATTCACCACATAAACAGAACCAAAAACAAAAAACACATGATTATCTCAATTGATGCAGAGAAGGCATTTGACACAATTCAACAGCCTTTTATGCTAAAAACCCTCAATAAACTTGGTATTGATGGAACATATCTCAAAGTAATAAAAGCTATTTACAACAAACCAACAGCCAATATCATACTGAATGGACAAAAACTGGTAGCATTCCCTTTGAAATCTGGCACTAGACAAGGATGCCCTCTTTCACCACTCTTATTCAATATAGTACTGGAAGTTCTAGCCAGAGCAATCAGGCAAGAAAAAGAAATAAAGGGTATTCAAATAGGAAAGGAGGAAGCCAAATTGTCTCTATTTGTAGATGACATGATAGTATATCTAGAAGACCCCATCGTCTCAGCCCAAAAACTCCTGAAACTGATAAGCAACTTCAGCAAAGTCTCAGGATATAAAATCAATGTGCAAAAATCACAAGCATTCCTCTACACCAATAACAGACTTAAAGAGAGCCAAATCAAGAACAAACTGCCATTCACAATTGCTACAGAAAGAATAAAATACCTAGGAATACAACTTACAAAGAATGTAAGAGACCTCTTCAAGTAAAACTACAAACCACTGCTCAACGAAATAAGAGATTACACAAACAGATGGAGAAACATTCCATGTTCATGGTTAGGAAGAATTAATATCATGAAAATGGCTATACTGCCCAAAGTAATTTATAGAATCAACGCTATCCCCATCAAGCTACCATTGACTTTCTTCACAGAACTGGAAGAATCCCCCATGAGCTTCATATGGAACCAAAAGAGAGCTTGCATAGCCAAGTCAATTCTAAGCAAAAAGAACACAGCAGGAGACATCACACTACCGGACTTCAAACTATACAAGGCTACAGTAATCAAAACAGCATGGTACTGGTACCAAAACAGAGATATAGACCAATGGAACAAAACAGAGGCACCGGAGGCAACACAACATACATACAACTATACAATCTTTGATAAACCTGACAAAAACAAGCAATGGGGAAAGGATTCCATGTTTAACAAATGGTGTTGGGAAAACTGGCTAGCCATGTGCAGAAAACAGAAACTGGACCCCTTCCTGACACCTTACACTAAAATTAACTCCAGATAAATTAAAGACTTAAACATAAGACCTGGCACCATAAAAATCCTAGAAGAAAATCTAGGCAAAACCATTCAGGACATAGGAGTAGGCAAGGACTTCATGACCAAAACACCAAAAGCATTGGCAACAAAAGCCAAAATAAACAAATGGGACCTAATCAAACTCCACAGCTTCTGCACGGCAAAAGAAACAGTCACTAGAGTGAATCAGCAACCAACAGAATGGGAAAAATTTTTTGCAGTTTACCCATCTGACAAAGGGCTGATATCCAGAATTTACAGAGAACTCAAACAGATTTACAGGAAAAAAACAAACAAGCCTATTCAAAAATGGGCAAAGGATATGAACAGACACTTTACAAAAGAAGACATACATGAGGCCAACAAACATGAAAAAACGCTCATCATCACTGGTCATTAGAGAAATGCAAATCAAAACCACACTGAGATACCATCTCATGCCAGTTAGAATGGCAATCATTAAAAAATCTGGAGACAACAGATGCTGGAGAGGATGTGGAGAAATAGGAACACTTTTACACTGTTGGTGGGAGTGTAAATTAGTTCAACCATTGTGGAAGACAGTGTGGCGATTCCTCAAGGCCTTAGAAATAGAAATTCCATTTGACCCAGCCATCCCATTACTGGGTATATATCCAAAGGACTATAAATCGTTCTACTATAAGGACACATGCACACAAATTTTCATTGCAGTACTGTTTACAATAGCAAAGACCAGGAACCAACCCAAATGCCCATCGATGATAGACTAGATTGGGAAAATGTGGCACATATACACCATGGAATACTATGCAGCAATCAAAAATGATGAGTTCATATCCTTTGTAAGGACATGGATGAAACTGGAGAACATTATTCTCAGCAAACTGACACAAGAACAGAAAATGAAATACCGCATATTCTCACTCATAGGTGGGTGAGGAAAAATGGGAACACATGGACACAGGGAAGGGAATACTACACATTGGGGTCTATTGGGGTGAATAGGGAGGGACAGCGGTGGGGTGGGGAGCTGGGGAGGGATAGCCTGGGGAGAAATGCCAAATGTGGGTGAGGGGCAGGAAGGCAGCAAAACACACTGCCATGTGTGTACCTATGCAACTATTTTGCACGGTCTGCACATGTACCCCAAAACCTACGATGCAATAAAAAAGAACAGAAAAATCATTAGCTTTGAAATTTTCTTGTTGTTCCTATGTGCTGACATTATTAGTACTGTATTTAATCCAATTTCTTTTCAAAAATCCCTTTAAGTACACTTAGCTAGGGATATGTGAACTGCAACATGCTGAAATAAACTAATCAGTTAGGAAAAATTTTTTTGAAAATTCAAATCTGCATCTAATAAAACTTACCTATCAGTGTGCAGAAAATGCAAGAAACACAGGAACATGCCAAACGAAGCCACAGTGATGCAAAATAAATTGGCAAAAGAAAAAGTAGACAAATGGGGAAGATTTGAACACAAAGTCATTATAAGAAATTACTATTGACTTCCAGTTGGTGAACGGTATTATACTATTAGAAGGGTATTTATCTTTTTAAAACATTAGTGACGTATTTAAGGATGAAGAAATGCTATATGTGGAATTTGTATCTAAACAGTCCAGAAAGGCTGAGTGTAGGGACATAACTGAAACAAGTATGTGACTGAATTGATGGTAGGTGACAGGTGCACACAGGACTTATACAACTCTTGTATATAACTGTGTGTATTTAAAATTTCTCATAATTAAATGTTTTTAATCACAAAATTACAACAGAATAAAAGGATGCTTGATATTCAACCACACATTTTTCTAATATTTTATATAAAAGTAGCAAATACTCCACAAAATATCCAAATTATAATTTGAATGATTCAAATAGAGTTTATATTTATTTAACTCTGTCCACTAAAAAGGTCTAGGGAAAAAATGAAAATTTTAACAATAATGAGAATCAAATTATAATTTGAATGATTCCAATTAGAATTTAGAAAATATAAATTTAGAAAAGATTAAGATACCTAATTTATTCAATTGCTTAGGGAACAAAGTTAGGCTCACCCTAATCCTAACTATTCTGTCATTTTGAGTCATCAATGGAGACAAGTTCTGTCAAAAATATCTGCAATTAATATTTATTTGAAAAGTGTAGATAGATATAAATGATCTTAGACTCATTTGTAGGAATTCTGGAAGAAAGTTTTTAATTACCTTTAAACACAAAGAGCTCTGGAGATGTGAGAAATATTTCTGATTTATATAAAAGGACAAACATCAGGATAGTGATTTTCCATTTAAAAATACTGCTACTAAACATAAGTTTTATATGATAATAAAAATAATTTGACTGCCCTATAAGGCAGAAGACGTTGCAATAAGAACAAATAAAACAAGCTATGAGATAATAGGGGTGGCTCTAGCTTCAGAAGAGTGCTGAGAGTACAGATATATGAATGTTTTAAACACTCACTGTGATTGTGGAGAAAAATAACTGTGGAGACATCATCCAAGCAGACTAGGAAAATGAAGTATAAGAGGATAATGAACTGAGTGAAGTTCTATACTATTCTACTATGCAATATGTTCTCTTGACAGTAATGTTTATGTGTCAGGAGATGCTAAGACTCTGGTATAAATCAACAGATTGATAACCGAGATAAATCCAGACAATACACACAACTGAGAGGTAATGCTTTAGCCGAGCCCGTCTGGAATTGTTAGGACTTACAATAATTTTTTGAAGATGTTCAGGAGACAAATTTTGGAAATGGAAACTTTAGGAAAATGTGATATGGACAAATCTTGCATTCACTAAATCATTTTCCCCCAAACCAAATTCATATTTTCAGGATTAGATTTAGTTAGAAATGCTAAAATGTTGACTACTACATGACAATAAAAAATCATGTTATGGGTTTTTGCATATGTTGCTGAATACAGAAGATACATTCATATAAACTGAGCAGCGAGGAGTATCTCAAGACCCTTAAAATAACTATGTGTATTTCTTTCAGAAACCATAACTACAACTAGAGCATCATGAATAGACACATATAGAAATGTAGATTGTAATACACTAAACTGTATTACTGTATTACATCTATTCATCATAGGAAAATAAATTTTTCATGATGTTTAACAAATTGGAGGGCTACATTTCTGGATATTAGACCCTAAACTCAGGATTACTCAAAGAGAATAATAATGAAGATATCAACTTCACATTCAAACAATATAACTTTAAATAGAATCCTCAAGTGGAACAATGTCTACTCAGATTACGTCTTTATAACCTATTTACTTGATCATTACATTAAGAAGTATGTTTCAGAATCAAAGCATTTTACATAATAAAAGTATTATGTACAATTTAGAAACATGAAAACTTAGGTATTAAACTTAGTTGAATGAGTACAGAAAAAAAGTTAAAGCAAAGTTTAATCATTTAGGATTAAAAACCCAATATTACATTAGTGAATTAATAAGTACATGCGTCTAAAAATAAATTGAAGTACATAGTCTGGTAATACCAAAAAACAAACTTTAACTTGATTACCATTTCTCTATATATGAAATGTTTTCATGTATTACAAAGATTAAGATTCTTAATATGTTCCATTGATTTTTGTATCTTGTATATGAAGAAATAATTTTATGTATCTGTTAAACTATATTGAGAGACAATTCTCTATAGTATCTCATGTTTCTGTACCGCTTGTGAGCAAAGGCACTGTCTGCCTTTTTTTCTAGACTATTTTTCTAAGGATGTTTGCATTTAAAACAGCCGTGGAAGATAGAGTATCTCCCTTGGAGCAAGGACAGGTTTGCTCACAGCCTGCAGTGTCTGCCTCCTAAAAGAAGGACAGGTATGTGCATTATCCATAATAACAGATTCAAGTTTCCTAAGCTCAGACTTCTGTTTTACAACCACTGCACACACAGATGTCATCTTGCTTCCTTAATGTCACCTTTTAGGAGTCTTGGCTTGTCAACCTAACACAAAAATGATGATACTCTGCCTACTGCTATTACTGTAAGTAATAAATAAACCTTTGTCTCTACTCCAGGAGTCTCATGTGTTTGACTGGTGTCCATGAGCTTTGGCAGGCTAACATGTTGCCTTGGAATTTGATAAAAGCTCTGGCCCTTGACACTCCATTATATGTATTTTAATATACTAAGTAAGGTTTAATTCTAATCCCTATATGAGAAGAATTAAAGAGAAGATCTTATCTTTAATTATATGGAAAGTCTATTTTATTGCTGTTTCTGCAAATACTATGAATGAGTACCACAATTACTCTATATGTGTTTCATCTTTTACTTCTAATTTCATGATTCTAACTACTTCTCCCAAAAGTGTTGCTTGGAAAGAGATCATCCCTGCTTGACCAGGCTACCAGTCAAAATCTACCTATCTCTGGATCATGTACCCACTGGTGATATAATCAGACATGACTGAATATGAGGAGAAGGAAGGAGAGTACATAATACAAATATGACTTTCTAAAACTTCCATTATGAGCAGGGATTCTAGAAAGGACAGATTCCATATGAAGGGTCCCTCATTCTATCAGACACCAAAACTGGCATGACTCTTAGAAATTCACCCTCTTTAAATAAGCTCAGTAGCAGTTATTACATGTCAATTTCTCTATGCCTCAATTTATTTATAACAAAAAAAGAATTACAATAATTCAAACACAATTTATAACTAGATTCTGAAAGCTAATAAGCAAATGTGACTCAATTCTTTAAATAAAAAGCATCCCAAATTAAAATTATTATTTGATTTCAACACTCCGTCTCCTGAGAGTGCTTTGGTGTTTTCCTCTAAAGAAACTGCAATTTGTTCCCAGTATGGATGGTATAGGATGAGTGCCAAATGTCTCTAAATTATATTTCTACTAGCTTCTAACAACTATTAATTTTATAAGCCAACATCTTGACTGGTCTCTCAGCAGGTATAGATTTTGCAGTTCCTCAAATACTATGGAAAAGTTCCTCAAACTTTCTATTTAGATCTTCCTTTTCCCACTATTTAATTTTCATCAAGATAAATTTTTATAGTTATTATCTTATAATGGCAAAATTAAGAAAGCTGAGGTGAAAGTGGTAAAATAAAGGTGATTCCCAAGTTTACCTTGAGCTAGACATAGAAATGAAATCAAATCACAATCTTCTCTAATGTATAAAAATACAAAAAGTCAGAGACAAGAGTTGTCTCATCAGCCTTGCTTAA
The DNA here is from genome assembly GCF_049354715.1 of Callithrix jacchus. Lineage (NCBI taxonomy): Eukaryota > Metazoa > Chordata > Mammalia > Primates > Cebidae > Callithrix > Callithrix jacchus. The sequence goes on along the minus strand of NC_133505.1, from coordinate 81,939,263 downwards.
ATCCATTCTTTTTCTACTGAAAATGCTCCCATATCCAAATTCCTGTTTGAAGGATTTACTTCACATCAGGACTAGAATCATTATACCTCAAAACAAAGGTATTTATGGTTTATTCTTCATTAAATTAATCTAAAGAAAAAATTCCAGATTAATTTGTTTGCTTACTTTTGTCAAGCAATAAAATTTTTATTGCTTAAGGGTTTTCCTCCCTGCTAATGTCTTGAAAGTATAGTACTAAATTTTCTGCTACTGTCAGAAAACATAGTAAATTTAATGTACCATTAAAATAAATAACTACCTCAAGGGCCTGCTCTGTTTTTTAATCCATCTAAATGATTTTAATATTTATATCCTTTTCTATTTCTGTATTATGGTATTTTGCTAAGTTCAAAAGCATATTTAAAGCAAATTTTTCCCATTATAATATCTCTAAAATTCAAATGGGTCTTTCACTCAATGACATCTTGGATTCACTGAAATAGGGCATTCTCTATATTCTCTGTTCGTCCCCTCAACGCTCACTTTCCACCCAATGAAACTTTTCTCTGGCCGGAGGTGTGGGCAGAAAGCACTGTATCATCTGGGCTTTCTTGTCCTCTGGCTTCTGATAGGATCCTTGAATGGGATACTCCAGCAGTAGATCAGAGAAAAGGAATCAGAGAATGTATTCCCTTCACTCTTCATTAATAGACATGACAATAACAGTATTCTTCTACCCAAAAACACAGCTATTTTCTGGATGCTATTCTCTTAAGGCATTAGATTCTGATACCTGCTTATTGCCCCCAGGTCTTCAAACTAAGCCTTTTATAGCTTCCAGCTGTTGCAAGATTCTAGTTTCTTTGCAAGCACTTACTTGTTTCCTTAACCTTCCCACAACTTTCCAAATTGTCTCTGTAATTTTTTTATTATAAAATACTTAATAGGCAAAGATTGTTTATATTCAAGGTATACAAAATGATAATTTTATATATGTATACATTGTGTGATTATTGCCACAGCCAAATTAACTAACACATCCATCATCACCCATGCTGTATATTAGATTCTCAGAACTTGTTCATCTTGAAGGTTTGTACCATTTGATCAAATTGTCTCTGTATTTAATTCTCTCTACATTTTCAATTGTGCCATTTCTTTCCTGATGGGCTCCCTAACCAATAAGGTAATTTTTACCAGAAGTAGCCTGAGGGAGGAAATAGCCATCAAAATGGCATTCTGGGGTTTGGTTGCACATGTCTTCAGTGATCACACTAAAGATATACTGGTAGTTTGTGGGACACCCTTGTATCATGATTGCTCTATTTATGGGCTGCAGCATATGGTCACTGTGGTGACAATGGTGCATGACTGTAAGGTGAATTCGTTGCTCTGATTGCTGTTGACAAAGTACACAAAGAAAAGTTTCCATTGAAAGTCATGATTTCAAAATTAAAGGCACAAATAGAAAATCAGGAAAACTATATCAGCTTTAGAGAAACATTATTGTCTATAATAGGAAATTACTTGTGAATGAAGATCAAGTTCACATATTAATTAATTAAGAGTTACAGAGTTTTGGCAACAATCTTCAGTGACTCTTAAGCTAAAGAAAGAAAGAAACATCATTGCTAATGAAAGAAGTACCTCCTGCCCTAAAAAAAAAAGTAAGAAATTTAAAAAAAGATACACTGATTTCACGTGAGAAACTTGTTTCTAAAAGTCATAAAGGTTCTCCTTGGGGGCCTTCCTTATCACTCCTTACCTCTAGGCCGGCAAACAGAATTAGAACCCACAATTACTCGGAAAATGCACAAGACATATTCTTTAAGGACACATAGACTAAATTGGCAAGATCTTGTCAATTTGCATCTGTAGGACTTGTACTGCAATGTCTTCCTAAACTATTAAAATAAGGAAGAAAAAATATTATACCAGGTCAAATGTATATAAGTGAGTGCATTCGCTGAAGACTTATGATGTCATGTCTTGGTTCAAGCAGGTGCCATGGGCGTCTCGTGCCTGTCATCTCGGCATTTTGGAAGGCCAGAGTGGGAGGATCACTTCAGCCCAGGAGTTCAAGAACGGCCTGTATCTACAGTAAAATGTATACATTAGTCAAGTGTGGTGACATATGCCTGTAGTCCCAGCTACTTGGTGGACTGAGAGGGGAGAATCATTTGAGCCCAGGAGGTCAAGGCTGTAGTGAGCCATGATCATACCACTGTACTGTGGCCTGGGCCACAGAGTGAGAAGCTTGTCTCAAAAAAAGGAGGGGGGTGGGTACCCTGTAGTGTCAACAATCTGCTGAACTGCTGAACTGGTAACTGAAACTTGGACCCAACAAGTTTCTGGCCTACAGTCATTTGAGATGCCAGAACTCCCTGGGCATCTGAGAGGAAGAAATCTTAAGGCTCAGAGAGAAAAAAATGGATCCATTGTGTGCAATCTAATCAACCACCGCTTAATCTCATCTCATGGGAGAACCCATAGGACACTAACCTTACTGAGATATTAACAAATGTATTGCAGAGCGGCCACAAGCATCCTTGAAGAGCTCTGCAGTTCTGAGATTATAGTGTTGATGGTGTGTAGTATAGTGAAATTTACTTCTTTAATTTCAGTGAAAATAAGAGGATCTTAGAGTGCTCGACAGCAGTAATTACAATCACAGCCAGAAGGGTTGACCAAGGCCACAGGGAAAATAATAATCAGAGTGGTTTGAATAGTGGGCTTCTGTAGTAATGGCTATGTGATCATTGAATAAAACAAATGGCAAGACTACCAAGCCTACGAAGGTGTGTCTTGACAAAAGTTAGTGGAAAAATTATAGATTCAGTAGACAAATCTAAGTAAGTTCAAGTACAGTGGAAAAGGCTCAAGTTTTTCCCAGTTCACAACTTAAAGCTCCTTCAGTTAAAAATAGGCCATGTCTATTTGATGAAGGATGATGAAATATATTTTTTAAAATCTTTTTACACTCTTTTCCCAGGGAGACTTTCAATTATATGTCAAGGTGACTATGCATTAGGGGAAGGTCAAAATCCAAACATTTTAAGAGATATTAGATATTGGCTCCAAACTTCTTCCATTCTCCAGAGGGAGGGAAAAAAGCCATCGTGGACCACAGGATCAGAGTTGGGGCTCATGGAAGTCAGATTGCAGATGGAGCTTTTGCCTTACTTCATCTCACAATAATGTTAGTGGGGCTACAGAACATTCCTGCAGTTACTACCGCAGACATTCATACTGAGAACAGATATGAGGGAATGTGTTCTCTTTCCAGGGTCCACAAGGGGGCGTAGTTTAAAGGGCAAGAACTTCCCAGCACCGTATTTTCTCCCCCTCACATCCGTCTTCATCTGGGAGATTTAACAGTTTATGTTAAAATTTCACAGGCGTGGGAAGAAACGAAAAGTCAATCACTCCAGCGGAAGTTCTAAGGAACCCCTTTCACTGGCCAGGGGTCTTAGAGAAGGTGGGGGTTCCTCCCAGGTTAACAGTCTCCTTCTTCCACACCCCTTCAGACTCCATATTTGGGTCCCCTTCCATGAGCACTCTCTCTTGGAAGCTGCTTTTCCTCCCCTAAACTCCATCTCTCTCTCTCAATTCCCTGACACTCAGTGTGGAAGCTGTCTTTCCTCTCCTGGATTCCATTCTTCTGGATTCTCTCACTCACTGTGAGAGGAGCTTTCCATCTCTGGTTTTCCCTCTCTGGGAATCCTTCTCACTCAGTGTGAGAGTGGCTTTTCTTCCACTCACTCAGTGTGAGAGTTAGCTGTTTTTTTCTCTCTCCTTCTCCTTTTTCTTTCTCTGCCTTAAATAAAATCACTTTCTACAAACACTTTGAGTCTGGCATTTACTTTTCCCAGCACACCGTGCTGTGGTCTCCTCTCTCATTCTTTAGAAGGAGATAGACCAAGAACCTGGAGAAACGTCCTCTCAGGGGAACTGAGGGCACCTCTGAACCCCTGAACCCCAATATAACAGGTAGATTTAGTAACTGGCAGAATCCTGCATTGGTTCCTGATATGACCACACTCTTCTATTTATCTCACAGAACATTACACTGGTTCATTACCAAATAGAATTTAGAAAATCTCACAATTCTCAAGAGCTTCCTCTGAAGTAGAAGGCCACTATAGGGGTATGTCAAATTGTAAAAATTTTAGAAGTAGAATGGTCAGAGACTTTCTGATCCCTTAACTGGGTAACCAGTGAGGCTTCTAGTTTTTAAAAGAAACAAGAAAAAGAGGGCTCTGTAGCAGGTGACCACTGAGCAAGCTGCCTTAACCCCTGGAACTTATGATCCAACAGACCTTGTGGTATGAGCAGTGTCTAGGTTAGATAAAGAGGTTCTATGGAATTTCTTCCAGGCCCTGATAGTTAAATCATGGTACAAATTCCTAGAGTTTTACAGCAAAGCCATGCCATATTCTGCTCATAACTAGTCTCCATTTGAAAAGTAGAAAATAGTAGAAACTCAATTTTGGATCATGGCATATCAAATAACTAAACTCTCCATCTGGACAGGTGTTACTGATCCATCAAATCATAACATTTAAGGTGCAGAGATGCATCTCACTGTATGACACCTGGCCCCAGCTGCTACAAAAGGCAAAAGATAAGCTTTGTAAGTACTTATGATGACATGGGGAGAGGAAGAAAAATGAAGGCCAGCAATATAGATGGGTCTGCATGGGAATGTGGAACCAGCTAGAAATCAATAGTTGCAGCATTATCTTTCTAGTTAGCATAACCATAAAATACAGAAATAAAAGAGTAGGCTCCCAGTTTAAAAAAACTTTCATGTCAGATGGCTGTTTATTTTATAGGAAGAAATACTCTGAGATACAAAACTACACTTATTCAGATGTACTGTGTAACGTGTTGGTCAAGAACACAAAGTGTGATAGCACAAGAAGTGGATTATAAAATGAGATTCACACATATATTCATTACTCAGTACCAACCTTTACACATAGTTCACAGGATAATCACTAGGCAAAGGCAGAGATCAAACTCCTTCTGAGTTCAACAAAGCTGGTCTAAATATCCAAAGTATCCATACTGCAAAATGCAAAGGACACTGCTAAGCTTCAGTTATGGCAGCATCCCAGGTCAAAACTGACCAGATACTTTGAGGCATGTTAATTACATTGAACTCCTTCCACAATGGAAAGAGTCTTGTGTTTGTCTTCCTGGGAGGAGATACATATTACATATTTATACCTCCTTCTCTGCCCACAAAATTTATGACAGCACTGTCATTTCCAGATTTACTTGATTCCTTAATAAACTACAGCAATATTACCGCTAACCAAGAAATTTATTTTATAGTGAAGAAAACATGGAAATGTGCTTACAACTGGAGTATTAGCTAGTCTTATATATGTACCAATTCCAGGAGGAGTTGGATTGATAGAACAATTGAATGGCCTATTGAAGCCTTTGTTATTTGTCAGCTAAGAAACAACACTGAAAAAATATGAGGCATTTTCCAATAGAATGTGAAAAATGTCTTAAATGTCTCAAGCCAGGAACCAATATATATGACATCATTCCCCGAAATTCAGAACTCATGGGTTTGACAACCAAAGGGTAGAGGCCAGAATGGCTCCTCTTACTTAAGTAATTTTTATTCCTTGCCTTGCAACCAACCTTGGGATCAGTGGATTTAGAGTACTTATTCCTCAAGAGACAAATGCTTGTACCAGGAGACACAATCAAGGATCCATTAAATTGGAAGTGAGAATATATCTATTATCTCTTGCTCTTGTAACAAACTATCACAAATTTAGTATCTTAAAACAACACAAATGTATTATTTTATAGTTCTATAGGTTAGATGTCTAACATAGATCTCATGTGGCTAAAATTAAGATGCCAATAGGGATGTATTCCTTTACAGATGCTTACAGAAGAATATTTTTCCTCAACTTTAACAATTTCCAGAGGCTACATGTATCCCTTCACTCATGGTTCCTTTTGTACGTTCTCTTTCTTTCTTTCTTTCTTCCTTCTTTCCTTCTTTCTTTCTTTCTTTTTTTTTTTTTTTTTTTTTTTTTTTTGACAAAGTCTCGCTCTTTTGCCCAGGCTGGAGTGCAATGGCATGATCTCAGCTCATGGCAACCTCCACCTACCAGGTTCAAGCAATTCTCCTGTCTCAATAGCTCCGAGTAGCTGGGATTACAGGTGTCTGCCACCATGCCTGGCGAGTTTTTATATTTTTAGTAGAGTTGGGGTTTTACCATGTTGGCCAGGCTGGTCTTAAACTCCTGACCTCAGGCCATACACCCTCCTCAGCCTCCCAAAGTGCTAGGATTACAGGTGTGAGCCACTACAGTCAGCCCCTTTTGTCCCTTTTCAAAATCAGCAATGCTATATCTCTCTAGCCACACTTTCATAGACACATTTCCCTCTGTCTCTCCTTTCTGCCTCCCTCTTCCACTTTCAGGAACCCTTGTGATAACACCGGATTCATCTCACTATCATAAAGTCAGATTATCATCCACTTTAATTCCATCTACAACCTCTCCTGTGTAATCTAACATATATGTCGATTCTGGAGATTGGGATATAGACGTCTTTGGGGGAGACATTATTCCACCAACTACAGTGTACCTTGGCTATTTGAGGCTCCTCATCCTCCTAATTGGTAGAAACTAAGGTCACTTAGTTAGAAGTGGTGATTAATCCTTTTTGTCAAGGAAAAATTGCACAATAGACTCAAGGATTACTATTTTGAAATACAGATAATTCACTAGATTAGCTTGTGGTACTTCCATGCTCCAAAAATAATGGAGAAGTGCAGGAACAAATAAATACAGGACCACTAAGGACGTGGATCTTCTGTGAATAAAAGTTTTAATCATTCCACCAGATTGAAGATCCAACCAGTCAACATGCTAGTAGACAGTACAAGACATACAGAAGTGGTCACGGAAGCAAAGAGCTATTATTGACTTAATCCTTGGGACAAACTACATTAAGAGTAGACAATAGCAGCTATGTTTTATGTAAATTGATCATTTGTTCCTCTCCCCCTTTTTTCTTCTATTATATCTAAAGGGCACAGGTGGCCTTAATATATACATTTAATAAAAGATGAGATGAAGACTTGTGATATCATTCTGGATGACATAACTGTGTTTTCTTCTTGTTAAATAAGAATGGTGGCTGACAGACAAAAGGAGTAGGTATTTTCCATTTGTCTTCGATAGCCACTTTTCGCCTTTCTGCAACCTACTCTGTGTTCTGAGAGGTGACATCTATGAATTGCCTCATCTAGGCTCCCTTGATATTTGAGTCCAGACAATGAGAGGCACCATCAGGAGATAAGAGAACAGGAGGAAAGACAGGATAGAATATTTACTCCCTAATTCTTCCCCAGCAAGTTTGTGACCATGGCTACATTCATCAGGCTATGACCACAGATGTCAATAAAACTGCATAAACTCTCTACCACAGTGCCTGCTATTACTGGTTTTAATAACTGTTTCCTCCCCTTACTCATTCAGGTTCAAAGATGGGAACAGCTTTGAGCTGTTGCTAGTCCCTTTGCATTTTAGCACCCCTTGTGATTTTCCTAATCTTACCCACCCCTGTAATGAGATAGTATCTTCATTTAACTCTTTCTAGCTATTCTTTTACTATACCATCTGTTTCCTGCCTGAACCCTAAGTGAGACATGTGAAAAATGCCTATTTTGATGCTGTAAGCCAACCCATATAGACCTATCTTTTGATCTCTTTTATCTCTCTTTCATTCTTTTTCTTATTAGTGACCTTTCTTCTGTTCTAGCTCCTGTTCCTGCCCGTTCTCTCCTTCAGCTATCTTCACATAACATCTAGCAACCACGGGCCACTGTTTTTTCTTCTTTCTTTTGCATAACATAAAAATAAAAGTAGGGCCGGGCGCGGTGGCTCAAGCCTGTAATCCCAGCACTTTGGGAGGCCGAGGCGGGTGGATCACGAGGTCAACAGATCGAGACCATCTTGGTCAACATGGTGAAACCCCGTCTCTACTAAAATTACAAAAAATTAGCTGGGCACGGTGGCGCGTGCCTGTAATCCCAGCTACTCGGGAGGCTGAGGCAGGAGAATTGCCTGAACCCAGGAGGCGGAGGTTGCAGTGAGCCGAGATTGCGCCATTGCACTCCAGCCTGGGTAACAAGAGTGAAACTCCGTCTCAAAATAAATAAATAAATAAATAAATAAAAGTAAAGGATTCTTCTTCATCTGTAAATAGCAGAATGCAGCATTTTTAAGATAACAGTTGGGGATTATTTCCATTACTGTCTGAATCCTCATTTTCCTCATTTTACTATAATGAAGCAAGGTTTCTGGAACCCTAGCACTAGTCAAGAAGGAACAAATCGACTACAGCCTATCTCTCCCGTTATTATAACTGAATCCTCTCAACAAAATACAAAAAGGAACTAACTAGCTGATGACTCTGAAAAGTTAACCAAAACAGGCCTACTGAGGAAGGAAATCAGTGCTTGAAGACTGATCTATAACAGGGCAAAGTTTCTGGCCCTGGCTTCCTCTGTTATTTCAACTTGAACCCAAGAAGAGTCCCAATGCAATCTCATATGCAGTGGAACAGGGGCAGTAAAAACACAAAGAGAAGCCCTGTCTTTCTGTCCGGAAGACTGGGGACAGAGGCCCTTGTGAACCAGAGTGTATGGGGTGAAGTGCCATTTTACTTTACTTTTGCACTGTTCCAAAGGCAAGTATCCAGTGTGGTGATAGCTACATAGGCACCTAAATCCTGAGAGAAAATCCATCTTTCTGACCAGAGAAAAGACCAGAAAAAGAGGCTTCCTTAGTCTGAAGAATGTGGAAAGGATTCTTGTTTCCCCCCCCCCCCTTTCTTTCCTCTCACTTTTTTCCAAAGAGATCTGGATGGTGGGTGAAACACACGTGGTTGACCCTCTGAGAGAAATCCCATCTTTCTAAACTGAGGACTGGGAAAATACATCCTGGGATTATATGGGACATTCCAAAGAGGAATAGTAAGTGAAAGGGATTTGCTCCTCTGCTTTGAAATGACAAAAGTCCTAGGCTTTTCTCCAAGCTATGGATGTATAACACACTACAAAAAGTAGCATAGCTAGAGCTTTAATACCCGAACTGACATTGAAACTACTACCCTTAAAAGACCAAACTTGTAATCTAAATGCAACATGATGGATTGTCTGTAACATAATGCAACATTCTCTGGAGAATTTTAAGAAAAACTAGAGTCTTAAAACATAATACTCAAAATATCTAGGGAGTAATTCAAAGTTATTCAACATTAAGTGAAACATAATATGTGATTAATTCTAAAGGGAAAGAACAGTAAACAGATGTCAACTTCAAGAAGATCAGACAAAATCTTTAGATCAGCTATAATATTCATGTTCTGTAAGACAAAGGTAAATACTTTAAATGGATGGAAAGATAGAAGTCCCCTCAGCAGAGAAATAGTATTGTAAACACTATGTTTTAAGAAGCAAAATGGAAAGATCAGAACTAAAAATAAGGTACCTAAGTAAAACACCAGCAAAATAAAATTAAAATTTCCATATATAGAAAGTAATAGAATAGATATGAGAGAGGAAAAAGTTGGTGGACCTGAAGATAGGTCAATAGAAATTATCCAGTCTGAATAAACATTAAAAAAAAATAATGGAAACAGAAACTCAGGAATGTGTGGGACAATCATGAATAATGCTTTATATTGTGTCATCAAAATTCTAAAGAGAGAAGAAAACATGTGCAGAAAAATTATTTGTAAAATAACCCTAACTAAACTACATTAATTTTAGAATATTTTCATTACCCAAAAAGAGAATGTAAGTACCCTTTCATAGTCACTCTGTTTCTCCCAGTCCCCTCAGCATTAAGTAACTACGAATCTCTCTGTCTCTATAGATTTGCCTGTTCCAGACATTTAACATAAATTGAATGGTTCAATGTGTTGTCTTGAGTGACTGACTTTCACTCAGCATAATGTTTTCAAGGTTCATCCATGTGGTACCACATATCGGTACTTCATTTTTTTGATACAAAACTAATAATCCATTGTATAGATATACCAAATTTTATGTATCCACTCAGCAGTTGATAGACATTTGGCTTGTTTCAACTTTTTAATTATGAATAATGTTGCTATAAATATTCATGTATAAGTTATTGACATTGCTATATGTTTTCATTTCTGTCGGATATAGACCTAATTGTGGAATTACTGAGTCATACGGTTATTCTGTATTTAATATTTGAGGAAATAGAAAACATTTTTCCAAAGAAGCTATACATTTCCAAACAAAAGCATTTCTCCACATCTTTGCTAATACTTGTTATCTGTCTTTTTATTATAGCTATCTTAAATATAGCTTAGTGAGGTGAAGTGGTATCTCGTTGTGGTGGTCATCTGATTTTTGACAAAGGTGTGAAGGCAAGTTAATTTAAAAAATACTGGGGCCAGGCATAGTGGCTCATGCCTATAATCCCAGCACTTTAAGAGGCTGAGGTGGGTGGATCACCTGAGGTCAGGAGTTCAAGACCAGCCTGGCCAATATAGTGAAACCCCATCTCTACTAAAATTATGCACGCGTGCGTGGGGGCACACACACACACAAAATAGCTGGGTGTGGTGGCATATGTCTGTAGTCTCAGCTACTTGAGAGGTTGAAGCAGGAGAACCCAGGAGGCTGAGGTTGCGGTGAGCCAAGATTGCGCCGTTGCATTCAGCCTGGGCAACAGAGGGAAACTCCATCTCAAAACAAACAAGCATATATATTTGCACACACACATACACACAAATAAATATCCGTACATTTATATTGTAGGATTACCTTATAATTTAATTAAGAAATGTACATAAAACATTTAGTACAATCTACTAATACATGCTGAAAAATGGTAGTTTTAAGGATTGCTGCAATATAATTACATATATTGCTGAAAATAACTACAATAAACTAGAAAAGAGACAAAAAATAAAAGAATTGAGAACTCAGAAGTAGAAAATGCAATTAAAAAAAGATGTGCACAAGTTACTCGGACATTTTAACCATTTGGGGGGTAATGGTAATGTCATGTCTGTGTCAGGAACTCATTAAAATATAAACAAAAGGCAACAAGCCTCCTTATTGTCTCAGCAGAAATCTGCTGAGAAACCAGAAAACAAAATGCCCTTAAGATTGTGTAAAGTTATCGGATCACTATCAGTCAGGTCATCTCAAAATAGCCAGGAGAATCACTAAGATTTATAAGTATAAACTGATGCAATTTCCCTCTTCTCTACAGTCAGTCCCAACTACAATTGGTAAGATCAATTTTAAGGAAAAAATCCTTCAACTATCCAGGACAAGTTAGTGTTAAACCATTCATTTTCACTGTGAGAAAAAAAGAATGAATCATTCTATGCAACTGACTTCATTTTTTTTTCTGCATATATCATCAGTCCCAGTTATCATTGTCGCTTTCACAGATCCTCATGAATACTTGTATTTTTATATCGTTTTAGTTAGTTAGTCTAGCTCCCTTGTATTTGACTGAAGGATAGAAACTTTATCATTCATATCTGCAATTTGATCACTTAACACAATGCCTTGCAAATAATAATGAATATTCATAAAATAATGATTTATGAGCTGGGTGTGGTGGTATTTGTCTGTAGTACCAGCCATTCAGGATGCTGAAGCAGAAGAGTAGCTTTAGCCCAGTATTCAAGGCTGCAGTGAGCTGTGATCGTGCCACTGCGCTCTAGGCTGAACAACAGATTGAGACATTGTCTCTCAAAAAAAGAAAAAGAATATATTATGGAGTCTGCTTTACATACATAAAGCAATTTCCATCTTTGATAATAATAGTTGTTCAGCCTAACTCTTAAGTACTGACCATGAACCAGATACTCCTCTGAATATTTGACATAACATTAACTCATTAAATACAATTTTCACTACTTGAGTAATACTGTTTTCTCTTCTTTCCAAATAAAAGGTATTAGCAAATGTTTAAACAAATGGCCATTTAATTTTACTTGTTCATAGAGATAACAAAAAGAGTTTGCAATTTTTTTTAAATTTTCTTTGGTATGTTCAAGCTGCTATAACAAAATACTGTAGACCAGGTGGCTTAAACAATATTTATTTCTTACAGTTCTGAAGGCTGAAAATCAAAGATTAAAGTACTCGCAGACTTGGTATCTGACAAGGGTCTTCTTGCTGTGTCCTCACATGGCAGAAGGGAAAAACATAGCTCTCTGGGGAGTTCCCTTTTATAAGGGAACCAGTGCGTTTTATGAGGACTCTACCCCTGTGACCTATTTACCCCCCACAAAGGTCCCACTTCCTAATGATGTCCCATTGGGGGATAGGATCTCAACATATAAATTTTGAGGAGACACATTTAGTTTATAACAATAAATATCCTTGAAGCAAAACATGCATTATGGACTTATTTTTCTTATGATACCAGTTCTATTACCCAATTTCTTTCTACTCTGCAACTAGAGGTACTAGCAGAGCTACAGTCCTAAAGCTGACATCCTTTCATCAGGATTCAATAATGCAAGGGGTGTTAACAGGATACCAGTTTTACTACAGTAAACACAGGACACCAATTTTACTATGGGGGCATAGTAAATAGACTGGTTCTTGGACATTTTAAAAGTTCAGCTATGTGTTTAAATGAGATTTTAGAAACAAATTAGTTTCTTGAATAAGTCCAAATAATCTATAGAAGTATGAAAAGCATTTACAGGCTTAGTTCCACACACATCATTGAGAAGAGAGTCAGTCTCTTTTTTCTTACCATGAAGAAACTCACTGACTTTAGGCAAAGTCTTAGAAACTGGACTACTTTTGAAGATGAAGTCTTGCTTGTTCTATTTGTCTCACAACAGCATTCTCTCCCGCTTGTATCATCTTTTGTTCTTTAATTGGTGCTGTAGCTGTTGTACTTTCTGCTTTCAAATATCATCCAAATATGGAGATACTATATAATAATGTTTTATACTTAACTATTGAAAAGTTTTGTTGTTCTCATCTCTTACATCTGTATATCTTTGTCTTTTACCCTTTCTCTTTGTAAGAGCATAATCCATCTAATGCCAGAAGTCTACCAACTGCTAACAGAGAAGAAATTTATAATCTGCTGAGATTTGGGGGTTGTTTGTTACTACAATATGAGGCTATCCAATCTGGACTAGTATAGAACTTACCTACAGAAGAAGATAGTTATAAATGAGTCAGGAAAAAAAATGACTTAGAGCCATTCTAAGGAAATGATTTTCTGATCTGTTCTAATATCAGTTCTGATCAATTCTTCTAAGCAATGGATTTTCCGGATGTCTATTAAACCTAGTAAAGCGTTTAAGAAAATGACACAAAGTCAGAGATTTGCTTTAAATATGTCAGGAAATAAGTTGAAACAGATGAAGTAAGTGTGCTGAAATCCTGATAATCGTTAAATCCAGGTGACGACTATTCCTTCTACTTTTAAATATGTAACATTTTTATAAAAGAAAATATGAGATGAATCCTCAGAAAGATATGACTGAAATATAATTGATAAAAAAAAGTTGTAATATGTTTATTTTGATTGGTATGAAATAATGAAACTTACAATAATGAATAAAAACTGTACTAAAAAAGATTTACCAGGGTTATTTCACAGCTGTATGAAACATATATTACAGCTGTATTTCACAGCTGTATGAAACATATATTGCATATAATTCCTTTGTCTTTATTGACCTAAATAAAATATACTTCAATATAATTTATCAGTTAATTTTATAATTATTAATTTGGCATATTGATATTGTTAATAAGCAGCTATTCTAGTGACCGGAATTTTTTTTTAAATAAATGTATTAATATTGTATCATAGTCAAAACAGTCCAGACCTTGGAATAAGAAAGACTAGAATGGCCAACAAATATTTATTATGATCTCATTTGAAATTCACTGAAGAGATAGCTATGAACAAGACTAAGTACACGCTCTTAAAAAATTAACATTCCAATGATTTGCTTCTCTTATTTTGCCAACTAAAACATTCCGTAACCTAGAAAAAAATAGTTGAGTTTCACTGGGAATCAGTATCCTACCTAAAAAATTAGGTTAATCCTGGTTACTTTATAGAATGGTAGAAGTTAAAAGTGTTATAGTATGAAGCACATACCAGAGAGCCTGGAACACACCAAAACTATTTTTACCTTGTAATTTACAGATAATTCTTCTGTGAGTTTCGTGAGCATGAAAAAGTATTCTGAATCTTACTGTTTCTTGCTGAACTGACAAAACGAAGTTTCTGGTCCAACAAGTTGAGAAGATATGTTTTTTTAGATCCTGCTCAAGTTTCTAAGACTTTGCCTAAAGTAAATAAGTAGTTGCTACTTCTTAATTTTTTTTAATTAAAAGTTCTAAGTGCAGGTATAGTAAACATCAGAAAATTAAAATTTATCTTCATGCTCAGCCATTAATGTCTCGTTATGAGCTAGTAATTAGTGAAGTCTTTTGTGCCTTTATTTAGTTAGAGTGACAGGTAAACTTTAATTCAATTACCATGTTATCTTGGCTACTTATGCTGTATCCTCAGAGGAAAGTTTTCTATTGAAAAATTACATGAATGGTTTGTTTTCATTTGTTTGAAATTGTTGAAGAATTTACTTGGTTTTTGGATGTACATAATTGCCTTTCTTTAACCACTAGTTTCTGGTGGCAGTTTCAAAATAATCATTTCACATAAATTTTTCATATAAACAGTGCCTAAAATAGGAATGAACAGCAAAATAATAATTAACCAAAGGTTTCTTCAAATATTGTCAAATTTATGAATAGTTAGATGTATCCAAATGACTCATTAAGGATTTTAGATCTAGTTTCATTTAATTCAATTACATCTTATTTTATTTTAAGTAGCTCTTAAGATTTTCATAAATTGCCACACACACACACACAAAAATGGTACCATGTTTTGCTTGTCAAACTAATATAGAAGGGAGGCAGAAAGTGCTGGGTAGAGAAGTGTGGGTCCCTGGCAAGGGCTTCACCCCCGAGCCTGTGCCCACAGACCTAGGTGAGGACAAGCATTTCAGTTTCCCTGCCCACATGATGCATTTCTCAAGACCACCCTGGCCGGCCACTCGCCCGCCTTGTGCCTATAAAAACCCCAAGACCCTAGCAGGCCCACACACAAGCAGCTGGATGTGAAGAGGAACACATGTGTGAAAGAAGACACAGCTACTGACGTCAGGGAGAACAGCCTGGGAGAAGAGCACACCAACAGAAGCTGGCAGGTGGGCAAGCCATCAACCAGAGGAACAACACAGAGTTTGGCAGGGGAGGTCAGAGAAGAGCCCAGGTCACTCAGCAGCCCAACTCCAGGGTAAAACCATCTCCCTTCTGTCTCCCCCATCTGCTGAGAGCTACTTCCATTCAACAAAACCTTGCACACAAAGCCCACGTGTGATCCGAATCTTCCAGTACACCAAGGCAAGAACCGCAGGATGCAGAAAGCACTCTGTCCTTGCCATAGGGCAGAGGTCTAATTGAGTTGATTAACACAAGCCGCCTACAGACAGTCAAACTAAAAGAGCACCCTGTAAAATGTGCCCACGTGGGCTTCATCTGTAAACATTCACCCTTAGACACTGCTGTGGGGTTGGAGCCCCACAGCCTGCCTGCCCATCTGCCTGCTCCCTCTAGGGGTTTTGAGCAGCCAGGCACCAAAGAAGTGAGCCACATCCCCATTGCCGGTCCTGGCAGGGGAACAAAGTAACATTTCCCACTTCAAAGCCAAGGCAATCTTCTATTTTTTTATAAAAGGATATTCAGATATTTTTGCTAAATATATTAACTGGGTTGAAACATGAGTTGCATCTTTATCATTTTCTACAAATATAGTAGAACCAGATGGATAATTATTTAATTCTACTATTCGTTAAGTATAAAATTAAGAAGAAATGTATCCTCAAACCCTGACCATCAACTTTGGAAACTGAGTTTCAGAAATACTGGTACACTAGCACAAAAATTTATTTTAGATACTAATTGTAACATTACTAGTAATTATGAAAAAATGGAAACAACCTAAGTATCTATCAATAGGTTAGGGATTAAATAAATAATAATCTATCCATATTATAAAATACAGAAGCCAAAAAATAAAGTAAAATACAGATGCCTCTTTTTTACCCAAAGCCTATGTGTATCTATATATTTTTTGTGCTTGCATCTTTAAATGTTACTGAGTCATAATTAATTGACACATACAAAATTATACTGATTTAACGTATCCATTTTGATTAGTTTGGAAACACACATATTTTTATCACTATCAAGGCACTGAATACATCCAAACACTTCCAAAATTTCTTTAGGTTATTTTGTGCCTTTGTTTTTGTCTGTTTGCTTATGCTAAGAACACTTAACATAAGATCTATCCTCTGAATATCTTGAAGTCCACAATACTTCACTGTTAGAGGTACCACCATGTACAGCAAGTCTTTCAGAACTCATTCATCTTGCATAACTGTAACTTTATACTCCTTGAGCAACAATTCCTTATATGTCCCTTCCCCCATCCTCTAGCAGCCACTATTCTGTTCTCTGCTTCTATGCATTTGATTGTTTTAGATACATCATGTAAATAGAATCATACTGATACAGGATGAGGGCAGGGAAGTAATGGGTAGAGATGGGTGGGGTCCCTGTCAAGGGATCCACCCTTGGACTTGCACCATGGACCTAAGTGAGAACAGGCAATCCTGTTTTCACCATCCTATGTTGCATTTTCCAAGACTGCTCTGGCCTGCCACATCCCCCATTCTGTGTCCATATAAACCCAAGACCTTAGCGGGTACACACACAAGTGACTGAACATTGAGACTAGCAGACCAGCCTACCAGCAAGGGTAGAATGACACAGCAGAAAAAGAGAGATGAGAAGGTACATCTGGAGGCCGAAAAAGTAGTCAGGGGCAGTCAGAGAAGAGTCCAGTGGCTGGGCCACTATGCTATAGGGGACCACCTTTGCTCTCCATCCCCTTTTCTAGCTCCCCACCCATCTCACTGAGAGTCACCTCCACTACTCAATAAAACCTTGCACTCCTCTTTCTAGAACACATGTGATCCTATTGTTTCAGGGCACTGGAAAAGAGCTCCAGATACAGAAAGCTGTCACACTGGCCCTCTGCCCTTAAAATAAGGCAGAGTATCCATTAAGCTGTTAAAACACAAGCTGTCTGCAGACGACACATCTGAAAGAGCTTTGTAACATGCCCCCACTTGGGCTTCTGGAGTCTCAGACACCTAACCCTAGAAGCTGCTTTGGGGCCAGGTTGGAGCCCAGAAGCACTTACCCTGGCCTCTGCACCTGCCCATCTGCATGTTCCCTCTAGCTGCAGTGACCAAGCAGGCCAGCCACAACCTTGTCACACGTCCTGTGTTGGTAAACAGCGAACTCTCCCATTTCAGTACATTATTTATCCTTTTGTTACTGGCTTATTTCATTGAGCTTACTGTCCTCTAGGTCCACCCATACTGTTGCAAGCAGAACAATTCTCTTCTTCTTTATGGCTGAATAATACATCATTGCATATATATTCCACACTCCATTTATCTATTCATCTGTTGTGTCTGCATCTTGGCTATTGTGAATGGGGGGAACAGGGGGAATGCAGATATTTCTTTGAGATATTAATTTCAATTATATTTTATATATACCAAGAAGTGAGATTGCTGGATTATATGAGAGTTGTATTTTCTGTAGTGGCTGCACCATTTGACATGTCCATCCAAGGTAAACAAGTGTTTCCTTTTCTCTGCACCCTTGCCAACACTCGTTATCTTTTATCTTTTTGCTAATAGACAACTAAAAGGTGTATCTGAGAAAGTTCACAGATATCAGGAAAAAAAGCAGATCCGCACACGCAGTGAAAATCAGCATTGAGGGCAACAAAATGCCATTGTGACTTTGCCTGGAATGTGTCCCCATCTCTGCTCTAAGAAATGCGCAGTGGACTCTGGAGAAAGAAGACATTTTAAACATTTTTTAGTGTGTCTGTAAATGGTTCAGCCTGTATCAGATGTTGTCATAGGCCTCGCATTTCTGTTATATTTAAAACTGTTTGTTGTGTACTTTGTACAGAGGAATACTAGTCATACTTCTATAAACTTTACACAATAAAATTTCATTCTGGTTAAAAAAAAAAAATGAGCTATCACCATAGCTCACTGTGGTTTTGATCTGCATTCCCCTATTGATTCATGATGTTGAGCATCTTTCCATATAGCTGGAAGACGCCTGTATGTCTTCTTTAGAAAAATGTCATCTACTTTTAACCAACTTTATATTAATGATCATTTGTTATTGTAAATCAAATAGCAGGTTTGTTGTTTCTCACCTTTGTATTTCACAACAAATAGATTTTTAAACTTTTTCAGAAAGTATTCTAAGTATGTATACTACCTGAGATATAAGGTGTTAGATCAGTTACGAAATATGAGAAATCCGTATGTAATGCTATCAAAAGAGTGCCAAGAAACAAATTTTAATGAAAAGAGAAAGCTGAAGAATTATAAATGTTTTATTACACAATTTATCCAAGAAGATAGCTATGCATACATATTATGTAAATACACAAAAATTGACTCTAAGGATACATATCAAGCTGCTAATTATGCCTGTCTCTGAGCTAGTCAATAGATGATGGACTGATTAAGAGTCAGATAAGGAGGATGGAATGGGGATGACAAGGTACTTTCACATTTCTCTTTATATATATATATATTTTTTTTTATTGTTTTAACCTTTTACAATGATTGCATATATGATTTAAATGGTAAAGAAAATTAAAAAGAAACATATATAACCAACTAGAACTAGAAATGGAAAAAGAAAGAATGCGTCTAGGCTGGAATCTAGACCTGGTAGCTGGTCCAGAAATACACTTTATATGGGTAGACTTTAGAAGCTGCAATCTTAATTGAAATGGAAGCCTGAAGCTGTTTTTGCACATAATATACACAAGATTGAAAAATATCTTGGCTTTTACGTAAAAACAATCAGGACAACAACTACAATTAGGGGGAGAGTTTGAATGAGGCTACTCTTGAAGAGTATCAAAAATAAGGTAGCAAACAAAGGAAAATACAGAGTTAAGAGGACTTGGATGAACTGTTACCTGAAAACTACGCCTGTGTGAATGACAGGGGAGTTACCATGGAGAAGTTAGTCCAAATCATATATTGCTGTGGCTGCATCCTTCAGACTGAACACATAGGTGGGCGGGCAGGGAGAGAAGGATTGGTGGAGTGCTTGCTTTATTACACACAGCATCCTTTAGTCACTGTTGATTCAAAAAACTACAAGGTATAAAGCGCTGCACTAGAGAAAACTGCCGACCCAGTGTCAGATTACCCAGCACTACTGGAATCTCTCTGAGCCCCTAGCTTTCTACGTAGAAAATGAAGAAAACAATCCTGTGCAACAGTGCAAAACCCTGTATCTAAAAAAGAAAAAAAAGAAGAAAACAAGACTTGCCTCACAGTATCACAGTATTGCTCTGAATGTCAAAGGACATAAGGTATATGAAAGTGTTTGGGAAATTACACATTGCCACCCGAAGTTTATCTATTAATTAAAAGGAACAGAAATAAAGTGCTTTAGATGTCAATATAAAATCTACTCAAATTCTGAAAAATATAGGGTCTAAGTGAAACATGAAACTCTACATAAAATTTTGTTTACCTCTTTGGGCTTGCAAATTAATTTTTCACAACGTGTAATATAAAAACAAACAAAATAGAATGTTGAACAATGTTGTGATAATTCTATTGGATTTAATTAGCCCTCCACTTTTTATTACTGAAGATTTTCTCTTTTCAACTGGAAAATAGTAATACGCATAGAAACACTAGATGCCCGCCTTAATTATCCTTACTCTAATGCTCATTAGATTATCAAGAATTTACTAGCAGTTTTGTAGCCTTCAATATCATAGAAATTGCGATTGTTAATTTTAGGCGTTAACTTGACTGCAGTAAGTTATGCTCAGATAGCTGGTAAAGCATTATTTCTGGATGTGTCTGTGAGGACATTTCTGAAACAGAATGGTTTTTAAATCAGTGGACTGAATAAGGAAGATCTGCTCTCTCCCAATGTAGGGGGCACCATTCATATTTGAAGGCCCCTGTTTGAGAACACAGGTGGAATTAAAAGGCAGTGGAAAAGGGAATCTCTCTCTCTCTCTCTCTCTCTCTCTCTCTCTCCTCTATAGCTGAAACAGCCTACTTCTTTTGCTTTTGAAAATAATCAGAACTCCCAGTGTTCCAGCCTTTGGACTCTGGGACTTGCCCTACTGGGCCCCTAAAATCTCAGGCCACCAGTCTCAAACAGAGTTAGAGCACAAGCTTCCCTGGTTTTAAGATCTTCAGACTTGGACTGAAGTATGCTACCAGCTTCCCTGGTTCTCTCTCTCTCTTGCAGATAGCCTGTCAGGAAACTTCTCATCTTCCATAGTTGTGTGAGATAATTCCTTTAATAAATCATCTATCTATCTATATGTATATATCCTATTGGTTCTGTGTCTCTGGAGAATCTTGATTAATACAATAGTTAACTAACAACAACATGAAAATAAGATGACTCTATAAGTGGTAAAAAAAAGGTTCCTCTGTACCTTTATTAGAGAGTAAACTAATTTTTCTAAAGAAAATGTTACTTTTTGGAAAATAATACTGTGTCTTATTTTAGTGACAAGAATCATGTAAAAGATTGAAAGTACACATACTAAATGTCCCTTAAAATATTTTCAGTTATAGCGTTAAACAATATATATAGTTATTAAACAAAATAAAATTCAAAGTAAAAACATCTTCACATCAAGTATTCAGCTACATTTTTGAAAAAAATTTGAAAAGCAGTTCATTGTGGATCATTTGTCTTGTAAAATTTACTGAGTGTTTACCATTTCAAGCACTGTGTTTTCTTCTCTACTGTGGATTATATCATTTAATCTCACAGCATTCTTGTAAAATAAATTCTACTTTATCAATTCTAGTTAATAAATTTTTTTTCTTTTTTTGAGACAGAGTTTCACTCTTGTTACCCAGGCTGGAGTGCAATGGCACAATCTTGGCTCACCGCAACCTCCACCTCCTGGGTTCAAGCAATTCTCCTGCCTTAGCCTCCCAAGTAGCTGGGACTACAGGCACGCACCACCATGTCCAGCTAATTTTTGTATTTTTAGTAGAGACGGGGTGTCACCATGTTGACCAGGATGGTCTCGATCTCTTGACCTCATGATCCAACCGCCTCGACCTCCCAAAGTGCTGGGATTACAGGTGTGAGCCACCATGCCCGGCCCTATTTTATAAATTTTTAAAAACTCTGTTGGAAGGCAGTTTGGTAGTATCTATTGAAAGTTTTGAACAATATTTATCCTTTAGCCCATAAATTCTACTTCTGGCATTTTATTTTAGAAATACACATACCCATATATGGAATGAAGTATGTAGGGAGCTACTTACCGCAGCTTTGTTTATAATAGCAAATGATTGAAAACAATCCAAGTGCACATCAAGAGAAAAATGGCAACATAAACAATAAATTTATTGCAATTGTCTAATGCTATTTAACAATCTACCTGAAAGCATAGTGACTTGAAACAATTACTTATTTTTTTTTTAAATGAATCTGCCATTTGGGTAGGTCTCAGCAAGGACAAGTCATTGTTGCTGGATGCAACATCATCTGAAATTAGTCAGCTAGGATCTGGAGTAGCTGCTTTCAATTTGACTCATTCAAACACCTGGCAAGTAGGTGCTGCCTAACAGAGGTTGAGATGAAGTCTCTGGGCCATGAACCATAGTTCCTCCACACCTTGAGTGCTTGGGCTTCTTTAAAATGTGTTAACTGGGTTCAAATCAAGCATCTTGCAAAAAACAGAAGCAAACTAAAACTCTCTGTATGATCTAACCTGCAAAGTCTATAATATCACTTCCATCTTAGTCAGAAATCCTCACATATACAATCTGTCACATTTTCTGAACTATAGTAAGTAAAAATGAGACTTCTAGATCTGCAAGTTTGGCTAGATAGCTTTAGTATAAAACAGAAAGAAAAAAGAAGCATTTGCATTAAGAAGTCCAAAATATTATATAAATGTTTATGTTTTAAGTGAAATGGGAAGTAGTAATTGGGAGTAGTGGTAAAAGCAAGATTTTTCATTTTATATATTTTCATATTGTTTTGATTCTTGAATTGTTTGTATGGAATATTGGAAACTTCAAAATGTGTGTTTGTGTGTATCTATTGAAAGTTTTAAACCATATTTATCCTTTAGCCCATAAATTCTACTTCTGGCATTTTATTTTAGAAATACACATACTCATATATGGAACGTGTGTATGTGTGTGTGTGTGTGTGTGTGTGTGCGCGCGCGCACGCGCGCATCCAGAGAAGTTAAACAGCCTACATACTATCACCCAGGCAGTAATTCACAGAGCAGGGAATTAAAGCCTGCTAGTTCTAACTTTGAAGGCTGCAGTCTTAACCACATTGTGATACTGGCTTCTGATCTAGTATCAAACTCTTTCCTCATATCAAGGCAGCGGTACTGCATTACAACTCCTCGAAGACACGGTGGACTAGGTCCCTCCTTTCCCACAGGGAATGGCCTTCAGTGCTCAGGACCTTACTGGTTGCTATGTATCTGCCTGGTGCAGGTTATTTTTACAACTGAATATAACAGATTGTTTTGATAATGTGATTTTTAATTTATCTTATTAATTTTAAAAGAGAACTGAAACCTAAGAAGTATTTTTATGTTTCCAGAGTTTTCAATAGACACATACGATTTTCTCCTTAGAACATATGTAAAGAAATGAGCAATGTCTACTTTACACATCTCATCTGGATTGTCTAAAAATCCCATAATCCACAACAGTTTGTTGTCAGCATCATTTATTTTTCAGAGAGAGCAAAAATGAATCATCTCAATATATTCAGAAACATCAAAAGTAAAGACTGATTACCGCAAATGTTTAGAATGTTAGGTCGGTATTTTCTCCCAAACTTCTATTTCTACCAAATCTCACCCACTGGTGTCTTGTGTTATGGAAAAACACATGGAAGAGAATAACTTATATGTTGTTTGGGATAGATCACAGCACCACCATGGACTTGTGATCTTAGAATGTGGCACGAACTGTGGCAGCAAATAGGATAAAATTAAGGTGAAATTAACTAGTACCTTCATTCTGGCAGGTCTGCTCTCTTGGTTCTTTGAATGATGATGAGCTCTCCAAAACACATTTGTGCTGTACAAAGTCCTGGTAAGTCTCTTTGTATTTTGATGCATTGTGTCAGAACACATATGATAGTATTTGCGGAATTTTTGGAGGTAAGAAAAAGAGCCACTGATGAAGGCTTGGGTTCGTCTTAATTTCAGCACTGAGAATGATAACACACACTATCCTACTTGTTTTACCAAGCTAAATGCGAGGCTCAAAAGTAGTTTGTAACCTGAATGACAATAAGTTTTTGTTATTATCAAATTAAGAAAAAAACAAGTCAAGTAGTGGCTGATTCCTTGGAGTTATTTTGCTTGAATCAGAACTTCGACAATGACACAGAATGAATGAAGCAAAATTATGCATTTTTTTACAAAGGAAAAGAGAAAATTCAACTTCCATGATGAGTGCATCTTGGATTAATCATTTTTTGCTTTAGAACCTACTACAGAGTCAAATAAGAGAGAGATGTTGATGATGGAATGACTATAAAGCCTGCATACATGGGCCTTGTCAGTATTGTTACTATTGTTCTCTCCAAATTGTTGAGACACTGAAAACAAAAAAATAAAATAGAGAAGTGCCTGTGTTCTGCTTGTTACATTTATTTAATTTCCTCATGTACATGTACTCTTTTCTGCAAGTCTCCCTTAAATGACGTACTTAGAGTAAGAGAAGGAGCCATTATTGTGGGCAAATAGCTCTTTAAGGGAGCCAGATGAAGTAGTCTCACTAAACAAGTGAAACTATCCAAGTATCCAAAATTCACTATTTCCCTGGAGAGTTACCAAGAGACAATAATGTCATAATAAATTCCTAACATCCAAACCACTGTAAAGGAGAACAAAAAGCATGACTTTGACTATGCACTTTGAAAATGTTTAACTACCACTTTATCTCAATGCTACAAAAGGGGCCTTTGGATAATTTTAGAAAGAATCTAAGTTGGCTTAATTTAATCTTTAGAAAAAAATTTTTTAATCCTGTGAAAGCTAAGAAACTGTATATGACAGAGTCCTATTGAAAAAAAGACAAACCTTCTATCTTAGGTGCAAAACACTCATAAATCACAGATTAGATCTTTAATTAGAAGATATACTAATAAATGCTCTTCAATAAGGAAAAAAGGCTTACTCAGTTTAAAAGAAATAAAGGATTAAGGTAATACGATACATCAGGCACTCAAATTATTAGAAAATTGTTTTAGGTTTTCTATTAAGAAACAATTAGACATTTATTCTGCTTAGCACAAAATGACCTTATCTTTGCTGATACAAATCACTATTTTCAATACAATCTCTTTAACCAAATTCACAAATGACTTGCAATTTGTTTACAAACTAATCATAGAAATTTCAAATTTTTGTCTCGCATACCTCAAAAAGACCATGCAGTGTCGCTGCATGAGCTGCTTCAGGAAGAAACAGAATTTTTTATTTCACTGCCTTGTACACTTCCGCTGAAAATGATCAAGGTGAGAAAAACGCAGACAAGCAAACAGGTTTAGAAAAAACACATGAAAAGGAATGTAAAGTAAGCAGAAGCCTTGAGAGTCACATTTTGTTGGAAATGCCTTTGGAATATTTTGTATTTCTTTTTTTTCTCCAGTGTTTTACATGATATATGGAGTACTTGTTAAGAATAACGGATCTCAGTAAGACACTGACAACTCGTCTGATAAGACTGCCCTGTATTGCCTATTGAATTTAATATACAGTAGCCAAACCTATAGAGACAGTGTAGTGTAGTGTTCTAAAAAATAAATACCTTCGAAAGTATTTATAGAAATTAAATGTAGGAAGAAAAAGAACTACAGAATACACATAATTTTTGCATATTAATCTTTGCTGGGTATACTTTTATACTGATCCTCTTAGAATTAATGCAAGCATTTTCTTATTTGAAAGTTATAAGATCTATTTTAAGCGAGAGGGAATTGCTTTTTAAATATAGAAATCCCTACATATACAATTTGTACTTGGAGACCCATTCGACCATATTCATTCCCACTGAATTTATATTACACATTTGATGATATGATTTCACACTCAAAACATTTTTTGCTATTAAAGATGTTTGTTCTTAAGATATTTAAAACATACCCACTTCACATATATATATATATATACATACATGTCAGGACAGTTCAACAGCTTGAAGTAATAATGATTTCCTCTTCTTCCCCTCTACTTAACACCTGCTGTGAAGAGTTTGAAATCTATTTTTAGCTTTCAATATTAGAACATGGGAAGTTTTAACAACGAATATCAGCTTCTCAGAGCATTTCTGTGCATTTTGTTGATGCTTTGCCCATGTTCTGTGTCAGTGGGGAGCAGAGGAACCTAACCACCCATAGCAAGTGGGAGATTTAAACTACTGTCTTGATGAAATATATGTTTATAAAAAGCAAAATTATTTCCTGCAGTTTGCCATCTGCCAAAATATATATATATATATATATATATATATATATATATATATATTTTTTTTTTTTTTTGAAACGGAGTTTCGCTCTTGTTACCCAGGCTGGAGTGCAATGGCACGATCTCGGCTCACCACAACCTCCGCCTCCTGGGTTCAGGCAATTCTCCTGCCTCAGCCTCCTGAGTAGCTGGGATTACAGGCACGCGCCACCATGTCCAGTTAATTTTTTTTTTGTATTTTTAATAGAGACGGGTTTTCACCATGTTGACCAGGATGGTCGCGATTTCTTGACCTCGTGATCCACCCGCCTCGGCCTCCCAAAGTGCTGGAATTACTGGCTTGAGCCACCACGCCCAGACTAGAAATCTTAAGATATTTAAAACATACCCACTTTAAGAAAAAATATTTACAATCAAAATATAAATAGTAACTTTATGTGGCTAACGTATGGGAGTCATCAACCCCCTGATGTAGGGGTACTTTACCACCTACACAATTTATTTCCCCTAAAACACTTTGCACTGCGTTATCCTATGCTCCAAACATCTTCAAGCTGTGATCATTAAAAGACAGAGAGAAAATGAGTTTTGTTTGCAAATTCTTCATTTGTGATACATTATGTTGAATGTCATGCAATCCACAAGAACTCAAAAGGTTTTAGAAAGTGTATTGTTGGAGTTTTCTTGTTTTTAACTAAAGTACTCAAAGAAACCTTCTAAACCGATGGACTACTACAAGCAGGAAAATAATACGTATTTGAAACACACGCCATATTGTACGTCAGGACAGTTCAACAGCTTGAAGTAATAATGATTTCCTCTTCTTCCCCTCTACTTAACACCTGCTGTGAAGAGTTTGAAATCTATTTTTAGCTTTCAATATTAGAACATGGGAAGTTTTAACAACGAATATCAGCTTCTCAGAGCATTTCTGTGCATTTTGTTGATGCTTTGCCCATGTTCTGTGTCAGTGGGGAGCAGAGGAACCTAACCACCCATAGCAAGTGGGAGATTTAAACTACTGTCTTGATGAAATATATGTTTATAAAAAGCAAAATTATTTCCTGCAATTTGCCATCTGCCAAGTATTGAAAGAGTAAATTATAAGTATTCCCTCTAGGTATTATAAATTCAAAGTGCCTTTTAAAATATCTGTTTAACATTTCCTTATACCTATAAAAATATATACACTGATGAAATCATAAGGAGAAGCAGCTCCTCCTCATTCTAGTTGGTTTTCTAATGTAATTGGCTTCATAACTGTTTCAACTCACTGGTTAAATGTTTAATCTTATAGGTAAACTCATGCATGAGATTTTTCTTTTTTTAACAGAAGTGTCTGTCATTTACAACTAGAATATCCTTGATTAAATATGAATACAGATATTGAATACTGTCATGGAAAAACTAGGACTAGTATCCATAAACAAGATTTGAAGTCATGGATAACTCATTAATTGATGTCTACTTCGATTGCTGCTTTCTTTCAGTGAAGAAAGTCACCAAGTCACCGACCCTCTATCCATAGTACTGTGTTCACCACTTCAGTGCTACTACTTTTGTCAAGGTCACCAATTACCTCCATGTTGCTAAACACAGTGGTCACCACTCTGTCTTCATCTCAGAGAACCAATGGCGAAATCCAGCAGAGTTAACCACTCCCTCCCTCTCTTCTGTAACATCTCACCCTAACATCTCACCTAACATTTCCTCCTCCATACTGGTCTTTCCTTCCCAGAAGCCTTGGATGACTTCTTTTCTGTTAAAACATTAAATATTGGCTCAAGCTGTTAACTATACCTTTTTTCTAAGTGATGCCCTTCCCTTGGGTTTAAATCCTGTTTATCTTATGTTTACTCCCCAACTTGTATTATCAGCTCAAAGGCACATAGTCACCTGCCAATCCAACATCTCTACCTGATTTCTAATAGACATCTTGATATTCACATCGTCAAAGCAGAAGCCTTGGTTATTCCTCCTAAAAATCTTCTGCATCTCATTCCTCCTTAGCCACTCCATTCATGAGTATCTGAAGCCAAAATCCAAAGATCTAACCTTGAGTTTTTTCTGGTTCCTTACTCCCTTCATCCACAAACAGCTTTTGTTTATTCAAACTTCAAATTATGACACAAATTTATCCTCTTCTCTACTCGTCCATAGTTTCAACTCTCCTTCAGTATATCATCATATTTATCTTGAACCACTGCAATATTCTTCTTCTATGTACTACATGCCATGTCAAGTAACAAGGAGGGTGATCTGTGCTCAGTAAATCAGATCGTGTTATTCTCTTGCTTAATAATAACAATTCATTGCTTTTTTACGTTGGTCTATGAGGCTACATATAAACTAGCAACTGCCTGTCTCTTGAAACTCACCTCATATAAGGCCATCCCTTCTTGCTATGTTCCAACCACGCTGGCATTTTGTTCCTCCAGTGTGGAAAGCTCTTTCTAACTCTAAACCTTTATACTATTAATAGTTATTTCCTCTATCTGGAAAGGTCTTTGACAAGATCTTTGCAGACATCTTAGAAGACATCTTACTCTTCTCATGTAGACTGTGGATTTAATCTTCCCTTCCTCAAACAATTCTGATTTGGACACTAAGTTTAAAATAAATCCCCTCTTCTACTCTACACCAAGCACTCAGTATGATACCAACATATTTTACAACATTTGTCATTGATGGATACTTTCATTTTTTTTTTATTGTTTGTATTCCTCTACTGGAAGACAAATTTAAAACAAGAATAATTCTTGCCCCCTGAGCTCATTGCCAATTGCCAGCATCTGGAACAGGGCTTGGAACATAATGCACTCAATAAATGCTCTTGAATAATATCCATGTTATAGTATTGGGAATAACCACAAAGAAGCTTCACTTGAAGAAGGAGATGGTCATCCCAGAAGCTGCATCTAAAACGACCTTTGGCGAAACAGCTGAAACTTTACTTGGTTTCAGTTTTGTCTTTATTTATCACTACTGGTGGCTGTACCTGGGACCTTGGGCAAATACTTAGTGTCTCTAAATGTATTTTTTAAACTAAAGTAAAATTTTATAAATTCATACTAGTTTATTGAATACATAGTTTTTGTACACCTATATATACTTGGTGCTGTCCTAGACAGGATATGGCAGTAAACGACACAGACAAAAATCTCTACCTTCATGAATTTATATTGTATTGGGAGGCCAGAGTTCACAATCAAGAAAACAATGTATACAGTATGTAAATGATGGCAGATTTTAAGCATAAAAACAAAAACTGGAAAAGAGTATAGGGATCCCTAACTTGTGGAGGAAAAGAGGTATAATTTTAGCTAGGGTGGCCATTGAAAGTACCATTTCCAGGAAGATATAAATGAGGTGAAGTAATGGATCATCCATGTGGCAATGCAACTCTGGCAGAGATAACAAATGCCAAGCATGTGGCCTGTGAGCTGCAGTAGAAAGAGAAGGCCAGTGTGGCTGGAGAGGAATGATGGGGGAAAGGTAGGAAATGAGGTCAGAAAGGTAGCAGTGGGGAGTAGGTCACAGGGAGTCTTGCGAAAAGTACACTGGGTTCTATACCAGTGAGATGCACAGCAATGGAGGGTTTGAGTGGAGGAGAGGCATGATCTGACTTCTTTTTTAACTCTCTGTTGCTGCTGTCCCGAGAGGAGACAGTGAGAGAGCAAGAGAAAAAGCACTGTCTTTCAAGTGGGCATTGAAGAGTTAACATATTCATTGTAGTCTTTACACTCTGGGCTTGGACATATCCAACTTTCTTGGGAAGGGTTTCCAGATACTCAAAGAGACTTGGGTGTTGTAATTTAAGTGGTATCTGCATTCGCGGGAGGCACCCCAAGCCCAGTAACGCTGTGGTTCTTGCAGACTTGTGGAGGTACCACTTTGGTGGTCTTAGATAAGATCTGGAAAAAATTCTCTATGTTACCAGAGACTCATACTCTCTTCCCTTACTTTCTCCCAAACTAATGAAATCTCTGTCTCTCTGGGATGAACCACTGGAGCTGGGGGATGGATGACACAAGCACCCTTGTGGCCGCCACCACTGGGACTCGCTGGGTCAAACCTGAAGCCAGGACAGCACTGGGTCTCGCTCAAGGCCTACGGTAACCATTACCTGGCTACCAACTATGTTTACTCAACACTCTAGAGCCCTACAATCAGCAGGTGGCAAAGCCAGCCAGGTCTTTTTCTTCAGAGCAGCGAGTTTGCCCAGGCCCCAGGAAGATGTTATTCAGGAGGCATAGGCTGGAGTTAAAAACCTTAGAAATCTACCTGTTACTTTATTCGACTGCAGTTAAGCTGGCACTGGAGCCATGAGATGAAGCCCTTCCCATTCTTCCCTCCCCTTTCCACAGGCAGAGTAGTCTTTCCCCATGGCCACTATCACCACAGACCCACAAGTACTGCCAGGCTACTGCCAAGGTTCACTTAAGGCCCAAGCTCTCTTCAGTCAGCTTGTGTTGAATGCAGCCAGGCCTAGGACTCACCATTCAGAACAGTGGGATGCCCTCTGGCCCCCAGCAGGTCCAGAAACACTGTCCAAGAGCCTAGATCCCACTTGGCACTGTACCCCATGGTAGCTGAGCTGGTAGCTGATTGTTGGCTCTTATAAATGTGTTTTTCACATAGACAGTTGTTAAATTTGTGTTCCTGTGGGTGAGACGACTGGTAGAGGCTCCGATTTGACCATGGTGTTCTTCCCCTCTATCCAGAGTATTTTTTTAAAATACAGACAGCTTCTGTAACTAAGCAAGACTATTCCATACTCATTTTGTAAAAAACCTAAGTGGAAACATTCTAAAACACATTTTTAGAATCAAAGATGCTGAAAGTCATGTTTCCTCTCAATGAATGGTGAGTAAACACAGTGACATAATCAGGCTGCTAGCTTCCACCTTTGGCCACAAGTATATTATACTAAGTCAAATAAAATATGCCCAGAAAATAAGTTTAGTATTATTGATGATGTTTGGGAAATAGAATTAAAAACAAACTCTTCTCTCAACCAAGAAATATTATCCGCAGAAATAGAGAATAAAATATTTTGATGATTAAATTAAGCATTAAAATAGAATGTAATGCACATTATAGGTAAGCTGCCAAGAGACAGCAAAGACAGAAAGAGATCTCACCCTTCATATAGCCAAGCAAATACAATCCATCATATACATATCCTCAAGGGAAAAGATGTTAGTTCTCCAGTAACAGGATCCAAGCAGCACCATTTATTTCACATAATTTATCTTAAATTCACCTGATAAGTGAGGTTACCATCTGTGTTAGTTAATTGGCTTATACAAAAGAAAAATAATTTTCTCTGACTAGCACGGTGGCTCACACCTGTAATCTCAGCACTTTGGGAGGCCAAGGCAGGTGGATCACCAGAGATCAAGAGTTCAAGACCAGCCTAACCAACATGGTAAAATCCCGTCTCTGCTAAAAATACAAAAATTAGCTGGGCTTGGTGATGCCCGCCTGTAATCCCAGCTACTCAGGAGGCCGAGGCAGGAAAATCGCTTGAACCCAGGAAGCAGTGGTTGCAGTGAGCTGAGATCGCGTCATTGCACCCCAGCCTGCGCAACAGAGACGCTGTCTCAGAAAATGAATAAATTAATTAAAAAGAATAATAATTTTCTCATATCTTTATTAAATCAGGTAGTTTTATAACTTGGAGGCAGGCATCAGCTAAAGTTAGGCTCGTATCCTCCTGAAAATATAATATAGGGGCGCTATCCCTTTAGGTGTTTATGTTCAAAGAATGTAATTCCCAAGTCCTTGAAAAAGACATCTCTGGGTCATAAAACTGACAAACAACCTATCTAGTTTCCAAAAGAATTCATATACATTTTTTTAATAAGAGAAGAAAGTACTCATGATTTGTAAAGTAAATGCGCTAAGAAAAAGAGGGGAAGGAAATCTCTTATTTTCAACAGAGATAATTAAGCTTCCTATATTTTGTTTATATTTATCCTTACAGTGACGGAAAGCATTCTAGGCAAACTTACCTATAGAGAAATAAAGTTTTTTGTACCTATGCTATAAATATAGGCATAGGCACAACTAGATAAATTAAAAAATATTTTAGAAACAGTGATTCAGGTGTCAAACTACTATATTTTCTTAACTGAAAAGCTGATTAATCTTAATGAATTGTTTTCTACTTCTAGTTCAAAGCTTGCCCTTTAATAGATGAAAAATAAAACTCTGTTTATTTAAAATTTATAGACACATATTTCTCTGTCTTCTCTCTTCTGCCTATAAAATTTAGGCCAATACAGAGACCTCATCTTTTAGAACATCTTTCTGATTTTTAAAAATGGAAATTTAAAACCAAATACTTTGCAAAAAAAGCTTTTTTGGTTTTCTCATTTGGGCCTTAGCATTATAACTGTAGAAAGAATAAGAAGCTGCAAATTAAGAAAAAAAAAATTGTACCAAGATGATAATTTGGTGCATGGTTGTAAATGCCAACTGAAACTATCTTGTCATTATGCCTGGTTGAAGTTGAATACAATAGTAATAGGAAACTTTCTTACCCACATTACTATTTGCCTGATTCCCCTTTTTCATGCCGCTGTTACTAGGTACTAGAGCGTTCATCTTCCCCTATTCTCTCAGATCACTGTAATGCTACTGGGCAGGAGACACTCTCTGCCTCCATCCTTCACTTTAGTGCTGTCATTTTTCTTTCATTGCGTTCTCTCTGCAGGCTCAATTTGAATGGAAACAACCTACTAGGCACTCACAGTCAATTAACAAGTGATAAGCAGCTATCAGGTCTCAAAAAAAAAGGGGGCTAAATGGTATTTTAAAGCAGTAAGGAGATGTATGGAAATGCAATACTTTGGTCCAGCTTTTCCCTTTGGATTTAATCATTTAAGTGTCCTTACTTGACCTCTATTGTTTTCCCAAGTAGATTAGCCTCTATTATCTGGTTTCAGGAGCCAGGAGGGAGAGTGAATACAGAGGAATGGAGATGAATGCAGCAGTGCATCAGAGGGTAAAAGAGCTGCTGATTTCACCTGTGTTTATAAAGCTGCTTGCTGCTAGGAGTACAGCTCTAATCATCTGAGACACAGTCTAAAAGGATGAGATCATTGCATTTAATATTTATTTTATGTATCACTAATATCTTACCTTGTTTATAAAGGAGATTTCAGGTGTATCATAGAGTTGAATTAGCTAATACTGTTTTTCTTACAATTTCTTAGGTTGCAGGTATATCTATTCTATCTTTAAAGGTCAGGTTTCCCATTAGGATGGAGGTGGCAAATTGGCTGACCACAGGTTGCATATGGCTGTTGCACATATTTTCTCTGGCAGACACAGCATTTTACAAAAATTAAATTGAAATCCTTTCAGGTAGTGCATAAAAATGTACTCTTTTCAGCCCACGCCCCACCCTATTGTCTTGCATGCAACCTGATTCACACATAAGTTTATCTGTCCAGCTTACAGATATTTCAGATAGAAACCTCATAATTTTCCCATCTGATTTGGATGAACAAAACAACAGAGTTTAAAGCTATGATACATTTCTATTTGGTTAATACAAATGTGCTTCAGCAGGCATTAGAGCCTTTCAGGGATCCATGTCCTGTATACTCCCTCTCAGTTTACCAGATGGTAAAAAATCGCATGTTTTATATTTCTAAATCGGCTCCATTATAATTTATTTAATTTCTCTCATTTTCTACACAGGAAGGCAAGAAACTATCATCTTTTTCTCTGCCTTCAAAGTAAGAGGTAATAATTAAAGATGTAATTTGAGATTAAAATATATACACTCCTCCCTTGGCAACTGTAGGGGATTGCTTCCAGGAACTCCCATGGATACAAAATTCTTCAGTGCTCAAGTCCTTGATATAAAGTGTAGAATTTGCATGTGACCTATGAACATCCTCCCTATACTTTAATCTCTGTTTATAATACCCAATACAATGTAAATGCTATGAAAATAGTTGTTATACTATATTGTTTAGAAAATAATTACAAGAAAATACACCTGTACATGTTCAGTACAGATACGGTTTGCCAACTGTATTTAAGAATTGGATGAACAATAAATAATTTCCTTTGATCTATTAATCAGATAGTTCAATCTGTATCTTGCACAGCTAAATTTGTGTTATATTTTTGCAGTCAACATAAGTAGCTACATAGTCCTGTGTGGGGCTGGAAGTGACACATGGGCCTCTCTCAAGTTCTATCCTCTCACCTTACCTACCTGTGCCATTTTACCCCTAAACACTCAAGTGTTTGTATCCACAGTGCTACCAGCAAGCTTATTTTCGTCCTCACCATGCCTCTTTTCCTTTCTTTCTTCTTGAGATCAAGTCTCGCTATGTTTCTCAGGCTTGCCTCCAACTCCTGGGATTAAAAACAATCCTCCCACCTCAGCCTCCTCAGTAGCTGGGAACAGAGATGGGCACCACCACACCCTGATATACATCCCTTTTCACCCTCATATGTAAGTGTTTATTCTGCCTAAAACAGATTTCGCTTCCCACTTCACAAATCCAGATCTTCCCATCCCTCCTAGTTCCTCCTAGCTCAAGAGAAACACTACTGTTCCCCTATAAACTTATGCCTAAATCAATCCTCTTCTTAACTTCAGAATTCTAAACTGTTCAGATGTTTCATATGTTTGGCATACATTTGGAATTAGATCCTCAGTTCCTTGAGGTCAACAGCTATATATTTACTATCCTTTCACTGCCACCTTTTATCACTCTAATTCTTAGGTTATTCTAAAAGAACATACATTTCATATTTTCTCTTCTGTTAACTCATAAACAATCAGCATAATGAAAATGTGCCAACTTTTTAGCTTGTCTCCTGAGCTGTCAGTTATATCGAGATGGGGCATAAATATATTTTGTCAGATCATGCATGTACCCTGATTTGTGGTTTAGAAGATATGGCTGCTACCTCAGCCCTGACTAAAAACTCACCTAATGACTATGTCCACCACTTGTGTGATGGGTTCATTCGAAGCCCAAACCTCAGCATCATGCAATATATCCACATAACAGACCCCAGACCTAAAATTATAAAAACTTAAAAATTTACAATACTTTTTAAACCCACATAAAGTTGCTAGTGTTATGCCCCAGCTTGGTTGGTTGGAGTCCGATACATGGCTCAAGACACTTAAGCTAATAGTCAAGACAAAGAGAAACAATTTAAAATGTCATCTTCCTTTCTGACTACTACTTCCATTAGGCCAGAGCAATCCGAGTTGGCATTGGTTCTGATGTGGGAGTCAGCAGAGCCAGGTTGCCATCTCACCTCCATTTCCCACCATGAGGTAAATGTCATAAACTAACCCCATGCTTTTGTCTGGAAACAAGTCGTGGCTAGTCTGACAGACAACGTCTCTCCTCTCATACAGCTGGTTGTAAGTGGTAAGATTTGAGTCTCAGGTATGATTTAGACGGAGTGGGCAGTGAGATGGAGTATTCTTTTGAAAGGTATTGCTTTTATGTTCTTGCTGGTGGTATAGCAAAGGGGAGAACAGTCATCTTTAGCTTGGTATATATCCTCTAGCCATTTGAATACAGTTATCACTACTGGAGTTTAGGACCCAAGATACTTAACGGTAAGTATTATTATACATTTCTAAGCCATTATTCTCTCTATATATAACTTCCTCAGACACGTCATTGGGATGAATAACTGGTGTGTGGCAGAATTTGTTGATTCCTGGGTCCTTCAGCAATAATGCCAACAAAAACATCCTAATTTTTATTGTTAGCATATTTATGAAACAGGGTATTTCTCTGACCCCTTAATGGGACTCTCAAAGAGAGTCATTTACTCAGCCTGCTGCTCTCAACTCCTCAGGGAAGGGAGCTCATGAGTGAACAAGGCAGGAACTGGAGTACATGAGCGCTGGAGTCAGCCAGCTCCTCTGGCACCGGCAGGAGTGAACTCCACTCAGTCAGACCCACCTGTGGAGTGAACTCCACTCGCTCCCACCCCTCGTGGGAGGAGGCACACAGATAAACCGGTACAGAAACCAGGTGAGCGCTTTTGGGTGCCAGCAGGAACAAACTCCATGCGGCCCCCAGGGATCACGAGAAGCCATCTGGGAGATGGATTCTCATGACCCCTAAAGCCCCAGAGGGAGTCTCACAGTGCTCTTTCAGCTGTGCTGTCCACAGATGGTGTGTTAACAGCCCAGTGGGCCCGCTGCCTTTTCACATGAGGCAGCTGCCTTCCACCAGCAAGGGCAAAGGACCAGTGCAACAGCCTTTTGCATCGCACTAGTGGCACCCAAGCTCTTGTCTGGTATCCAGGAAAAATGAAGTTGCACAAATTAAAGGACGGTAAATGTAGGGTTTTTTGTTGCCAATGGAGGTGACTCTCAGTGGGAAAGGAAGCTGAAAAGAAGGCAGGGAAGGAAGGTAATCTTCCCTTGTCTTCGAAGTTAGGCCATCAAGCTGTCCCTCAGAAAGCAAGCAGCTTGAATGGGGGTGGGGCAGGACACAAGTGGTTTTGGAAAAGGCAACATTCAAGTGGGAAAACAGAAATGTAACTTCCCACTTTGGACCTTGGTCTCAGGCTTTTTGGCTTGAGGGTGAACCCTGACCACTCCTGACTAGATAATTTCTCTGCCTCCTCTCCCTATCATTTATACTAAATACAGTGTTATTTGTACAGCAAATACTTAATATATGTTTATTGAAAGTTATGTAACTTGCTGATAGTACATATTCTAGAATATTTCATAGTACACATATAGAGTGCAGACTTCATTGTTATTATTATTTTTGAGATGGAGTCTTGCTGTGTCACCCAGGCTGGAATGCAATGGTACAATATGGGCTCACTGCAACCTCTGCCTCCTGGGTTCAAGCTATTCTCATGCCTCAGCCTCCTGAGTAGCTGGGATTACAGGCATGAAGCACCACGCCTGGCTAATTTTTGTCTTTTTAGTAGAGACAGGGTTTCACTATGTTGGCCAATCTGATCTTGAACTCCTGACCTCAAGTCATCTGCCAGCTTCAGCCTCCCAAAACACTGGGATTACAGGTGTGAGCCATGGTGCCCAGCCTAGAGCACAGGCAACAACTAGAGATATATAAGATATACTGTATGAAGGGATTTTTGTCTAATTAGAAATAGAGGCACATTACTGAGCAAAGGACTTTCTAGATTATAATGAAGAAAGCTATATCACAGAATCTTCTGCAAACTACTTTTTTTAAGAAAAATATTCACCATCAGTAAGCAAGCAAAGGGTTACAGCATAATGTGATAACCATCTAGCCAAAAGATAAAGACAGAAGTTGCTATGCAACTCTTAAGCAAATCCTATTCCTGAGAAGTGAGTTAACTAATTCAAAGAATTTGTACTCAAATTCCAAAATCTGAAGGGAAACTTATTTTTTACCTTTGCTAATATCTTAAAACTCAAAGAAAAACTAAGCCAGACAATTTTTAACTCTATCTCACTCCCCAGTAATGAGTCAAGTAATTTTAACCAATTTCACTAATAGCCTAAAATCAGAAGAGAAACTGACAGAAGGTAAAAAGTATTTGTTATTAAACATAAGTATAATGGGGAAACTAAACAACTGGAATTAAGTATTTAAAGCATCAGATATTTCCTCACGGCAAACAGCTCCAATAACAGCTCTGTAGTAAATTTAACAAACATCAGACGAACCAGTTTTTCAATGGACTCAACAGTTTCCCCTGAGTTCTTGGTTCCCTTATGAGACAGAATGCAACATACCAACACTTGAAACTACTAGGGAAAAAAAATGCGTTTGGATTGGGATGATCCTTTAAATTTAAGTACATGATTGAGACAAGTGACAGAGCAACCATCTAAAAAAGAACAGGCAAGATATAATAGAACAGAGAGAAAAGTGCATGTTATAAACAACAAACGCAGACTAGAAGAAAGCATAATCAAAGAAATGAAATAAAAGAATGTGACTGCAAAAAAAATAACACCAGTAAAATGACATAACAATATCACTACCAGACTAAGTTAGATTTGCAAGATGTATCTGAAAATCAAATTAATTTTTTTATTTCTTTAAAAAATGTCATTGGTATTTGATAAGAATTGCATTGACTTTATAAATTGCTTTGTTTAGTATTGTCGTTTTAGCACTATTAATACTTCCAATCCATGAGTATAGAATATCTTTCCAGGTTTTACGTGTCCTCTTTAATTTCTTTCAGAAGAGATTTAAAGTTTTCCTTATATAGATACTTCATTTTTTGGTAAATTGATCCCTAAGTATTTTATATTTATATGTAGCTAGTGAGAATGGGATTGCTTTCTTGACTTTTCAGATTGTCCACTATTGGCATATATTATTGCTACTGATTTTTATATGCTGATCTTGTATCCCACAACTTTACTGAATTCATTTATCAGTTCTAATGGTTTTTTAGTGGAGTCTTTAGGGCTTTCTAAGTATAAGATCATGTCATCCACAAACAAGGCAAATTTGTCATCTCCTTTTCCAATTTGGTTGCCTTTTATTTCTTTCTCTTGCCTAATTGCTCTGGCCAGTACTTCCAGTCTTATGTTGAATTAAAGTGGTGAGAGTGTGCATCCTTGTCTTAGAGGCTCCTGAACAACATAGTAAATGTAGGCCGGGTGCGGTAGCTCACGCCTGTAATCCCAGCACTTTGGGAGGCCGAGGGGGGTGGATCATGAGTTCAAGAGATCGAGACCTAGTGAAACCCTGTCTCTACTAAAAATACAAAAAATTAGCTGGGCCTGGTGGCGCGTGCCTGTAATCCCAGCTACTCAGGAGGCTGAGGCAGGAGAATTGCTTGAACCCAGGAGGCAGAGGTTGTGGTGAGCCAAGATCGCGCCATTGCACTCCAGCCTGGGTAACAAGAGCGAAACTCCGTCTCAAAAAAAAAAAAAAAAAAGAAAAAAAAAGAGATCGAGACCATCCTGGCCAACATGGTGAAACCTTGTCTCTACTAAAGAATACAAAAATTGCTGGGCATGGTGGCCTGGGCCTGTAGCCCCAGCTACTCTGTAGGCTGAGGCAGGAAAATTGCTTGAACCCAGGAGGCGGAGGTTGCAGAGAGCTAAGATTGCCCCACTGCACTCCAGCCTGGCATTAGAACAAGACTCTGTCTTAAAAAAAAAAAAAAGTATATAGAGGACAATTATAAAAACATTGAGAAGCACAAAAACAACTCAACCTAAAGATAATTGATTCCTAAGAGAAAATCCAACAAAAAAATGGTATTCAAATATAAAATAATATTTTGCTTATTTATAACTAAATCTACATATTAAAATGAATGTGCTATTTCAGAAAAAAATTGAGAAAAAAATATTGAAACCATAAGTATTCTGGGAAAGTTATTAAACTTTGGAAATAAAGAAAAATATTTTAAACATTAGTGTAAAATATGGGGGAATAAATCAGACTGGCTTTATACTTCTTCAAATTAATGTTTATTTGTAAGAGAAATGTTTAAATGCTTCCAAAGTTGTCAGGTATAGAATTATGACCTAAGAATATTATAAGCAGTTAAAGATACAAAAGTGTTCTTCAATTATAAGTATTAAATGTAGACATTGTATTTGTTTCTTATTGTTGCTGTAAAAAATTACCACAGACTTGATGATTGAAAACAATACAAAATTATTCTTGTACAGTCCTGGAGGCTGTAAGAACAAAATGAGTCTTGTGGACCTAAAATCAAAGTATCAGACAGCCTGGTTTGTCTTAAGAGTTTTGAGGGGAGAATTCCTTGTGTCTTTCAGTTTTTAGAGGTTGCTGGCATGACTTGATTTCTGGCCACATCACTTCAACCTCTGCTTGTAGGCTGTGTATAATTACATTCCGTCCACTTAGATAATACAAGCTAATCTCCAAATCTTAAAATCTTACCTTAATCATGCATGCAAATTCTCTTTTACCACATACAGTAATTTATTCACAGTTTCTAGGGATTAAGATGTGTATCACTTTAAAAGGCCATCCAGCCTGTAATAGATATTTCAACATACAAGAAACAAAATCTGGGAAATTAAAAGCTAATCAAAATAACATCCACAGGACTTGATAAGTTGTTTTAAATGAGTAGTTAGTCTTTAAGTAACTTAAACACAGAATTAAAACTATACAATTTAATGGGATACAGTACACTGTAAATGTCATATACCTTGATAATTTTTTTAAAACTATAGTTAAAATTCGGGAAACAAAAGTATGAGGTTAGAATCTATTAATACAGCCTAAAACTTAAACTTCATAGTTAAAAATAATAAGTCAAATCCTATCTTTAAAAATAATTTAAACTTAGAGAGTACTCTGTAAGAAATAATATCACATTAAACAATTATCTGTTGACAGTTTAAAGTTTATGACTATAAATGTGCTTTTAGCATACTCCATGTTTCCTGGAAGC
Organism: Callithrix jacchus; assembly: GCF_049354715.1. Taxonomy (NCBI): domain Eukaryota; kingdom Metazoa; phylum Chordata; class Mammalia; order Primates; family Cebidae; genus Callithrix; species Callithrix jacchus. Next base: position 81,899,142 of record NC_133505.1, on the reverse strand, counting down.
TGAAAAACAGTTGTATATTTCTTTAACAAGAGCAATAACAAAATGCCAATGGTGTCAAAAGAGATTTTAGCTGGATCCTTCTCTAAGAAATTTAAATGTTCACAAAACAAGCAATATAAAATTACCTAGGTCGTATTTTTTTAATCTTCTGTGGCAATCTTTTTTTTCAAGTTTTATTTAGATTTAGGAGATATATGTGCAGGTTTATTACCTGGGTATATTACATAATACTGAGGTTTGGCCTACTAATGATCCCATCAGCCAGGTACTACTGAGCATAATACCCAATAGTGAGATTTTCAATCTTTGCCCTCCTTCTTTCTTCCTACTTTTTGTAGTCACCAGTGTCTATTGCTGCCATCTTTATATTCATGAATATCCAATGTTTAGCTCCCACTTATAAATGAGAAAATGAGGTAGTTTATTGCTTGGGAATTAATTTGTATAGAATAATGTCCTCCAGCTGCATTCATCTTGCTGCAAAGAACATGATTTCTTCCTTTTTTATGGCTGCATAATATTCCATGATGTATATGTACCACATTGGTTCACTCTGATGATAGTTTCTTTTGCTGTACAGAAGCTCTTTAGTTTAATTAGATCCAATTTGTCAATCTTGCTCTTTTGTTCAATTGTTTCTGAAGTTTCATCATAAAATGTTTGTCAGTGCCTATGTCCTAAATGGTATTGCCTAGATTTTCTTCTGGGTTTTTTATAGTTTTGGGTTTTACATTTAAGTCTTTAATCTATCTTGAATTAATCTTTGAATAAGGCATAAGGAAGAGACCCAGTTTCAATTATCTGCATAAGGCTAGATTTTCCAGCACCATTTATTAAATAGGGAATTCTCTTCCCATTGCTTGTTTTTGTTAGGTTTGATTAAAACCAGATGGTTGTAGATGTGTGTTATTTCTGAGATCTCTATTCTGTTCCATTGGTCTGTGTGTCTGTTTTTGTACCAGTACCATGCTGTTTTGGTTACTGTAGCCTTGTAATATAGTTACATAATGCCTCCAGCTTCATTGTTTTTCCATAGGATTGTCTTGGCTATTCAAGCTCTTTTTTGGTTCCATATAAATTTTAAAGTAATTAAGATTTCAGTTTTCTGCATTTGCTGTGGAGTATTTTAGTTCCAATTGTGTGATCAATTTTAGAGTAAGTACCATTGTAGTGCCAAGATGAACGTATATTCTGTTGGTTTTGGGTGGAGAATTCTGTAGATATCTATCAGGTCCACTTCATCCAGAGCCGAGTTCAAGTTCTGAATATTCTTGTTGATTTTCTGTGTTGAGAATCTGTCTAACAGTGACAGTGGGGTGTTAAAGACTCCCACTATTATTGTGTGGGAGTCTAAATATCTTCGTAGATTCTAAGAACTTGTTTTATGAATCTGAGTGCTCCTGTATTTAGGATATATATAGATATATATTTAGGACAGTTAGATTTTCTTGCTGAATTGAGACTGTTATCATTATGTAATGCCCTTGTTTGTCTGTTTTGATCTTTGTTGGTTTAAAGTCTGTTTTGTCAGAAACTATAATTGCAACCTCTGCTTTTTTTCTGCTCTCCATTTGCTTGGTAAATTTTCCTCCATCCCTTCATTTTGAGCCTATGTATGTCTTTGCACCTGAGATGGGTATTTTGAATACAGCACACCAATAGGTCTCTTAGTCATAAATTCTTTCATAAGGCCAGTATCCAAAGTGATGTTTCCTAGGTTTTCATCTAAGATTCTTATATATTGTGGTCTTACATTTATATCTTTACTCCATCTTGATTTAATTTTTATTTATGGTGAAAGTAAGGGTTCAGTTTCAATCTTATGCATATTATCCCAGAACCATTTATTGAATAGAGAGTCCTTTTCCCTATGTTGCAATTTTTCTCTTCCTTGCACATTGTTTTACCCTTCCACTTGGATTATCTTTGGTTAAATTCAGATTTTACAAGTCTACTAAAAATGTCTTTATTTTTTTCTCAATTTTGTCATCTGCTGAGCTAGCCCACATAAAAATATTTCATCTGGAAAATATGCATTTTGGAATTTTTCAAATCAAACAGCAATTATTCTCAATTGAGCAAAGTTTATATAATGAGTTATATGTGTGTGCAAGTGTATCAACTAATATCAATTTTTATTCAGTTATTTTTCTAAACACATTTATTATTGTCCTAATTATTCAGTTGTTTTTTTATACCCCAAATAACATGTAGTCTTTTTGCTGACAATATTTGTATGCTTCATAAATGTTTCCTATAATATTCAAATTTTGCTACAGTTCCTGCCAAATGCAAAAGTTCTCATAATAATACTCATAAAGTCTCTTGGCTGATCTCTGATGTTAGACATTGCCTCACTAAAAACTGCATCACGCATTCAGATGCCACATGGCATTATTTTTCTCATTTACATATAGTTTCTTTACTGCAGCACTGGTAATTATAAATATTTAAAATCAGAGTACAATTAGAAATATTTAATTTTATTTTTTAAGATATATTTCCCTTTCTTCATGTTTATCTAAAATACATGAAAACTCTGCCACTTTTGGGTACATTTCATTCTTTCTTTAAAGAGTTTAAAACACAGACAAAATGAAGAATCTTTTGAAATAGGATAAAGTAAAAATATTCAAATCATTTATTTTGGCATTTAAATGTTTATATAATATTCATTTCCAAAATTTTCTATCTTCTGTATGGTTAGAATTTCTTGCTTGAGATCAATAATTTTCAAAAAGAGAGTACTTTAGTAGTCAAATTACATAATCATATGCCTAATTTGCAAAATTAGTTTTAAAACTGACTGCATAGTCAGTTTTAATTCTTGAGATTTTTTTTGTTTTAGTTTTTCATGAAATTTATCAGTCATATTTTATGTATATTACTGAAACTAAAACATTTTTCTTTGTCCCTGAAATTCTCCCAAAATTTTTTGTTTGATGCAAATAATTTCTTAAATTTTTAAAATTATTTTTTCTAATACCTTTCCATGCTCTACGGTTGATCTTGATTATGGCAAGTATTTTATTATAGTCTTTTTGGAACTCTTAAAATTTGTATCATTTAAGATATCATGTAGGCAAAGAAAGGAATAGGAACTGGGGCCTTTCTGAGGGTAGAAGTTAGCAAGAGGGAGAGGATTCAAAAAAAATATTAATAAACTATTGGGTCCTAGGCTTAATTTCTGGATGGCAAAATAATCTGTACAACAAATCCTCACAATACAAATTTGCCTGTGTAACATATGTACACATGTATCCCTGAACCTAAAATAAAAGTTAAAAAAAATGTTGAAACATGTCACTAAATTTTAACAGAGTTACTATTTGTACTAATAAGAGGATCATTAAGATCAGCAAGCTGCAATAGTACAATTAGTGGGCCATTACATATTACTAATTTATATCAATGAAATATCTACCTTGTGGATTACTAACAGTAAAAACTATTAGTTATTTATAGTGATTCATGAGTGCTATTTACATTAACAATCACTAATAGAAAATGATTTCTGTAGTTTTAATTATCTTTTTAACTTTAATAAAAACATGTTTTTATTTTAGTTTTTAAAAATTTGAATAGATTTTTGGGGAAAAGGTGGTGTTTTGTTACATGGATATTTTCCTTAGTGGTGATTTCTGAGATTTTGATACACTCATCACTCAAGCAGTGCACACTTTACCCAATATGTAATGGATAGTCTTTTATCCCATGTCACCCACCACCGTTACCTCCAATTCCCCAAATTCCAATGTATCATTCTTATGCCTTAGCATCCTTCATAGCTTAGCTCTGACATATGAGTGAGAACATACAATGTTTGGTTTTCAATTCCAGAGTTCCTTCTCTTAGAATAATAGTCTCCAAATTAATTCAGGTTGCTGTGAGTGTCATTATTTTGTTCCTTTTTATGGCTGAGTAGTATTCCATGGTGTGTGTTTATGTATGTGCGTGTGTGTGTGTGTGTATACACGTACCACATTTTCTTTATCTATTTGTCGATTAATGGACATTTGGGCTGGCTCCATGTTTTTGCAATTGCAAATTGTGTTGCTATAAATATGCATGTGCAAGTATATTTTTTGCATAATGACTTTTCTTTTGGGAAGGTACCCAGGAGCAGGCATTCTGGATCAAATGGTAGATCTACATTTAGTTCTTTAAGGACTCTCCACACTGTTTTCCATAGTGGTTGCACTGGTTTATATTCCCATGAGCAGTGTAAAAGTGTTCCCTTTTCACCACATCCATGACTACATCTATTATTGTTTGACTTTTTAAAAATTATTATTATCACCATTCTTGCAGGAGTAAGGTGGTATCACATCATGATTTGGACTTGTATTCCCTGATAATTAGTGATGTGAGCATTTTTTCATGTATTTGTTGGCCATTTGTATATCTGCTTTTGATAATTGTCTATTTGTGTTCTTTGTCTTTTTCTTGTTGATTTGAGTTCCTTGTGGATTCTGGATGATAGTCCTTTGTTGATTCATAGTTGGAGAAGATTTTCTCACACTCTTTAGGTTGGGGTTGTCTGTGTATTCTGCTAATTGTTTCTTTGGTTGGTTATTTTTGCTGTGCAGAAGCTTTTTAGTTTAATTAAGTCCCATATGTTTATCTTTGTTTTTGTTGCATTTGCTTTTAGATTCTTGGTCATAAAGTCCTTGCCTAAGCCAATGTCTGCAAGAGTTTTCCTGATATTATCTTCTAGAGGTTTTATGGTTTCCAGTCTTAAATTTAGTCTTTGAGCTATCTTGCATTGATTTTTATGTAAGTTAAGAGGTGAGGATCTAGTTTCATTCTTGTACATGTGGCTTGCCAATTACCCCATTATCATTTGTTGAATAGGGATTCCTTTCCCCACTTCACATTTTTCTTTGCTTTGTGGAAGATAAGTTGGCTGTATTTCGCTTTATCTAGGTTCTCTACTCTGTTCCATTGGTCTATGTGCCTATTTTTATACCAGTACGACACTACTTTGGTGACTATAGCCTTATAGTATAGTTTGAAGTCAAATAATGTGATGCCACCAGTTTTGTTTTTGTTTTTTGTTTTTTCTTACACTTGCTTTGGCTATGTGGACTCTTTGTTTGATCCCACATAAAATTTAGGATTTTTTTTCTAATTCTGTGAAGTATTTTGTATTTTAGATGGTAGTATTTTGATGGGAACTGCACTGAATTTGTCAATTGTTTTTGGCAGTATGGTCATTTTCACAATATTGGTTCTAACCATCCATGAACATAGGTGGTATTTCCATTTGTTTATGTTATCTATAATTTATTTCAGAAATACTTTGTAGTTTTCCTTGTAGAGAGCTTTTACCTCCTTGGTTAGGTATAATCCCAAGTATTTTATTTTACTTTTTTCAGCTATTGTAAAGGAGGCTTAGTTCTTCATTTAATTTTCAACTTGGTCACTGTTAATGTATAGCAGAACTACTAATATGTGTACATTAAATTTGTATCATGATAGTTTGCTGAATTTATCAGTTCCAGAAATTTTTTGGATGAATCTTTACAGTTTTCTAGTTATACAATTGTATCATCAACAAACAGTGACAGTTTGACATCCTTCTTACTGATTTGAATGCTCTTTCTTTCTTTTGTCTGATTGCTCTGGCTAGGACTTCCAGTTCTATGTTGAAGAGGAGTGGTAAAAGTGAGCATTCGTGTCTTGTTTCAGTTCTCAGGGAAAATGCTTTCAATTATGTCTCCATTCAATATGATGTTGGTTGTGGGTTTGTTGTATATGGTTTTTATTATCTTCTATGTCGATTTTGCTGAGCATTTTAATCATAAAAGATTCTGGATTTTTCTGTGTCTATTGTGATGAGCGTTTAATTTTTGTTTTTAATTATTTTTATGTGGCATATCATATTTATTGACTTACATGTGTTAAACCATTCCTACCATGTGGTATAAAACCCACTTGATAATGGTTATCTTTTTGATAAGCTGTTGGATTCACTTAGCTAGTATTTTGTTGAGGATTTTTGCATCTATGTTCATGAGGGATATTGGTCTGCAGCTTTCTTTTTTGTTATGCTTTGTCCTGTTTTGATATCAGGGTTATACTGGCTTCATAGAATGATATGGTTTTCATATCGGGATGATAGTGGCTTCATAAATGATGACTATGTGACTAAGTGATGATGTTTTTGCAATGTATTTCCTAGGTATTCTTTGAACTTTCTGTATTTGGATGCCTAGATCTCTAGCAAGGCCAGGGAAGTTTTCTTCATAGAATGATTTATGGATGATTCCCTCTTTTTCTGTCTTTTGGAATAGTCTTGTTAGGATTGGTATCAATTCTTCTTTGCATGTCTGATAGAATTCAGCTGTGAATCCATCTGGTCCGGGATGTGTTTTCGTTAGCAATTGTTTTTATTACCATTTCAGTCTTGCTGCTTGTTATTGGTCTGTTCAGAGTTTTCGTTTCTTTCTGGTTTAATTTAAGAAGGTTGTATGTTTACGGGAATTTATCCTTCTGCTCTAAGTTTTCTAGTTTGTGCCTGTAAATGTGTTCATAGCATCCTTGAATATTTTGTATTTCTGTGATATTGGTTATAATATTGCCTGTTTCATTTCTAACTGAGCTTATTAGCATCATCTTTTTTCTTTTATTGGTTAATGCACTAATGGTCTATCAACTTTGCTTATATTTTCAAAGAGCTACCTTTTTGCTTCATTTATCTTTTGTATTTTTTTTGTTACAATTTATTTCTGCTCTGATCTTTGTTATTTCTTTTCTTCTGCTAAGTTTGGTTTTAGTTTGTTCTTGTTTCTCTAGCTCCTTGAGGTGTGACTTCAGATTGTCTATTTGTGCCTTTTTAGACTTGCTGATGTAAGCATTCAATGCTATGAACTTTTCTCTTAGCACTGCTTTTGCTGTATTCCAAGGGTTTTGATAGATTGTGTCACTATAATCACTCAGTTTAAGTAACTCTTTAATTTTCATCTTGATTTCATTGTTGACCTATGATTATCCAGGAGTAAACTATTTAATTTCCATGTATTTGCATGATTTTTAAGATTCCTATTAGAGTTGATTTCAACTTTTATCCCACTGTGATCTGAGAGATTAGTTGATATAATTTTGATTTTCTTAGATGTTTTCAGACTTGTTTTGTGGCCCATCATATGGTCTATATTGGAGAATGTTTCATGTGCTGATGAATATAATATATATTCTGTAGTTGGATAGAATGCATTTGTAAGTATCTGATATAAGTTCATTTGTTCTAGGGTATATTTTAAGTCCATTGTCTCTGTTGACGTTCTGTCTTGCTGACCTGTCTAGTGCTGTCAGCGGAGCACTGAAGTCCCCCACTACTGTATTGCTATCTACCTCACTTCCTAGGTCCAGTAGTAACTGTTTTATACATTTGGGAGCTCCAGCGTTAGGAGCATTTATAGGATTGTAATATTTTCCTGTTGGACTAGTCCTTTTATTATTATTTAATGCCCCTCTTTGTCATTCTAACTATTGTTGTTTTAATGTCTTTTTTTTTTCTGATATAAGAATAGTTATTCCTGCTTACTTTTGGTGTCTTTTGCATGGAATATAGTTTTCCACTTCTTTAAGTTTATATATGTTCTTATATGTGTTTGGTGAATCTCTTGAAGACAGCAGATACTTGGTTGGTAAATTCTTATTCTGCCATGATATATCTTTTAAGTGGAGGTTTAAGGCCATTTACATTCAACATTAGTATTGAAAAGTGAGGTACTACACATTGTGTTAGTTGTTGCCTGAATATGTTGTTGTTGCTTCTCATTGTGTTTTTGTTTCATAGGTATGAAATTTATGCTTTAAAAAGGTTCTGTTTGCTAATTTTGAGAACTCGTTTAAAGATGTAGAGCCTCTTTAGCAGTTGTAGTGCTGACTTGGTAGTGGCAAATTCTCTCAGCATTTGCTTGTCTGAATCATACTGTATCTTTGCTTCATTTATGAAGTTTAATTTCACTGGATACAAAATTGTTGGCTGATAATTGTTTTGTTAAAGGAGGCTAAAGATAGAACCCAAATCCCTTCTAATTTGTAGCATTTCTACTGAGAAATCTTCTGTTAATCTGATAAGTTTTCCTTTATGGGTTACCTGATGCTTTTGTCAAACAGTTCTTAAGATTCTGTCATTTTGCCTTTGGAAAACCTGATGACTATGTGTCTAGGTGATGATGTTTTTGCAATGTATTTCCTAGATGTTCTTTGAACTTCCTATATTTGGATGTCTAGGTCTTTAGCAAGGCTAGAGAAGTTTTCCTCAATTGTTCTCTCAAATACATTTTTCAAACTTTTAGATTTCTCTTCTTCCTCAGGAAAATCAATTCTTAGGTTTGGTTGTTTAACATAATCCCAAACTTCTTAGAGGCCTTGTTCATTTTTTAAAATTATTTTTTCTTTGTCACATTGAGTTAATTCTAAAGCCTTGTCTACAAGCTCCTTTTTTCTACTTGTTGGATTCTACTGCTGAAACTTTCCAATATATTTTGAATTTCTCTAAGTGTGTCCTTCATTTCTAGAAGTTGTCATTGGTTTTATTTATGTTATCTATTTCTCTGGAATTTTTTTCCATCCATATTCTGTGTCATTTGTTTTAATTTGAGTAGATAATCACTTTTCTCTGGTACCTCGAGTAGCATGATTGACTTTCAAAATTGTTTTTCTGGCAATTCAGAGATTTATTCTTGGTTTGGATCCATTGCTGGTAAGCTAGTGTGATGTTTTGGGGTGTTAAGGAACCTTGTTTAGTCAATTACCAGAATAGGTTTTCTGGTTCCTTCTCATTTGGTTAGACTATTTCAGAGGAAACATCTGGGCTCAAGGACCGTTGCTCAGATTCTTTGGTCCCACAGAGTGCTCCCTTGATGTGGTGCTTCCCCTTTCCCCTATGGATGAGGTTTACTGAAAGCCAAAGTGCAGTGATTGTTATTTGTCTTCTGGGTCAAGCCACCCAGCAGAGCTATTAGGCTCTGGGCTGGTACAAGGAGTCCTGTGATGTGATCTGTCTTCAGGTCTCTCAGCCATGCATACCAGCACCTGTTTTAGTGAAGGCAGCAGGGAAGTGAAGTGGACTCTGTGAGGGTCCTTTACTATGTTTTTATTTAGTACACTGGCATTTTGTTGCTTGGCCTATAGCCAGGAGATGGTGCTTTCAAGAGAGTATCAGCTTTGGTAGTATAAGGGAGAATACAAACTTAGGTTTCTCAGGCAGTGGGCAGGGCCATAGAGTTCCAAGAGATTATGTTTTTTGTCTTTGGCTACCAGGGCAGGCAAGGAAGACCATCAGGTGGGGCAAGGTTTCTGAGCTCAGCCTCTCCTTGGGCAGGGTTTGCTGCTGCTGCTGCTGCTGCTGCTGCTGCTGCTGCTGCTGTTGCTGCTGTGGAGGATGGGGTGTGGCTCCTTAAGTCAATGGACTTATGTTCCCAGGGAGATTATGACTGCCTCTGCTACATCACATAGGTTGCCAGGGAAGAGAGGGAAAGCCAGCAGTAACAGGTCTCACCCAGTTCCCAGGAAGCCCAAAAGGCCTGTCTCACTCCTACTGTGATCCCCCTCAACAGCACAGAGTTTGTTTCCAGGCAGCTGGTGAACAGTGCTGAGACCTTTCCTCAGGCTATAAGCCTCCCCACTGAGAATGCAAGGAGGACTTCCAGGTTTCACGCCTCCCCATCAGCAAAGGTTTTCTCCACAAGGACACGTGCAAGGCTAAGTCAGGAATGGATTCCTGGAACCAAGAGTGTCCACAGGGCTCTTGCTGCTGCTTCCTCTACCACTGTATTTTATATAGGTAAGGTCAAATCCTTCTCTTGTAATCTAAAGGATTTCTGTGAGGATATGTGTTTGGGGATGGACATTCTGCCTCTCACACTTCAAGCACTCAGTTTTTCAGCAGTCTCACAGAGCCTGTAGCAGCAAGCTGTTTCCTTCATAGGGTCTGTGGATTATTGTAGCTTTCCTGGTATGTTCCTACAGTAGTTCTTGGAGCAAAAGTTTATGAGGTGAGCCTCCTCATGCTGCTCTGTCTGTCTGAGTGGGAGCTGCATGTTATTCCTGCCTTCTATATACCATTTTTCCTCATTGTCATTGTCAATACCATCTCCAGAGAAAATTCTGGGCAAACATTTTCTTTTTTCATTATTTTAATATACTACTTAAATTTAATATTCTAAATAAGTATAATTTTAATAATTTGATAAATATTGTTTACTTATCTAATAAATATATATTGGATAACTGCCATGTGCCAGGGCACTGTTCTAGGTGACAGATTCTAGGTATTCTAGTTTATTACATTAGGGTCATAAATTTTAACATGATTTTATTTATCATAAAATAATATGGCTTATGAAGATCATTCAGAACATCAAAATCAGATAATTTCATCTCTTTGGACTTTTTCTACCAATATTTATATTTCTGTAAAAGTTACAAGCCCTGGAGAGCAAGATCATTTTCTGTCAACCTTTAAATATTTTACACCCTGTCTGGCATGATACCAGAAAAATGTGAATAGCTCTCCCCTCCTGTCTTCATTACCTGGGCCTCTGAACCACTTCCAGATTCTTCCTCCTATGAACTGTGTGACTATGAACGTTCTGGTTATTGTACATTTGCTATTGAATTCATGCCTATAGATTCTTGTGTTTCATATAGTATGTGATTACTAAACTTTAAGGGATAATACCAAACCATTTGCAAAATTCATTGCATCATTTAAACCTCCCACCAACAAGGTATAAAATAGCTGGTGAACATACCTCTCTTGATATTGCCAAGAATATTTCTTGATATTGCTTTTAACATTGTCAGTCAAATGAGTGTAAAAATTAACATCAACGTATTCATGCTTTGAATTTCCTTGATCACTAAGGATATTGAACAACTGTTCATATATTTATTGGCCACATGTATTTGCTCTTCAGTAAAGTGTTTTTGCATATATTTTGGTTATTTTTTTATTGAGTTGTTGGTGCTTTATTGGTTGGTAGAAGTTCTTTAGCTATTCTTGATACTATATGTTGTTGGTCATATGTAACAAGAATATCCTTTTCTAGATTATATAATCTTTTCACTTATGTCCTGATAAACAAATATTTTTACCTTTAACATTGTAATATTTATCAATATTTCCCTTATGTGTTTTTTTGGATTTTAAGAAAATATTTTCTACCCCAAGATTTTAAAAATATTTACCTTTATTTTTAATCATTGTTTTTGAAATTTAAGTATTTAATCCAGCTAGAATTTACTTTTGTGTGTGGTTTGAGGTAGGAGTTTAATGTAATCTTTTATAATATAGACTGTTTTCAGTCCATGTACTGATCAGTTCTACTTTCTCCTATGATGTAGAATGCTAGCTCTGTCATATATCAACATTCATAAATATATAGGTATATTCCACTTACCTAATTCTACTGCATTGTTTGAAAATAGTTTCTAACTTATGGATTACTACCATGGTATTTTAATCAAAAAGTTTATAAATCCTGAAACTTGGTAGAATAACTCCTTGCTTTGTAGTTCTTTAGAAATATCCTGACTATTCTTGCCTGTGTAGTTACTCTACTACAGAAATTTTAGAATCATCTTATAAAGTTTCTTGTAAAACCTTGTAATTGGATTTGCATTAATTTTTTTCTTACAAACTTTACTTGGGATTTTATTGAGTCCATATATCAATTGAGAAAAACGGACAACTTTATAGCATTAATCCTTCTTATTTATAACCATGACATAAATTCTCACTTATTTAGGCATTCTTTACTATTTCTATAACAGAATTTTACACTTTTCTGTCAGCTTTAGTTCTAGATACTTGATATTATTTATTAATACTATAAATGATGTAACAGACAAAACATGTTTCTTATCGTTTACTTTTAGTTTTGAGAAATTCAACAGACTTTGTATTAGGTTGAGCCATAATATATTTCATTTTTATTGTCTAAATGATCACATAATGGCAAATTTAATTTGATTTTCTCTAATATATTAATCTTGTAATTAGTTATGTTGATAAACACTCTTATTGTTTCGAATAATTTGTTCTAGTTTTTTTAAGATTTTCTACATAACTGAATATGGCATGTATAGCAATATGTTCTCCTTTCATTAACTATATATTGTAAAATTTTTTAATGTTTTCTTTAGAACTTCCACTATAAAATAGAATGTAAGTGTTGATTATGGGATTTTTTTGCATGTTTTCGAATTTTCAACTCTTCTGTTTTTTCACAATCAGAATAAAAAGTATAGCTTAAAAAAAATAAAATCAACTTTCAGGAAAAAAATGCTATCTTCTAACATTAATTTTCTAATAATAATTTTTGTGAATTGTGCTTGCATTTTTAATTAAATGTTTTTTCTGCATCAACTGAGTTGATCACATAATTTTTCTTTTTTATATGTTAACATGAATTAATTTATGTATTTCATAAAATGAAACTATTCCTTTATACATAAAATATGCCTGACATAATTGGAATGTGTCTTTTTATTCATACACATTGAATAATGTTAATATTTGCTTTGTAGGTATTGCTTGTATATGTATTATTAAAATTGAATAATGTTAATATTTGCTTTGTAGGTATTGCTTGTATATGTATTATTAAAATGTATATGTAATTTTTTTCTCCTAATAATTTTGATTTTGGTAAATGGAGAATGGGAAAAATAACTTTTCTGCTTTTTCTGTTGGTGGAAAATTTGATAAATTGGGATGAAGTGCTGATTGAACCAGTATAGTTCAGATGCCTGGGAGCAGTTCAGAATTAAGAACAAATGATGGGAAGGTTCCTGTGACTGTCAAAGCTCTGCAAGAGTAAAAGGAGGTACAGAAATGAAGGCTACTCTCTTAGGAACAAGAGAAATGGAGGGTTCTTCCGATGTCCTGCTTTCAGTGTGCTTCCTGAGGGCTGGTTTCTGTTTCACTTTACCTGGAGCATTGGTGCCATTTTCACAGTTTGGGATGGGGGATGGCCAGCTAAAAGCAAAGAAAAAGGGTAGGGTACCTGATATGCCTAGCATGGTTCAGAGAGATTGGGAGAGGCACAGAACACAAGAGTTCTCCACAAGAAAGGAGGGAGAAGAGTGGTCTCTAATGATCTGGCCCATGGTACACATAATTCCAAAGATTACACATCCATAGAGAAGATTTGAGAGGATCCCAGAATCTCTATATGGAGAGACTGAGGAAAATGTTTTTCTGCCAAAGCCAGTCTGTAAAGATTGAGAGAAGTAGCTGTTTCTTTACATGACCAACACCAATGCAAACTACAATAAACATGAAGAATCAGGAAAATAACAAAATTGAAAGAATAATAAAACTAAATCTCTAATAACTGACCCTAAAAAATGCAGATTGATGAACTGTCTGACAAATAACTCAAAATAATCACCTTAAAGAAGCTCACTGAGTTATAAAGAGTACATAGAGAGAACTAAACAAAATCAGGAAAATAATGCAAGATCTCATGTTAAACATTCTTATCACATAAAGAAAAAAAATTGGTATGCTTTCGTTTTAGAGATAACTTGTAAAATCATCATGGCCTGGTATTTTCTTTGAGGAATAATTTTTTTAAGTGATTCAATTGCTTTGACAGAAATAGAATTATTAATGTTATTTCATGAGTCAATTTTCACAATTGCATTTTTTCTATACATTAATACATTTTACTAATTTTCAAAATTGTTGCCATATTTTATAGTATTTTTCTTATCATTGTAATCTCTGCTTTATTTTATATATGCCTTCCTTTTATTCACCATATTTATCTGTGTCGTCCTTAATTCCTGTTTTTATCAATCATGATGGAGGTTTGTCTTTCTATTAATGTTTTTATGAAATATCAATTTTGTTTGCTTTGTTGTACATCTCTTTTGCATCCTTTACTTTTTTATTTCCACTCTTTTTTCATTTTCCTCTTTAATTCTTAGACTTTTTCTATTTATTCTCAGTGATTTGTACTGTCTCTGTCATATAAGCCTGAAGATATATTGCCTACAGGAAAAGAGACTTCTGTGGTCTTCCATCTGTCTCTGGAATCATGAAGAATTTCTCAGTTTCTAGTCTATAACTCCACTGAATAGTAGCATACATTAATCTTAGTCTTAAATGTTTTCCCTATAATTTTTGTGTATTTTTCTTTTGTTGTTATACAAATTAATTTGTGCTAGTAAAGTGTTTGAAACTGTATAAGTATTAAATGAGTATTTGTGAAATGAGTGTACTAATGAGATGTAGTTAAATAATATGCATATTAGTCCACTATCAATAAAAAGCAATTCGTTTTTTCATAGGAGAACCTTATACTTCCCTAATCTACTTAGCATGTTTGCATTTTAGCTCTTTATTGGTTAGCATTCCCCTTTTCTTCCAAATTGCATTCAAGCTTGTTTATCAGGATGAGAGTAAATGCTGTTTATTTAACCTGTAAACTCAAGATATATATTCCTGAGCTCCAAATTGCACAGAATTTAAAGAACAAACAGAAACTAAATTAAAGCTGTGCATATGAAGCTAAAATGATAATATGAATACAAATTCTGGCTTTAATTAGTGATACTGTTGTGGATGAATAGTATTTTTTAAGTCATTGGTAATGTAGAGAATGAGACTAACTGGAATCTCTTTCAGTTAATTTTTTAGGTTAATGAGGTACCCCTTTACTAAATTAAGGGTATGCAGACTACTACAAAGACTTTTCCATACAAAGGGAAATAAACCATTTAGCTATTTAACCAGAAACTTATTTTTCTAGTGTACTTGTAGATAATGTTTTCTAGAAGAAAAATAAAATTTTACTATCAGGTAGCACGAGAGACTCATATTTTACTCTACCTTTTTGTTGTTGTTTTTGGTGATGATCAACCAAGTGAGACAGACAACATAGTTCTATAGTAGTACTAACAGAATCCATAAAGCCAGCATCAGCTTTCCAGCTGTATTTCATACATAATATTTATTTAATTTCAAAATAAATATATAATTTCATAAGTGCAATCTTGGATATATAAACCTACTATAGACCAGGCATCTCAAATAATACAGATGGACCTAAGAAAGGCAGAACAGGATATCAGTCCTTCCCAAAATGTTTAAACCAGATGCTAAAACTCAACTGGTTCCCAGCCCCTAGGGTAACACTTCTGAAAAATTATTTTGGACACCAGACAAATCAATATAAGAGTCTTATTAAGAGCAGCTGGAAAGAATAACAGTCATCATTGTAGCTACAGGATAGCCAATTACTTGCTCACAGTTGATTAGAATGACACTTCAATGTGACCATTTTAGGGCCTCTCTTTTATTTCATTTTCCCAAAATTGGCAAATTGTAAGATTACTGTGTTAGAAAAAAATCACTGATGAGCAAGGGACAGAGAACGTTCACAAGGCAAAATAGGCATATTATTAATTGGCATTGAATTTCATGACAATCATACCTATCTTTCTACTACTTTCAGACATAACATTCATTACTATACAATGAGTAATTAATAGGGTCAAGTTCTTTACAGAGGACATCTCATTTAATGCTCAAAAAACTTGAGATATATGCAATTAGCTTTTGCTCTTCAAAAATTGCAGTAATCATTCACTATAATGACTTGCATAAAAATATTTTTTACCAAAACTTTACTATCAAAGTCCAAAGGTCCCTAAACAAAATTGCATGTTCATATTCGCAAAGACACATCTAAACTGGGCGTTCCTTTTTGTGAGAAAGCATCAATCATATTGCAGTTCTATCTCTCTTGTTCTCCTGATGAGATTATGATGTGTATTAAAGTTGTTTAAACCTTTTACACATTATTACTATTATCTTCTCCACGCTTTACTTTGAAGTTTATAACAGATTCCTGTTTGCTATGTCAGATGCCTGAGGGCACTATTAGCAAGTTTCAATTTAGTTAGATACTTTTCTGTATTTATCATATTATTTTATTGGTTACTTGCATTGGAGTACTTGCCTCTTGCAATGTGAAAGGAAATCTCCCAGTAATATTGTATACTGCACAGAAACATACAGTGAAGAAACTTCACTTTATTACTTATTAAATAATTAGGTATGTTGTACTTTGACCTTTTTATGATATCCAGAAGTAATTTATGTGTTATGACTTGGATTTTTTAAAATGTTTTAATAACAGTGGTTGGCATTTGGGGATGTGCTTAGAACTCATGATTTTTTCCATTAAAAATAATGAAATATAGGCTTCTGCTATCTGGAAATTTGCTATCACATTTTTAGAAATGAAAAAGCTTTGGCTAATAAGAGCTGTGTATACTGTCATTATTTAAAATTTACAGATGAAGAAGTAGACTTCCATGTTAGCTCATTATTGATTTAACAAACATTTATTAAACACAATCTATGTGTCAGACATTGACAATAAAGTAGTAAATAAATAAAGACATTTACCCTCATTTAACTATCATTCTAGAGAATCCTGGAAAAGTAAAAAAAAAAAAATTGGCAAACAGAGTAAATTAGATCGGAGATTAAGAAATGATTGATGCTATGGAGAAAAATAAAGCAGAAAAAGGAGATGGGGGTGAATGAGTTAAAATAAGAGTAAGGTTGTTTTTATTTTTTAAGATGGTCACAAGAGTCTTAAATAACTCTGAGCAAGTGATACATCAAAAGTTGATTATTTTTCTCTGATTCTTGCTAGTTCTGAAAGTACTCACTGCAGAGACAAATGGAAATGAGTCTACTATAGGAAAATAACTGGAAGCTTAAAAGTTTTCCTGAGTGAGCTGTGTAAATGCGACTTGGAAATGTGACTTCAGGAGAAAGAACCAGGTTTGACACAGTGGGTTAATCTTAAACAAGGACAGTAATTGGAGCAGAATGGCCACAAATGAGCTGAATAAATCAGACATTGACAAATAGGGATATATATATATATATATAAGTATTTAGTAAGTAATATAATAAATCCACAACATCGCGCACTGCATGATTCCTGAATTAGGCTGCTCCATTTGAGAGCTATAACATGCTAAAAGAATAAACCTCCCAAATTAAGAAGGCAATATTAATTTTAATAATTACTACTATTATTCCTCTAAGGACACATATTTCTTCTCACAGCATTTCAGCATTTGGCACAGGCCTTCAACATTATTTAAAATAAAATAATAACGCACAGTCACATTACAGCTCTTGCAGAAGCTTCCTATAATAGCAGTTCCTATAGGGAATCTTTCAGTGACAGCCTGAGACCATATCTGGACTTGCAAACTGATCTGGTGGTTTTTCTTTAACTCCATTTGGCATGGTTGGCATACCTTGTCAGTTAGGATCAGAGCTTCAGGTAGAATGGCCATGTGAAGATGATCACTATATGAAGGTTAGATTAAAAACATCCACCTTGTATATTATAAATACTGCCTTCTAAATTCATTAGATTTTTCTCTTCTCAATTTAATTTAGAATTGACAGACAAATCATATTGTATTGAGCCCTTCTAATCAATTTTGTCTTTTTCTTTATTTTTCCTTTCTTGAAAGTGTGTGCATGCTCTGTCTTATTGAAAACACTCAGACCTAATAAGAAATCATACTTATAGATGTATGTGAGTAGAAAAACACTATAGGACATGTTGAATCACTGACAAACCAGCTCCTGCTATTTCTTCAACATCATACTGCTTTCTTCTCTATATCCAACCCACTTTCAGTGATAATGAATTAATTTACCCCAGTGACCTTGAAATATTAACTATAGTTAGCCACCTGAATATAAGCTTATATTTATAAGCAGAGAATAAGTGATAGTTACTAATAATTACTGTAGAAGACGAAGTGTGGATTAGTAAATTCAGAGTTAGCAGCTGTAAATCCTTATTCCAACTCTTACTTTCTAGCTCTGAGACAAAGTCTAAGTCACTTAACATCTAGCCTACTCTCCTCCTCAGTAAAAACAACCTCTTCTACTGCCTTGACTTACAAGGTTATCATAAGGCTTCAATAAAAAGGTAGTTGCATGAAAATTATGAAGAATAAATCAAAGGAGGAGCCCATTTGTTATCTAAATTATTTAAAGTTTCATTTACTTTAAAACTGTGTAATTCTTTTTATTATTATTAATATACTTTAAGTTCTGGGATATATATACAGAACGTGCAGGTTCGTTACATAGGTATACACATGCCATGATGGTTTGCTGCACCCATCAACCCATCATCTACATTAGGTATTTCTCTTGATGCTGTCCCTCCCTTTGGCCCCACTGTGTGATGTTCCCCTCCATGTGTCCATGTGTTCTCATTGTTCAACTCCCACTTATGAGTGAGAACATGTGGTGTTTGGTTTTCTGTTGTTGTGTTAGTTTGCTGAGAATGATGGTTTCCAGTTTCTTTCATGATCCTGCAAAGGACATGAATTCATCCTTTTTTATAGCTGCATAGTATTCCATAGTGTATATCTGCCAGATTTTCTTTATTCAGTTTATCTTTTTCAACTTTAAACTAATTATAATGGAAGATCTCCTTAGGGAAAATAATAGAGTTCTCAAGATCTCTTATACTCATTACTGAAGTCTAATATTTATTTTCAAAATTCAGCTATATAAACTTTGTGGGTAAATTTCTAATAATATATGTTTGTTTTTTCTAAATAACAAAATTCCAGACAAACATTATACATTGACTCCAAGAAACTAGTATAATTATGGCAAGACCTTGGTATAGATACTGACTATTCCCTTAAAGAATAGCAGCACTCCATCTGGGGGGGAAAAAAAAGGTAGTTACCACATGGTATTATGAAATACCCATTTCTGTAGTACAAAAGTCATCAAATACTGTCAATTTCATATAGTTCAATTTAATAAACACTCAGTAAATTTATTTTAAAGAAAGATTTACAGAACTTTTTAGAAACATAAAATAACCTTTAATGAGTAAGATTCAATCATTAAAGAGCAACTAGCAGTAGGTACAAGTATAAAAGGAGGCCAGATTTGGTCACCGATAGCAAATGCATATTTGGCCTAAAGTCATATATTTCTGAAGTCAAGCATGTCATATACTGGATAATGCTTAATAAGTCAAGACAAATTAATAAGTGATTGTAACTGAAATCATAAATAAATAAGCTTAATAAGTCAAGACAAATTAATAAGTGATTATAACTGAAATCATCAATAAAAATATAGTTTTAGAATAAATGTGCCAGGTTAAAATAGACATATTTTTTCTTTTTTTATTGTACTTTAGGTTCTGAGGTGCATGTGCAGAACATTCAGGACTGCTGCATAGGTATGTACATGACAATATGGTTTGCTGCCTCCATCCCCCCATCACCTATATCTGGCATTTCTCCCCATGTTATCCCTCCCCAACCTGCTCACCCCTGCTGTCCCTCCCCTAGCCCCCACAAGAGACCCCAGTGTGTGATGCTCCCCTCCCTGTGTCCATGTGTTCTCATTGTTCAACACCCATGTATGAGTGAGAACGTGGGGTGTTTGGTTTTCTGTTCTTGTGTCAGTTTGCTGAGAACGATGGTTTCCAAATTTATCCATGTCCCTACAAAGGACCCAGACTCACTGTTTTTTATGGCTGCATAGTATTCCATGGTGTATATGTGCTACATTTTCTTTGTCCAGTCTAAGATAGAGATATTGATAGTCACTGAATCTTAGCAGATTTAATCAGATAATAATAAGCCAGGGACACAATGATTTGTAATTTCTATTTAAACTTGAGTTTGATAAAATACACTGTTTCTGTTACCTATGGCATATAACAAATTACCACAAAATTTAATGATTTACAAGCACAATTTGTTATTATATCTCAGGATTCTATGGATCGATTAGGTTAACCTAGGTGTTCTCTTTGAGGGGTTTGTCATGCAGCTTATCCTATAGAGGCTGGGCTTGAAGTCATCAGAAGCCCAATTGGGATGGTCATCTAACTTCTTCACTCACACACCTATACTTCCATGTAGCATCTCTCTGCAGCGTGAAATTTTTACATGACATCTCAGATCCCCAAGACTGGAGAAAGAAATTGCTAGTCTTCTTAACAAGAAGGTCTAGAACTGCAGCAGCTTTACTTCTGCTGTATTCTCTTCATCAAAACAGGCATAAGCCAGTCCTGGTTCAAAGGGGTGAAGAAACATATTCTGCCTCTCATGGGAGGGGAAGTTATGGATAGTAGCCATCTCTGAAAACAATCTACCACAAAAATACTAGCAAATAAGAGCTGAAAACTCATACACCATGGTCCAGAAAACAAAAGCTGCCAATATTGACATCTTTTACATCTCTTATTCAATCCTAACTCTGCTACTTATTGGTTGAGAAATTTTGCGCAATTTACTTAACCTCTCTAGGCTTAGTTTTCTCATCCATAAAATGGAGCTGATTATCACTAACATATATCCTTGTGAGAATTCAAAATGCAACGTCCTCAAAGTGATTAATGAGTTTAAGTCTCAAACTGCAATGGAACTTATAAAATTAGATAGTTTCTTTTTTTATGTGAAGGCCTGTTTTGACCTCTTGATGTTTGCCTTGACGTTTCTGATGTTTTTTTCACTTTCTAATTGGCACGAATGGGACTTTAGCTGTATTTTGGATTTAAATTACATTATTATACAAAAATGATCCATCAAAAAGTATCTATTTTAGAGAAACAGCAAAATTGTTTCCATGATGCATTATTCATTCATTCATTCACTCATTTCAAAATATTGATTAAGCTTAGAAGAGTTGTCAGAATATATGCTGCGCCCAAGGACAGTACAAGTGACTATGATGTCTTCTCATGTAATGTTCATATACTTGTCAGGAAAAATAGTACTACGAATTGATTAGTTGGCTAAGGTGTTGCAAATGCTGTACCAAAAACAAACAAACAAAACATGAATAAGGAAATGGCAAATGTTCAGGAATTAAACCTAGCTGCAGAAAAAGAGACAACAAGTGAAAAAAATGAATAGGAAAATTTTATTAAATCTATTTCTCAGAGTAAAATGGGATAAGACAAAATGGATATATGTCATCAAGTCCTCAATAAATTAGGAAATGTGCAAAATGGGTTACAGGTGAGATTTTCTGACCAATATCAGTTATTTTCCTTTTGTCACCTCCTACCACTCTCCAATTCCTAGCTCAACCAGAGGCAGCAGTGCCCCAGATTCCACCATGCACCCAAGTCATAGTCAATGGATATAATAATGTTCAGCATCTTCACTTCTACTCATTTAAATTAGCTAATTTCACAAGAAGCAGATGCCACCCTTGGGGAAGAGAACTGGAAGCTTCTCTAGGAATTCGTTGTGGAATAGTTTCTTTTTTAAAATATGCAGGCCTATTTTGACCTCTTTACCTCTATATATTTCTGGCTGTTTTTCACTCTTTCTTATCGGCATGGGGGACTGCAAGTACTGTTCATTCTATTCTTCCCTGTAAGTTCAATTCACAGATGATTAGGAATGTATTTTGGGAAATTTTTCCTCTCAGTTCCCTTATTCAGAGCTGCCATAAGCAATAAGAGAAACATCAGTAAAGACAGGAAAGAAATCACCAATCCCTGTATCCTCAGCTTTGCTACTTTATTTTTCATCAGCATCATTTAAACACTTGAGTTTCTTCCATATTTTAATGTTTTAAATAGTTCATCCCATGCCAGACTTCTCTCATCCATGTTCACAGCCAAAATTATAGGAATATATTAGAATATATTAGGAAATATATAGGAATATATTAAGAAATAATTCCTAATCCTCACTTTCATTCACTGTTCCACCCTTGGAATTCTCACAATGCTTTGCATTCCCACAATGTCACTGAAGTTGCTTCCTGAAAAGGATGCTGATCACTCTATGTTCTAAATGCAAAATGTATATTAGCTCTTCTCCTACTTAACTGTCAGCAGAATTGTACATCAGTATCTGTTCAACATCAACACTCTCTTCAGTTTCCACCAAACCACTCTCTAGCTCAGTTTTCGTTCTTCCTCTGTGGCCCCTCAATTTTGTTCTCCTCCTCCTTCTTTCTAGCACTCATTCTAAGTGTCAGTGTTCCTGGGGTTCTAGTCCAGGTTATCATTTTTGTTCACCTTCCCTAGACTTCTTTGCTGACTTCATCCACTTACAAGGTTCCAGGTGGCCTCCATACCACATTGACTCCAAAACTTATGGCACTAATACAGTGTTTCACTTTACTTCTAGTAGATTGATCTATCTTTTAAGCATTTTTACTTAAACTGCAGCAACACAAATTCATCATAAAATTACTCATTTTATGTTTCTCTTGTTGTATTTTCTCTCTTACCTCTATTACCTACCACCTTACTTCTATTTATCTAACTCTTAACAAAATCCTACCAAATCCTACAAAAATCTAACACATTACTTATATTTAGCTATCTCTTTTAAAACAATTCTCCAAGCATTATTTCACAACAGTATTATAAGTGTAGACACTTATATGTTATAAAAATATGCAAAACTGAAAACATGGTTGAAATAAAATAAAAATAAATAGAAATTTTAATGTTTCTTTTTTGTCTGGCCCATTAGCTGCTCTTATGTATCCTAGGAGTATATATCCCATACTTCGGAGACCACAGGTGTATCATCATGCTAGACTGCCTAGAATGTTGCAGCAGTGTTCTATCTTCATTTATAGCACTATAGACAGAATATATATTCACACAAAAAACTACCATGACTTGTGTTTAAAATCCTTCAGTAGCTTATTATTGCCTCAGGGGAAAAAAACCCTAATTCAGAGAACCCTTTCGGTCTTTTATCTCCCTGAGCCTGTATCTGGGCTTCTTCCCTACTCCTTGACTGCAATAAACCTCACAAATGTTCTTCCCTCCTCCTACAACCCACCTCTGACTTCACTGAGTTCACTCTTATACAGTGTTTAATATTTAGATCAGAATTCATACCCAGAAAAACTACCTAGACAGGGATAAGTGGCCTTATTCTCTGCTTCTAAGCCATCCTGGAATTTCCTTTCTTCAAGTCATAACTCATTTACTTGAAAATACAATCATCTGTTTTAGTCTGACACTGGTATCACTCAAGACCATAGATTATTTGCTTCTGTATTTCATCCTTGTGAAATGCCTTTTAAGTTAGTGAATATTGCCTATGAGCTTTAAGTTTAAATTTATTATCTTTTCTTTCTTCTTGAATGTAGAGATGCACATAGCAGAAACGTTAAGAGCTTCAGCTTTGGAGTCAGCCAGATTAGGCTAAACTCCTGGCTTTTTCATTTCTTAATTGTATAATATTGAGCAAGTTACACTCAATTTTGAACTTAACTTTGTGCATCTGTTAAGTAGGGTAAAAAATTTTTACCTGATGTGATTATTGTAGGGATAGTGCATATGATATATATAGCATATTTGAAGATACACTGTAGAAATTAAAAAAACTGAGCATTTATTCATATATTCTTTTCAAGGGTTTCCATAATGGTGATTTCAAGTGCATCTTAAGGTAGAAGGGCTTAGGTGTTAATTTATTCATTTAATAAATAATTGTTGCCCTCTACATGCAAGCTGCTTTGCAAGGTTTTAAGCATTTGTTTTAGGTAATCATGCTATTGGCATTTTATAACTTCTCCTTCCACGTTTTATTAATAAACGTCTCTTTTTGAGACAGGGTCTTAGTCTATCACCGAGACTAGAATGCAGTAGCATAATCATAGTTCACTACAGCCTTAACCTTCTAGGTTCAAGTGATCCTCCTGCTTCACTAGTCGCTGGGACTACAGGCATGCACCACCATGCCTGGCTGATTTTCTTTGTTTTTTGTAAAGATTAAGTCTCAATACATTACCCTGACTGGTCTTCTAGTGAGCTTCCCACCTTGGCTTCTTCAAAGCTCTGAGATTATAGGTGTGCACTGCCACACCCAGAGCTATTAATACATGTTCATCATCTAATTTCAATTTCATATTTTTAAATGTTTCTGCTTTTCCTAATTAAATGTATATCTTTCAATTTTAATACAATTTTTCTTCTCATAGATCTCTCCCTCCATATCTAGTGTCATTTAAAATCAGTTTACTACATTGTGTTTTATTTAGAAGACCGCATCCAATCACCCATCAAATTTCAGGTTCTTTAAAATAGGTCATGGGGTTCTATAGACTATTATATTCCTATATTTTTCATTTGACTTTTCTTCCTCTTCTACTTAGAGAGACACTGAAGGTAATGTAGCCCTGTAGTTTGAACCTTCGTGTGTACATTATCTATACTAATGCCCAACCAATGATAATTACCATGAAAATAAAAGAGCCATTAAGCCTAAAAAAATTAGCAGTTAATCTGGCTTGATATTCTGTATCTATCAGTGAATACTGTTTAATGCTTAGGGGAAGATGGAGAGCACATTATATTTCTAACTGCAAAACCATTCCAAGAAAAATGATTTTCTTCTGTTAAATAATCATCAGTTTGAAGCCAAAATGTAAGGACTGAGGAATCCAATGCTTGGGAAATATTCTGCAGAGTAAAATTGCGAAAGTATTCTCATGCTTAGGTATCCTCCTGTGGTCAACATGACTACAGACATATGTCATGAAGCCCTGGTTGTGTTTTACTGTCTGTAAATTGAGGAGCTTCTACTAGATCACCTTTCAAGTCATGTAATTTTTACTTTGAGTTACTCTAAATACAGCCTTCATGTGGGCCCTTACCAGAACGATGAGCCGTAGTATGCAGAAGCGCTTAACCAACATCTCCAATCATCTGTGCATAAGATGACCAGCTTCTGTATTTGTGCTGTAATTATTTGAGTCCCTTAATTCCAAGAGTGTAATAAAACAATACTTCTTTTACAGATAAGCATTCATGAAATCTAATGTCTGAGAAATGTAAGTTAGCTTTCTTATTTAAAACAAAATCAAACTGGTAAAACACAAACCAAGACAAAATAAATCCCACTCGAAAGCAATTGTCACTAAACCAGATAGTCACCACAAATAGAGAACACAGATTCCACAGCATTTGATGATTGGAGTGGCTAATGGGGTAGAAGAAACGTACATTTTTGGTAGGTTTGGTATAATGAAAAGGTAATTATATTCAGAAGTAGTCATTCTTTCATAAAATAGGATTACTTATTACTCTACAATGAGAGTTATTCATTTAATTCTTACAATTCTAATAATTGATATTATCCCATTTTTTTCAAGGACCAAAATGAGTTTCGGAAAGGCTTTACAATTTATCCTGTCCCCTGGTTTGCAAATGTACTCTAAAACTAGTACTTTTTCAGTGAACCACATCATTTTCTTGTCCAGAGTCTATTAATAAACACTTCAGTGATGTTCTTCATGTCCACAATGTAAAGCTTTAGATTGTTGGAAGGACTTTTCTGCAATAAAAGGGCTAGTGAAAAGTTTCTCAAAATAAAAAAGAAGTCAGATTGAATTAATAAGAAGAAGCCAGCATTAAACCAAAATTGATTAGGTTCTAGACACTATGCAAAGCCCTTGATGATATAACACATTCACTTTCTAGATGTTAATTGGATGCATTTTATGTCACAGTTATGTTTAAAATCCTATTCTTATCACTATTTCATAGATAAAGAAACTAGTTTAGAGACTTTACATGTCTTGCTTAAGGTCACACAGCTCCACGTAATGGAAGTTTTAGAACTGATTTTAGAGCTTGAGCTCCCAACCATTAATCCTCACAATTTTGGGGAAAGTACCAGGAGACAAATGAAAATTATGATGGATATTTTGATAGAAAATGAAGAGCTGCTCTATACTATGTAGCTTCAAATAGGAAGCATTGAGGTCTGAATTCCTCTTACCTAATATACTTGTTAGTAAATGACTTTTATATAAAAGTGTTTTAAATTTCAGGTTAGACACCAACTATTATTAGCTAGTTCCTCATTAGCTCCTCCTCACATTTGCACATCATCTAATTTTTATTCTTTTAATTTCTTACCTCATATGAAATCAAATCCTGTTTCTAGAGTTTGTGTACAGCAAGAAACTTTTGTTGAAATGGTGATTGTGACTATTATAACCACATAATCTAAAATTCACAAAACAAAAATCGTATACATCAAACAGAACAACTTGCCTTCCTCCAGAGTTCATGTGAAGCAATCAAATGTGCTCTTTTGGCTCCTATATTTTGGTCTTTAATGCTATTTATTCTCTATTAAAAGGAGCCAGAGAGCTCCTTGTAGATTTAATGTCTTGTGATAAGAAAAGGCAAGATAAATCTGATTTTTTTAAAAAAACTATTTTTGGAGCAATTTTAGGTTCACAGCAAAATTAAGAAGAACATATAAATATCTCCCACACTCCACCTTCCCACATACATGCATAGTTTCCCCTATTATCAACACCCGCCTCCAGAATGGTGCATTTTTTACAACTGATTAACATGTCATAATCACTAGGAGTCCATAATTTTCATTAGGGTTCACTGTTGGTATTTGTACAAGTTCAGAGAACATACAATATATAATGATATGCATTCACCATAATAGTGTCTTACAAAATATTTTTACTAATCTCAAAGTCCTTTGTGTTCTGCCTGTTCAACCTCCTCCCTACTCCCAGCCCCTAGCAATAATGGATCTTTTGCCTTTCCAGAATGTCACAAAGTTGGAATCATATAGTATGTAGCCTTTTCAGATAGGTGTCTCCCACTTATTAATATCCATTTAAGTTTCCTCTATGTCTTTTCATGGCTTATTAGCTCATTTCTTTTTAGTGCTGAATATTATTCTGTTGTTTGTGCATGTACCACAGTGTATCAGTTCACCTACTGAAGGACATCTTGGTTGCTTCCAAGTTATGGCAATTATGAATAAAGCTGCTATAGATATATCCATGTGCAGGCTTTTGTGTGGATATAAGTTTTCAACTACTTTGGTTAAAGTATCAGATTATTTGTGAAATAATGCTTCTAGAGTAGTCTGTGATTACAAAATGAAACTAATAACAGATAGAGGAAAGCCTAGACAAAAAGCTAGTGTCGAAGTAAAGAGAAGCTGAGCAACAACAGGGAAAATAATCAGAACAAGATGATATTGATTCTGACAGGAAAAGACAACAAAAATTGTGCTAGAGAATATGTACATGTGAGATTTCCCTGCTGTCTACAAAAAAAAGCTGTACATTGAGCAACCAAAATTCTGTGAGTCTGATAAGAAGCTTCAGTCAAGCAAGATAATAAAAGGCAAACATGGACTTGTTTCATAGGGTGATATATTTAGAAAGATATGTAATGATGGTATATTTAATAAAAATGATCCAACTTAGAAATTTGAATGATTAGAATTGAAATGAGAAGTCATATGTTACAAAGACTTATGGTGACTAGCCTCCAAGATGCCCCTGAATGATTCTTGCCTCCTCATATTCACACTGTGTGGTTCTCCTCTTCACAGAATAGGGTGACCTTGATAACTAATAGTTTGACTTCAGAGCAAGGTAATAAAAGACATTGTACTTTCTCTCTTACTCTCTTTTGTTTCATTTACTCTGAAGTAAAGGAACTACTGTATGAGGAGCTCAAACAGCCCTCCGAAGAGAAACACATGTCAAGGAACTGAAGCCTCCTGCCAATAACCAGCATTAATTTGCCAGAAACATGTGTAAGCTACTTGGAGGTGAAGCCTGCAGCATCAGTCGAGCCTTTGCTAACATCTTGCCTCAAACTCATAAAAGATTACCAGCTAAAATTACCAAAACTACCAGCTAAGCTGTTCCCAAATTCCTGCTGCATGGAAATTCTGTGAGATACCCATTTATTGTTATTTTAAGCTGCTCATTTTAGGAAAAATTTGTTATGTAGCAACAAATAAGTAATACAGTATTGGTGGGGAAAAAGAATCAGAATAGTTTGTTTATAAAAAGCATAAAGTTGACAAGTTCATGAAAATGGGAAGTAAGGTAAGATGTAGAAGAGAATACCCATATAATCTTAAAAAAAGGCATCAAACACTCTGAGCTTTTTACCTGCTCAGAGAATAAAAAACAGGAACCAAGTCAAAGTAAATATAAAATAAAAAAGAACATATTAGGTCTCAGTAAATAGAAAAAAAAGCCAGGAGATAAAGAAAAAAACCAAAGCTCATTTTGACAAAAATGGTCACAAAATCTAGAATGGCATCTTTTAAAAAGAGATTAAAATCAGATCAATTTAAAGCAAAATCACTAGTGACTTTACAAGTAACACAAGTGTAAACAAAGTGTAACACAAAGCATCTAGCTCTCCATATTTTATTATATTACAAAGAATCAAAAGTACAGGCTTCATATGATTTTAGGCAGCTAGGTCCTAAGAGACATATGGGGCATGAATTAGAGCAAACATAGAAAAATAAGGAAGAAAAAATTGTTGTTGCCTTGTATAAATATGTAAACGTGTAAATCTAACCCAAATATTTGAGAGTATTCACAAATATGTATTCTTGTTGACTCTAATCATGTCAATACAAGCAATAAATCCTTTAGTTGCATACTCTTTTTCCAGTTGGCTTTGCTACATAAGGAGAATAGTACAACTTGGTTCTCATTTGGCTCCACTAACATGTCTCATGATAACTTTTTCAGTATATAAATGTGGACACATGTACTGCATTACCAGGCAGTATCTAAAGGGGCAGCATTACCATCAGCTTGTACATTTTATGCTTTATGTTAAGCTCCAAATAAAATTTAGCTTGGCATGCATATGAATAATAACCTTATGAATAAAGTACCAATTTCACCAATTTTAAATAAAGTACCTAAAACAGTGATTTAGATTGAGTGGCATATTCTTCAAAAGTCCTTAGTTGAGAAAAGAAGACATGATTGCAACCAGATACGATTTTATATAAGAATACATTGTTATGATGCATTATTTTGCCACAAAAACTTAATGGCAGGGAGTCATTTTGCACTAAAATAAATAGAAATATTGTAAAATTTAAAATATATATCTCAGGCTGCTAAATAGCTTTGGTAAGTGACAAAATTGTCAACTTTTACCTTTTATCATTTGATTTATATATATTCAAATAACTGCTTATTAAATCATGCTCACTGATTTTGAGTAAGTCTACAAAAAAAACCCCTGATTTTAGAACCCTCTCTAACATATATATAAATTTCTTGGCTCATTAACTGCCTTAAAGAATCAACAAAGTCAAATAATGTTAGTAAGAACTTTAAATTTTCCAGATTTTATCTGCTTTCTATTTTATAAAAATAAAGAGCAACACTTTATAACATAGCTACAAGTTCTAAGTGAACTATACTTTAACTCAACTGATACATATAATGTGAGATATATCTTAACTATAATTACTTGTTACATCTGATTCCCTAATAACTACACAAAGTATTTTGTAGAAGTATGTTCTATGCAAAAGAAATCTGCACCTTTCAACATCATTAAGAAGCCAAAACACAAATTCATATACAGTACTCTGCAATTTTTTAATGCTTTTCCATTTCTTTATTCTACAGGCTCTTGAAGAGCCAATCTCCTATCTAACCTCAATTTTGAATTCCAATATCCAGACTAGTGCATGAGCACAGTGTATTACCCATGGAGTAGAACTAGAACTACGGCTTCAACATTATTCTGTCTCTGACTCTTTGTGTTGTTTTCCTTCAATGATTTTACATGGATAGGCTTAATTTTCTATATTTCTTACTCAGTACCCATTTCCTTTTCAAAACTATCCCCTAACTTTAATACAACATTTTGGCCTCCACTTCAATAGTGTATAGGCTGGCATTTTAATTTTCCTATTCTTTTCTGACACCCCAATTAACCTAATCTAGATTAAGAAGTATTCTAAAATATTAGTGGAACATTAATACTAGCAAATAACATCAGAGTCCTAAAGTTTAATCCTTAAGGACTAAACATGGTAACTAAATTTTACCTAGTCATTCAAGTACCATGGTTTTCTAAGGAGCAGCAACAGGAGAGACACCTGCCCTCTCCCACTGGCTAATTTTAATTCTTTCACAAATGACTGAGAAGTTCTGTGAGTCATACACATGAATTTCTTTATGAATATGTATGAGTATTTTTATTAAAGCATATATTTGAAATAAAATCTTTCTGATGTAACCATTTATGAAAACATATTTCTATGGACCAATGAGTTACTAACATTTTTATAATCTCCTAAAACTTTATTCATGTTATATTCTCTCTGAAAGTAACAAACTGAATTTCAACAAATGGTACCACCAATGCAGCACAGGTGAAACATAAATTCTTCAAACTTCATTTCTCTCTAATACCACTTTGCTATAACGCACCTCCATCTTTCAAGTTCTACTTTTCTATTTCCCTCTCAAGTAACAAGCATTTAGAATTTTGATTCTATAGACAATATTTTGAGTGGACTGAATCATTTTGTTTAATAAGAATATTACAGTAGTAAAATATGTCAAACAATTGCCAAATCTATTAATTAAATAATTTTGAATACATAAAACTTAATACCCATGGTTATTTTGAGAAATTAGCAATAAAAATATTAATATAAAACTTTATTATGCTGATAATTGGCTAATCATAACAGAGGAAGAAATAATCAATAATATAATTTCGGCCTATAATATACCTATTGTTTACTCAGCTATAAACAATGTTGATTGATCTAAATACTGGCATCAGCCCAAAATGATATCAGTATTTTTTTTGTCAAAGTAAGAAAGTACCAACAATTTTTCATCTTATTGTTTCAATGGGTTTAATATGCCACTTGTTTAAATTTGAAAAAAAATTAGCTTAGTTGGTTAAGTAATATCATAACACATCCCTTTGGAGATAATTTTTAGTGAAATTGTCATAGTCAGTTATGTATTTATAGATGTTAAAAATTTAGCAAGAAAATTATATATGTTTTAATTTCCCAATATCTCCAAATAACTGCTTTTACCTAAATTCTAAAAATTTTGGCTTGCATATTGCTGTTTTCTTAATATAATAATTTTTTACTCTTTGGAGTTTTTGAAATACACACACTATTTTAACATTTAAGTATATTTTAAAATTGAATTATAATGAACCTTTTTCATTCTTTTAAAACCTTTATGTTACCTGCAATTTCACTGCACCTAGATTTGGGTGCAGTGCTACAGTATTACACTGTGGGCTAATAACACATAGAAGCAAGCAAATCCAGAAATCCCTCTTTTACTGTTTCCTGAAGCCCTCTTTTTTAAGCCAGTAACTAATCAGCTTACACATGGTCCACACCTTATGAACTCTTCCGTTCATGTTGTTCATGTTCATCATTTAATTTTGTGTTATGTATATTTCCCCCAGAGCATGACACTTCAATTCTGTCTGACTTCTGAAGGCTTACTTCAGCAGATGTTACAGAGGGAGCTAGAAGGACTTGCCTGGTAGCTCGGATCCCCTAATTTTAATCAAATGTTCGTTCAGTCATGTGAAGCCAGAGGGAGTTTCTTTTTAAATTACTATAAATTTCACACAGAGCTACTGTGTGGTGCAAAGAATCCAAAATGCTGTTTTCTAAAAGGTTAGAAAGTCAGCTGAAACACAGTTGAATACAAATAAAAGTATTTATGCAAGTGAGTGGCCTGAGTCCCTCTCTTTTGTCTAAACTTCAAAACCAAGATGCCTGCTTCTGTTGGCTGAAACGTTTCCACCAAAGGGTTTGATTTGAGAGGTGCTAGAAAGCTGTTCTTGTTCCCTAAAGTCTCTCTGCCATCTGATTTATGAAATGTTTTTCAAATGATATACAAGAGCTCTACTATTATCACAGACAGTTTAAAATGCATGGATTCCTGAAAAGGAAATCCGGTGACTTCAATTTGTGCAAAGATGTAATTTACCATCATTAGACCTGAGGTGAATCTGTGACTGTTTATATACATGAAAATAGCAGAGGAAAGGAGAGGTGTTGACAGGGAATAGAGCAGAGGACAAAGAAATGACTCCGAGACAGCAAAAGCCACTTTCTCTAATTTACAACTTTACTTAAGCTTTTCCTGGAATCTTAAATAAGATACTGCAAAGACAGAAAAGAACTGAAATGAAAAATACTGAAATAAAAAGGAAAAAATTAAAATGAATAAAACTGAGCTCACATACTGGTTTTAGAGTTATGACAATAGATGTACCTTGTATTGTCCTGCTTTATAAGGAGGTTCGAATATCGACTTAACAAGAAAAAAATTACTTTAAAATGGTAAAAAATATATTTCAGATCCATACAGATTTTTTATTTTTTTAAGTAATATGACATACAGTTTAAATTAATATAACAGCTTTAAAACAAAACTGGGAGAAGTCAGAGACCATTTTACATGCTTTTATTTAGTTTTGCCTAAACAGTTGGTATTTAAAATAATTTTAATTGCTGTATACCTATATAGACAGATATAGATAGCTACAGATGCATAAAAATAGGAAACAAATGTTTTAAATTGACTTTTCTTGGCATGATGGAAATTTTTTTTTTTTACTTTATAATTTACCACCTACATTTCAAGGTCTAATTGTCTAAATAACATAAATGTAACATAAATATAAATATATAATAAATATATAAATTATATTTTTGCAGAAATATGTTTATAGCTTGTAATTGTATAACATATAATGTATCAAAGTTAATTATATATAACTAAATTTACAAATATATCATTAAATAACTAACTCTATATACTTAGCAACAACTATACACACACACACACAGCAACAACTATCTAGAAATATATAGTTGTTGTTGCTGTTTCAGGGACAGAGTCCCACTATACTGCTCATGCTGGACTCAAACTGTCTGGGCAATTTATATTACTGGGCTCAAGCAATCTTTCCAACTCAGCCTCCTGAGTAGCTGGAACTACTGGTATGCACCATTGTGCCCAGCTCAATTGCTATTTTCACTAGCATTATAAACATATACTTTTTGTGGAGATATCATTTATATTATTTAGATAACTGGACCTTGAAATGTAGGGGACAAATTATAAAGAAAAGCAAAAAAAAAAGATTTTCCATCATGTAAAAATAAAGATAAAATTTGTTTCCTGTGATTATTTAATGGAAGTATTCTGTATTACAATAAAAACAGGCTTTCAAAAATCAACCTTCAAAATTATTCACCAGTTTTAGCTGGTGAAACAGTCAAGTTGAATAGAAAATTGTCAAGTTCTAATTATAAAGCGAGTCAGAATAAGCTAAGTTATGCTGCAATAATAAACAAGTTCAAATTTTCAATGGTCTAATGCCTCATGTGCACTGCATATTTGAAAGAAGGCCCTGCTCTTTGTGTTTATTCAAAGATGCTGCCAACAAACATTTGCTATCAACTCCTATTTCCATGGTCTCTGAAGCAGAAAAAGTGATTGTGGTAAAGTATGCACTGGCTCTTAAGGCTTCCACATGGAAATGGCACATGATACTTCTCTTTAACATTTATTTGCCCAAGGTAAGTTAGTGACCATACTTAATTTAAAATCACTGGTGAAGTGCAATTCTACCATGTTTCTGTAAGGAGAGGCAAATTGGACGATTCATAAACAGACCTAATAACCACTATAATAGAAAAGGTAGGCCAACAAAGAGCAGGAAGTTGGGGCTTAGGTTAAGCTTAAAGGTAAAGTGGGTGTTGTACAGAGACAGCCAGAATGGTGGTGTGCAGGGAAATAGGCAGTACGTTTTGCTCGATGGGAGAGATGATTCAAACCATTCTACTCTAGGAAGATGGCTATTAGTAAGACCTCAAAATAGCTGGGACCCAAAAGAGTTTTGGCTTCTGATTCTCACTAAGAATAGTAAGCAAGAAGACAATATTAACCTGGTGGTAAAGGGATTATGAGGACTGAAAGCACAACTACAAATGGCCTTTGTGTATTAATCAGTGTTAACTACATTGGTAATGAATTACCTGTTGCACTTGGCTTTCATTTTACATTCCTTTGTTCTATAATAGAAAATCATGTTGTCTTGTCATTGGCAGTATGTCTTTTAGTCTCATTGGAATGGATTGAGTAATTAATTACCCAGGGTTTTAACTGCAGGCCTGAGACCTCATCTGGCCCCAACATACTTTCCACTGGCTGTACTCTTCCTTTTTTATATAATGTATCAGATACTAGGTGCTTTATTTCAGTCAATACAATGAAGATTTCTCTATGAATTAACATTCCAAAGGAGGAGGAGGGAGACAAACATGATATGTAAATTGCTAGTATTTAGTAGGTAATAAGTATAGCAAGGAGCATCAGGAATGCTGGGTAGTAGTGAGTAGAGTTGCATTTTGAAATTCTTTCTTTCTTTCTTTCATATATATCTATATATTTTAATGCACTTTAGGTTCTGGGGTACATGTGCAGAACCTGCAGGATTGTTGCATAGGTACATACATGGCAAGGTGGTTTGCTGTGTTACACCGAACCGAGCATAGAAAGTCAACACCAAGACAAAAGTATGCCAAATTGCAGGGTTTATTGCCGGTGACCACGGAGGACTCACGTCTGTCCAACTCGTGGCAGAGAAAGAAGGGTGACAAGACCTTTATATACCCATAAAACCACCTTGGGAGTGGGAGTGAGGGGCTTCAGACATTCCGAGGGCTAGTGGATTCTGCAAATCACTTTCTGGGCGGAGATGAGGGTGAGGGGCTTCCGGACATTCCAAGGGCCAGGGGACTATTTGACATTCTGATTATTACTTAAGTGGTTCACAGAAGCTAAGATTAGCATTGGTTTACACATTGTCTGGGTAGTGTGGGGATCACAGTCCTTAATTACTTATTCACATTTGGGTTACAGAGAGCAGTTTCAACAGAAAGCTGAGGTATGTTTGAGGTGTGCAGTTTTACGGGCTTTTTACCATGTCACATTCCCCCCTTGTTTTATTTACAGGAATTAAATCATTGATTCCTCTAACTGGTTAGTATTGTTTGTTTGTTCTAAGCACTCATATTGAGATCTTAATATTATTAATTTTATGGAGTCTACCCTAGATTTTATGAACTTGAGCAGTTGGTTTAGGAGGCAGGGGCCGAACATGAGACCCAGTAAGAGTAGGGCCAGATGTCCTACCAGGCCGGTGAGGAGGGAAGTGAGCCAAGGGGACCAGGAAAACATTTTTTATGCTGGATGGTAAAGATGTTTTCCTTGTCCTACCCACTCATATATACCCAGAGACCCTAGGTATGCCCTGTTGTCCATCTCCTATCTGGATACAGGACTGTTATTTTGAGTGGGTTACAAGAACCAGTGTAGCAAGGGTTTGGGGGAGAGTCTCGGGTGAAAGAAATAAAAGAGTCTTTGTTTGTAGCATATCCTGATATAGTGGAGATAGTCTCACAGCCCCAGTGGGGCAGAAGAACTCCTCTAAGTTTCCACAATTCCACCTCTTTCGTGGGGTGGACCCTGGGCATAGATATAGCCCCATAGTCTGCAGTTGTTTTTTGGCCTCTACGTTACCACACCCCATTTCCTTTGCTTTCACCATATTTCCCCGCCCCCATCTCTTTGTCGATATTTTTATATTTAGGCTTTTACTCAAGAGAGTGCAGAGGTCTAGGGAGAAGGTTATGGGCTCTATGGGGATGTACTTTATGGTTAAATTGACAAGGGTGGTTCCAGCCCTGAGTACAGTACTAACAAATTGTCCTGTTAAGCCTTCCGTGATGACCCATTGATAATAAGTGGGCATTAAGGGGGGGGTTCCTTTCGGGGGGTGGGTACAGGAATTAAGATTAGGATGACGACTGTGAACAGCATGAAAGTCTTAGCTTTAGGTGGTCTGCTGAAGCTGAGGTCACTCTCCATTGTGTGTCCAGGGGTGGGGGGCAGTCTTGACATGTGAGTGCTGAATCCAGGCAGTCAGTCTGTCCACCTTGATGGCCATGGGGGTGACCAGAATCCTGTTGTAGGGTCCCTTCCAGTGAGGAGTCAGGCTGGAGGCGATGAATCTCTTTACCAGGACTTCGTCTCCCAGCTGAAAGAGGTGTACCGGCTGGTCAGTGAGGTCCCCTGGGGTAGGTTGAGCTCCTCTGATGAGCGAGTGCACCTGGGACTGAACAGACTGGAGTGCCTCTAAGGACTTAAGGAGTGTTTGGTTATGGACTTCAGCATGCACGGTATCTGCGGGTCTGGGGAGTAAGGGAGGGGGCCTACCAAACATGATTTCAAAAGGGGAGAAGACTTTTTGATAGGGTGTGCATCGGATATGGCGGAGGACAAAAGGAAGCAGGTTGACCCAGTTTTCACCGGTTTCCAGAATGAATTTTGTTAAAGTCTCCTTTATGGTCCGGTTCATCCTTTCAACCTGACCTGAACTCTGGGGGCGATAGGCACAGTGTAGCTTCCAGGATATGCCCAGGGCCTTGGCCAGGCCCTGTGAAACCTGTGCTGTAAAGGCAGGACCATTATCTGATCCCAGTGTCAGGGGCAAGGCGAACTGAGGAACCAGGTCCTGTAACAATCTTTTTGTTACTACCAGTGTGGTTTCTGACCTAGTAGGAAAAGCCTCAACCTATCTAGAAAAAGTGTCTACAAACACAAGGAGGTATTTACAGCCGCACGCTGGTGGCTTTATTTCAGTAAAATCTACCTCCTAGTGTTCCCATGGGCTAGTACCCCTAAGTCTTATTCCTGCCTGACTAGTTTTACTGTCTTCTGGATTTACCCTGTCGCTTACATTACAATGAATAGTAGTTTCCCTAACAATCTCATGTAAATGTGGAATGTAGTATCTGGCCCTCAACAGCTCAGTGAGTTTTGTTTGTCCTTAGTGGCCTGGTGTGTCCTTAACTAGAGTCCGTCCTAAAGCCTCGGGGAGCACAATCCTTATGTCCGGTAGAATCCACCATCCTGTGGAATCTTGTCGTCCCCTCTGTTCTCTAGCAAAGTTTTCTTCCTCAGGCGAGTACATTGGGGTAGGAGGCAGGTTTGGGGCTGGCTGAGTCAGAAGAAGAGTCAGAGGTTTTACTGGCCCCAAGGCTGCCTGTCTGGCTTGCAGGTCAGCTGCTGTATTTCCCCTTGCCTCTGGTGAATCTCCCTTCTTGTGTCCTTTGCAGTGTATTAATGCCACTGCCTTGGGCTTCCATATAGCTTTTAGCAGGGCTAGGATTTCTTCTTTGTTTTTGAAGATTTTTCCTTCTGAGGTAAGCAATCCTCTTTCTTTAAAATGGCCCTATGTACATGGGCTGTAGCAAAGGCATAACGACTATCAGTGTAGATATTGACAGTTTTTCCCTCTGCCCAGTCCAAGGCCTTTATCAGAGCTATGAGTTCTGCCTTCTGGGCTGAGGTCCTGTGTGGGAGAGCTTGGGCCCAGATAACCCGCTCTAGAGTGACCACAGCTGCCCCGGCATACCTGACTCTGTTGACCATGAAACTGCTGCCATCTGTGAACAGTACCTCTTCTGGGTTCTGCAGGGGGATGTCGGTGAGATCCGGTCACGCAGCATGGAGGACATCTGTAGTTTGTTGGCAGTCATGTATGGGCTCCTCTGGCTCGCCGTCAGGTAGCAATTTGGCGGGGTTTAAAACTGTGGCCTTTAAAAACTTTATGAGGGGCTGGTCCAAAAGTAGTGACTCCATCGCATGGGGAGCTACTAGGTTTAACTCCTGCCTCAAAGTTAGCTTGCCTGCCTCCTGGACTAATAGGGCTGTGGCCACTACCGCTCTTAGGCAAGCCAGCCATCTGGAGGCTACAGGATCAAGTTTTTTTTTTTTTTTGAGAGGTAGGCGACTGGCTGGGACCAGGGTCCCAGAGTTTGGGTGAGCACCCTCTTAGTGACTCCCTGTTTTTCATGCACAAACAACTGGAAGGGTTTAAAGATGTCTGGCAAGGCCAAGGCTGGGGCTGCAGTCAGGGCAGTCTTGAGCTTGTCAATAGCCCGTTGCTCTATCTCTGTCCATGTCAAGGGCTGATTTCCTCCAGTGCAGGCATACAGGGGCTATCTCAGCAAATCCCAAAATCCATAGCCTGTAGTACCCTACTGTCTCAAGGAATTCTCGAACTTGGCATTTCGTGGTGGGGGTGGGTATTTGCAGCACTGCTTGGATTCAGCTGGGTGCCAGTGCCCGGTTGCCCTTCTCTATAACATAGTCCAGGTAAGTAACTTTCAGCTGGCAGAGTTGGGCCTTTTTAGCTGAGACCCAGTACTCCAAAGTCTGTAGGGTCCTTAGTAATGACTGGGTGGTCTCTTTACAGTCCTCCTGGGTTTTTGTGGCCAAGAGTAAGTCATCCACATATTGGAGCAGGGTACATTCTGGGAACTCAGCTCAGAAAGCAGCAAGGTCTTGGCTCAGCATCTCATTAAACAAAGTGGGGGAATTTTTAAAACCTTGCTGCAGCCTCTCTGCTGGATTTCTGGTCCCCGTGAGTTAACTCGGGTTTCCTGGAGTGTTGTTATCACTGCGTTAGTAACTCCCTTATCTTGCTTGGCCTCTAAGGTATCCCTATTGTTAAAAACTTTTTGGGCAATCTAACAGCTGAGCTAAATTTATTTTCTGGAACCCCTTTAATTTTTGAAATTTTTCTTTTGATGTCTGGGACAGACTGGGAAACGAAAGCCAGATTGATGGCCCGCTGATTCTCCGGGGCCTCAGGGTCAACAGGAGTGTAGGTGTGATAAGCATCCTGTAGGCACTCAAGGAAAGCAGATGGGGACGCCTGTGGACCCTGGGTCACGATCCCTACCTTGGAGAGGTTGGTAAGTTTTTGGGCTGCCCCCGTAACCCCCTCTAACAAGTACCGGTGAAAATTGTTCAAAGCCTGCATGCCCACTGGGGTTTTTGGGTCCCATTGGGGCCTGGTGGAAGGGAAAATTTCATTAATTTGTTCCTGGCATCTTTTGATCCTCCCCCCGGTCCCAAGTATTGCTTTATGGGCTTCTTGTCTAATTCTACTCCTCTCCTCTGTGGTGAACAAACTCAGTAATAATTGTTGGCAGTCATTCCAAGTGGGGTGATGAGTCTGCAGTACAGATTTTAAGAGCCCTGTCAAAGCCTGGGGCTTCTCAGAGAACGGGGGATGTTGAACTTTTTGACAGAACTTACTCTACTGTAAAGCCCTGCCACTGCCTTAAGATCCCCAGCCTCCCAGCACGACCCCCTCCCGGGGAACTTTCCATCTCACAAGGTTTCTAACCCTCCCCCACTCGCCAGGTTAGCAGTTCCCCAGCCCTCCCAGGAACTATTAAACTCAGCAATTCCAAAGCCCCTCCCCTCCTTCACAGCCCCTCACACTGGAGGCATCTGCCGGCTTGCAGGCCGTAAAAATTCCCTTTGCAATGCCACAGGTGCTGCTTGTCAATTTTGGGTGCAGTCTGGCAGATATTTCCTTGCTCTTAATAAAGCTTGTGTCATCACTTGGTGTTTTGGCCCTCTCTTTAATTTCTATCACCTTCCAGTTATATAAGTCCCTTGACAAGAAAGGGATGTGAACAAAGAATTGGCGACCCTGATTGTCTCTCCTGTTGGGGGCACCTCTTGGAGAGGAAGGACCGCCAGTGGGTGTGGGGCCCCGCTGCGGGTGTGCAGGGGGAACAAGGTTTGATTACTAGTACTGAGGGGATACTGAGGCCCTGGTTCAGAGGGCATTCAGTAGGGTGGAGGTAATTCCTGATCTTCCGCTGGGGCGGGGAGAATGGCTGGCCCAGAAGGGGCTTTCTTTGGGCCGGCTAACGTGACCTGAAGTCTAGCCTGTTTTATGCAACGTTTCAGCCATGGTGGGATTGTTGGACTAAATCTAACCATAGGTTAATGTACAGAAACTGGTCAGGGTGTCCAGGAGTTTCTGTGACCATTTTCCATACAGCCTGGGTAAATTTTTTAGTCTTAGGTCTCAGTGTCAGGCCACCTAATTCTAAAGGATGACTATTCTAGTTTAGATAAAAAGCAGAGTTCTCCAGGGGTTAATTTTACACCATATTGAACTGAAAACCTAACTTCGAAGTTGGCCATCGTGCATTGGAGAGGTGCACAAGGCCGGGAGCTAATGACCCTATTGGATTTTTCTTTCAGTTTTTAAATTTTTCCCTAAGAGATTTTACTAATTTAAGACTGGCTTCACTGAGGATTTGAACTAACAATCTTGCTAGTTTTGGGGGGCGGGGGCTACGTTTTAACTACTGTGCTAACAAGCAACTTGCATTACAAAGAGTTAGAAAGCTGTTCTTAAAGCCAGTTTTTAGATGCAAATACTGCACAATGAGGCAGTGTGGCCTTCTTGAAAGCCAGGTGGGGCTGGCTGCCGGCAGAGAAGGGGAAAAAAGAACACTTTTTGTGTCAGTTTAAAAACTGAGCTCTAAGCTGACTGCGAGTTCCTTGCCCC
Source organism: Callithrix jacchus (assembly GCF_049354715.1). NCBI lineage: Eukaryota > Metazoa > Chordata > Mammalia > Primates > Cebidae > Callithrix > Callithrix jacchus. The sequence goes on along the minus strand of NC_133505.1, from coordinate 81,858,823 downwards.
TGAAGCTTTTGGTCACTTTGACACAGGGACCCTGAAAAGCATTAAATTCCTGTCTCCCTATCTCTCTCTCCTTGCTCTCTTCTCTTTGTCTCTCTGTCTCCTCTCTCCTCTTTCTTCTTTCCCTCTCTTACTTTCTTGTTCTCTCACCTCTCTCTTCTTCCCCTCTTCTCTCTTTCTCTCTGTTCTCTGTCTCCTCTCTCTTTCTCTCTGTTCTCCGTCTTCTCTCCTCTCTCCTCTCTTTTTTTACTTTTTCTTTCTTTGGCATAACCAATTTTGGAGAGCCTCCAATTCAAATTTTTCCCTCTCTAAAGCAGGTTTTAGTAGGGTTTCTGCAGCTAGGTCTTGCAAGGACTAGACAATTGAATTGGTGGGTCTGTCTCTAGTCCTATCCAAAGGGACAGGGGTAAGGGCCAGGATAAGGTGGCGGTCTCTCCGCAAACCACAACTGGTGAGAATAAGCTCTATGGAGGTTTAGTGCTGCTTGGGCATAATCCTCTTGTCTATAGGCTCTCCTATCCAAAGCCCGTGGAAAAGTGGGGATGTGGCAAAAGAAATGAACTAATAGATCAACTGGGTGTGTATTTTGCACCCACCACAATTTGTAGAGTGAGCAAAAGAGTTGCCAATCTGTCATTAGTGGTTTATGGCACCCAAATTCCCAACAATTGTGATGTCAGTATGCCTCCCTGTGATACACCACCGGGTACTGCCCATAACAACATTGGACACTTTTCTGACAGAATAGGCAGTTACCAGTTTTCCATTCCAGCCTGACAAAGAGCTCTCGTAGACCCTGATCTAGGACTTTGTTACCTACAACCCCAACAGTTTTATGGGGCTTTTTACCATGTCACAACCACCTCCATCCCCCAGTAACCTGTATCTGGCATTTCTCCCTATGTTATCCCACCCCAACCTCCCTACCCCCACTGTCCCTCCCCTGTACCCCCTCAACAGACCCCAGTGTGTGATACTGCCCTCCCTGTGTCCATGTGTTCTCATTGTTCAACACCCATGTATGAGTGAGTACATGCAGTGTTTGATTTTCTGTTCTTGTGTCAGTTTGCTGAGAATGATGGTTTCCAGATTCATTCATGTCCCTACAAAGGATGCATACTCATTGTTTTTTTATGGCAGCATAGTATTCCATGGTGTATATGTGCCACATTTTCCTTGTCCAGTCTATCATCAGTGGGCACTTGGGTTGGTTCCAGGTCTTTGCTATTGTAAACAGTGCTGTAATGAACATACATGTGCATATGTCTTTATAACAGAATGATTTGTAATCCTTTGGATATACAACCAGTAATGGGATTGCTGGGTCAAATGGAATTTCTATTTCTAGATCCTTGAGGAATGGCCACACTGTCTTCCACAATGGTTGAACTAATTTACATTCCCACCAATAGTGTAAAAGTGTTCCTATTTCTCCACATCCTCTCCAGCATCTGTTGTCTCCAGATTTTTTAATGATCACCATTCTAACTGGTGTGAGATGGTATCTCAATGTGGTTTTGATTTGCATCTCTCTAATGACCAATGATGATGAGCATTTTTTCATATGTTTGTTGGCCTTATATATGTCTTGTTTTCAAAAGAGTCTGTTCATGTCTTCTGCCTACTTTAGAAAAGGTTTGTTTGCTTTTTTATTGTAAATCTGTTTTAGTTCTTTGTAGAGTCTGGATATTAGCCCTTTATTAGATGGGTAGATTGCAAAAACTTTTTCCCATTCTGTTGGTTCCCAGTTCACCCTACTGATTGTTTATTTTGCTGTGCAGAAGAAGCTCTGGTGTTTCATTAGATCCCATTTGTCTATTTTGGCTTTCATTGCCAATGCTTTTGGTGTTTTAGTCATGATGTCCTTGCCTATGTCTATGTCCTGAATGGCTTTGCCTAGGCTTTCTTCTAGGGTTCTTATGGTGTTATATCTTATGTTTAAGTCATTAATCCACCTGGAGTTAATTTTAGTGTAAAGTGTCAGGAAGGGGTCCAGTTTCTGCTTTCTGCACATGGCTAGCCAGTTTTCCAAACACCATTTATTAAACAGGGAATCATTTCCCCATTGCTTGTTTTTCTCAGGTTTGTCAAAGATCAGATGGTTGTAGATGTGCGGTGTTGTCTCCAAGGCCTCTATTCTGTTCCATTCGTCTATATCTCTGTTTGATACCAGTACCATGCTGTTTTGATTACTGTAGCCTTGTAGTAGTTTGAAGTCAGGTAGCATGATGCCTCCAGCTTTGTTCTTTTTGCTTAGGATTGTCTTGGCTATGTGGGCTCTCTTTTGGTTCCATATGAATTTTAAGATGGTTTTTTTCCAGTTCTGTGAAGAGGGTCATAGGTAGCTTGATGGGGATAGTATTGAATCTATAAATTATGTTGGGCAGTATGGCCATTTTCACAATATTCATTCTTCTTAACCATGAGCATGGAACGTTTTTCCATCGTTTGTGTCCTCTCTGATTTCCTTGAGCAGTGGTTTGTAGTTCTCCTTGAAGAGGTCCTTTACATCCTTTGTTAGTGCAAACCAATTGCAACAGCACATCAAAAAGCTTATCCATCATGATCAAGTAGGCTTTATCCTGGGGATGCAAGGCTGTTTCAACATACACAAGTCTATAAACGTAATCCACCACATAAACAGAACCAAAGACAAAAACTACGTGATTATCTCTGTCAATGGCAGAGAAGGCCATTGACAAAATTCAACAGGCATTTATGCTAAAAACTCAATAACTAGGTATGGATGGAACATATCTCAAAACAATAAGAGCTATTTATGACAAACCCACAGCCAATAACATACTGAATGGGCAAAAACTGGAAGCATTCCCTTTGAAATCTGGCACTAGACAAGGATGCCCTTTCTCACCATTCCTATTCAATATAGTATTCAAAGTTCTCACCAGAGAAATCAAACAAGAAAAAGAAACAAAGGATATTCAATTAGAAAAGGAGGAAGTCAAATTGTGTCTATTTGCAGACGACATGATTATAAATTTAGAAGACCCCCATTGTCTCAGCCCAAAATCTCCTTAAACTGATAAGCAACTTCAGCAAAGTCTCAGGATACAAAATCAATGTGTAGAAATCACAAGCATTACTATACACCAATAACAGCCCTAGAGAGAGCCAAAGCAAGAGCGAACTGCCAATCACAATTGTCACTGGCTGTATTCTAACAATGGTTGTCACCCCTCACTACTGGAAACCTAGAAATGGGAGAAGATACAGGTCTAAAGACTAAGCACATTTTTTTGTCCCAACCTTCTGACCACCAGGAGAAACAAGTTGATCTGTCTACTTATCTCTATCTATCTATCTATCTATCTATATCTATCTATCTATCTACCTACCTACCTATGTATCTATATAATGTATCTATAATACTATTTTCATATGGGTCTGATACATACTTTTGTTTAATCATTGGCAAGACATTGCTCTAATCTTTGTACTGGAGTGGAGTTGAATAGGAAAGAAATTAATGTGAGCAGTTTCTTCTCTATGAACATGACAAAAATGTCAACTATACCATTAATTCAAGCTCAAGGCTGTTTATAGATCTGTATATTATAGTCACAGTATCTCCAAATTTTTCTAATCCTTCTCTTATTTATGGATACTTCAAATAACTCTGAGGTACACAGTCTTGTCTTTAGTCACTACTGAATTTGGCAGAATCCAGGGCAGATGGGATGTTTGAGTGAGAGTAGAATGTGGCCTTACTTATAAATCTCTCCATGCCCCAGGGGCATTAGACAGTAGAATTTAAATTTCTTCTATTTCATTACTGGTGACTACAGACTTAAACTAGACTTTGACACTATTTTCTTTCTTCAAGCAAGAGTATGTGCTAATCAAATTTGGGGGGCAAGTATGAGTAGCACTGAACTGTGTGCTAAGGAACCACACCCTGGCATAATATTATTGTTGAGAATTATTATAATTACACATGTATTCATCCTGTGGCTGTACTGCTTAACTTCCAATAAATGATCATTAAGGTTTAAATTGGCAGTTCGTCTAGGTTCCCTTTTTCTTTTGAAATTCTGATCAAATTATTTTACAAAATTCATAATACCCTAAATTATAATGAAAAATAAAATAACAGAAACTGTGAAAGAACATTATTTTTATTCATAGCAATCTTTGATTTTCTAATTTTACTCTGTTTCTCAATTTTCAACATCTTTCTGTGAATAAAAGCACACTTTTTGGAGAGGGAACATGAGCTCTTCCTGGGATTATATTTAAAAACTCACCCCTACTCTTAGGGAAAATTAAGAGAAAAATACATTTGATTTGCACACCCTAAAATATCTCCATTTGTTTTCTTAACTCCTGATAATAAGTGGTTTAGGGGATTATTGTGTTAAGATAAATAACTTGGTCCAAAAGCATGCAACTAAACTGAGCATTATAAATAGTGTTAATGAAGTCTTAAGCCAAAAGTCAAACACAATCATAGTAGATCTCAAAGTGAGAGACCTGTTTATCAAAATTAAGTATCTCACCTATAGCAATGTAATTTAAAATACTTTTACTTTCCATATGAATTGGAATGTATCATTTCCCATTGATAGTAGTAGAATATCAATCAATATATTTATTGTTCCTGATTGCTTTAATAGGAGAGAAAATGAAAAAAAGTGTTTAAGTATGGAAAAATTCCTTTATCCATTCATAATAATATGACTATCTCTAGTATCAACAGAGGGGTTATATTTCCCACTTTACTGCACTGTCACAAAGTTTAAGTGAGACTAAGTCAAATGATCACATTCAGTGTCTATAAGAGGTATCAAAAAACCAGTATCTATTATTATAACACAGGCAGTATTCTGTACCAGAAATCTCAAGTGATCTTTTACCCCTCTCCTGCATTTGCATCCTGCCCAAATCCAATTAATCATTAAGTTCTAGCCTACATTTAAGTAATCTTTAAGTTCTAGTTGAGTATCATGTGAATCTAATTACTTCTCTCTACTCATACTATAAGTATGTTTTTCCTGGTTTACTCTCAACAAATATTTATTAACTGGATGAACATATGGCCATCAAAGTATTCTAAACTAAAATGATTTGCCTTTCTCTAAATCTACTCTGAGCAGATTTTATTGATGGTGCTCACATTATTGTTCATGCCTGGAAAGCCTTCTTCCCATGGATCCTGTTAAGACTTAACAGTTTATCAAAGCCTGTATCAGAAAGCTTGTTCTCTTACTCTTCTCCTTTCCAAAAGGAAAGTTATCCTCTTACTCTTCTCTTTTCCCAAGGCACATAAACATCAGATTCACTAGGGTGGAAATGAAGGAAAAAATGCTAAAGGCAGCCAGAGAGAAAGGTCAGGTTACCCACAAAGGGAAGTCCATCAGACTCACAGTGGACCTCTTGGCAGAAACCCTACAAGCCAGAAGAGAGTGGGGGCCAATATTCAACAACCTTAAAGAAAAGAACTTTCAACCCAGAATTTCATATCCAGCCAAACTAAGCTTCATAAGTGAAGGAGAAAGAAAATCCTTTATGGACAAGCAATTGCAGAGAGAGTTTATCACCACCAGGCCTGCCTTACAAGAGCTCCTGAAGAAAGCATTAAACATGGAAAGGAACAACCAGTACCAGCCACTGTAAAAACATACCAAATGATAAAGACCATCAACTAATGGGCAAAACAACCAACTAGTATCAAAATGGCAGGATCTGACTGAAACATAACAATATTAACCTTAAATGTAAATGGGCTAAATGCCCAATCAAAAGACACAGACTAGCAAATTGGATAAAAAGTCAAGACCCATCCATGTGATGTATTCAGGAGACCCATCTCACGTTCAAAGACACATATAAACTCAAAATAAAGGGATGGAGGAAGATTTACCAAGCAAATGGAAAGTTAAAAAAAACCAGGGGTTGCAGTCCTCATTTCTGACAAAATGGACTTTAAATCAACAAAGATCAAAGGAGACAAAGAAAGGCATTACATAATGGTAAAGGGATCAATTGCAACAAGAAAAGCTAATGATCCTAAACATGTATGTACCCAATACAGGAGCACTCAGATACATAAAGCAAATTCTTAATGACCTACAAAGAGACTTAGACTCCCACACAATAATAGTGGGAGACTTTAACATCCCACTGTCAATATTAGACAGATCAATGAGACAGAAAATTAACAAGGATATCCAGGACTTGAACTCAGATCTGGACCAAGCGGACCTAATTAACATCTACAGAACTCTCTACCCCAAATCCACAGAATATACCTTTTTCTCAGCACTACATAACACTTACTCTAAAACTGACCACATAACTGGAAGTAAATCACTCCTCAACAAATGCAAGAAAATGGAAATCCTAACAACCAGTCTCTCAGACCACAGTGCAATCAAACTAGAACTCAGGACTAAGAAACTCATGCAAAACTGTACAACTACATGGAAACTGAGCAACCTGCTCCTGAATGACTACTGGATAAATAATGAAGGCAAAAGGAAAGCAATCTATTCTTATATTTAACTAATGTAAGAGTAGTTTTCTTATGGGACTGCTAGGGTAACTCTCTTCTAATAGATCAAATTCTTTGAGAAGATGATCAAGGAAATGATCGTCTATGCTTCCAAGAGTCTAGAACAATTTCTTCTATGTAACTGAAGCACAATATTCATTTGTTTTAACATAATTGATATTTTAACATGTTGCAGTACTTCCCAAACTTAGTTGCAAATTATCTGAAGAAATATTTTAGGATGCAGATTTCCAGGTCCTATCCCAGTCTAAAAAATCCAAACCCCTGAAAGAGTGCTGCAGAATGGACTCTTCGGGTTCTGATGCATCGTATATGTGAATAGGCAAGCTAAAATATGTATCTATCCATTACCTAAATCCAACAGTACTAAACATTCATTGAGAGTCAGAAAGCAGTGTATAGCTGGCCCTTTTGAAATTTTCCTATTTTTCTTAGTCCAACAACTTACATTTTAATATTTATAAGTGTTTCTCCAAGTCCTTTCTTTAAAATCATTAATTTGAATACTGTCTTTTTCTTTAATCAAATGAAAGCAAAAGATTTCAGCAAAATTAAAAAATCCGTATCATCCTCTCACATCATTCCCACTACCACTTTATATGAACGTGGTATTTTATAATTTGTCAATTTAACATGTATTTACCATTTCCATTTTTTCACCTATTTTTCTTAGCTATTTGTCTTCAGCTTTGTTAATAATCATTATTAATATTTTCATATTTCAGTAGTATCACTGAGTTATTTAAGGGCTTGAGTTATTTTACTCAATTAAAAGTACTTTTTTATCTGGTTTTTCATCATTTGAAGTCCTTCTCTAATATTTGGTAATCTTTTTTATCTTTTATAATTAGTATTTTAGCCAAATCATCCATTTTCATTCTACCAAGATGGTAGCAGTATATCCTTTCACAAATACAATAGCAAGTAGGTCCTCATTCTATTCTTAGATTTGAAATGAATAAAAATTTGTCTGGTGAGCAAATATTCCCAGTGTTTTTTTCCTTTTCTTAAAACACCCCAAAATTATATGTATTTTAATTCAAAGCACTCAACAGAAAAACATGACCAATAGTAAGATAGTAGATCCAAATAACCTCATATCAAAATTCATTCTAAAGAACAGAAAAAAAAATATTAATCTAGTTTGATAAAACTCAAATGTAATGAATCTACAACAAATAGCAGCATTTGTTTTGATAATAACCTCTGACAGTTAACACTGGTGTAAAGCCTACTTTGAATCAGATATTTTACGTAATTATGTCTGCTTCTATCTACAGTAACCCTATCAGATTAAGTACTATTACCCCCAGTATATGGATGTAGAGAAGCCTGTTAAATAACTTTTCCAAGACACATAGCCATAAGTAGCCTCACCAGGTTTCAAGCCCAAGTCCAGCAGGCTCTAAAGCCCTTTACCACACCATTATCTATCAGCGAAAAAGACTCAGTATCACTGCTAAACTCCTATGAGGCCAGCTGCACTCTGTTGCCTTTGATTTAGTCACTTAGCATTCCTAGGATCAATTTCTTCTTATCAATATTAAATATTATATTAAAACTTTTTAAAGTCCTTTGCAGCATTGAAACTCTGAGGTTCTAGCATAGAAAACCTAATGTTTCATCACTATTTAATCTGTTATTATCCTGTATGGTGAAAAGCCATTACCATTGATATGGCTTGGATATAAGTCTCCCCAAATCTAATGATGAAATGCAATCCCCAGTGTTGCAGGTGAGGCCTGGTGGAAGGTATTGGAATCATAGGGGCATATCCTTCATGAATGGCTTAGTGGCATCCCCTTTGTTATGAGTAAGTTTATATGAGATTTGATTGTTTAAAAATGTGTAGCACTACTATCTCTCTTGCTCCTACCCATCCCCCCATGTGAGACACCTGCTCCCCCTTCATGATTAGAAGCTTCCTAAGGCCCTCACCAGAAGCTGATGCCAGTGCTATGCTTCCTGTACAGCCTGCAGAGCCATGAGAAAGCTATACCTCTTTTCTTAAAAACTTCTCACCCACAGGTATTTATAGCAATGTAGGAATGAATAGCCTCTCACACACACAAAAATAGAATGCAGGAGTAAAACACTCATAAAAATATAGCTGCAAATGTGGAAGACATTTTGGAGTAGGCAGAGATTGAAAGAGTTTGGAAGGGTCAGAAGAAGATGCGACTATCAAGGAAAATTTGGATCTTCTTAGAGAGACTGGTTACATGGTTGTGGCCAAAATGCTGACAGTGATGTGGACAGGGAAGTCAGGATGAAGAGGTCTCAAGTGGAAATAAATAATGTATCGGAAACTGTAGCAAATTCATGTTTGTTATGCCTCAGCAAAGAGTTTAGCTGCATTCTGTTCATGCCGTAGGGAAACTGTGGAAGTTTGGACTTTACAGTGATGATTTAAGGTGCCTCTCAGAGGAAATTTCTAAGAAGGAAAATGTTCAAGATGCGGTATGTCTGCTTCTAACATCCAATGCTCAGATGTGGGAGCAAACAAATGACCTAAAGTTGAAGCTTATAATTAAAAGGTAAGAAGAACATTAAAGTTTGAAAAATTTGCAGCCTGGACACAGGGTAGAAAAGAAAGCCCCTTTTCAGGGGAAGAATCCAAGAAGGCTGCAGAGTAACCACTTGCTAGAGAAATCTCCATAACTAAAAGAAAGACATGAGCCTGTAGCCAAGACAATAGAAAAAAGGCCTCCAAGCCATTTTCAGAGATCTTCAAGGTAACCCTTGCCATCACAGTTCCAGTGGCCCAGAAGGACAAAATGGTTTCCTAGGCCAGGCCAGGAGCACCAAAGACTTGTGCCACATAAGGTGGCTGCTCCCTGCATCCCCCCCATTCTATGGCTCTAGCTAGAGCTCAAAGGGGCCCAGATACAGCTCAGACCACCACTTGAAGGGCGGACATTCTATGAACCTTGGTGGCTTCAAGGTGGTGTTAAGCATGAAGGTGCACAGAGGACAAGAGTAAAAGAAGCCTGGCAGTCTACACTGAGATTTCAGAGGATGTACAGAAAAGCATAGGGTGCCTAGGCAGAAGCTTGCCACAGGAACAAAGTCCTCACAGAAAACCTCTACTAGGGCAGTGTGAAGGAAAAAGATGGGGTTGGAGCCCCAGCAGAGAGTGCCCACTGGAACATACCTAGTGGAGCTGTGGGAAGGGAGTCATCATCCACTAGACCCCAGAATGGTATATCTACCATCAGCTTCCATGCTGCACCTGGAAAACCTACTACCACTCAACTCCAACCTGTGAGAGCAGCTATGTGAGCTAAACCTTGAAAAAACATAGGGGTGGAGCTGCCCGAGACCTTGGGAATCCACCCCCTTGCAGCAGTGTGCCCTGATTGTGGGACATGGAGTCAAAGGAGAACATTTCGGACCTTTAAGGTTTAATGACTGCTCTGCTGGGTTTCAGACTTGTGTGGTGCCTACAGCCCTTTCTTTTGGCCATTTTCTTTCTTCTGGACAGAGAATGTCTACCTAATGCCCGAACCCCCATTGTATCTTGGAAGTAAATAACTTGTTTTGATTTTAGTCTTATGGATAAGAGAAACTTATTTCCAAATAAGATTTTGGACTTGAGACTTAGGACTTTTGAGTTAATGCTGGAATGAGTATGGCTTTGGGGGACTTTGTGAAGAGATAATTCTATTTTGCAATGTGAGAAGGATGTATCAGGGACCAGAGGAGAATAATATAGTGAATTTGTACTCTCCAAATCTCATGTTGAAATGTAATCCCAGTGCTGGAGGTGAGACCTGGCATGAGGTATGGGGATCATGAGGGCATATCCTTCATGAATGGCTTAGCACCAGCCCCTCTGACTGAATTCATTCAAGATCTGATTGTTTAAAATTGTGCGGCATCTCCCAATCTTTCTTTCTCCCACACATGCCATGTGAGACATCTGCTCTCCCTTCAGGCCCTCACTAAAAGCCAATGCCAGCACTGTGTTTCCTGTACAGACTGCAGAGCCTTGAGCCAACTAAGCCTCTTTTCTTATAAATTACCTAGCCTCAGGTATTTCTTTATAGCAAGGCAAGACACAGCCTAACACAATCAGCTAACTGGAGCTTTAATTTCCTTTGATTGTCTAATTTTCATAGCTCTTGTTTATTTTCTGAGAATCATTTAATTTATCGTTGGGATTCCTCATGTTGCTTTTGTGAAAACAATGATCTTGATATGACTGTTTGGATTATTTCCCTTTTTGCTACACTTATTTTTTAATATGTAATACTTTTAAACTGACTCGTGCCCATCAATAAAGCAAAATGTGATGGGATTTGTATTAAAAAAATTAAAATGAACTTTTCCATTATAAAAAGGAAGCATTTTATTTAACTTAATGCCATATTTGATATATTGCTTCTAAGATCAGGTAACATATTTCCTGGACTCATACATAAATCGAGAGTGAGATATACTCAGTGAGGCTTTGATTAGGTAGGGTTGCCCATGATTTTTAAGTTTATCTAATGATCTGAGCATTTTATCAGAGGTATTGTCTTACTAATTTTTGAAACAATTCTCAAATATCATTGATATAATAGAAGTTTATTGATACTCTTTTCATTTTTGTTTCTAGTTTTACATATTTAGGAAAGACAATAACATGGATTAAAAGAACACAGACTTAAAATCAGATGTCTTAGGTTTGAAATCTAGTCCCACTTTTGTTAGACAGATGAGCAAATTACATAACATCTCTGGGTTTTAGAATCTCCCTCTCCAAAAATAAAGTCATGGGTTTTCCCATGACTTTTAAGTTTATCTAATGAGCTGGGCATTTTATCAGAGATGTTTTCTTACTAATTTTTGAAACAATTCTCAAATATCATTGATATAATAGAAATTTATTGGTTTTAGAAACTCCCTGGGTTTTAGAATCTCCCTCTCCAAAAATAAAAGTAAAAAATACCTACAGGTTTAACAGCACAATAAAATGGCAAATTCCTAATACTTATTAGTTTAAATCATGCTTTCTGTGCCCACTGAGGACAGTTATTTATTGTATAAAATAATTCTGTTATCACAAAAACATTAATATACGTAGACTTTAGTGGAAGTGTCGCTATCCATATAATGGAGTCTCAAAACAAGGAAATATAGAAAAGAATGAAAATTGTACAATATATGACTGCAAATTTCCCCAAATTATAGAACAAAAGATTTTGGAAAAAAATCGTTAAGCAAGCATAAGAAGTCCAACACATAGCAACATAATGAGCCTGTCTTTATAGATCAATGGAATGAAATAGAGAACTCAGAAATACTTATAACAAACTTATCTTTTAAAAAAATAACAAGAATTTACTCTTAGAAAAGAACACCTTTTCAAGAAATAGTGCTGGGAAATTTGGGTTGCTCTATGCAGAAGGAAACTGGACCCCTATCTCTCACCATATAAAAAAATCAACTCAAGATGGGTTAAAGACTTAATTGTAAAACTTGAAACTATAAAAATACTAGAAGAAAAGCTAGGTAATCTCTTTAGGACATTGAGCTAGGCAAAGAATTAATGACAAAGACCTCAAATCGCAGGCATCAAAAACAAAAATAGACAATGTGCCCCAATTAAACTAAAAAGCTTCCCTATAGCAAAATACATAATCAAAAGAATGAACAGTCAACCTGCAAAATGGTAGAAAATATTTGCAAACTATACATGGCATAACATAATAACGTATTTATAAAATTTAATATCTGAATTAAAAGAACTCAAGGAACTCAACAACAACAAAACAAATAATCTCATTAAAAAGTGGACAAACCTTTTGAAGGTGCCATTCTTATGAGCCAAAAGTTTGTTGTTTAAAAGTTCATTTTGAGGGAATAACATGTAATATAATTTGAAATAAATTATATTAGTAACCTTAAAAGAACATTATAACTGAATATTGTGAATGGGGTGAATTTGTTAAATGAATAACTTTGATAAAGTTTTCATGCACAGGCAAAATGTATTCACTAGATTTCTACACAGTGATATACTTTTACTTTGTAATTTGTAGTTCTCAAAAGACTTTTTTTAAAAAAATAAAGTCTATACTTAACAATAAATAAATAAATAAATAAACATATTTCAAAAGAGGACATACAAATGGCCAACATATGAAAAACAATCTCACTAATCATCAGAGAAATGTGAATTAAAACCACAGTGAGATATTATCATACAGCAATTGGCATGGCTATTATTTAAAAGACAATAACATTTTGGTAAGAACACAGAGAAAATGGAACTCTTACACACTGTTGGTGGCAATGTAAATTAGTAAAACATTCAGTATGAAGATGTTTCAAAGAACTAAAAATAGGACTATCATTTATCAGAAATCCCACTACTGTATATCTATCTACCCAAAGGAAAAGAACTCATTACATTTAAAAGGTACCTACATCTGTATGTTTATCACAGCATTATTCACAATAGCAAACATGTGGAAACCACCTAACTGTCTACCAACAGATAATTGGATGAAGACAATGTGTAATATATACAAAATGAAATATTATTCAATCATAAAAAATATAAGCATGTCTTTTGCAGCAACATGAATAGAACTGGAGGCCATTATCTCAAGTGACAGAAGTCAGACATAAAAAGAAAAATACTGCATGTTCTCACTTTAAAGTTGGTAACTAAATAATCTATACACATGAATATAGAGTGTGTAGAGTATGAAATGATAGACAATGGTGACCCAGAAGAATAAGGAGGTAGAAAGAGGATAGATGATGAGAGATAACTTAAGGGGTAAAATGTATGCTATTTGAGTGACTGATACCCTAAAAGCCCTCATTTCTCCAATATGCAATCAATGCATATAATAAAAGTATACTTGTACCCCATAAATTTATACATACAAAAATAAAAGAAAAAAAAAGAACCTCTGTCTTCCTATTAAAAAAATATCAGATTTACATTTGGTTCTCAAGAGTAACACTTTAAGAAAAAAAAAGTGCAGTAATGTTTTCAGAAGTATTTCTATTTATAGAACTTATATACCAAAAAATCTATCATTTAATAAGAGAGTAAATGAAAATATCCTCAATGCCTCTGAAGTTTTGTCACACAAAGTTTCTTTAAAACATTTTGGGAAACAGAACTTCACAAGAAGATAAAAATAAATACAGGAAATCATTAAAATATATACTGGAAGTGGGCTATAATAAGTAACTTATATCATTCTATCATTACCCAGAATGGGGCCCCAAAGTCTGCCAGAACAAGAAATAAATAAAACCAATATGCCAGGGTTAAGAGATGGGAAGGGCAAGAGATTACTGAAAGCTAGAAAGGGGAGCATGTTAAAATCATTGCCTTGTTTATGCAAAATATAAATATACTGATCAATTTCAGAAATAATAGAGAAAAGTAAATTTAGGTATAAATCTTAATAAATTAAGGTAGTTTCCAGAAAACTAATAATAGACACTTTCTAAAAAAACTCATATATTAGAATAATCAACCTTTTCAATGAGGCCAGAAAATGACAAAAAGAAGCAAAATAGAAATACAGAAATAGAAAATGTTAATATGAAATAACATGGCAAAAAAAGTCCTAATGTAGTATTACTTATATGTATTAAATGTATGTATGATATGTATTGTATTAAATATATCAGTTAAAAGACAGGAATCTGAGGCTTGATACAAAATAAATAAGAAAAGAAAGATCTGGACATATGTTTTCTGTAAGAGGCAGACTTAAACTAAATGAATGTAGAAATTTTGAATGTAAGTAACTGAAAAGAAATGTATCAAACAAATAAAAAACAAAAAGAAGGCAGATTAAAACTTTAATAACAGGCAAAGTAGAATTCACCAAGGGAAATTCACAAGGTAAAACAAAAGATGTGGTATATCTGTAAAAGAACAATAGATCTTAAAAATGCAATATCACAAACACATATGCACCTATCAACATAGCCTCAACATTGATTTTTTTAAGAACTTAAATAAAGCTGTGAGTAAATGCATAAACCAAAAATTATGCTGAAATTTTTTTACAAAAAAAACTGAGTCTAATGCATAAGCAATATAAATATGAGCAAAGATCTAGAAGATTTTCAAAACACAATAAGCCTGAACAAAAGAATTACAGAAGTTCTGAGACACAATATGAATATTTTCATGTTTCCGTATAGCTAGGATTTCTAAGCAAAGAAAACTGAAATGTCATATAAAAAAAAGAATTTTCTTTTCTTTCCCCAGACCCACTTTCTCACATATCAAGTGTCAGACCTGGAGCCATCTGTTTCCATTCAAAGGGCAATAAAACTTTTCTTCTCAGGTGCCAAGCGCTAGCATACTAGGGGCAGGATTCTTCACTTTTTTTCTTCTCAGAGAAAATTTATTTACTTTAGAGAAGAGAGTGGTATGTGCATAGCAATTTCTACATAAACTTCCAAATTCACAAGCTTGTGTTTCTTCTTTTGTAGTGCAAAATATATTCTGTCAACATACAAAGGGTAACATCTGCTATCATTGAATCACTCTTGAAAGAGGAACAATGGGTCATGAGGAATCAGTGTAATGGGAATCTATTATTACTTACTACTTAATCTACTATTAAGTAGTAATAGTAATAAGTAACCTTTTTGTTTTTAGTATAAAAAGAAATATAGATATTAAAATCTTATTAAGAACATTATACTCAATAATAAACAATACATATGCTTTCAATTTCCTAAGCTATAACCAAATCCCTATAAATTTCTAACAATTAAGAATATATAGTTTGTGTTCTCTGGCCATAATTAAATAAATGTGACTAACAACAACAAATCCTTTGATCTGGAGAAGTATAAATGTATTAACGAGTCACCCATGAACAAAGCACTACATTAAAGTTTATAGTACACTGTTAGTGCAGTACCAAGAGGAAATTTATAGCTTTAAACATATAAATCAAAACAGTAAAAATAGTAATAATAAAATATTATGAGTTCAAATAACACAATTGGAAAAAGGATAGCGCAAATCCAAAGAAACAGGAATAAAAAATTAATTTCATAATTGCAGTATAAATTATTGAATTAGAGAACCGCCAAGCTAATAATTAATTTTTTTTTTTTTTTTTTTTTTTTGAGACGGAGTTTCGCTCTTGTTACCCAGGCTGGAGTGCAATGGCACAATCTCGGCTCACTGCAACCTCCGCCTCTTGGGTTCAGGCAATTCTCCTGCCTCAGCCTCCCGAGCAGCTGGGATTACAGGCAGGCACCACCGTGCCCAGCTAATTTTTTGTAATTTTAGTAGAGACGGGGTTTCACCATGTTGACCAAGATGGTCTCGATCTGTTGACCTCGTGACCCACCCGCCTCGGCCTCCCAAAGTGCTGGGATTACAGGCTTGAGCCACCGCGCCCGGCCGCTAATAATTAATTTAAAAATTGAACATTGTGCTAATATTGGGAAACCCTTGACAAAGCTGAGGAGAACAACCTAAAACCAGAAATCTTGGTCAACATCAGAAAATAAAGAAAATAAATAATAGACAACATATTTGAACATGTAAATAATTATAAATGAGAAAGTCACCTACATTAGCAGTTCTCAAATGTAGTCTGAAGATTTTGAGGGTTTCTAAGACCCTTTTAGAGTTCACAAGGTCAAGACTATTTTCATAATACTAAGTTCTTTTTGTCCTTTTCACTTTTATTATCTTATGATTATACAGTGATTTCAGAAGCTGTATGCCATATAACATGGCAACAGACTGAAATAAAAAGCATATGTAAAAATTTAGCAGTTTCTACTAAGTCAAACCTTAAAGGCTTTGCATAAAGCTAAAACAACTCAATTCTTTTTAATGTATTTTTATTTTGGAAATATATACTTATTTTTCATTAGTAAAATGTTATTTATATTAACTTCTAATGACATATTAAATAGTTAAAAATTTTCTATGTTGTTATTATTATTATTATTATTTTGAGACAGAGTCTTGCTCTGTCGCCCCAGGCTGGAGTGCAGTGGCTTAATCTCAGCTCACCGCAACCTTTGCCTCCCAGGTTCAAGCAATTCTGTTTCAGCCTCCCGATTAGCTGGGACTACAGGTGCATGCCACCACACCCAGCAAATTTTTGTATTTTTAGTAGAGGCAAGGTTTCACCATGTTGGCCAGGATGGTCTCAATCTCTTGACCTCAGGATCTGCCCTCCTCAGCCTCCCAAAGTGCTGGGAGTATAGGCATGAGCCACCATGCCCAGCCTATTTTAATTTTTAATACAATAAATATCACCACACATAAATGAAAGCTCATCAGAATCTTTGGGATTAATAATTTTGAGATCATCAGTAAATGTTAAGATTATAAAGGGGTCTTGAGACGAGGTTTAAACCACAAGGTGTACACAGAAAGCTCAATAGTGTCAACAAGAAAAATCTATACCAGCAATAACTAACTAGATAGTGTGATAGAAATGACACCATTCACAATAGCATCAAATCCCATGAATTATCTAGAAGTTAAAATATGAATGAATGATTACAGGTTTTATATAAAATAGCATTGAACTTACCACAGAACATAAAATGATTTGAGTAATTGAACAAATAAATAATAGCCTATATGAGATTCTTAATGAATCCCAAAATTTAGGCTTATATACTCAATGCACTGTAAGTAAGCCAAACATTGACACATCAACTCTTAGGAGCAGATAAAGGTTTATTTGATTTGGCCTAAGCTTGGGAGCAGGAAAGACAAACCCTCAAATCTGACCTGCCTTTGAACATAACTAGAGGCTTTAAAGAATAGAGTAGGTATAGGGAAGGCAGGATCCTCCCATGATCAGAGATATTTGCATCCCTCAGCCTAATCAAACTTCTGTACACCATCAAGGAGGTCTGCATAACCTAAAAATCATTGTTCTTCAAATGAAAAGCAAGTTCATGAATCTTGTGGGAAGCCGGCAGAATTAGGATATGAAGTTGATCAATTACTGGTAAATACTGACTACTGAATGACTATGCAAGCAAGCACACATGAAGTGAGAAAACAAGGAAAAACAAAAATAAAGTAAAACAAACATTTTATGATCTTTATAATAAAGGCTCAGTTACAAGATGACTAAAATTTTAAAGAGGTATCCTACTTTTCTCCCAATTAATCTATATATCCAATGCAATCAGAATTTGAAGAAAAAGAATCTATAAATAAAAAGAATAACAAATAAAGAACAAGCCCTAAAAAAAAAATGTTAAGGCATACTAAAAATTCTAATAGAGGAGGATACAAAAGATTTTGTATTCTATTCCAGAGACCAGTCCATGCAGCTGATACTCTTTGTGCATTCCATGTCTCCCCTCATGTGCTGGTTCTCCAACTGCCAGCACCTGCATTTATTTTCCCTGGAGATTTTCCCTTGTCACTGGAGACTTTTTGCCACCTAAACAGATGGCTCCAAGTGCCAAAGACTTAACAGTCTTCAGGAACAGCCCTCAACAAATAACTATTGATTGGGTTTTCAGTGTTGGGCTGGAGCTGGCTTCTTCCAGCTCAAGAGAATCAATTGTTAAAATTTCAGGAACTTTGCAAGCTAGTTGAAATCACTCAGCAGTTTGCAATTCTGCCTGGTGAGGATATTTACACTGCAGATATCATCACAAGTGCTATGAACTGTTTCCATTTATCAGCATTGCAGTGGTTTGGTGTATATATACCCCTGGATTCCTTACTCTGGGTGCACCAATTCCTATATTTACTCTGGCTCCAAGAATTTACCACTGGGATTAAAATGGTACTATAAATGAAATGCAGGTTCAGTTGCTCAAATTTGCAGAGTCCAGTTAATAACAGCAAGTCTGGGATAAAGAAAGTGACTTTTATTCCCAAGCTGGTTTAGGGGAATAAGTACTGGCTTCCTGCTGAGTACTGCTTTGCTTTTGGAGTAGAAAGCAGGCACTTTTTAAAAGGAGTCTTTGCATGAAAGGTGTGCGGGAGAGATGGGAGTTCACATAACTTGCTTCAGTTTCTTGTCTACTGGGTACTCAAGCTGTTGACCACTGCTGCCTTCATAGGCAGAATTAGGTTGTAAAAGTGAGAGAGAGTTTCATAGGGGGCATATTTTGTGTTGCAAATTGACTGTTGTCTCTTGAGGCAATCTCCCGGTGGAAGAGAGTCCTGTTCTGGAGCTCCTAAGCATATAGTTAGATAAGCTTGCCCTGTAGGGAGTATCTGGTAAAGGAGAGGTGAAAAATTATAATTGCATTTCTAAAGAACTAAGCAGGAAGTGGAAAAAAGGAGGAAAGAGAAAGGAAGAGAAAAAAAATAGTGCTTGCCTAAAATTGGAATGATACAAAAAAGATTAGCATGGCCTCTACACAAGCATGACACACAAATTAGTGAAGCGTTCCATCGGTTTAACATCTTTTTAAAAATTATAGAAAAAAGAAAAAAATTAACTATCTCTTAGAAAAATGGAGATACTCATTTGCAGTAGCTACATTCCAAATAAACTATCTGTAATCAAATGCTTGGCTAAGGATTGGCTTTGGAGAACGTCACACTAAAACAACCCACTTATATCTGTGGGCAATTAATACATAATAGAAATGACACTAAAAATTAGTAAGAAAAGGATGAATTGTTTAGCAAATTATTTTGGGGAAAGGATACTAAGGAAGAAAATAAAGTTTGTTTGCTTCCTCATATCATATATAACTTTCATTTGATTAAAAACTTAAATGTAAAATGATAAAATATAGTATTAATATAAAATAATATAGAAGAATATCATTATTTAAACATAAGGCTTTCCTAAATTCAAAGTACAAAAGCATAAATTTAACAACTGATGTTTGATTACATCAATAAAAATAAGAATTACTCTTTTCTTTTTTTAGAGACGGAGTTTCGCTCTTGTTATCTTGTTACCCAGTCTGGAGTGCGATGGCGCGATCTCGGCTCACCACAACCTCCGCCTCCTGGGTTCAGGCAATTCTCCTGCTTCAGCCTCCTGAGTAGCTGGGATTACAGGCACGTGCCACCATGCCCAGCTAATTTTTTGTGTTTTAGTAGAGACAGGGTTTCACCATGTTGACCAGGATCGTCTCGATCTCTTGACCTCGTGATCCACCTGCCTCGGCCTCCCAAAGTGCTGGGATTACAGGATTGAGCCACCACGCCCAACCTAAGAATTACTCTTTTCAAAGCAAGGTTATATAGATAACTATAGCAGATAAAAAACACACTGGGAAAGTTGTTTATAATTTCCCAAAGTAATAGCTGATTGTTTTATCTATGGTATACAAATAGTTAATTGAAATAGATAAGAAAAAAAAAAAGTAACCCAAAAGTAAATGTTCAACAGATATGAAAACTCAATTACTAGAAAGAGAAACTTGAATGGTTTCTAAGTATATAAAGATGTTTATACTGTGGGATGCTGAGGCGGGTGGATCACGAGGTCAAGAGATCAAGACCATTCTAGTCAACACGGTGAAAACCCGTCTCTACTAAAAATACAAAAAATTAGCTGGGCATGGTGGCGCGTGCCTGTAATCCCAGCTACTCAGGAGGCTGAGGCAGGAGAATTGCCTGAACCCAGGAGGCGGAGGTTGCAGTGAGCTGAGATCTCGCCATTGCACTCCAGCCTGGGTAACAAGAGCGAAATTCTGTCTCAAAAAAAAAAAAAAGATGTTTAATAACACAAGTAATTAGCAAATGTATATTAAAACATCAATAAGACACAATTTTACTTCGATCATATTGTAAAAAGAAAAAAACATGAACTAACCCCAAGTGTTGACAAAGAACTGATGTGTGGGAAAATCTAGACAATCATTAATGGGAACAAACTGTGGTAGCCATTCTCCAGAGCAATCCAGCTCAACAAAATCAGTTAGAGTAGGCATGTATGTAACATAATCCAGGAGTTTCATTTTTTAGTATGTCTGTATTCTAAGGAAATTCTCCTGTGGTCCTTGAAAAACATGTGAGAACATCTATCTCAGTGTACATTGTGGTCATAGGAAGTTATGGACAGTCCAACTGGTCATTTCAAGGGAAGTGAATACATCAAATTTGGTAGGTACATACAATGTATACTATGTATACATAATATTCAGCTGCCAGCAGCAAAGATACAGCAGTAAAAACAGCAACATGGATAACTTTTGCAAGGGAGATTGCATAGGAACAGAAAGTAAGATCAGTAGCCTAATATTTATCTAAATAAAATCATGTATATACACACGTATATATGGAATGCCAAATATTTTGACTGAGATGCATTCATATTAAGTGATATGTGAAACACATGACAATGAGAACTATAGAGGGATATGGACCATGGGGATAGTGATTCAAAGTAAATATAACAAGAGGGAGGGTCTAGCAATTGTACTTCCTCAAAACATAAAAATATGCTGTTTGTCCATTGATTTCAACATAATGTTTACCTTCTCCTAATATTTCATGAAGGTTTCTGGCTGTTAATTTTACTTGGAAATCTCATCAGTGTCTTTTTGGTGGGGAGTTCTTTCTCTCTGTAACATTTGGTGCTCTGTTTAGATTGCCTTTGCATCTGTATTCTCTCTATTAGAGCTACTTTCTCTGCAGGATTAGGTAGGAGAAGCCACATGGAGCTTGCAGTTGAAACTAAACTAAATCACCCACCAGCTGGCCCCATTTCCTTGTACCATGATATCTGATCTCTTCTAATTTGTCAAGGTATGCCATGCTATACTTTGATGTTATTTAAATTTTGTTCATTGTAAACAGCTCAGCCATGAACTATGTTAAATATATAGTAAGCATTCTGTTAAGGAGATTTGTCTTCATCCCAAGAAAAATAAGAAAGCCCTTGAAAGATTTTAGGTGCATCACACTCAACTTGAATGAAGATACTGGTGCAGATAGAGAACAAATAAAAGATAAAGCTTAATAATAATCAAGATAGAAATATTTTATATGTAAAAATTGATAATTTCAGGGATCCAAGAGCAGAAAAGTCAGTTGTTACATCAGCCTTCAAGATTCTTACATTACTTAAGAGAGTAGTAAAGAAAGAGAAGAAAGGAATCCTGATTTTATCTAAAGGATACAAAGGTTTGAACAAAAACTGACTACACTGTCTTGACTTTGTGAGGTTAAGTTTTCTGCTATGAAACAGAAACATGGGCTTATACTCTAACTCAAGTCCAGATATGGAAAAATAAAGAACATTACATTTTTTGCATATGTGATATTATTGTGTAAAATTCATATGCCCTAAATACATAAATAGATTTCTCTGCTCCCAAAAGCCTTCCCATGCACCCAGCTTAAAGAGAACTGAGCAAGCAGACTATGTTAAGACTTGCCTATGTGTTTGATCATGCTAAGATAACTACATTTACTTATTCCACCATTAGAAATACAGTTCTATAAATGCTAAAATAACTGCAACAGAGATGGCAGGGCAAATACAACATCAGTGTAATATATATATATATATATATATATATATATATATATATATATAAAGGAAAAAAATACATGTAGGCAAGAAAAGGAATTAACTTGTTAGTGTAGAATTTTCCACAAAATACCAGTGAAGTACCTCTCTAAAATATTTACATCATATACTAGAAAATATTTTAATGCTATCTGTAATTTAATTCTATCAAAATTTACATACTGTAAAATTAATATAAAATGTGAAAATCTTCAGGTCATTATAAACCATTACCAGAAATTTTCAAAGATCAAATTATATAAGAGAAAAATGAAAAACACATTCAAAAATAGTAATTTAAGAAACTGCAGGTGCATTATCTGGGCATTTATATTTTACAATCTGATTGAAACCAGGAGAGCTGCCAAAATATTTGGGGAGCCAAGAGGAAGCATTACAGATGACTCTTGTTTTCGGTTGAAAAGAATTATACAGGTTTTGCCAAAAGAAGATAATTCTAAAAGTTAAGATGGACATAGTAAATATGAATGTTAGAAAGCAAACTAAACCTGTGCATCAATCCTATCATCAACATTCATTACAATTGGACATTATATCTCTCTTTGAACATTTCCCAGTGTTTAAAAAACCTCAGCAAAGCAACACATTCCATTTTCCAGGAAGTCCGTATAAGTAAAGGTTATTCTTATGTTGAGTTAAAATTTATTTCTGTGTAACTCCCGATCCTTCCCACTGGAGCCACAAATAAATCCATTTTATTTCCAGTCCATTTTAGAACTAGTAACACTTAATATTAAAAGTAACAGCAAAACTCTCAATTACTTTTGCACGAACCTTTTTTTCAAGTCATCGTCTCAGAATTTTACATCATGTTTTATAAATTATCAGAATCTTCTCCCATTCTATGAACCCTAACTTGTGCATGTCAATCTCAGAGTGAGTTCAGAGAACTGAACACATAGTAACAGGAATAATTTAACCAAAAAAAAGAAAAATTAATCAAAAAGTAAATCCATAAAAGATTTTAAAAGGTAAGTACATAGGTTTGCCAAATTGGTCACATAGGAACAGCTCTGGAGCACAGTTCCCAGCAAGAGCAATGCAGACGGTGAGTGATAGCTGCATCTCCAACCAAGGTACCAGGTGCATCTCAGTGGGACTAGTTGGACACTGCGTGTAACCCAAGGAGGGTGAGCAGAGGGAGGGTGGGGCCCATGATTCACTGGGAAGTGCAACGAACTGGAGGACCCCCCCATCCCCCTGCTACTAACCAACAGAGGTCATCAGGGGCTTTTCTAGACACTCTGGCACTCCAGTCCAGATACTGCACTTTTCCCGCAGTCTTTATGACCCACAGACCAGGAGATCACATCAGCCAACTAGCGCCATGGGTTTCCAGCACAAAAACACACACAAATCTGGGAGGTCATTTTAACTGGTACCTGGAATACCTGTGAGACAGAGCCACACATTTCCCTGAAAAGAAGGGGGCTAAAGGCAGGGAGCCAGGTGATCTGGCTCAGCAGGTCCCGCCCCTACAAAGACCAGTAATCTGAAATGCACTGGCTTGGGAGTTTTGCAGTGAGCACAGCAGTTTGAGCTCAACCTGGGATGGTCCAGCTCTTTGGGGGTAAGGGCGTCCACCATTACCAAAGCAGTCTACCATTACGGAGGCAGTTCTAACTTTAGTCCGTAAACAAAACCACAAGGACGTTTACACAACAGCTGGATAGAGCCCATGGCAGTTCAACAATGCCTCTACAAGTAGACTGTGTAGAGACTCCCTCCTTGCTGGGCAGGGCATCTCTGAAAAAAGGTAGCAGCACATCAGGGACTTACAAATAAAGACCCACCTTCTTGGACAGAGTACCTGAGATAAGAAAAGAGGCGGTTCTGAGTTCTGCTGCAGCAGACTTTAATGTCCCTGCCCAGCAGCTCTGAATGGAACAACAAAGCCCCCAGCACAGCACTTGAGCTCTGATAAGAAACAGATTGCCTCCTCAGGTGGCTCCCTGTCCCCCATATATCCAAAGAGGCACCACATAAATGAAACCTCTGGCTGACATCTGACAGGTAGCCTTCTGGGACAAAGATACCAGAAGAAGAAACAGGCAGCAACCTTACTTTTCTGCAGCCCCCAAGAGTGATTCCCAGACAAGCAGGGTGTGGAGTGGACCTCCAGCAGGCCTGCAGCAGAGAGACCTGACTGTTAGAAGGAAAACTAAAAAACAGAAGGAAGTAACTTCAACGGCAACAGAAAGGACATCCACTAAGAGACCTCATCGGAAAGTCACCAACTTCAAAGAACAAAGTTAAATAAATCCACAAAGATGGAAAGAAAACAGCGAAAAAAGGATAAAATCACCAAAAACCAGAACACCTCTGCACCTCCAAGGGATCACAACTCCTCACCAGCAAGGGAACAAAACTAGATGGAGAATGAGTTTGACAAATTGACAGAAGCAGCCTTCAGAAGGTGGGTAACAACAAACTTCTCTGAGCTAAAGGAACATGTTCTAACCCAATGCAAAGAAACTAAGAACCTGGAAAAAAGGTTACATGAAATGCTAACTAGAATAACTAACTTAGAGAAGAACATAAATGACTTAATGGAGCTGAAAAACATAGCACAAGAACTTCACAAAGCATACACAAGTTTTAATACCCAAATCAATCAAGGAGAAGAAATAATATCAGAGATTGAAGATTAACTCAATAATATAAAATGAGAAGGCAAGATTAGATAAAAAAGAGTGAAAATAAATTAACAAAGCCTCCAAGAAATATGGGATTATGTGAAAAGACCTAATCTACATTTCATCGGTGTACCTGAATGTGACAGGGAGAATGAATCCAAGCTTGAAAACACTCTTCAGGGTATTATTCAGGAGAACTTTCCCAACCTAGCAAGGCAGGCCAACATTTAAATCCAGGAAATGCAGAGAACACCACAAAGATATTCCTCAAGAAGAGCAACACCAGGGCACATAATTGTCAGATTCACCAGTGTTGAAATGAAGGAAAAAATGCTAAGATCAGCCAGAGAGAAAGGTCAAGTCACCCACAAAGAGAAGCCCATCAAACTCACAGTGGATCTCTTGGCATAAAATCTACAGCCAGAAGAGAGTGGGGGCCAATATTCAACAACCTTAAAGAAAAGAACTTTCAACCCAGAATTTCATATCCAGCCAAACTAAGCTTCATAAGTAAAAGAGAAATAAAATCCTTTATGGACAAGCATTAGCTGAGAGATTTCATCATCACCAGGCCTGCCTTACAAGAGCGCCTGAAGGAAGCTCTATACATAGAAAGGAACAACCAGTACCAGCCACTGCAAAAACATACCAAATGGTATAAAACACTGACACAATGAGGAAACTGTGTCAACTAACTGGTAAAACAACCAGCTAGTATCAAAATTGAAGAATCAAATTCAGACATAACAATATTAACCTTAAATGTAAACAGACTAAATGCCCCAATAAAAAGACACAGACAGGCAAACTGGATAAAATAATCAAGACTCATCCATGTGCTGTATTCAGGAGACCCATCTCACATGCAAAGACACACATAGACTCAAAATAAATGAATGGAAAATAGTTTACCAAGCAAATGGAAAGCAAAGAAAAAAGCAGGGATTGCAATCCTCGTCTCTGACAAAATGTACTTTAAATCAACAAAGATCAAAGGAGACACAGAAAGATATTACATAATGGTAAAGGGATCAATTGCAACAAGAAAAGCTAATGATCCTAAATATGTATGCACCCAGTACAGGAGCACCCAGAAACATAAAGCAAGTTATTAATGACCTACAAAGAGACTTAGACTCACACACAATAGTGGGAGACTTTAACACTTCAGTGTCAATATCAGAACAATCTATGAGACAGAAAATTAACAAGAATATCCAGGAATTAAACTCAGATCTGGACCAAGTGTACCTAATAGACATCTATAGAACTCTCCATCCCAAATCCACAGAATATACACTTTTCTCAGCACCACATCACACTTACTCTAAAATTAACCACATAATTGGAACCAAATCACTCCTCAGCAAATGCAAAAGAACAGAAATCATAACCAGTCTCTCAGACCAAAGTGAAATCAAATTAGATCTCAGGACTAAGAAGCTCACTCAAAACCTTACAACTACATGGAAACTGAACAACCTGCTCATGAATGACTACTGGATAAGTAATGAAATGAAGGCAGAAATAAAGATGTTCTTCAAAAACAGTGAGAATGAAGACACAATGTACCAGAACGTCTGGGATACATTTAAAGCAGTGTCCAGAGGGTAATTTATAGCGCTAAATGCCCATATGAGAAGCAAGGAAAGATATAAAATTGACACCCTATCATCAAAACTAAAAGAGCTATAGGAGTAAGATCAAACAAATTCAAAAGCTAACAGAAGACAATAAATAACTAAGATCAGAGCAGAACTGAAGGAGACAGAGACACGAAAAACACTTCAAAAAAATCAACAAATCCAGAAGCTGGTTTTTTGAGGAGATCAACAAAATAGATAGACCACTAACCAGATTAATAAAAAAGAAGAGGGAAAAGAATCAAATAGATGGAATTAAAAAATGATAAAAGGATATTACCACTGATTCCACAGAAATACAAACTACCATCAGAGATTATTACAAACAACTCTGTGTACATAAGCCAGTAAATCTAGAAGAAACTGATAAATTCTGGTACACTTATACCATCTGAAGACTAAAACAGGAAGAAGTTGAATCCCTGAATAGACAAACAAAAAGAGGCAGCAATTAATAGCCTACCTACCAAAAAAAAGTTTAGGTCCAGACTGATTCACAGCCAAATTCTACTGGATATACAAAGAGGAGCTGTACCATTCCTTCTGAAATTATTCCAAACAATACAAAAAGAGGGAATCCACCCTACCTCATTTTATGAGACCAACATCATCCTGATACCAAAACCTGACAGAGACACAACTAAAAAAGAATATTTCAGGCCAACATCCATGATGAACATAGATGCAAAAATATTCAATAAAGTACAGGCAAATGGATGGCAACAGCACAACGAAAAGCTTATCCATCATGATCAAGTAGGCTTCATCCTGAGGATGCAAGGCTTGTTCAACACACACAAGTCTATAAATGTAATCTACCACATAAACAGAACCTAAGACAAAAACCACATGATTATCTCAATAGATGCAGAGAAGGCCTTTGAGAAAATTCAACAGCCCTTTATGCTAAAAACTCTCAATAAACTAGGTATCAATGGAACATATCTCAAAATAATAAAAGCTATTTATGACAAACCCACAGCCAATATCACACTAAATGGGCAAAAACTGGAAGAATTCCCTTTGAAAATTGGCACTAGACAAGGGTGCCCCCTCATCATTCCTATTTAATATATTATTGGAAGTTTTAGCCAGAGCAATAAGGCAAGAAAAAGAAATAAAGGGTATTCAATTAGGAAAAGAGGAAGTTAAATTGTCTCTATTTACAGATGACATGGTTGTTTATTTGGAAGACCCCATCATCTCAGCCCAAAACCTTCTTAAGCTGATAAGCAACTTCAGCAAAGTCTCAGAACATTAAATCAATATACAAAAATCACAAGCATGCCTATATACCAATAATGGACAGAGAGCTAGATTATGAGTGATTAAAGAGAATAAAATACCTAGGAATACAACTAACAAAGAATGTGAAGGACTCCTTCAAGGAGAACTACAAACCACTGCACAAGGAAATAAAAGAGGACACAAACAGATGGAATTTATAGATTCAATGCTATCCCCATCAAACTACCATTGATCTTCGTCACAGAAATGGAAAAAAAACCACCTTAAACTTCATATGGAACCATAAGAGAGCCTGCATAGCCACACAATCATAAGCAAAAAGAACAAAGCTGGAGGCATCATACTACCTGACTTCAAACTATACTACAAGGCTACAGTAATCAAAACAGCATGGTACTGGGACCAAAACAGAGATATAGACAAATGAAACAGAACAGAAGTCCCAGAAACAACACCACCCATCTACAACTATCTGATCTGTAACAAACCTGACAAAAACAGGAAATGGGGAAAGGATTCCCTATTTAACAAATGGTGTTGGGAAAACTGGCTAGCCATGTGCAGAAAGCTTAAACTGGACCCCTTCCTTACACCATATACAAAAATTAACTCCAGATGGATTAAAGATTTAAACATAAGACCTAACACCATAAAAACCCTAGAAGAAAACCTAGGCAATACCATTTAGGACCCAGGCATAGGCAAGGACTTCATGACTACAACACAGAAAGCATTGGCAACAAAAGCCAAAATAGACAAATGGGATCTAATTAAACTTAAGAGCTTCAGCACAGAAAAAGGAATAATCATTAGAGGGAACTGGCCACCAAAAGAATGGGAAAAAAAATTTGCAAGCTACCCATCTGACAAAGAGCTAATATCCAGAATCTACAATGAACTTAAACAAATATATTTTTAAAAAAATAACCCCATCAAAAAGTGGGAGAAAAATATGGACAGACACTTTTCAAAAGAAGACATTTGTATTGCCAAGAAACATGAAAAAATGGTCATCTTCACTGGTCATTAGACAAGTGCAAATCAAAATCACATTGAGATACCATCTCACACCAGTTAAAATGGCAATCATTAAAAAATCTGAAGACAACAGATCCTGGAAAGGATATGGAGAAATAGGAATGCTTTTACATGTTGGTGGGAGCGTAAATTAGTTCAACCATTGTGGAAAATAGTGGGATGATTCCTCAAGGATCTAGAAATAGAAATACTATTTGACCCAGAAAACCCATTACTGGGTATATACCCAAAGGCTTATAAATCGGTCTATTATAACAACACATGCACATGTATGTTCATTGCGGCACTGTTTACAATAGCAAAGATTTGGAACTGACCCAAATGCCCATCAAAGACAGACTAGATAAAGAAAATGTGGCACATATACAACACGGAATACTATGCAGTCACAAAAGAAATGAGTTGATGTCCTTTGCAGGGACATGGATAAATCTGGAAACCATCTTTCTCAGCAAACTGACACAAGAACAGAAAACCAAACATTGCATGTTCTCACTATAAGTGGGTGTTGAACAATGAGAACATATGAACACAGGGAAGGGAATAGCACACACTGGGGTCTGCTGGGGGGCGGGGAGACTAGGGGAGGGATAGCAGGGAGTGGGGAGATTGGGGAGAGATAATATTAGCATGTGACGGGGATGGAGGCAGTAAACCACCATGGCATGTGTATACCTATGTACCAACCCTGCATGATCTGCACATGTACCCCAGAACTTCAAGTAAAATAAAATAAAATAAAAGGGTAAGCATATATAGGTATGTAATAAATATTTATTTAGTAAACAAAACTTGGTTAATATTGATTTCATAGGCAAAATTTTTCTGTATAAAATAAGGATAATGTTTTTCCTAAAAAAGTTAAATGTAGTACTTCAGTTTTTTTTCCAAGTAAGCTTCATCTAGTTAAAGAACTGTTTTGCAAAATATAGAGATCATTTTAAATCATGATTCTGTCACTAAATATATTTATTATACTCCCAGCTTCATGCTGTCTACATATTTACTAAGAATTATTTCTGTGTCAACATTCAAATCCGTGGTATTAATAAAATAAACTCAACAGCATACCACCAGACAACTTTGTCCTGCAGGCTGATGACAATATCATCAGTAGGACCCCTCAAGTGCAGCGGTTCCACTGACTAAGAATTCACTTAATTTCCTACCAAGTATTACACATAGATTTTTCCATAGGATATGATATTTAAAATTTGTCAAATTGTCACTGACATTAGAATTTGCTATATTGCTTACACTACCATCAGAAACAACCTCAGAGAAAGAAATACATTTCATCAAAGTGTCCCTTCTTAGTAAATCCACCTTATTCCTTCGGGAGTTATTTCCTCTTTAAACTCTCACATTCAAATCTTGTTGAGCTAAATATTCCTCCTTTTGAAAACTGGGATAGCATATCTGGGTATCCAGCACATGTGTTTTGATTATTCAAAGGCTTTCAATGTTGGCTGGGAGGAGCACTTTCTACTAAAACTAGTAGTAGTATTAACGTGGTAGTCTTTTTTTATTGTACTTTAAGTTCTGGGGTACATGTGCAGATCTTGCAGGATTGTTGCATAGGTACACACATGCCATGGTGGTTTGCTGTCTCCATTCCCCCTAATGTGATAGTGTTATTCTTTTTTCCAAATGTCTTTTAATATTCATGTATACCAGAGTAGACTCTGATAGCAATGAAATTTGTGACGATAGAGATGCATGCCTTGTTACAGTCTCAGTCCTTCCGAAAACCATCCTTTATCATCTTTGAAGGCATAGCTCAGGAGCATACTAATTTAATATATTTTGGCTTATGATGAAGTGAATTACATAAATAAATTGGCTAACTCTCAATTATTCCACTGCTCTTTATCCCAGTAGTTACTTTGTTCTCTATTTTTATATTTGTATAAATGCACACACACACATACACACACACACTACTGTTTGTATATTTTCTTTGAAATAAAAACAAGTATTCTCTAAATTGCATGTCTCACTGAGGTAGAAATAGTAAAAACAGAGTTTTTAAATCCAGGCCAATAGTTCTAGGTCAATACATAAGCCATAAGTTATTTAGTTTTATTAAGAAGAACACCTGAGATTGTCATGTTACTAGCACTTATTAAATTTACTCACATTATTTGTATATAACAAAATGGTTTTTGCAATGACCAATACAATGATATAATTCCCAGACTCTCAGTTTGCCACAATCAACTTTGTTAATTGTGAAATGGTACATCCATACAGGAAAGTACCTAGCAGTTAATTAACTAGTAAGGAAGTAATTGAAAATCTAAGTCTATCAGCTATTAGAACTTACTATGTAGCAGTCATTATTCTTAAACATATCAACATATTTAATTCTTACAATGACTTTATAAGGCAGTGCTATTATCACATCCATTTTAAAAAACCATTTTGAAATACCTCTGAGTATTCCATTCATCTTAACAAGGGCTGCCTTCTGGAGAACTATTTTATGATAGCATAACCTGGCATGGTTTTATCAGGAAAATACCCAACATCAGCTGGCTGTAGCCTTTCACATGGGGGAAAGGAAATGCCCAAATTTAGCCTCCTCTATCTTTCCACATGGAGGAAAAGAAATGCCAAATTCCAGCCCCCTCCGGCCATCCTGTCCTACTTAAGGGGTGGAGGGACTGAGAAACACTGTTGAAGTTCAAGGTCCCACAATAGGCGATTTGCAAGCTGAGGAGCAAGGAAGCCAATCCAAGACCCAAACCTGAAGGACTTGGAGTTCAATGCTCAAGGGCAGGAAGCATGCAGCACAGGAGAAAAATGCAGGCTGGGAGGCAAAGCCAGTCTAATCTCCCCACTTTCCTCTGCCTACTTTTCCTTCTGTTCACATTGGGGGCAGATTAGATGGTCCCACCAGATTGAGGGTGGATCTGTCTCCCCAAGTCCACTGACTCAAACAGTAGTCTCCTTTGGCAACACCCTCACAGAGACACCCAGAATCAATACTTTGCATCCTTCAATCCAGTCAAGTTTTGATATTCAGTATTAACAATTACAGTCCCCAAATACTTGGAGATTAAATAACATACTTCTAAATAACACATAGGTTAAAAGCAAAAGAACTCCATAGAAATTTTAAATATCATGAACTCAAGGAAAATGGAAATATAATTTATCAAAATTTGTGGTATATAGCAAAAGCAGGGCTTAGAGGGAAATTTATAATGTTGAATGCATATATTTGAAAAGAAGAAATATCTAAAATCAAACATCTAAGCTTCTACTTTAAAAATCTAGGTGAAGAAGAGCAAATAAAACCAAAGTAAGAAGAAAAGAAATAACAAACATTAGATCATAAATCAATGAAACTGAAAAAAAAAAATCAATAGAGAAAAATCAAAGAAACAAAAAGCTAGATCTTTGAAAAGATTGATAAAACTGATAAGCCTCTCGCCAGGCTAATTAAAACAAGAAGAAAGAAAATTAGATCACTAATATCAGAAATGAAAACGGCAACATCAATACAGATCCCCTGGACATTAAAATGAAAGAGCAGCATAAACAACTCTATGTCTACATATTTGATAATGTAGATTAAACGGACCAAATTCTTGAAAGACACAGTCTTCCAAAACTTATACAAGAGCTGACTTTGCCTACGTCTTAGTCTGTTCAGGCTTTTGTAACAAAATACCACAGATTAGGTGGCTTCCAAATGAAAATTCTAACAGTTCTAGAGGGTGGGAAGTCCCAGATCAAAGTGCCAGCAGATTTGGTATCTGAGAGGATCTACATGACCACCTTCTCACTGTAACTTCACACGGCAAAAGGGGAAAAGGATCTCTCTGAAGTCGCTTTTATGAGAGCATGGACTCTATTAATAAGGGCTTTACCCTTATGGCCTAGTCGCTTTCCAAAGACCTTATATCCCAGTATCAACATCTTGGAGGTTAGGACTTCAGCATATAAATTTGGGGTTGGGGGACACAAATATTTAGCATAAAGCAAACAATATCTATTAAATAAATTTAATTTTAAAAATTAATCTTTTAAAACTGAAAGATAAATACATTTTTATTTTATTTAAATAAATAATTTATCAAAATAATAAATAAATTATTCATTAAGGAATTTATCACCTTAGATAAATTCCTTAATGAATTCAACTAAACCTTGAAGAAAGACTTTATACCAATTATCTGCATTCTCTTTCAGATGACAGAAGCAGAGAGAATACTTCCTAATGCATTTTATAAGGCAAGCACTACCAGAATATCTAAACCACAGAAAGAACATACAAGAAAAGAAAGCTAAAGACCAATTTATCTCATGAACATAGATGCAAAAATTCTCAACAAAGTATTAGCAAATAGAATCCAAATATATATATGTATACACACACACACACACACACACACACACACACACACACACACATATATATATATATATATATATATATATATATATATATATATGAATTGTATATTGTGACCAAATGGGATTTATCCTGGGTATGCAACGCTGGTTCAACATTCAAAAATCAATGTTAAAAATATTTTTTTTTAAATCAACAAATATAATCTGTCATATCAATAGCCTAAAGAAGATAATTTACATGTTTATATGAAGAGACACAGAAAAAAGCATATAACAAAATCCAACACCCATTCATGATAGAAGTTCTCAGCAAACTGGGAATAGTGGGGAACATCTTCATCTTGATAAATAATATCTACAAAGATGTATAGCTAGCATCAAAATCAATGGGAGAGACTTCAAGCTTTTTTGCTAAGATCAAGAAAAAGCCAAGGATATCCCCTCACACCACTGGTTTTCAACACTGTACTGGAAGTCCTTCCTAATGCAATCAAACAAAAAGAAGAAATAAAAAGTCTACAGCTTGGTAAGGAAGAAATAAAACTTTTTGTTCACAGAGGACATAGGGACCCAGATATATAGCAACTCTTTGTACTATCTGTTCAATTTTGCTATGACTCTAAAACTGCTCTTAAAAGGAACATTTAATAATTGAAAGTTTTAAAAACTTACAAACTATAACAATTTAACTTAGAGAAATTCAAGCTCCAACCCACATCTTAGAGTAGTTATGGTACAGTTTGACTCTGGAAAATGACATTAATCTTTTTAAAATATATCCTAGATCAAAACAGCTCTTTTGTGAGTCCCACATTATATTCTTAATTGTTACAGTCTCCCGTTTTTCTTTCATTTATACTTTGCATTGTTTAATGCTCAACATTTTTCAATATAGGAACTGGACATCAAGCAAAAGGAAAAAAATGGCTTATTCAAATATAGTAGTGTATCAGTTAAATTCTTTCAATATTAATAATAGAGTAGGTTTAACTAATTTAATATGAGAAGTGAGATTGTGGAGGAACTGCTGGTTCCACAGTCATCTGACATGAGCCATAGATGTCCTATAAATGCAAAAAAAATGTAATTTTTTATAGTACTTAGTCTTTATGTTTTTCCTTACAAATTATATTAAATGACTACTGCCCCATGAATTATCTTTACTCTGCTTTTTGTTTTCTTAATGATATATTAATATCCTGAAAGTGAGAAACCACACTGTTTGGGTCACAAAAGAGCTGACTGTGTATATGAATATAAATGTATATGAAGCAAAATTTTAATGGCATGGGTTTGATTTGTACATGTGTTTTATGGAATCAGTAAACAATATTATACATATTTATTGACCATCTATCTATTATGTGATAAAAACTAGCAAGCCATACTGGATACAGTGACAAATGGAGCTCAGTTTCTGTCCATAAGAAACTCATAAACTAATGGAGAAGGCAAAAAACAACCACCACCACAAAAATCGTTAAAAGAGTGAATGACAAATATGAAGAGGGAAATACAATGTGAGCAAGATACAACGGAAGGCTCAAACACAAAATAGCCAAAGACTGTTTCCAAAAGCTGGGTCCTCATACACCAAGTCACAAATGTATGAGAAATCATGGCATGTTCAGGAGACTGACTTAAGTTTCTACACACACAGAATTATGTGCTTGAAGAGATGTGACAGGAAATGAGACTGGGATCAAATCTCAGAGTGCTGCAGGTGCACTGATAAGACACATGAACATACAGACAAAAATAAAGATCTATTCAAAAATTCTGATTACTAATAACTAAAAAAAATGATTTAATAGAGGGTTTAGAATATATTAGAGGAAATTCTTCAAAATGTAAGCGAAAAATCAAGATAAAAATAGGGGAAGAAAGGGATAGCAATCCGTTCTTTTTCAATCCAGAAAGTAAAATATTAAACCGATAGAAAATTGAGAAAAAGAAAGCACATAGGACAATAAAGGGAATCACTGAAAAAAATAAGAAAATTGTATCTTCCACAACTTAGGAACCTCTAGGCTGTAAGAAAATGCCTTCCCAAGTACCCAAATAATTGAAAAGAAAAAAAAAAACTAAACCTACACTATATTGAGACACATTATCATAAAATTTCAAAATAAAATAATGAAAAGGAAGCCTTAAAATCTTCCCAAAAGAGGATTAAAGTCATGTAGAAAAAATAAAAGATGCTGATCTCATCTTTTCAAAAGCCATACTAGAAGCCAGAAGACAGTGAAGCCATGCTTTCAAACTTCTGAGTGAAAAGGAGGTTCAGCATGGATTTTTTCCCTTATTTAAACTAACTACTAAAGGGAATAGATAAAATAAAGACATTTTTCAATAGGTAAATTCTTATATATTTGCCTGCCATGGGACTATTTATTTTATAATAAATAATGTTATACTAAATGAATATATATTTATATATAAATGAATATACAAAAATATATAAATAAATATAAGTAATTAGATGAACATATATATAAATATATATAAAAATGAATATAACAAATATATATATTTATATATATAATGAATATAATATATTATATATATTTTTATATATATATTCATTTAATATAACATGTGCCACCAAGAAAAGAGTAAACCAAGAATAAGAAAGACTAACTGAGGGGCAGAAAGGCAAGAATTTCCAAGACAAATGCTATACTGCTGCCAAAAGAATTAGTGGGTCTGAATAAAAGAGATCAGAGAGTTCC
Source organism: Callithrix jacchus (assembly GCF_049354715.1). NCBI lineage: Eukaryota > Metazoa > Chordata > Mammalia > Primates > Cebidae > Callithrix > Callithrix jacchus. Next base: position 81,823,147 of record NC_133505.1, on the reverse strand, counting down.
AGAAAGACGCCTCCAGAAAAAAGTGATTTGACTGATAAATTATTTAGCAGACTTGTCCAATATAGAAAAACATATTGGAAAATATTTTACAAAAATGATATTGCAAATATTCTAATAACTATTAGAAAATAAAATAAGACATTATTAATAAACCCATAGAAGAAGAAAATAAAATCATAGACAATATTTGAAATATAAATAAACAATATTTAAATTATCATAACTAAAGCTACTAAATATGCTATCAAAAATTTTATGTATAATTATATTGAGATGAGATGGTTAGATGAAGAGAAGGTATAATCTAAAATACTCATGGAACAAAAATTTAAAACATAAAGTCTAAAGTTAAGTTTTTAGATTGTAGTATAAAAATACTACTTAAAATTACAACAGTATGTACCAAGGAAACATCTAAAAGGGTACAAGTTGTTTGCATCTGGAGAGTTATGGAAAGGGGTGACCAGGAGCATTATTATTTTTACTATGATGCCTTTAGCACACACAACTTTTTTTTTTATGAAATGCTTTTTAACAGAAAAACCCTAATTTATATGTTTTAAGTAAATGTTTTAAAAACACACAGAAACCAATAGAATCAAATGTAAGAGGGAAACTAATAAGCCAAACCACTAGTACACATGACTTTTTTTATGAAATGCTTTTTAACAAAAAACTTAATTTATATGTTTTAGGTAAGTGTTTTAAAAACAACAGAAACCAACAGAATCAAATGTAAGAGGGAAGCTAATTAGCCGAACCATTAGTACACATGACTTTTTTTGAGTATGAAATGCTTTTTAACAAAAAAACCTAATTTATAATTTTTAAGTAAGTGTTTTAAAAACACACAGAAACTAATAGAATCAAATGTAAGAGGGAAGTTAACAGGCTGAAGCTAAATGTCCAGATGGATTTATTAATGACAAGAAGCTCATTACTGACTTTAACAGTGTAATATCAGGAGAAAAGTGAAGGTAAATTAAAACTACAGCAAGTGTAGATAGAAACTAAGTTTTCTTCAAGTTTGATAAGGGGAAAGTACAGGAGTAGCACATTCATTCACTCATTACTGAATGAGAAAGAGGACTTTCCTATTTTTCTAAGAATTATAAGGGAGCACCAAAAATTTTTTTTGGATAGGAATTGAAATCAATTTTTTAAGAGGTTTTTTTTTTGCATTTTAGGTTTTGGGGTACATGTGAAGAACATGCAAGATTGTTGCATACGTACACACATGGCAGTGTGATTTGCTGCCTTCCTCCCCATCGCCTGTATCTGGCATTTCTCCACATTCTATCTTTCCCCAACTCCCCACCACCCGCCGACCCTCCCCTAGCATCATAATTTGTTTCATTTATTTTCAAAAATCATTTTGAGATAGGACATTAAGAATAAATTCTGCAGTTCCTCCTATCAGCCCACGGCTTTGCTGTCCCTTTGTGTTTTGCCCTCCACACACAATCCCAGCTGTTGCCCATCCTTCTTGCTTGTCTTTGTGGTTTGTATTGTTTTTTTCAACTGGATGAAAGAGCTAATATTACCCACAATAGGTACTAAAATGTTAGACTATTTTTTCAAAATTTTATGATTACCACATTCAAACATAAAGCTAGTGTCTCCATAAATTAATTTTGAAAATATTGAAAAATCAGAGCTGCTTACAATATAGCAGACTGAATTTAAATTGAATCATACCCAAATAAGCCACTCTATATTCCATCTCAAACAAGTTTCACAGAAACAAATGCACTTTTTAAAGTAATTTATTTAAACAAGCAAACTGTACTGCAGAAAAATCATGGCATTTACTCACAACCTGCTTTTCTTTGTACCTGGTACAAAGCAACTTCAGTCAAGTACAACAAAAGTTAGTGGGTCTATGCCAAAGCTGACAAACAAGTGGCCTTATGTATAATTAGGAAATTCCACCCAGAATCAGAAAATCATATTACATTTTTTAAATTTAGAAAAGCTATTAGCTATTCAAATCCATAATCATTATGGGAAATAGCATTGCTATATTAGAATAATATAATAAATGACCCTCCTATAATATTTTAAAACAAAAATTGCCCTTAGGATTCTTAAAATTAGAATAAAAATAAGCAAAAACACATTTTCTGTAAGATAATCTATAATTTTACAATGTATAAAATTATAAACAAAATTTATCAAACATTTTGAAAGAACTGATCACAAGTACACCTTATAAGCAAATTTCTCTTTTAGAGGGAACCAATCATTCATCAGATGAGAATTTCATGAAAGTTTTCTAGCCAGTGTTCCCTGTATTCCCTGACCCCTTTTGGCCTTTCTCAGCTTGTCTATTCTCATCTCTTTTCTCATCTTTGCATCGAAGCTCCCCTTGGCAACATTAAGATACTGAATTGAAAGAATTAAGAGAAACAGCAGCTGGATCACACACCATTTGAAGATTTCTCTGGGCCTCTGTTAATGAATGACATGGCATACCCCAAACATCATGAAGCCTTGTTAAGAAAAGGAATGTTTACCTGATTACCCAGTGCTGAACTCCAAGAGCAGGATGACAATTTTTTTACAGAGGATTTTTTTAGACATTTCTAAGTAGCATCCATTCTTATTTCGGCCTCTGTAAAGAAAAGATGGTACAGGATATAAGCAAGTATGTCTATGTTACCTAGCACTTAAACTAGGGGAAAATAGGACATGGCTTGCTAAGGGTTTCAGCACTATCTTAACGAGGGAAAAATAAAGTAATCACTACTTGAATATTGTTGTATATGGTTTATTGTTGGTTATGTATTTAAATTAAATGGAGAGTTAACTCAGTACCATTCTAATTTACAGTGTGGGTTCAGTTTCCCTCAAATTTTTGATAGCTTATAAACTAAGCATATATTATGAAAGTAGGCTACAGTCTGATATTTTAGGGAACTCTTTATCCTCTTCATCTCAGGCTTGTTTACAGCTTCCTAATTTAGAACAAAAAAAAAAAAATCTTAGTTTCTTTCTCCCTTCTTAGTTCCTTTGGTGCTGATGACCTTCTTGACTCTTCCCTATTGCAAGAGATAAGACTTGGCTTTTAGTTGTATTAGTCCTCTGACATAGAAGGGATTTGATTTCTAGAGGATTACCCAGTGTTATGGTCTGAATATTTTTGTTCTCTCAGAATTCATGTTGAAATCCTAACCCCCTAAGGTGATGGTATTAGGTGCTAGGGCTTCTGGGAGGTGACTATAGCACAAGGGCAGAGAGCTCTCATGAATGAGATTAGTACCTTATAAAAGAGGGCCCAGGGAGCTCAGTCACTTCTTCCACTGTATGAAGACAGCACAAGAATGTGCCATAAATAAATCAGAAAGTAGGCTTTCACTAGACATGAAATCTGCCTTCATCTTGAATTTCCCAGCCTCCAAATATATCTCTGTTGTTCATAAGGCTACCTGATTTATTGTATTTTGTAATTGCAGACTAAAAGGACTGAAACATGCATCATCCATTACCCTTTCTAACAGCATTGCCATTTTCTTTTGGGAAACTGTCCATGTCTCAGTGTGTATATTATTATATGAATCCTTTCAAAGTCCCTTGCACTGATCAACTAAGACCCAAGTCACATCAATAGATGTCTTTTGTGAGGTTTGAATCTTTGACAGAGAGCTCCACAGACTTAAAAATGGCTGGTGTGCACTTGATCCAGCTGCTCCTCCCAGGCAGAACAGTATTATAGCTACGCACAGTCATCCAGGGCAGCCTGATTCCTATCCTGGGGCCTGTACTGCACTCACTGTGTAACCTTGAACAATTTACTTAATTCTCTGTACCTCTGTTTCTTTAACAGTAAACAAGAATGATAACATACATCATAGGTTTATGGTAAAGATTTAATGAGACAATTCAAGTACTGAGAACAGCTCTTTTCACCTATTAAGTATCCATTAAGCCTGGTTCTCTAGCCTTCCAATAAATTTCTTTTTGGCTAAATTTAGCCCTGGTTCATTTTGTTACTTGGGACCAGTGACCCCAAATGATTTATTTGTCATCTTCCACAGTCTTAGATGAGGACTTCTTCCTCCAACCCATCAGACCATGTCCTGGCGAGTCAAGCCTGAGCATCCCATGAGAAGAAAGAGACTAAGACAGTCATTATCTGCCCTCTAACGATAACTTTGAGGCCAGGTGGATAATAAACTTAATTTTCACTTATTCATAATTCTCAATAACCTTGTCTTAAAGGAGAAAAAAAGCTAGATTTCAATTGGAATGCCAGAAAGAACATTTGCTTAGATAATAAGATGAACATTAAAACTGTGGCACTTTTTAAATTTTCTTTAAAGCAGCCCCCTTGTATCTACAGCTGACAAGGATTAAATTACATCAAGTGCCTTGGTAAGTCAGTTGAAACTCTCAGGACAAATTTTTCTGTACCTATTAAATGACTGATTACTCCATGTGACCAACGTTAGTGGTCAATTCTCAAAGCAATATTAATTTGCATAATTGCTGTGTATAGGTTAAAGTCTCTAAGAACTGGCATAATAAATCTACTGAAATTTAGCTATTGAAAATATCACATAAAATATTATAAGTATACCACAATGTATTTATAAAAATAGAAAATGACTTTTGCCTTTTAATAGATTGCTATTTATGGCTTTAATGCTAAAATTGCACACGGCTTAAACTTTTTGACCTTAAAAAATTTGAATCTCAGCTTCAAGATGGCAGTCTATAAGTATTTTATGTACCCCTCCTCCACTTACAAGAACCAAAACAGTATACAGACAGTTTCTGTTGTTTATAAGGCTACCTGATTTATTGTATTTTGTTATTGCAGACTAAAAGGACTAAAACATGCTACATCCATTACTCTTCCTAACAGCATTGCCATTTCCTTTTGGTAAACTTTTCATTTCTCATTGTGTATATTATTATAGGAATCCTTTCAAAGTCCCTTGCACTGATCAGCTAAGACCCAAGTCACATCAGTAGATGTCTTCATTATCCAAGAGGGAACACTGGAATTTGACAGAAAACCGACAGGAAACACCACAAGCAGGGAAGGAGAAGAAAAAGAGACAGTCTGCTTGGCCAGGATCAGCTGGGAGCCAGAGGAGACTTCCCAACTGTGGGATAAGACTTCCAGTATTCCACATCCCCACTGGATTTGTGTAACCCTGACCACAGGATAAACCCTCTACCCTCCCAAGCTCTGCAACTAATATAGGGAGCTACCAGGAGACCATGAGATGGCACTTCACCAGGAGGGAAGCTCCTGCTGGGTCCCACACCCTTTCTGAGACCCAAGCTACTACAGCAAGGAGCCATTATCAGTCACAGTCTTTTTCCTAGGGCCCAGCATTAGAGAAACTCATGTTCTGTGGCTGATATCCTGGGGACAGAGGCATTAGGGAAACACAGGCTGTTGCTGCTGGGACTGGGGCATGAGCTGTGAATGGGCTTCCTCAGCAGAGGCTGAGAATCAAGTGGGACATGGGCTGCAGCTGACAGTGCTAGGAAGCGAGCATTGCCAGGACTGAAACTGGGACACAAGTGGGGAACAAGTTGCTGCTGGAACTTAGTTGCAAGCTGGAAGAGGACTCCTACACCTGGGTGGTTGGGAGGAGCCGCACCAGAACTGGAGCAAGACAGGGATATGCACATTATTATAGGAATACTGGCCCAGGCTACGGCCACTGAGGCAAGCCCCATCCCCTCCAATGGTATGGCCTCAGCACTGCTCCTACTGCCCATTACCCTAGCTATCTGCCTGGAGCCTGAGAATCAACTCTATCCCTCACACCATGGCTAGTGTGTGCTCTCAGCATTGAGAAGCCTGAACACAAGTACGTCAAGCCTGGCTTCGCATTTCTCGCTGAGACAGAGCATACAATCCAGGATCTTAGGGATCATCCAACAATCCACCACCTTGGGCACTTGAACACTCTTTCTGGGTGCTTAAAGTTGGGTCTAAACTCCCAGCTGCAACCACCTCAGCTGGCACCTACCCGCAAGCACCACCTCTGAGCCTGGAGACTGGCCCACCTGCCCCACCGCAGCCACTGCCAACATCAAAACAGTCTGCTCAGGACCCAAGGTATTATCTTGTCACTGCTACTGCTATTGCCCATGATACACAGGTTGCCCAGGGACCTAACTAACCCACCCACCAGGTCTACTGCTTCAACTACCAACATCCAAGCAAGCCACCTGGAGGTTCAAAATGTTCTCTCAACAATTTGTTAAAAACTGAAATAGTATCCAGCATCTTCTCTGATCTTAATGGAATAAAACTAGAAATCAAAACCAAGAAAAACTTTGGAAGTATGCAAATACACAGAAATTAAATAACATGCTCCTGAATGACCACCAAGTCAATGAAGAAATTAAGACGGTAATAAAAAAATTTCTTGAAGCAAATGGAAATGAAAAGACAATGTAAAACCTAGGGGATATAGCAAAAACATTGCTAAGAGAAAAGTTTATAGCATTAAATGCCTACATTAAGAAAGTAGAAAGAAAGTCAAATTTATTTTCTAATTCTTGTTATTCTAACAAGAATTAGAAAAGCAAGAACAAACCAAACCCCAAATTAGCAAAAGAAAAGAAATAATGAAGATCAGAGTAAAACCAAATGAGACAGTGGTTTAAAAATCAATATAACACTTTAGGAGGCCAAGGTGCATGGATCACCTGTAATCTCAGCTACTCCAGCCTGGGCAACAAGAGTGAAAAAGAGGGAATCCTCCATAACTCCCGGGTTCAAATGATTCTCCTGCCTCAGCCTCCCAAGTACGTGAGATTACAGGCATGCACCACTAGACCTGGCTAATTTTTGTATTTTTAGTAGAGTCGGAGTTTCACCATGTTGGTCAGGCTGGTCTCGAGCTCCTGACCTCTGGTTATCAACCCACCTCGGCACTGTTTGTTGGCTACATAAATGTCTCATTTTGAGAAGGGTCTGTTCATATTCTTCACCCACTTTTTGATGAGGTTGTTTTTTCTTGTAAATTTGTTTAAGTTCTTTGTAGATTCTGGATATTAGACCTTTGTCAGATGGGTAGATTGCAAAAATTTTCTCCCATTCTGTAGGTTGCCTGTTCATTTTAATGATAGTTTCTTTTCCTATGCAAAAGCTCTTGGTTTAATTAGATTCCATTTATCTATTTTGGATTTGTTGGTATTTTAGCCATAAAGTCCTTATCCCTGACTATGTCCTGAATGGTATTGCGTAGGTTTTCTTCTATTATTTTTATGGTTTCAGGTTTCATGTTTCAATCTGTAATCCATCTTGAGTTAATTTTCGTATAAGCTGTAAGGAAAGGATTCAGTTTCAGCTTTCTGCATATGGCTAGCCAGTTTTCCTAACACCATTTATTAAATACAGAATCCTTTCCCCATTGCTTGTTTTTGTTAAGTTTGTCAAAGATCAGATGGTTGTAGATGTGTGGCATTATTTCTGAGGGCTTTGTTCTGTTCCATTGGTCTATATCTCTGTTTTGGTACCAGTACCATACTGTTTTGATTACTGTAGCCTTGTCGTATAGTTTGAAGTCAGGTAGCATAATGTCTCCAGCTATTTTTTTTTTTTTTTTTTTTTGCTTAGGATTGTCTTGGCTATGCAGGCTCTTTGTTGGTTCCATATGAAATGTAAGGGGTTTTTTTGTTTTGTTTTTTTCCGGTTCTGTAAAGAAAGTCAATGGTAGCTTGATGGGGATAACATTGAATCTATAAATTACTTTGGGCAGTATGGCCATTTTCACGATATCGATTCTTCCTAACCATAAGCATGGAATATTTTTCCATTTGTATCCTTTCTTATTTCCTTCAGCAGTAGTTCTCCTTGAAGAGGCTCTTCACAACCCTTTTTAGTTGTAGTCCTAGGTATTTTATTCTCTTTGTAGCAATTGTGAATGGAATTTCACTCATGATTTGGCTCTCTGTTTGCCCTTTATTGTTGTATAGAAATGCTTGTGAGTTTTGCATATCAATTTTGTATCCTGAGAATTTGCTGAAGTTGCTTATCAGCTTAAGGAGATTTTGGGCTGAGGTGATGGGGTCTTCCAAATATACAATCATGTCATCTGTAAATAGAGATAATTTAAATTTCTCTTTTCCTAGTTGAGTATCCTTTATTTCTTTTTCTTGCCTGATTGCCCTGGCCAGAATTTCCAATACTATGTTGAATAGGAATGGTGAGAGAGGGCATCCTTGTCTTGTGCCAGTTTTCAAATGGAATGCTTCCAGTTTTTGCCCATTCAGTATGATATTTGCTATGGGTTTATCATAAATAGCTCTTATTATTTTGAGATATGTTCTAGCAATACCTAGTTTATCGAGAGTTTTTACCATGCAGCACTGTTGAATTTTGTCAAAGTCCTAGTATTTGAAGAAGCATATAGATGCAATAAAAAATGATAAAGAGGTATCACCACCAATCCCACAAGAATATAAACTACCATCAGAGAGTACTATAAACACCTCTATGCAAATAAACCAGAAAATCTAGTAGAAGAAATAGATAAATTCCTGAACACTTGAAGTTTCCCAAGGCTAAACCAGGAAGAAGTCAAATCCCTGAATAGACCAATAACAAGGTCTGAAATTGAGGCAGCAATTAATAGCCTACCAACCAAAAAAAGTCCAGGACTAGATGGGTTCACAGCCAAATTCTACCAGAGGTACAAAGAGGAGCTGGTACCATTCCTTTGAAACTATTCCAAATAATAGAAAAAAATGGAATTACCATTTTATCCAGCAATCCCCCTAGTGAGTATCTACCAAAAAGGATAATAAATCAATATGTCAACAGGATATCTGCACTCACATGTTTGTTGTAGCACTACCCACAAGAGCAAATGTATGGAATCAACCTAAATGTTTATCAACAGATTAATGAATAAAAAAATGTGGGCACTGGTGGCTGCAGCTGCAGCAACTGAAGAGAACAGTCACCTTCACATGCCTCCATAAAAAGGGTCACATCCTAGAAACTGAGCAGCAATGGACTGTAGGACTTGCTTTCACTGCACCTTAGGTTCTGGGGTACATGTAAAGAAAATGCAATATTGTTGCATAGGTACATACATGGCAGTGTGGTTTGCTGCCTTCCTTCCCATCACCTATATTGGGCATTTCTCCCCATGCCATCCCTCCCCAACTCCCCACCTCTCACTGTCCCTCTTCCTAGTTCCCCACTACAGACCCCAGTGTGTGATGCTTCCCTCCCTGTGTCTATGCGTTCTCATTGTTCAACACCTGCCTATGAGTGAGAACATGTGGTGTTTGATTTTCTGTTCTTGTGTCAGTTTGCTGAGAATTATGGTTTCCAGTTTCATCCATGTCCCTACAAAGGACACGAACTCATCATTTTTATGGCTGCATGGGGTATTCCACGGTATATATGTGACACATTTTCCCTGTCCAGTCTATCATCTATGGACATTTGGGTTGGTTCCAGGTCTTTGCTATTGTAAACAGTGCAACAATGAACATTCATGTGCATGTGTCCTTATAATAGAACGATTTATAGTCCTTTGGGTATAGACCCAGTAATGGGATTGCTGGGTCAAATGGAATTTCTATTTCTAGGTCCTTGAGGAATTGCCACACTGTCTTCTACAATGCTTTAACTAATTTACACTCCCACCAACAGTGTAAAAGTGTTCCTATTTCTTCATATCCTCTCCAGCATCTGTCTCTAGATTTTTTAATGATCGCCATTCTTACTGGCGTGAGATGATATCTTAATGTAGTTTTATTTGCATTTCTCTAGTGACCAGTGATGATGAGCATTTTTTCATATGTTTGTTGGCCTCATATATGTCTTCTTTTGTAAAGTGTCTGTTCATATCCTTCACCCACTTTTGAATGGGCTTGTTTTTTACTTGTAAATCTGTTTTAGTTCTTTGTAGATTCTGGATATTAGCCCTTTGTCTGATGGGTACATTGCAAAAATTTTTTCCCATTCTGTTGGTTGCCGATTCACTCTAATGATTGTTTCTTTTGCTGTGCAGAAGCTCTGGAGTTTCATTAGGTCCCATTTGTCTGTTTTCGCTTTTGTTGCCAATGCTTTTGGTGTTTTGGTCATGAAGTCCTTGCCTATGCCTATGTCCTGAATGGTTTTGCCTAGGTTTTCTTCTAGGATTTTTATGGTGTTAGGTCTTATATGTTTAAATCTTTAATCCATCTGGAGTTAATTTTAGTGTAAGGTGTCAGGAAGAGGTTCAGTTTCTGCTTTCTGCACATGGCTAGCCAGTTTTCCCAACACCATTTATTAAACAGGGACTCCTTTCCCCATTGCTTGTTTTTGTCAGGTTAATCAAAGATCAGATGGTTGTAGATGTGTGGTGTTGCCTCCTAGGCCTCTGTTCTGTTCCATCAGTCTATATCTCTGTTTTGGTACCAGTACCATGCTGTTTTGATTATTCTCTATTTTTGAAATTTGAATTGAGGAAAGGGAAAATATCTTATGTTTTCCATATGCTACTGAATCTATCTAAAAGTTGAGCAAAATTATTTTTCCCTTTTGTCACAGGCCTTTGCAATTCAGTTCCCACATGAGGTCAAATGTAATCTTCAGCTCTGGCATGCTTTATAATTTAGATTATAGAAAAGCACTTACCTGTTTCATCTCCTCTGTGTTTTGGGGAAAGAGTTTAGTCACTATTTTACTTAAATAATAACACTAGTTGTTTATTGGTATTCTTAACAATCATCAATTCATGTAGAAATCTTTTTTGATTCTGAAATCTTGTGTTAACTCATTTCAGCACTGTTTTATTTGGCTTCCAGTATATTAAAATGGATTATTAATATAAATATTTGTGGTAATATTCTTTGAATATGAATTATCTGAATTGGATAAAACTTTGGGTTCTTTACTTTCTGAGCTAGCTAACAATAAATAAATTAGGGAATGTTTTACTTGGGTCCCTCAGTTTTCTGTTTCTATATAATCAATCTTTAAGTGATGGAAGCTGAAAATGCTATTCTGAGAAATAGTGCAGATAATTTACCTACGTCATGTTTTAGAACCAACACTGGTTGATTCTGATAACTCAATGTGTACTGGAAAGTTCTATAGTTATGTTCACTTTTGTAGGAGTCACTTTTTCAGCTAAGGTACAGGAAATTTAAAAAAAACTCATCGATAACAGAGAGATTCTATTAATTTTTTCTCTAATAACAAATATAACTAAAAACTTTAATCATAGCCTTTTAAATGGTTATTAACTAGATCTTTGAAATTATTACATGTTTTTATTAAAGAAATATCAAAATTATCAGTAAATCCTTTACATTCAAATTTATTAACTTAAAAGAAATTACACAAGGATTCATAGCTGAAAAATTTATTTTTAGCTAGAATATAATCAATGGAAGACCATGAAGTTGTATAACTAGTACTGGCAACTGAGTTTATATTTCTTTATAGATTAGCCTACATTTATGTTGTGCAAGATTCATTGTTTTCCTATTACATTCATCAATACTTTTGAGAAATAGTCAATAGAAATAGAAACCTAAAATAAATACTTATAAAATTTTAAAGCAATATTCTAAAGGAAGTTCTGATTTTAAAATATTTTATGTCTGTCATCAGTTTCCAGGACTCTGTTCTCAATAGTCCCCATTTTTTTCTGTTGATTTTTGTGCTAAATTGCTACAATTTCCATACTCTGTTCTTCTCTGCAGCAATATCTTTTGCCATATAACATCACAGCTTCTCTTAAAAAGAAGTCTATAAATTTCCACCCTTTGAATCTGAGATGATTCTGTGGTGGCAAATGCAATATAATAAAAATAATAGTGTAGCAGTTGCAAGACCATACCTCCAGGGGCCTTGCATGCTTCCTTCCCTCTTGACACTCTGCCCAGCCACCATGCGAACAATCCTGGGATAGTCTCCTGGATGATAAGATAATGTGTGAACCAGGGAAGAGTTTATGTAGTTTTCCTATAAAAGGCCTCTGACATAGAAGAAAGCCCAGCCAAGATCACCAAAGCTGCTGATCACATCTTGACTAAAAATATATGAAGGAGCTTGTCCAAGAAGAAAAACTGTCCAGCTGAGCCCAGCCTAAATTGACATCCAGCAAAATCATAAGTTAAATAAGGGATTTTAACTGGTAAATGTTACCAGTTAAAGTGGTAAATTTTGAGATGGTTTATTTCATAATAGTATCTATTTGAAGCAATTAGACATTGAACAGTCTAACAGATTAGGGTTCTGAATGGATATGTCACTATGAAATGCCATTATAAACATTTTTTTTTTAACCAAGGATGATTCTTATGTGAAATGTCAAAAATCTATGCTTTTATTCTTGCCATTATTTAGGATTATGAACGCTGAGGTATGTTGTAGTTGTTTTACTGAAAATCAGAGGGACATTCTCCTATTAATCACTCATTCTCTCTTCACTGTTTTTCTCTATTTATCTGTACTTCCAATCCCTTTTTTCTTCTCTTACATAAAGAACATAGGAACTCATTGCTCAAATAAACACTACATTACAGAGGTAGTTTACTCCCTCCTTTGGCAAATTAGGTTATTTATTGACTTACATAGAAATTTATCAGAACGCTACTTCCCAAACAGTCTCTCAAATATTTAGTACAAGAATTTAACAGTATGCCACCTTGTGTATTCTGCCTTCCGTTATTTATTAGGAGTTCAATCAGCTGTTCAGAAATGATGATTGAAAGTTCCTATGGCTTTCTATTATTTCTACTTAATGAAGCAATCTGAATGGAACAGAGATTGCCACTCTGTTGATTTCAACTGGTTTTCTAGCAATTTCCATGTAATTATATTGCCCAAATGTACTAGGCCTCTGAGGAACTATTTACTTCCTTGAGACATTTTAGAACATGTTCTTTCCTAGTTCATCTTTTTCTATTGTCTTGTAGATTTAGTTATCTCAATATACTATCATAAAAATAAAGTCTTCAAATGGTACACAATTTAACATAAAACATTCCAATTAAATCATATTACATGCTCATTTTCTTTTTCTTTCTTTTTTTTTCTTTTTTTTTTTTTTTTTTTTTTTTTTGAGATAGAGTCTTACTCTAGCCCAGGCTGGAGTGCAGAGGTGTGATCTCGGCTCACTGCGGTCTCCTCCTCCTGGGTCCTAGTTCAAGCAATTCCCCTACCTCAGCCTCCCACATAGCTGGGATTACAGGCAAGAGCCACCATGCCCAGCCAATTTTTGTATTTTTTAGTAGAGACAGTGTTTCACTATTTTGGCCAGTCTGGTCTTGAACTCCTGACCTCATGATCTGCCCACCTCGGCATCTCAAAGTGCTGGGATTATAGGTGTGAGCCATTGCACCTGGCCTACATGCCTATTTTCATTATATACATCAACTATTTGAAGACTCAAACTGACTTTTTTTGGCCATAACATTTAATCTTAGATTACTACGTTTTGCTAAATAATAGATACAACAGAAGATTCTCTCAGTGCAATGGTTCTAAATGGCTGCTGAGTCCCAGCTAAAAAGGAGGACATATGTTTGGATGTATTAATTTATCTAAACAATAATTCTGAGCAAATACTTAGTATTCTTCATATTACTAGTTACTAGGAATAAAAAAGAGAATTTTTTCTTTGAGATGCTCACCATATGTGAGAGAAGATAATATGCATAAATAAAAAGTATATGTCATCTTGTAAGGAGATTAATAAAAATTAGAAATAGTAAAGAAAACAGAGTAAATCTTGAAAAATTTTTTCATAAAGGTTTCAGGCTAGACAAATCAAAGAAAGGTACAGATTTACAAGGAGAGGAATTATTTCAATAACTCCCTATTCATCCCATCGGTGAGAGTTTTCTTCCCCTATGGTTGTAGGAAGAATTACATATATTTCCCCAAAACTGGACAGATTAGATCAACCATACCTATTAGTAACATATACTCACAGATAGGAGGAAGAGGACACTGAACCACACAAGACCATAAAGGGACTGAGCATAGGAACAGAGTGAGTAACTGGGGGTCATGAAAGACAGGCTTTGTGGTATCAAGAGTGTGGGGCACCCCTCTGTTTCCTGTGATTTCCATGGAAGGATGTGATTTCCATGTTTGAATAATTCCATAGCTGTCAGGAAAGTGAAATCCACAATTCAGAGATGAATTAGAACTATGCGTGATCCTTTGATAACTAGGGTTGGTTATCTAGGGGTCCTTATCTGTGGGAGCAGAATGTGGAGGGGAACTTGCAGTTAGGACATTCAAGCCCTCCTGATTTTACCAGATGTTAAGGTAGCACATAATTTTGAGTATTAATTATACGTGTTACACCATTTACAAGACTCAGAATTCTAAATATTCTTGATATTTTATGAAAATGGTGAGAAGTACAGTGTCAGGACACAGTCGGAAAGAATGAGACAGGATGGAAAATTTTACACATGTATTTAGTCTGTCAGATTTTTATTGAAACAGTAGTTCTATATGTTTCCTTTAAGACTGTATATCCAGAATCTAGACAAATAATTGATATTGTAGGAATTCTCAAAAAGTGTTTTGAATCAATTAATAAAAAATTTTGTAGCACTTTGTTGGCATGAAGATGCACAGGTAAATAAAACCTGTCCCTTTTCTAACAGGCATACTGTCTAGAAAAGATACAATAAAATACTGTCAAATAAGTAAAGCTAATTATTAAAAGTATATGCAAATATTATGTTTTTTACAGACACTATAGGCTAAAATACAGGTTTACATTTAATTCCATAGTCAGCAATGAAATTAGAGAAGTTTCTAAACATTGTAATGACATAATTATATTTGCTATTTAGGTTGAAAACCCTGATGTCAAAAGCAAGTTTCAACTGAATTGGGAAGAACCCAAAGGTTATGAAACCATGGCTTGTATAAGTCAAAGAAGAGTCATTATGGGATGTAAACCAAAATAATGACATCTGCCATGGGGGGAATGATAGGTATGATAATTTCAATTTTCTGCAAGATAGAGGACACACAGAGAAGTATTGATTGATATACAGTGTAATAATTCATCCTCTACAATGTGTGCAAAGGAAATTCATACGACTGGCTAGACCCTGAAAAAGTTTAACACTTTAAATCACTGGTATAAAAAAAGGTGGGTATGAAAATTGGAATACCTTGATAATAAATACTAAACAATGGAACTTTCCACTTCAGTGTACAGAATGCCTGGCAGGCAAGTATTTATCCTCCCAGCCAAATAAAAGAAAGAAATCCCAAAAAACAACAACAATGTTTTATCTTTAAACTGGTCTAGCAGCAGGATTTTGCATTTTTGCCTTAGCATTTCATAACTCAGCAAGTCATAGAGAAAGCACCACACTCTGAGAAAGAATCAGGAGTCTTTTATCGCTGGCGACCAAGAGATAGCTAATGCTCGAAATTCTCTTGGCCCTGAGGAAGGGGCTTCATTCCTTTTTATGCCTTGATTAAGGTAGGGGAGGGGGAGCCTAGCTGAAGGGGAATTTTACAGAAGCAGAATGAGCAGGTTAGAGGGATGTGGTTGCAGGCCAGGGTATTTCCACACAATCACCAAGGAGTGGGGGAGTCCAAGGAGGAGTATTCACAATAGCAGGTAAGCTTGCCAAGCAGGATATGGTTACAATGGTTATATGGTAGAATACACACAGCATCATTAAGCACAGTGTCAGTATGACCCAGTTATGCACCCGTGGGAGACATAGCAGGTGAGATGGCGGGGAGGGGAGGCTAAGATGGAGTCTGTCTGGCTCACAGCTAAGGTGGAGTCAGTTAGGCTAACACAAGTTAGGCTATCACAAGCATATGTCCACATTCTGAAATTCGAGATGTTTCCACTTCTGCAGAAGCCAGCAGAAGACAGACGCCAGACAAAATCTCTAAAAAGAATATTTTAAATTATAAATGTATATGCAAAAATATCAGACATTGAAGATATTGAACACTATAAACATAAAAGACTAAATTAAAATAAACAAAAAATGACTTCAGATTCAAAAATGACAATCAGGGAAAAGGACCAACTTAGAGTAGTTTAATATACAACTAATGAGAACATAGAGTGAGAAAGCAGAGGGAAGAAATTTTTGAATAAATAACAGAAAACAATATTCTAGATTTGAAGTTCCATGTGATTCTTCAGATAAGTGCCCAGCATGTGACTTGTAAATTGAATAATAAAAATCAAGACATCAATGCTAATTATTATAAATTTCAAAGCATCACCTATAAATAAAAAGTTCAAATGCTTTCAGGGAGAAAAAATTGGGTGATTTATAATGGATTATGAATTATAACAACATAAAACTTCTTATCAACAACAGTAAGTACTAGCAGTCATGAGGAAAAAGAATCAAGGGTTCTCATTCGACATTTCATTGAGTTTGGGGCTTCTGCTTTAGCTACAGAGTATGACTGTGTCACTGATTGTTTTTATTCCTCTATCATCAGTCTTTTTTTAAATTTCCACTTTTATTTTAGATATAGGGATACATGTACAGGTTTGTTACATGGTATATTGCACCAGGTAGTGAGCATAGTACCCAATAGTTAGTTTTTTAATCCACATCCAACAGCGACCAAGTGGAGAATCATATAAAGAACTCAACCCCTTATATAAAAGCTACAAAAAAAAATACTTAGGAATATTCTTAGGAGTCAAAAAACCTCCAGGAAAACTACAAAATACTGCTAAAAGAAATCATAGATGACAAGAACAAATGGAACCACATCCCATACTCATGGATGAGTAGAATCAATATTGTGAAAATGACCACACCACCAAAAGCAATCTACAAATTCAGTGCAATCCCCATCAAACGACCACCCTATTCTTCACAGCATTCTTCACCAAACTAGAAAGCACAATTCTGAAATTCATATGGAACCAAAAAAGAGCCCACATAGCCATAGCAAGACTAAGCAAAACAACAAACAAAAAAATCTGGAGACGTGACACTACCTGATTTCAAACTATATTATAAGGCCACAGTCACCAAAACAGGGTGGTACTGGTACAAATATAGGCACATAGAACAATGGAAGGGAATAGAGAACCCAGAAATAAACTGGGTTGGCCAACTCAGTTGGCCAAATACTTATGGCCAACTGATGTTCAACAAAGCAAACAAAAACATAAAGTCTGGGAAAGGACACCATTTTCAACAAACGGCCCTGTATATACTTGGCTAGCTGCATGTAACAGAGTGAAGCTGGATCCTTATCTCTCACCTTGGACAAAAATCAACTCAAGATGGATTAAGGACTTAAACCTAAGATACAAAACTATAAAAATTCTAGAACAGTGGAAAAACCATTCTAGACATTGGCTTAGGCAACAATTTCATGAACAAGAACCCCAAATCAAATGCAATATGAACAAAGATAAATAGCTAGGACCTAATTAAACTAAAAAGCTTATGCACAACAAAAGGAACAGTCAACAGAGTAAAAGGACAACCTACAGAGTAAGAGAAAATCTTCATAATCTATATATCTGACAAAGGACTAATATCCAGAATCTACAACAAACTCAAACAAATAAGTAAAATACAAACAACCAATCCCATCCTAAAGTGGGAGGATATGAATTGACAATTATCATCAGTCTTGAAATTAATTTTTTTTTTTACTTCAAGTTCTGGAGTACATGTGCCAATCTTACAAGATTGTTACATAGGTATACACATGCCATGGTGGTTTGCTGCATCCATGCCCCCATCACCTACATTAGGTATTTCTCCTAACGTTACCCCTCTCCAATCTCCGCACCCCCTCCTATCACTCCCTATCCCCCCACCCTCTAACAGACCCCAGTGTGTGATGTTCCCCTCCGTGTCCATGTGTTCCCATCATTCAACACCCACTTATGAGTGAGAAGATGAGGTGTTTGGTTTTCTGTTCTTGCGTCAGTGTGCTGAGAATGACGGTTTCCAGCTTCATCCATGTCCTTACAAAACTCTCAGAATCTGACAACAGAGTAATGCTATCTATATTTTCAGTGATGAGTTTTCATATTTTCATTGTTTTCACAGGAACTTAGAGGAAGAGTTGGGAAAGTTTCTAGGTAGTCATTTTAAATCAGATGCTTAAAGCACATTATAAAATGTTAACTCAAATAACATAGTTCAGCAGGATTTTTTAGTCTCCCTTTTTTGCCCTCCACCTGCAGAACCCAATAGGAAGAGCACTGATAACTGCACTTGTCAGCAATACGTTTGCAGTATATTTTGCAAAGTCCCAGCCCCAGCATCACAAAGCAGAGGACAGAAGGGTGAATTTGGAGCTGAGAGACAATAGCTAATGGCAGTCTATCTTTTGGGCTACTTTGCATATTTACTCATATAACAACAATACCTTTATGCTTTATAAGACAATTAGACGTAACTATCCTTCACACAAATTAAAATACTTTTACTTTTAGATACCCTCCCCCAAAAAGGAGACACAGCATCCAAACTGTCATTCTATTCATGACAGCTTCAGTGTTAATACCTGGGCAATGAAAATTTTCCTCTAATTATGTCAACATTTCATCTGACAATTAACAATTTAAAAACTTATTTGTAAAATTAACCATCAACAATATCTTTATTTAAAATTGGAAGATGAAAGAAGGGAGAACAAATTAGTTCATATGTATACACATATAATAATCAAAGAAGGAAATATGTACGGTTGTAGTAGTCTTAATTCTGTAGCTTGCCATGAGTATTGTTGATATTTATAACCTCCTTCTTTCACAAACCATTCTGTATTCCCTTTGTAGTTGACCAGTATCTTAGTGGGTTGAAATTCTTTACTTGGTCATTTAAGACTCTAAAGGGTCTGAAACCTCAGTGGTCCCATACATTTTGGATTCTTTTAATTTTCCATTAATATTTATTAATACATATGGCACCCCAGAGAACCCACTTGGGTCCATTGGTAGTGATTCTTGGTCCATTGTATAGTCACAATATTGTTTTCCCTTGATAACTTGGACTCATCACTTAAGCCAATATTGTAACTCACTAAAATAATCAGGTGAAATCTCAACTCCAATTTAATGGAACCATTGTGCATACACTGGTGGAAGCATGTTTTTCCCCCTTGGGAACTAAGACCTTCGAATCAGCAATGCTCAAAGTTACAGAGATGTGAAGCAAAAGTTCTGCAGGTAGGTTAAGTATAATAGTGAAGGGAGCCACTCTCATTCTACCCTGGGAGAAAAGGAGCTAAAATTGCCATGTGATCAATTTATCTGTCAATTGCAAAGATGAGGGAGAATAATACCCAAGGGAAAGAAAAAGGACAGACAACTGTGGTCTAATTAACTTACAAACAAGTTGATATCTCATTATCTTGGTAAATAAACTAATAACATTAAATAGAAAATCTTTATGGACAGATTTTAAAGGATGTCCTTATCTTTGGTCTAGAGTTACTTATCGTATGCCAACTTATGAATTCATGAGTCATAGCTTCCTAAAGAATGACACAGACTTCTGCTTCATCTGTGCTTTTTGATTGCTTGTACCCTTGAATTTATTAGTAAAACATGTTACTGGGTAATATCTCTGAGCCTCATTAGATAATTCAATTCTTTGTGTTAGTTCACATCTCTTGATTCTTGGACCTATGTATTACAGCCAGGGGAGAAATAACACCATATATTGGTCACTAATTCAAAGAAAATTCTACAATCAGCAAAGTGGATCTACATAAGCAAATTCATTTTTAGAGTGGGAAGCCAATTATAGACATTTTCTGGGAAACAGCATGAAATTTGTCATACATTAAACTGGAAAATTTTAGATACAGTTGTAAAAGTCAATTCCCATTCTATTTCTCTTAAATTTGACATTAAAAAATAGAAGTAGCACAGTGTATCTTCTATGCAGGGAGAATAGCTGACAGCAAGTGCTATGCCCTAGGACTTGACTGTTCAAATGCTCTGGGATTATTTTATAGAAACCTTGTCTAAAAATGAAGACTCTGACATTATTGAGGAAAAACCAAATGGCAGGTATAGACTTTAATAAATCATCACCTGTCACCCATCAGGTCTTCCCAGGAGCAACACATGACTTAGGTCAAGGATATGTTGTTGTGTCCAAGTATCCCTCAGGACAAAACATGCTTCTTATTAATGAATGGATAACTCACTGGAGTTATAAATAAATTGGCCAAATTAGCAATCACATCACACATGAACATGAACAACTGTAGCTTAATTGGTTCCACTGATATTAAAAACATTAATCAGTTCATCACTGAGAAATTTTAATGAAAAATTTTCCTAGTGTTATATCTGGTTAACCATAGGGATATAGATTGGCACTGTCCTTTGTTTTTCTCAGACAGTGGCTTTTACCTATACTAAACAGATCCAACTAGGAGAAAGCTAGAAGAAAATTATGTTACAGAAAGTGCTATAGCAGGACTTATCTTGACAAGGAGATTTCTCAAATTGAAATCAATGTTGGTTTATAGACCGTGAATGATTATCTACCTTTGGTCTACGGCCATACCACCCTGAACGCGCCTGATCTCATCTGATTATCTACCTTTGTGCTAATACCTAAGGACTTATCTGAGAAAAACAAATCAACACTACTTAGGTTGACATTGATTCTATTGTCAAATCTGTGGCTAATAGGCACAATAGAAGGTCTCTTGCCTCAATATTATTCTCAATAGTATAAAGAAAAAAATACCCACAGCATCTGTCTGTCTTGGTCAAGGTTTAGGAGAAGAAACAAGACATTATTCTTTAAAGCAGGAAGCAACTTAATCAGGGAATTATATACCTGAATATCATAGGAAGTAAATTCTAGACTAGAACTCTTAGAATGACTACCAGAACAATATGGAGTCAGTGTCCTGAAGTCATCATCATACAGAAATTTAAATAAAGAACACGTATCAGCCACCAATGCTTTTCACACCCAGAATAAGAAATAAAATAAAACCTGAAACTTGACCCTAGGGTTTAAGAAGTAAGAACAAGAACCGTCAGCACTGCCACCACTGCTTCTTCACACCTGAAAACTAGAGACAGACCACATGGAAGCAAGCAAGCCACATGTGTCCAAGAACTTCTGGTCAGCAGCAAAGCCAGGAACATTAGGTTAGGCATGTGGCCTCCATCTTACTTCTGCCTTTCAAATACTACATAAATGTATCTAAATGGTGGAAACTAATTCACAAGAAACTTAGTTGCAAGAGAATTAGGAAAAGGTCATTTTCAGCTTTCCAACTTTTCTAACAAGAAGTATATAAAATAGAAGTTGAGAGGGAACGATCCAAGATGGCCGATCGCTAACATCCCGGGATTGCAGCTCTCAGGGAAGGCGCAGAGAACTAGAGGACGCCACACTTTCAGACAAAGTCTGGTCACTCACGGAGCAGAAGATTCCCCAGTGGTGGAAACACACAAGTCGCCAGCGCGACACTCGTGGTCGGTGCAGCGGTTCCGCCGGCACCTCGGCGCGGCAGCGCTCGGCGCAGAGTAAACGGGACCAGGGACCGGTTCCCTTCTGACCGAGGTTTGGAGTCCTGGGAAGGCAGAGTCACCTACTACGGAAACAAGAAGGAAGCCCGACAGGAGAATCCTGGGAAGAAAAGCACCATCAGTTTTAATGCCGCTGCTCTGACCCTGGGAACTAACAACCTGGACGTCCACTCAAGAGACCTAATCTGAAAGTTGGTAATTTCAAAGACGACAGGAGGATAAATTTACAATGATGGGAAGAAACCAGCGTAAAAAAGCTGAGAATACTCAAAGTCAGAATGCCTCTCCCTCTAAAGATGATCACAGCTCCACATCAACAATGGAACAAGGCTTGATGGAGAACAAGCGCCTCCTGATGACAGAATCACTCTTTAAGGAATGGATAATAACAAACTTCGGTGAGTTAAAAGAACATGTTGTAGCCCAACATAAAGAAACTAGGAACTTTGAAAAAAGGTTTGATGAAATCCTATTGAGAATAGACAACTTAGAGAGGAGTATGAGTGAATTAATGGAACTGAAGAATACAATACAGGAACTCTGAGAAGTATGCACAGGTTTAAACACTCGAATTGTTCAAGCAGAAGAAGGGATATCAGAGGTCAAAGTCCAACTTAATGAAATAAAATGTGAAGAAAAGATTAGAGAAAAAAGGATAAAAAGGAATGAGCAAAGTCTCCAAGAAATGTGGGACTATGTGAAAAGACCAAATTTACGTTTGATATGTGTACCTGAATGCGACAGAGAGAATGAATCCAAGCTGGAAAATACCCTTCAGGGTATTTTCCTAAACTAGCAAAGCAGGTCAACATTCAACCCCAGGTAATACAGAGAACACCACAAAGATATTCCTCAAGAAGAGCAACCCCAAGGCACATAATCGTTAGATTCACCAGGGTTGAAACGAAGGAGAGGATACTAAGGGCAGCCAGAGAGAAAGGTCAGGTTACCCACAAAGGCAAGCCTATCAGACTTACAGCAGATCTCTCGGCAGAAACTCTACAGGTCAGAAGAGAGTGGGGGCCAATATTCAACATCCTCAAAGAACAGAACCTTCAGCCCAGAATTTCATATCCAGCCAAACTAAGCTTCACAACTGAAGGAAAAATAAAATCTTTTATGAACAAGCAAGAACTCAGAGATTTTATTACCACCAGGCCTGCTTTACAAGAGCTTCTGAAAGAAGCATTACACACAGAAAGAAACCACCAGTATTAGCCTTTCTAAAAATACACCAAAAAGTAAAGAGCACCAACATAAAGAAGAATTTACACCAACAAATGGATAAAACAGCCAGTCAACATTAAACGGCAGTAACCCTAAATTTAAATTGACTAAATTCCCAATCAAAAGACACAGCCAAAAGCCAACGGCATGTTACATCCAGACCTGTTTCACATGCAAGGATACACAAAGACTCAAAACAAAGGGATGGAGAAAGATTTACCAACCAAATGGAGAGCAAAAATAAATAATAAATAAATAAAAAGCAGGAGTTGCAATTCTTGTATCAGATAAAATAGATTTTAAACAACAAAGATATAGTGGTAAAAGGATCAATGCAACAAGAGCTAACGATCCTAACACCCAGATACGAGACTTAGATTCAATGAGACAGAAAATTAATAAGGATATCAAGGACTCGAACTCAGATCCAGAACAAGTAAACTTAATAAATATTTATAGAGCTCTCCACTTCAAATACACAAAATATACATTCTTGTCAATACCACATCACACCTACCCATTAGTTTAAATGAAACATTGATTGGCCATTATTAATACCCAATTTTTTTCAAAATAAAGCAATATTTCTATTTACTCTCCCTCTTTCTCTTCCTCTTTCTTCCTCTCCTTTACTTATTATTTTTTTTTCTTTCCTTCTCTCAAAAAAAAAAGAAATCAACTTGTAAACCTCTAGATCCAGGTCGGCAATGTCTCTTTCATTGCTTGATTTCCTTTCTTCCCTTCCCTCCCTCCCTCGTTTCCTCCCCGCTTCCTCCCTTCCTTCCTTCCTTCCTTCATCCCTTCCTTCCTCCCTACCGTCCTTCTTCCCTTCCTTCCTGCCTTCCACCCCCCCCAAAAAAAAATAAAATAAAATAGAAGTTGAGTAGGACAATCCAAAGCAGCCAAAGAAAATAAAAAATGTCAGGAATTTTATGGATAAATGAAAGAAAAATAAACATCCTTTCTTATCTAAAAAGAAAAATAATAACCTCATTATCTATTATATGAGCCAAGTTATAGGTTTATAGGTAGCATCATTTGCCTAATAGCATCAACAACAAATAAATATTTATTTAAAAGAAAGAATAATAAACATTTTTTAAAAAGATTCTACTATTTCATGTTCCTGGTTACCCTATTACATTTACAGGATATTTATCTCTACTACTTACCTTGCAAAAAAGTTCATCACAGCAGATTTAAAAGAGCTAAATGGACTATATGCTATGAATTTAGTAACTTCTCTACTAACAAATGTGGGACTAGCAAATTTATTATCTTTGTCATGTTTTTAAATAACTGCTGCTTCTTTATGTATGACTTTTTCATTTCCAATTTTTTTATCTTTTTTATTGATTAGTCTTTAACAGAAGTTACTTTTATTCTATTTTTAAAGAATTTGCCTTAGCTTTGTTCATCCTTTCAAGGATATCTTTGTTTTCTATTTGTTAATTTCTTTTATGGTATTGAAATCTTTCCTGTTGTTATTTTACTCTGGGTTTATTCTTCCTTAAGATATAAAATATTACTATGATATTTTCTATTCTAGTTTTATTCTTAAATTGGTTTCTTAGCCTCTATTTTCCACCTTCATTCCTTCATTGGTTAAAAAAATGATATTATTAATATAAGACTTTAATACTATAAGTTGTTCATTTATATATGTTTTAACAAGCAGAATTTTTATTTTTCAAAATTAAATATTTTCTAATTTATCTATTTCTCCCTTGACCCATTGTTACCGAAACTCTAGAGGTTTTATCTAGGTCCTGCTGCTCACTGCACAGAGAGCCAATCACTGAGACAATGAGTATTGCCAGTGAAGAAGGCTATATGTAGGTACTGCAGGTAAGGAAATGAGGGGATCAGCTAGGAAAGGGTAAGGAAGAACAACTGGTCAACAGTAAGCAGGTAGTCAGCTAGGCAATAATGACAGATGAGGAGTCTGCCCATCACATTGTCCATATTCAGTTATCAGTAAATTTTATTTCCTTGATGCCATCTGGGAGGCCTGAAACTTGGTTTCCTGAGAAAGGAACTCAGATAAGACAAATGTAACAAGTTGTAAGACTGGGAGGGTCAATTACCATGTTTATTCAAAAGAAATCATAAACATCAGTTCTATGGGCCAATTGGGCCAGTTTCACCATGATCATTTGAAATTGCTTTTTAAACATTTGAAAATATAGAATAAAAACATTTTCATAATTGATTTCTAGTATATATAAATTTATTTCCATTTTTATATCTCAAAATCGGTGGTGTATTGGTTCTGTCTATAATTGTATTCCAGTCAGACAACAATGATGTGTAATACCAGAATTTTATTTATTTATTTTTTTTTGGTTTATGGCCTTTTATGTCATCAATTTTTGCAAAATGTTTACAAAATTTGAAAAGCGTATTTATTCTTCAGTTTTGGAGTATAAGGTGCTATATATACCCTCTAGATCAAACCCATTAATGGAGCTGTTTAAATCCTAAATCCTTCTTCATTTTTAAAAATAATTTAATCTAGTTTTTTTTCTAAGAATGTAATAATGGATATATCTATTTTTTTCCTGAAGTTATGTAAATTTCACTTTGTACATTTTAAAATTATATGTATCAACTTTTTTTTCCAGAATAGTACCCTCTTTTTATCTTTTAAGGTTTTTGCTATAAAATCTAATTTGTAAAGTATTAATATGGTTCCAACGTCCATTTTTAGTCGATTTATACCTGATATAGATTTTCCCGTCCACTTATGTTGAACACTCCTTTCATGTCATATTTCAAGTATGTCTCATATAAAGCAGTTTAATTGATATTTGACACTCAATGTCTTTCATTAAGTGAGCTGAGATCACTTACAATGATTAGGCTGTTCTCCAGCATTTCAATTCTAGCTTGATTTTAATCCCCAAAACTAGATATGTTTATTATTATTATACAACAAATATTTGTTGAATTTACTCAGAAACCTTCCATTTTATTTGTTGACATTTCCTTTTAGTATGCCAGATCTGTGAACTTTTCTCTCCTGTAAAGGGTAAAAATTCCTTTAGGGAATGTTAGGATCCCAACAAGATGGGCCCATAGATGCCCCCCCCCCATTCTCCCCTGTTAAGCCAAGCTCATAACAGAAACAATGTCAGGCCTTGTAAACAGGGCACCTAGGTTCCAGGCTATGGCCGCACCTGACTCTCGGACCCATTGACCCAATTAAGCAGGATGTCAGCCCGAGAACCAAAACACAGTTTTTCTTAGAAGAGCACCTGGCTACCTGCAAACCCCCTATATAACCCCCATAGTCTGCAAACCAGGCTGCTGCCTTCACTTGCCTGTTATGAGACAGACCAGCAGGTTGAAATAAACTTGCTGAACCTGACCAAGTCTGCCTCTCCCTCCTTTCAGTCAACCTTACATTTGGTGCCAAAACCCGGGATGGGAGTAGGTACTGTCCATTTTTTCTCTCTCCCTGCCCCTGCTCCCACAGCTAGCCCCCTCATCCCAAACCCCTTTCCAGACTCAGGAGGGAAACTTCAGACCTCCGTTGCCAACTGCTGTTATCTCCATACAAATTATCACCTCCCAGCCGGTAAGTTGAATAGACGTTTTTGCCTGGGTCTGGGTCCTCGACTGTTTGCTTTCTGTCCAAAAGTCCCAGTACTAGGCCAAGAACATCCTCTGGTCTCAGGGGCCTTACTCCTGTCGTCTTGGGGATGCCTAATTCAACAGCAACTGTTCCAAATTCACTGTTTCTTAGGTAAAGGAAACAGGGCAGAGGATGCTCTCTTCTGTCTTCTGTCTCCTCACCAGCCTCCCTCCTCTTCTGGCCTTTTACCATGGAGTTTGGCCAGTCCATTCTGTCTAAAACTACCCCTTTAGGATGTCTCCTCTGGAATCTGGACACCGTTGGTCTCTAGTCTGAAGTCAGGCCCAAAAGATTAATTTTCTACTGTAATACGGCCTGGCCCCCTATAAATTAAAAAATGACTCTCAGCAGCCTGAAAATGGTACTTTCAATTTCAACATGGGACACTGATGATTTCTGCCACTGAAATGGTAAATGGACTGGGATTCTCTATGTTCAGGCTTTCTTTAGCCTCCACAACCACCCCTCTCTGTCAGTCCTGCTCCTTCTTTCCAAATCCTCCTGCACACCTAAAACCCGACTCAACCCCTTTCATTGCCCCAGTGGACGATGTATCCTCT
Source organism: Callithrix jacchus (assembly GCF_049354715.1). Taxonomy (NCBI): domain Eukaryota; kingdom Metazoa; phylum Chordata; class Mammalia; order Primates; family Cebidae; genus Callithrix; species Callithrix jacchus. The sequence continues at coordinate 81,796,241 of NC_133505.1, read as the reverse complement.
TTCGACCTGGCTGACTTTGTTCCTCCCCACCAATGCCCTGAGCATTGGCCAGGCCACCCTGAACCTCCACCTTATGCCCCAGCTCCAGCTCTCCCCTCTCCAGTCTCCCTGCTTCTGATTCCAACTCCTCTCCATCTCCACCCTCCACCTGTTCCTGACCCAGCATCTCCCACAGCCAGCTCCCTTACTCCCTCGATTCAAGAAGTAGCAGGGGTGGAAGGCACTGTCCACATTCATGTCCCCTTCTCTCTATCCGATCTGTCCCAAATCAAAAAGTGCCTCAGGTTCTTCTCCTCCAATACAGACACTTACATAAAAGAATTTACTTTTTTTGTTTTATTGTACTTTAGGTTCTGGGGTAAGAATTTAAATATCTTGTTCAGTCTTATGAACTCACTTGGCATAATCTCTATATTATCCTCTTTTCTATCCTCCTTTCTAAAGAGAAGGAAAATAGTATGGCTCACAGCCCAGGCACATGCCAACAATCTTCATTGGCAAAATCCTACTGCGCCCGTAGGAGCTACCACCATCCCCGAGTAAGAGCCAGCCTAGGAATACCAGACCACAATGCAGGCCAAGTGTCCTGTAATCATATAATTACTTGCCTTATTGCAGGCCTTTAACAAAGCTACCCATAATGCCATGAATTTTGAAAAACTCAACTTTTCTAAAAGGTAGATGAAAATCCTGCCCGGTTTCTTTCCCACTTTACAGAAGCCCGCTAAAAATACACCCATGTTGGTCCTGCCTCTTGAGATGGCACCATAGTTCTTAACACACTCATTTTATCTCCCACTCTGCTCCAGATATCTGGTGCCAACTTAAAAAGGCTGAAGAGGCCCCTCAAACCCACAACAAGACTTCCTTAAACTGGCCTTCAAGGTCTTCAATAACAGGGATAAACAAAGTAAAATAAATAAGGCCCAAGGAGATCCTGCTAAATACCAGCTTCTAGCAGCAGCCATTCGCCAACCTAAACAGCCTGGCTATGGCACCCAGGGACACAAAAGACCCCGATAGCAGTGCACCTCTGTTGGCATGTTTCAAGTGTGGCAAGGAAGGCCATTGGGCGCAGGCATGTCCCAATCTACAAGTGCCAAAATCCCTTTCCCCATCTGCCAGCACACAGGCCACTGGAAGTCTGACTGTCCTCTCAACAGGCAGACAGAAAAGCCTGCACCTCCACCCTGTAACCCCTTCACTAAGACAAAAGGTGAAGAATTGCTTGCACTCTTGCAGCTCCTTGACTTGGCCACTGAAGATTGATGGGGCCCAGGCCCCCTGGGCCCCATCTGCCATCACTGTATCAGAGCCCAGGGTAACTCAGTTAATAGCAGGTAAGCCAATCTCTTTTTAAAGTAATACCAAGGCCACCTACTACAAGGCTTTACCTGAATTTTCAGGACCAACTCATCCCTCACAGATCTGTTGTAGAGGCTGATGGACTTATCTTGCACCCACACGCCACCAAACACCTCACTTGTTCCCTATCTCATACCATTTTCTCATCTCTTTCCTTATCATGTCTCGCTAACCTACTCCCATTTGAGGCAGAATCCCTTATCACTAATGGTCCCCTTACTAACTCCTCCAAGCTGCATACCTCCCAGCTAAGGCAGGAGTTAAACACTGCCGAGGATACCAAACAGGATCAGATAAAATCTCAAAAAGGAACTGAAAGGCCAACAAGGCAGCAAAAGAAGCCTCCCTTTCCTCTGCCCCTGACCCTGTCCCCATCATCACTGCCACAATCCAACCTCAGTATTCACCCACCAAAAACACTTCACTGTTACAACAAAAAAACCTCCTTCCAAGGGAATTGGATAGCCAAAAACTCCAAGAAAATTCTAACATCTCTTCACCAATCATTCCATATCAGTGCACACCCCGGTACCTTCTTCTGCACCCTTACTTCTCTTCCCCCCACCTATTTACCAAACTGAAAAACATAGCCTCAAACTGTCATGTTTGTTCTGTCACTTCCTCTCAAGGGCCCTCCACTCTCCTCCAATCCCTACACATCAGCTAAGAGGAACAGCCTCTCCCCATAGCATACCAAATATTAAAAGTCCTCTCCTCTCTCCCCATTCCCACACAAAAAAAAGGTTTTAACTCATCTATTCCTCACTCATCTGCCAGCAGAGTTTAACTATACATAGAACTCTATTGGCCATCTCATACACCCTCTAAAAGAGGCCACCTCCCCATACAACTGCTATCAATTCCTTCCCCTAGATTCAAACTCTGATTCTTCCTCCAGTTCCTAACTCTTTTATTGTCAGCACCACTACCTCTGCTCTCTCAAAATCCCTTCTCACTTCTACAAGCTCAATCTCTCACTCCTTGTTATTGCACTCCAACCTTACACTTGCTTCCCATTGCTGGACCTGATTTTCTCTTTCTTCTACTGCCTACTCAGCTATCCCAATTTCTCAGTCCTGGGATCATACTCCCATTTGCTTCTCACACACCGTCCAAAAAGGCTCTGCCTTTGTAAACAAAGCCCTCACCCTCACTAGAAACTATCCCGTTGCCCTCTCTGACAGAGCTACCAAACTTCTCTCCACATGTACCGCCAATTACGACCATGCAAAACTCCCTCACCCTGCCATCCAAAGTCCCATAACCCCCCACACTCCAAAATTTGGCCAAGCCCCCTTATGTGTCACCTCTTCCAATGGACACATACACGTAGGCACCATCCCTCCCTCTGCCTGTGGCTCAGCTCAAACCATCTCCCATTCTTCTTTCCGTACCTCACTCCAAGTAAATTATTCAGTTTCCCCTAAAACTAACGGCCTCTTTACCCAGCCCCTCTGCATTACCACCTCTCTTGCCTCTCAAACATGGAAACCCCTTTCCCAGATTGGAGACCCTCTCAAAAGGGTCTCTCTCTCCTCCTCATTCTAAGTTACTAAGGCTGGACCAAGTCCTTCCAAACAAGGAATCTATACACTCCAACACCTATGCTCAATCCACTTGTTTGTTTACATTAACACCGCAGGCATCTTCTTCTGCAGATCCACAACCTACTTCTATCTCCCTACCAACCAGACAGGTATTTGCACCCTCATCTACCTCACCCCCAACATTAACCTTGTCCCTCCAAACCAAGAACTCCCTGTTCCTGCTATACTACACACCCACCCCTCAAAGAAACACAGTTCATTCCCTTATTAGTAGCTCTTAGAATCACGACTAATGTCAGGTTAGAAGCAGGAAGCCTAAAAACCTCATTATTATATTTCTAGTTGCTCTTCCAAAACTTCCAATCGTCACTTAAAAAAAAATAGCAAACTATCACTCATCTCCAAAACCAACTAAACTCTGTAGCAGCAGTCACCCTACAAAAACCACAGAGGCCTAGACTTACTCAATGCTGAAAAAGTATGTGCTTCTTTTTAAATAAACAATGCTGTTTCTACCTCAGTGAATCTAGGTTAGTACATATTCTGTCAATAGACTCAAAGACCAAGCCCAAAAGTTAAAGAAAAACAATTATTCTGCCTGGACCTCCTGGCCCAGTTGGTCTCTCAGCTCCTGGGCCTCTTGGCTGCTTCCCCTCCTTGGCCCTGCTGTAACTCTCCTCCTCCTCTTAGTCTTTGGCCCTTGCTCCTTACACCTTTTCACCCAGTTTTTGCACAATCTATTACAAGCTTTACTGTGGCACAATAAAAGCCATAATGACGTTCCAAGACTACCAACTTGCAAGCCACCCATACCCAACCAACATCCCCATTCAGCACAAAGCTGCTCAAAAAAGACAGACAATACTACCTTTCCCTTTCCTTCTGTGTGTGTGTGTGTGTGTGTGTGTGTGTATAAAACAGTTTTGGAGAGCTCTTGTACAGTATGGTGACTGCAGTTAATAGTAACGTATACTTCAAAATTAAGAATGAAGATCTTAAATGTTCTTACCACAAAAAAGTTGTTAACTTGATTTAATCATTTCACAATGTATATATATATCAAAACATCACATTGTACACAATAAAAGTATATAATTTTATGTCATTTATACCTTAATAAAGCTGAGGGGAATCTTTTTTTAAAAAAGAAAATTCCCTGTTATATTTACATCTGCAAACTAGACATTACTGAAAGACTTCTCATAATACTTCACCAAACTGTTACTTATGCTCTCCAGTGGCATCAGACAAAACTGTAGCCATAAAATTCCCCTTTCTTTCCCATGAGCTAAGGAAGCTTATTGGGGGACTAGGACACTGATATCTTGAAAAGAGGTTGCATTTTAATACACAAAGAATTACAGGAACAGAAACATCATAAAGCAAAAAGTAAGTCAGAATGTGAGCCTCTTTAACCACAGAGCATGCATAAATAAGAAAAAAAAAAAGACTGGAATGTTAGGGTCCCAGCAAGATGGGACCATAGAGCCCCCACCCACTCCATTCTCCCCTGTTAATCCAAGCTCATAACAGAAACAGCCTCAGGCCTTGTAAACAGGACACCTATTTCCAGGATGTGGTCACACCTAGCTCTCAGACCCAGAATGTTGACCCAATGAAGCAGGATGTCAGCCCCTGAGAACCAAAATGCAGTTTTTCTTAGAATAGCACCTGGCTACGTGCAAACCCCCTATAAATCCCCATAGTCTGTAAGTCAGGCTGTGGTGAGATAGCCCATCAGGTTGAAATAAACTTGCTAAACCTGACCCTGGGAATGCCTTTCCCTCCTTTTGGTCCGCCTTACAGTATGCCAGATCTGTAATCTTTTCTCCCCTGTAAAGGGTGAAAGTTCCTTTAGGGAGAATTTGTTGATAATGAACACTCTCAGTATTTGCTGTCTGACAATACCTTTATTCCAGTGTCATTATGATATGGACAGAAGGCAGGAGGGTGGGATCCCTGGTGAGGGCTCCACCCTCAAACTTGGACCCATGGCCCTACATGAGAACAGACATTCCAGTTTTCCCACCTGACATGATTTGGCTCTGTGTCTCTACTCATATCTCATCTTGAATTGTACTCCCATAATTCCCAGGTATTGTGGGAGGGACACAGCAGAAGATAATTTGACTCATGGGGGTGGTTTCCCCATACTGTTCTCGTGGTAGTAAATAAGTTTCATGATATCTGATGGCTTTATCAGGGATTTCTGCTTTTGAATATTCCTCATTTTCTCTTGCCCCCACCATGCAGGAAGTAAGTGCCTTTCACCTCCCACCATGATTCTGAGGTCTCCCTAGCCTCAAGGAACTGTAAGTCCAATTAAACGTCTTTTCCTTCCCAGTCTCAGGTATGCCTTTACTAGCAGCAAGAAAACAAACTAATACAGCATCTGAATGTTGCCTTTTCCAAGACCACTTTCACCCACTCCACCCTCTATCATATGCCCATAAGAACCCCAAACCCCAAGCTCCATGAGCAGAAGAGTGACAGACAGGCAGAGCAGCAGAGCAGTGCAGTAGAGAAGGAAAAAAGAGAAGAGTAGAAGCGTCTGAACATCAAGAGGAATTCAGGGGGGACAATGTGAGGGGAGTCCGGCCAGGGACTGCTGAACTCCAGGGGAAGATTATATTCATACTCCATCCCCTTTCCAGCTCCCCATTCCCCTGAAAGCCACCTCTATCACTCAATAAAACCTCAACATTGACCATCCTTTAAGTCCGTATTACCTGATTCTTCCTGGACGCCAGGCAAGGACCTGGGTACCAAGAGGGCTGAGTATAAAAAAAGGCTGTCACTCTGACTCTCCACTGAGCTGGTTAACACTTAGCCCTCCATTGACGGCAACTGCTAAAAGAGCATTAATTGTAACACACCACTAGATGCTACTATGGGGCCAGAGCCCAAAAGCACTAGCCCTGGCCCTGGCCCCTGAATGTTCTCCCTCACCTACATGTTCCCCCTCTTGCAAGGGGTTTAAGTGCAGTAGCCTAGCAAAATGAGCCATCACCTATCACAAGTCCCATGAAGGAGTCTAGGGAAGTCTTTCATCTCAATTATTGAATGGCAGTCTTTCTGAATTTACATTTATGGTTTGAATGTTCTTTCTCAGCCCATGAAATTCAATTACTGCCATTGTTAACAGTCTATTTTTAAGTAATCAGTCTTTTCTTCTGATTGGTTTTAAAATCTTTCCCTTGTCTTTTAGGTTCTTCAGTTTTACTGCAGTTTGTCTAGGTATGAGTTTTTGAAAATTATACTGCTTGAGATATGTGAACCTTTCTGAATCTAAAGATTTGTATCTTTAACAAATTCTAGGGCAAAAAAAGTAGCTGTTATATCACATAATATCAGCTCTCTGCCTTTTATTATCTCCTTCTGGAACACTTTTTGACATAGACTAGACTGTGTCTCTGTAATCTAGATGTGCTCAGATTTCATCTTTGCTTTATCTACTCCTTTTTCTCTCATCTTCATTCTGAATAAATTTTCTCTGTTCTCTTCCATTTAATTAATTACAACGTTAACTCTGTAGTAAATTGCTTTTCTTTTCATTGCCATATACAGTTTTGATTTCTGGAAATTCTATTAGATTCTTTTTTAAAGCAATCTAGCGGTTGCAATCATACTTTAAATTCTACCTTTTATTCTTTAAACCAAGTAGTCTTATTTTATATTCCTCATTTCATCATTCCTATGCCTTTAAACTCTGCAGGGGCCTGATTCTGCAACTTGTTGTTTTTGCTAAATCTGGCTTGTAGTGGATTGTTTCTTCATATAAGAATGTACCACATTTTACTTATCCTTTTCCTTTTTAATGAACTTTAATTTGTTTATAATTGATCTATGTTCATATCTCCTTTGGCAGATGTGCTAATCTCTTTTGCAGATACCTAGAATTGAAACTGCTGGTCACAATGTATACATTTTCAGCTTATAGCTTCTAAAATGACTGCAATACCTCTGACCTCCACTAGGAGTAGAGTTGTTTTCCAGAAAATCTCAAAACCTGACATTTTAGAATTTTACATTTTTCCCAATCTTATGGGTTCCAAAATAGGTATGTAACTATTTTTACATTTGTAGTATCCTAAATCATATTAGCATAACACATCTTTTCAAATGGTTATGGCCATGAATTGTTTTTTTTTTTCATTTCTTTCAAGAACAAATAATGGTTATTATTAGTTGAGAAGCATATTGCTTTATACTAAAATTTCTAGTGAAAACTCACATGTGGCATTGTTGATTGAAAAGAGATGCATATGCCTTACGTTCAGACATGGAAACAGCACTGTTGCAATATTTTTACTTTATGAGCAACCAATATTAAGAATTTGCATGAGGCTGGGCACAGTGGCTTATGCCTATAACCCCAACACTTCAGGAGGCCAACGTGGAAGGATTGCTTGAGCCCAGAAGTTCAAGACTAGTCCAGGAAACATGGCAAGATCTGATCTCTATTTTAAAATAAAAAGAAGTTGCATGCCAAGAAACATTCTTAATTTTTCCACCCCCAAAATCTCTACTACTTATAACCATTCTGTTTCTGAAGTAGCACCTGTGAATATCACAGTAGGTGGCAAAAAAAAATAATTTGCACATGTTTCCTGAATGCTGTGTGAAAAACAAGATTCTACACATAAAATATAGGATTTTATCTTTTGAAAAGTCATATGATGACTCAAGCAAAGAGAAAGAAACTTTAGATGAATTTAGACACCATTTTAGTTTTTAGAAACCAAAGTTAATGTCCTGAATTTTAGGAATCAACGGATAATCTATCTTGCTAATGCCATATTATAAGATGTTAAAGTGCAAATGCGAAAACTCAAGGTATTACTTGTCTCTAGTATTACATCAGGTTCTACAAACGGCTATTATGACTGCTTCACAGGCTTTGGAAAAGAACAAGTAACAATCCCAAAGCAATAATCAGCTAGTCTTATAGCAATTAACAAAGCCACAAACTAATTAGCTCTAATGTGAACTGTCAGAACAATTTTCAGGCTGATTACTGAGAGATATCTGATTACTTCAAATGCCTGCATACTTTCAGTGATTTGCGCAGTCAATTTGAGAAAAACGTGCTTCAGTAGAGCCTAAGAACTGTAAGTACTAAAAACCTCAAGGAAATTATGAGAGGGCTGTCTTTGCCTAACAAACTAATATTTACGTATATAAACAAAGCTATTCACCATAACAGTAAAACTAAGGGCTATGTTAACTCAATTTGAATTCATTTCTAAAATCAGCAACAACCAAAATTACAAATTTATTAATCAAGGGCATGTTTATAGATCTGTTGTGAAGATTAATTATTTGGTAGTTTAAATAAAACTCTGTGCTTTGACTATTGCTGTTATTACAAGTATTTTTTAGTCTGAATACTTGCCTAATATAGAGGAAACATACAAATTTGTAGGTATTTGTGAAATTCAAGGACATTAGCTCTTACTGATAGACAGTAATGATTGCACTGAACAAAAGAGATGTCAGTTCAAAAAATAAAATATGATGAATAGGTAAAATACAATTTCTTTAAAAATTGTCTAAAATTAGTTAACCCATGTTGTAATACCCATGGTACTTAGTCATGGTCATCAAACTCTTGTTCACATAATTGGCTGTAGAAATGCCACAGATTTGTTTGGTAATTGTAAATAGTTTAGTAGTGCATACATGTGTCCATAAGTTCTGTTGCCAAAGTGGGCATTCAGAAAACACTGTTGCTAGGCCACAGGCTGCCCTCCTAACTATTGCCGGTCATTTTGAAAGATCCAGTGTGACTAAGAAAAAGTATGTCAAGACTGTAAAAAAAATCACCAACATTCAGTCATTCTGCAAAAATGAAACTATTACTTGAAAAAAATGAATAAAGAGGACAGACTCCATTTGCACATTGATTTTCAGTTTAAGAAATATTTTAAACAAAAAAATCTGATTTGATTCTCATAACGTCTCGTGTGACAACAAGGCAAATATTTTTATTATTTTCAATCTACAAGTGAAAAAACTGTGCCCCAGGGACGTTACACACCTATTAGATTGTATGCACACAATTAAAGCTCAGGTTATTAGTACTTTTAGTCTATTTCTTTTTAATACACTTTTTGGCAAATACATGACTATTATAAGAAAAAATATTTTTTAATATAGTGGTTCTGTCATCACTGATAAGTCCAATTTGACACGGAAAGAGTATAGGAAAAATCATCCTAATGAATCTCACAAGATTTGCTTTAAATGTAAAAAACAAAAAATCAATCTACAATAAGCCAAAAACAAAGAAATAATCACTATAGCATAGAAGTAACGTGAGAGGCTGTTACAACTACATACTCACACTAATCTGTTAATAGCCCCATTTTATAAATTAAAAAGTTGAAGCTCATAGAAATTTGTGGTACTCTGTCACTGGTTAAGTGGCACAGGTAGGGTTTGAACTGTCTAATATCAAAACCAATATTTCATATTTTTTCTTTTCTAAATTCTACAAGGGATTATAGAACTCAAAGATAGCCAGAAATATGTTACATGTGAAATCAGTGATATAGCATTACGAATTTGTATTCATCTTAAGTAATCAACACAGATTTTAACTTATGTCAATAGATAGCAAACATATTACTTTTTGAAACAAAACTATGTAAATGGTATTTCATTTCGACACTGTGTTAATTACTGCCATTCTGTCCAGGTAATTTTAAGAAAATAAGGTACAGCGTTTCATGTCTTAGTTAAGAGTACAATGCTTCTTTCACTTCTCTTAGCCAAGGTTTTCTCTCTATGCTTTCATTCTGACTTACTGGGGAGATATAAGCTGATTTTTGGCTTACAGATTTACATACTCAGTTAGAGAAATGGACTGTTACGTTTTGTTATTTCTGGGTTTACAGTATCTAGCCCATGTAAGTTAGACAATGCAAGATTCAGACTAGAGTACACTTCTATAAAGAAAAAAATGAACCAGTTTATCCCTTTCAATGAAAGAATAGAGTGTCACAGGTTACACTTTGACATGCCAGTCCCTTGTTGCTTTCAAATATATAAAAAACATTAATATATTTTAATACATTTGTATTTGTGCTGGATTGAAAAGAAAAACAAAATCTGTCCATTTGTTCCTGCCAATTCCTATCACCAAATAATAATTTAGTAATCACATAAAGTATTTTATAGTCACATTTCTGAGCTTTTACTTTCTGGAATATTTGGAACTATGTGATAATGTAGGAAATCTCTCTTTTTCTTCTTTCTTTCTAACACTTCAAAATAGCCTAATGGACTGGGGACAGTAATTTTGGATTAAATCTCATGAAACACAAGCTGTGGTGGTAGAAATTATAAAAATATGACCATCTTATCAATTAAAAAGAAACCCAAGTGACATTTAAGAATACAAGGTGATGAGGTCAGGAGTTTGAGACCAGCCTGGCCAACCTGGTCTCAAACTCTACTAAAAATACAAAACTTAGCCAGGTGTGGTGGCAGACTCCTATAGTCCCAGCTACTTGGGAGGCTGAGGCAGGAGAATCACTTGAACCCAGGTGGCCGAGGCTGCAGTGAGCTGAGATAGCACTACTGCACTCCAGCCTGGGAAACAGAGCAAGACTACATGTTGGGGGATATAAAAAAAAGAAAGAAATACAAGTTGAAGAAAAAACCAATTACAGATAATAATTTACCTATTACACCTGAATAGTCTGGTAGTTAGTAGTTGTTTGAACACTTGAAAACTCAAACATTCAACAACTACTTGTAAAACAGATTTAGAAATATGTATTCATCCATGATTGTACAGTAGAGCCATAAATTGTATCTAAGAAAACATTTTTTGTAAATAAACATTTTTTAGTTTATTCATATTCACATATTTATATTATTCTACTAAAGTTAATAAATCTATCCTATAGTTTTTGAAAGAGAATCTGGAGTCTTAAGAAAAAGCATTGGGTCCAAAACAAACATTTTGTGGGTTTTATTATGTACAGCTAAATTAATATGTGTGAATGTAACCCAATTCAGGGTGAATTGTAACATAAATTATTGTGGAATAGGAAAAAGTATATAAATAATTTTGCAAAGAAAATAAATGTTTGATGAATATCTGTTTTCTAATTTGTAGGCCAAATTTGAAATGTTGTACATTTATATAGTTTTTCTCAATGAATCACAACATAATTTTATGTTGACAGATTAAGAAAAAGAGATCATAACATTAGTCATCAAATACTGTACTGTAGTTTGCCTACACATATTCACATTTGAATGTGAAACAACTCTATTATTTGCCTCATTTTACAGACTTACAAATAACAAATAAATAACCAACAATCACATTGATTGTAAATAGAACAATCAGAACTTAAATTCATGCTAACTCCTGAGTCAGTGCTTTCAATCACCATAAATCACAGTTTCACTGCAGTACTTAGGCAGATAGTACACAGAAAGAGATTATAAGCATTTCTATATTCTTTACCAAGTTATATTACAATAATGTTTTCTATAGATTTCACATCTTTCCCAAGCTATGGCACTGCAAGTTATGTAATTAGATAGATAAATGCAATTCAATGTCTATTTATTAAGCAAAAATATATTTCCCCTGCCACAGAACATGATTCCTTTTCAGTCTGACATATCTCACATGTCAGTACTCCAAACTACATAGAGTTTAAACACATAGCAGGAAAGTGCCTAGAAAAGATAAAGAAGTCCATTCAATACAGATTTAATTATAAAAGCCTTTAACTGCACTGGTAGTGATCATTACATGACAGTTCACACATTAAATGGAGAGCCTATTAGGAAAGATGGATTACCTCAGAACTGAAAGTCATTTACGTTTCACTACATTGTTAGACATCTTATGTGTCTCAAACGATTATTTGTTAAAAGTCAAATACCAGGTCTGTCACATCCCTCAATACTAGAGCCTGGCCTCAAATTCTTTGAAAGTAAGTTAGTTAAAACATGCACAGCCAAATTTAGTACTTTCCTTGCACTAAGTTAAATGTCTAAGAGAGTATAATATTCAATAATACAGCAAGCAATAATGACACTACAACTAAAAATACCTCCTTGCATTTCTAATAGTTAAATACATTTTATATTCTAGAGCATGCACTAATTGAATGAAGTACTTCAATTTGTTATATAATCATTTTCTAAAATGCCACTTACACTTTATAATATACACTTCAGACTGCACTGTTCTAATAACATTAATGGTAGGACACAAGCCCTCAGGGGTATATTTACAGAAGAAATAAGATGGTGCACTCAGTACATGAAGGTTTTGTCATTGAAAATTACTTTTAACATATGGAAAGTTCTTTTAGAAATGTTGCACAAGAATTGGAGTTATATCAACTTCTTAATAGAGAGCCAAGTGTCAAACCATGATGACCAAGTATCAACATAAAGATAAGAAATTAAGGGACAGGACCTGGCATGGTGGCTCACGCCTATAATCCCAGCACTTTGGGAGACCAAGGCAGGTGGATCACGAGGTCAAGAGATCAAGACCATCCTGGTCAACATGGTGAAACCCCATCTCTACTAAAAATACAAAAATTAGCTGGGCATGATGGCATGCGTCTGTAGTCCCAGCTACTCGTGAGGCTGAGGCAGAATTGCTTGAACCCAGGAGGTGGAGTTTTCTATGAGACAAGATCACGTGATTGCACTTCAGCCTGGATAACAAGAGCGAAACTCTGTCTCAAAAATGAAAACAAAAAGAAACAAGAAACAAAAGAAATTAAGGAACAGGATGGTAAGCCATAAGTTAAGACAAGAGTGAAATGTTAACTGGAATGGTTCTGAGAGAAACATGTAGGGCATCTGCCATTCACCTATGTTGTTAAGTTAGCAGATAAGTTTCTAAAATATATAGGGCTGCCTTCATTCAAGATATGGCAGAACAATACAAATGGTGATGATATACTGCATTAAAATTTTCAGGCTTATAGGACCTGAACTCATCTCTGTATCAGGTGGATTTGACAAATATCCACAGATCTCTCCCTCCAAAAGCAAAAGAATATCAATTCTTCTCATCACTGCATGACACTTACTCTAAAATTGGTCAAATAATTGGAAGCAACACGCTCCTCAGCAAATGCAAAAGAACTGAAATCATAACAAAATTTTCTCTCAGATAACAGCCCAATCAATTTAGGACTCAAGATTAAGAAATTCACTCTAAACCAAACAACTACATGGAAATTGAACAAACTGCTCCTGAATGACACTTGGGTAAATAATAAAATTAAGGTAGAAATCAAGAAGTTCTTTGAAACTAATGAGAACAACGAGACAACATACCAGAATATCTGGGTTGCAGCTAAAGCGGTATTAAAAGGGAATTTTACAGCACTAAATGCACACATTAAAAAGCTAGAAAGATCACAAGTTAGAAACCTATCATCACAACTAAAAGAACTAGAGAACCAAGAGCAAACAAATCTCAAAGCTAGCAGAAGACAAGAAATAACCAAGATCACAGCTGAGCTGAAGAGATAGACATGAAAACCCCCTAAAAAAATCAACAAGTCCAGGAACTGTTTTTTAAAAACTTAATAAAATAGACTGATACCTAAATAATAAAGAAAAAAAGAGCCAAATAGACACAATCAGAAATGATAAGGGAGAATCACTAATGAAACCACAGAAATACAAACAGCCATCAGAAAATAATATAAACACCTCTATGCACATAAACCAGAAAATCTAGAGGACCTGGATGATTTTCTGCAAACATACAACCTTCCCAAGACTGAACCAGGAAGAAATTGAATCCCTGAATAGACCAATAACAAGTTCTGAGATTGAGGCAGTAGTAAATAGACTACCAACGCCCCCAAAAAATGGACCAGATTTACAGCTGAATTCAATCAGAGGTACAAAGAGCTGGTACCATATTTACTGAAACTATTCCAAACAACTGAAAAGTAGGAACTACTCCCTATTTCATTTTATTAGAACAGCATCATCCTGATACCAAAACCTGGAGCATATATATATATATATATATATATATACACACACACACATACATATGTGTACATGTGTACATATATATACATACATATATATGTGTGTGTGTGCGTGTGTGTGTGTGTGTGTATGTGTAAAAGAAAGCTTCAGGCCAATATCCCTGATGAACACTGCTGCAAAAAATCCTCAATAAAATACTGGCAAACTGAATCCAACAGCACATCTAAAAGCTTATCCAGCACAATCTAGTCAGCTTCAACCTGGGATGCAAGGTTGGTTCAACATATGTGAATCAATAAATATAATTTATCACATAAACTGAACTAAAGACAAAAACCATATGATTATCTACATAGATACAGAAAAGGCCTTCAATAATATTCAACATCCCTTCATATTAAAAATTTCCAATTAATTAGGTATTGAAAGAACATACCTCAAATTAATAAGAGCCATATGTGACAAAACCACAGCCAATATCATACAGAATGGGCAAAAGCTAGAAGCATTCCCCTTGAAAACTGGCAGGAGACAATAATGCGCTCTCAGTATTCAACATAGTAGTGAAAGTTCTGGCCAGGGCAATAAGGAAAGAGAAAAAAAATAAGGGGTATTCATATAGGAAGAGAGGAAATCAAATTTTCTTTGTCTTCAGATGACATGATCTTTTATCTAGAAAACTCCGCTGTCTCAGCCAAAATGCTTCTGTTGTTGTTGTTGAGACAAAGTCTCGCTCCGTCACCCAGGCTGGAGTGCAATGGCACAATCTCAGCTCACTCCAACTTCTGCCTGGGTTCAAGCGATTCTCTTGCCTCAGCCTTCTGAGTAGCATGGATCATAGATGTGCCACCATGCCTAGCTAATTTTTGTATTTTTAGTAGTAGAGACGGGGTGTAACCATGTTGGTCAGGCTGGTCTCTAACTCCTGACCTTGTGATCCACCCAATACAGGCTCCCAAAGTGCTGGGATTACAGGTGTGAGCCCCCACACCCAGCCCCAAAAAACTTATGCTAATAAGCTACTTCAGCAAAGTCTCAGCATAGAAAATCAATGTGCAAAAATTACTAGCATTTCTATACACAAACAGCAGGCAAAGAGCCAAATCATGAATGAACTCCCATTCACAATTGCTACAAAGATAATAAAATACCTAGGAATACAGCTAACAAGGGAAGTGAAGAACCTCATCAAGGAGAACTACAAACCACTGCTCCAAAAAATCAGACACAAACAAATGAAAAAACATTTTATGTTCAGGGCTAGGAATGGCCATACTGTCCAAAGTAATGTATAGGTTCAATGCTATTTCCATTAAACTATCATTGATATTCCTCACAGAATTAGAAAAGCATATTGTAAAATTCACGTGGAGCCAAAAAAGCCCAAATGGCCAATACAGTCCTAAGCAAAAACAACAAAGGTAGAGACATCACACTGACAGACTTCAAACTATACTACAAGGCTGCAGGCTACAGTAACCAAAAAGCCTGGTGCTGGTACAAAAACAGACACAGACGAATGAAAGAGAACAGAGAACTCAGAAATAATACTGCACACCTACAACCATCTGATTGTTGACAAACGTGACAAAAACAGGCAATGGGGAAAGAATTCCCTATTTAATAAATGGTGCTGTGAGAACTGGCTAGCCACATGCAGAAAACTGAAACTAGACCTTTTCTTTACATCTTATAAAAAATTAACTTAAGATGGATTAAAGCTTAAGTACAAAACCCAAAACTATAAAAACCCTAGAAGAAAACCTAGGTAATACTATTCAGGACATAAATAGAGGCAAAGACTTCATGACAAAAATGCAAAAAACAATAGCAACAAAAGCAAAAATTGACAACTGAAATCTAATTAAACTAAAAACTTTCTGCACAGCAAAATAAAATATCGCCAGAGTGAATAGACAACCCACGAAATGGGAGAAAATCTTTGCAATCTACCCATCTGACAAAGGTCTAATATCTAGAGTCTACCAATAACTTAAACAAATTTACAAGAAAAAAACAACCCCATTAAAAAGTGGGCAAAGTAAAAAACACTTCTCAAAAGGAAACATTCATGCAGCCAACAAACATGAAAAAAAAGCTCAACCTCACTGATCATTAGAGAGATGCAAATCAAAACCATGATGAGCTACCATCTCATGCCAGTCAGAATGGTGATTATTTAAACATCAAAAACAACAAATGCTGGTGAGCTTGCAGATAAAAAGAAACATTTTTACACTGTTGGTAGGGGTTTAAACTAGTTCAACCATTGTGGAAGATAGTATGGCTATTCCTTAAAGACCTAGAGGCAGAAATACCATTTGGTGCAGCAATCCCATTACCAGGTATAGACTCAAAGAAATACAAATCATTCTATTATAAAGTCACATGGACATGTATGTTCATTGCAGCACTATTCACAATAGCAAAGAAGTGGGATCAACCCAAATGCCCATCAATGATACAATGGATTAAGAAAAGGTGGTACATATACACCATGGAGTACTATGCAACCGTAAGAAAGAAGAGAGGTCACATCCTTTGCAGGAATGTGAATGAAGCTGGAAGCCACTATTCTCAGCAAACTAATGCAGGAACCAAAAACCAAGAATGCATGTTCTCACTTGTAAGTGGGAGCTGAACAATGAGAACACATGGGTACATAAAGGAGAACAACAAACACCAGGACCTGTCATGGGGAGTGGGCAGGGGGAGGGAGAGCATCAAGAAAAATAGCAAATGGCTTCTGGACTTAATACCTAGGCAATGGGTTGATCTGTGCAGCCATGGCACATGTTTACCTATGTAACAAACCTGCACATGTATCCTGAAACTTAAAAGTTGAACAGAAGAAATTTTGTTTTTTTTAAAAAAGGGAGAAAGAGAGAGAAATGAGGGAAACGAAGAGTCACGGATGGAGAGCTAGAGAGAAAGAGACCTTTACAGTCAGAATACTAGGCAAACTGGATATAGGAAACAGAACCAATATCATTAATGCCACCAAAGGAATGTTATGTAGCCAGAATGAAATCATGCATAGAAAACTTTCTAACATTTTTAGTGTCAGCATATCATAGATGCTCAGTTAATATTGGTAGCTGAATCTAATTTAATAATTGCATGTTCACCTATCAAAATATCTTTTTTCCTCAACCAGTATCATTCACATTGCAAATATAAGAAGAAATAGCAAGAGACAACCATTGGACCTCCAGAGTCAGCTAAGACAGAAAGCCATGTGAAATACCACCAGTGTAGCTTCCAGCTCCCTGTTCTACTAACATAAATTAGGATTACTGTAGCTCATTTTTTTAATCAATAATTCTAGTTATTTTATGCCGGAAACTTATAGCTGGAGTAGAATAACAATCATCAACTTCATCATCATATATTCTTGATCTTAATCCTCGGTTACTACCTATTCATTGTCTGTGTAAATTTTAGCAAATTGCTAAGTCCTCTGAACAGATAAAATAAGGACAATATTGCATACTTCATCAAGTCATTGAGCAGACTAATTTTGAGAATATAGTGACTGTCATTTAGTATATTCTACATAAATGGATGTCATATGTAAATACAAATATCAAGAAGTTGTGAAGTCTTTCACTTTTCTCACTTAATTCTCATGCAGTTTAAGGATTTTTAATTGCCTATGCTTTCTTTAAAATTTATCATTTGTAAATGATGCCATTTGAAATAAACCTGAATTCCACGAATTGTAATACAATTCAGAACGTTGCAGCATAAGGTTGATAAAAACATTTTTTATTGGTGGGGCTAAAATTTTTATTTTAATAAAGAAACATATTAGGATGAGTTGATTCCTGATTCCTATTTTTGTGCTTATTGTTACCTACTTATTCTTCAATTCCAATAAAATTGGTTCATCAAAAAAATATTTCAGTGCTACAATGACAATAGCCCACTGTATTTATCAACACAAGTAAAGATAAATTTTAAGTATAGATTAAATAATTTTGTTACTCATTGATGAGAAATTAAAAATCAGCACCAGATGAAATGTATGCAGTAAACAGTCATCAATTAGATTTTGTTATACATAGACTCCAGCCCAAGAATAAAAATGAGAACTGGGGTTTGGAAGGTAATGAGAAGAGATAAAGTTAGAGAGAGTGGAAGGTGACTTTAATATACTTGCGTTTTCTGATTTCTTTATTTAAGGTCCTTGTAGAAACTTACTTTTTTTTCATGTTTAATGATTTAAGTATATTCAGGATAAGTATAAATTAAACATATAAAATATATTTTTCTGTGAGATGATAAACATCTTTATTCACTCACTGGTTAAATTATATGTCATTAAAAATGCAATTCCAAAAAAAAAATGCAATTCCATTTTCCACCATTTAATTTTTTACAGATGAAGAACTGTCATTTTTTATATCCCTCTTCTAAGGACAATACTGAATTTTAGCTCATAGGAATTTTACACTTGGAATTTTATATCCAATAGCAAATATGTCACACGAACATCAAAATGATTTTAACTGTTTTTGTCACTCACTAAAACTTGTCTAGTACATTGAGGGAAACTTTCATCATTAATAAATGCATTAAAACATATAAATGACCAAACCCACAAATGAGTTATTTTCACCAGTGATTCTTGGTGTATCTTTTGTTGAGATAGTGGGAGAACAGATTGCAATTATTCTAGTTTAAAGCTACTTGACTGTTTGGAGGGTTTCCCTTTGATGGAATCTATGGGCTTTCTCTCCAGAAATATGCAGAGGAACACAAAATAATTTTAAAAATTATTTTGGGTAGTAAGGTTGGTGGCAACTCAACCTCTAGTGTTACCTCTCATCTGACTTTCTATTGTAGAATTCTTTTTCAAAAATCTTCACAAAAATATATTTTTGTGAACATTGCAGGTTTTTTAGCCATAGCATGCGAATACTAATTTCACCTCTTCTTTTTTCAAATTATCTGACATCCTTGCCAAATGTCCCATATTTTTAAAATTTAATCTATTTCAGTTAGCAAATATGTCCCCAATGAACTATTTTAATATCTGCAAATAAGCAAAATAAAATGGCAGGCTTTTGCATGTGACCAGTTACAAATATTGAAGGTAATCGAAAATAAATGATGCAGTTAAAAATGCATCTGGCTATTTCAGTTTTTTAGAATTACCCTCCGAAATGATTGTTTGAAACTAACCAACTTTCATGCAAAGAAAACATATTCAAAATTTGAAAATGTTGTCCTCAATAAATATTTGTGAAAAAGATTAATGTTGCCTTTGGATTCTTTATGTGTGTTTGTGCATGTGTTTAAGAGAAACTTGCACAGCATTTCCTTCATTTTTCTTTTTCACAATAATTTTTCTTGTTCGCATTTAATATTTTTATATATCTTTAATAGTACCTCACATATTGTATTAAGATGTTATGAAAAATTTTAAATATGTTAGTTTTCAACTTGGGGTCAGACACTGATCCTAAAGATCTGTATAACTTTTATATGTTCTCCCCATTTCAGCAGCTGAGACTGTGAATAATTTAACCTTTTCTTAGTGATTCCTGTTCACCTTTAACAACATCAATAAATGCCAAAATTTCACACTTCGAGGGCATGCCCTCAGGGACTCTCAAGTTGTAGAGTCTGATAGATGTTTTTTTCATGTTAAACAACAACAGGAAAACTTTAAAATTATTTTGTCTGAATTTTGCTGTTTTTTTTTTTTTTTCTATTTTCCTCATTGTTAGATTGCTAAATATTCCAACTTTCAATCTGTCTTTGCCTACACCTGCTAGTCCCTTTTACATTTCTAAATTGCTAACTTGGTCAGCTTGCAATTAGCAAACAGGGTAAGCATGTGCAAAATTAAAGTAAATAAGTAGATTCTGAGTGAAGGCCTCCGAATAAAGTGGCCAGCTATTATACTTCCATTTTTTTGAAAATCAGTAACTGTTGTTTTGTACTATTTGGAGTTGCCAGAAAGTTATATTCATGTGCCATACTTTACTATAAATATGGTGACCATTGAAGAGACCCAATCTTATCTTTGGGAACGTGTATTATGTACAAAGGTTATCTCTGTGTAGATCTGTGTGTACAGACAACCAACCTTTGTATACAATGCATGTACACACAGATAATAGCTTTGACCAAAGGGGTCACTGAAAGATAATTAGAAGACTGGAGGTGAGAAAAGCCAGGTTATTTCTCCCACCTCCAAAATCTGCTTTAAGTGGCTTTTTTTTCTTCCTTTCAGCACCAGCATCTCTTTTAACACTTTAGTTTTCTTTGAGCGTCTTCACCCTCCTTGGGTCTAGTTTCTCCTCATTTCATGGTTCTGTTAACACCATCTCTTCTTTGCATTTCTCCAGCCACAGGGGTACTATCAGTGTCCTTTTGCTAATAATCTCTGGAGATACCTGTCATGATATTGTATGCTTACAAGAACAAAACCTGGCATGTATCATGGTTTTATTCTACACACCCGAGGAGAAAATAAGTGCCTTGAGATTATTTTTGAGCTTCAAGAATATCTGAAGTGAAGGTATATGGAGAATGACAGTTTTACAGTCTAGAGATTTCATTACTACCTCCTTCCACATTTAAATTGGAAATGTGGTCAGGGATCAAAATCTGGAAAATAGGTTATATAGACAAATTAGACACAAATAGACTAGTCTGGCTTATGTGGTTTAATAAGAAGAAAACAGAATTGGGCAAAGCAGAAGCTGGATTGTAAAACTTCCAAGGTAACTATGTCACAATAATTACAGGAAAGTTCATATATTCTATAAAAACAAAAGTAACACCACAATCCAGGCTACATCTCTGTCAAGTAGGTTGCCAGTAACTATGAAACTTAATATCCAAAGTAGAACATTTTGAGAGTAGAAAGGGGCACAATAAATAATGCAATAAGAAAAATATAAACTTTGGGGATATTTACATAGAGACTGACAATTAGTTTTCTTTTCTTGGGATACTTATACAATGATTCTATTTAAAAAATGAATGGTTCTATTAAAACAGTGACTCCATTGGCCACAAGTAATTATTTCATTTACCAGAATAGTTCCACTCAAAAATAATTTTTTTGAAAAGTCAGGAAACAACAGATGCTGGGGAGAATGTGGAGAAATAGGAGCACTTTTACACTGTTGGTGGGAGTGTAAATTAGTTCAACCATTGTGGAAGACAGTGTGGCGAGTCCTCAGGGATCTAGAACCAGAAATCCCATTTGACCCAGCAATCCCATTACTGGGTATATACCCAAATAATTATAAATCATTCTACTATAAAGACACATGTACATGTATGTTTACTGCAGCACTATTCACAATAAAGACTTGGAATGAACAAAAATGCCCATCAATGATAGACTGGATAAAGAAAATGTGGGCAATATACACCATGCAATACTATACAGCCACAAAAAAAATGAGTTCATGTCTTTGCAGGGACATAGATGAAGCTGAAAACCATCATTTTCAGCATACTAACACAGGAACCAAAAACCAAACACCTCATGTTCTCACTCATAAGTGGGAATTGAAAACTGAGAACACATGGACACAGGAAGGAGAACATCACACACTGGGGCCTGTCAGCGGGTGGGGAACTAGAGGAGGAAGAGCATTTGAAGAAATACCTAATGTAGATAACCAGTTGATGGGCACAGCCAACCACCATGTCACAAACCTGCATGTTCTGCACATGTACCCCAGAACTTAAAGTATAATAAAAAGTCCCCCCAAAAGAAAGTTGTCTTTAGAAATTTTACTCATTCTAACAATCCCTAAAATACTATTTCTACAAAATAAAATAAGGCCTAAATGGATATAAAAACAATAATTTTGTATCAAAAGAAATGTAGACATTGACATCTCAGATCATGAAGAAAACATGTTCTACCCTGAATATTATTATCCCTAGCCCATGTGATATATACTGCAAAGGCACTTTTTTTGTGTGTCTTTCAGCTTCTCTATATTGATTTGTGAGAACGATAACATAATACATGAAAGGTGCTTGGGACTCCTCAAAAAAAATTCAATGTATGACACTATCCTATAATTTTTGTGTGTGTGAAGTCCTGAATTTCTCAAAATGTGTATTTTAGCAACTTTGTCCTATTTGAATTATACTCAAGGCTTTCATTGCAATGTCATATTTTATCACTTTATCTGTAAAAGATAGGTGAAAAGACAAGTGCAAAGTCAAACTAAATGATATTTATGAAATGTACATCATGATTCCTTCGGAGTGACTGAGTAAAATTGAAAATAATTTTCCTTTTAAAAATGTCCTTTATTTTACACAGTCATAGTAAAAACTAATGTTTGAAAATGTCTCCTCTCAATTTGATAAAATTCAGTGCCTCATGGTATACTTCTCTTGATGTTGTGATCTCAGAGAAAGAACTGATTTTATAATCGACAGGTTTTTTGCATCATAATTAAGCCATCAGATTTCTTTGCAAAGGAGGTAAAATAAGCCACTTTTTTTCCCCAAAAGATACTGAAGAACTTATAGTATGGCTTATATGTTTTTTCCAAGACTTACTTTTGAATTCAAATGAGAATTTTAAAGTTGAAAAAAAAACTTACAAAGTAGTTAGTATACATTGCAACACTCACTGCGCAATCAGCAGCAGTAAAAGACAGGTGCTTCTTCTAAAACCAAATTATTTAAGAGCCAATACAGGCAATGTGGCATAGAAATCCACAGCAGAGCAGGGGTCCCATGGCTGAACTTTAAACTTGCGTAGTCAGGGGAGACAAGGCTGGATGTATACAGGCCACTTTGGACTAAGAAAGTCATGAACAGCGAGTTTTTTTTAACTGTCCCTCAGGGTATATAACTGCACCCTGTATCACTTCTAGCCACATTGTCCCATCAGGATAAATGACTTATTCTCACTCTATGGTGGAGCTCCTTCTCATAAATACACTGATTTGACAATTACTGTTTGCTCAATAAGCTGTTCCTATGATGAGGTATAGGTGCTCAGTAGGTGTACTGTTATTTTGGATCTGGTATATTTCTACAATTCCTTGAGTTTGAGTCCCAGGAGGATTCAATTCATCATCAAATTCTCAGGGGTTTCTGAAATTTGAGGAAATGTCACAGACCAGCTATCAACCCTTTCCCTTCACAGATAAATTAAAAATAAGCAAAATAAGCATCTAAGGGCCTAGGGCACATTTGCTACTCCTACTTCTGAGTTTTCTCCATTCATTTCTCCTTAATTCTTTTTGGGTGAGTGACTATCCCTACCACACACTTGCGACAACTCTCAGAAGATTTTCTTCAATTATAGAGCTTGATTCAAGACACTATTCTCCAACTAAAGCATATCAGTAATACCAAATATCTCTCTGTCTCAAAATTCTCATTATTCACATACTTTTCAATATCTCATTAGAAGACCATATTGATCCTCTTGATTAGTTTTAAATGCATTTTATTTCAGTATTAATAGAAATTCTCTTGATTAGTTTTAAATGCATTTTATTTCAGTTTTAATAGAAATTGCTTTTTAATTATAAAATGACTATAAGCTAATTGTAAGAACTTGAGCTATACAAAGGGAAGAAAAATGTAAAAGCATCCTGATTGCTTCACCCTCCAGAGAAAAATCACTGCAGTATGTTCAGCTATGGAGTAGTAGTTTAATATGCTACAAGGAGGCATCTTTGAAATGGTACTGTGAAATGAAGACAAAAAGGTGAAATACGCTATAATTGATAGTTACTGCTGGCTCTTCCCACATCCTTCTAAAGGGAACCCTTCCACCTCTCAATCTCTGTAACTTCCAGATCTACGTTTTATACCAAGTGGCCATCAACACACAATTCTCTTAGAACAAAGTACCACAACCCTTTTGAGAAGACGACTGCCAAACATTCCCACTTAATCACTATGTTTCTCTCTCCAACAAGTCAACACATTGGGCCCAGCATGGTAGCTCACACCTGTAATCCCAGCAATTTGGGAGGCGGAGATAGGTGGATCACCTGAGGTTAGGAGTTTGAGACCAGCCTGGCCAATATGGCGAAACCCCTCTCTACTAAGAGTACAAAAATTAGCCAGCTGTGGTGATGGACATCTGCATTTCAGCCACTGGGGAGGCTGAGGAGGAGAATCGCTTGAACAAGGGATGGGGAGGTTGCAGTGAACAAGATAGCACCATTGCACTCCAGCCTGGGCAACAAGAGTGAAATTCCATTTCAAATGATGATAATAATAATAAATGGTCAATACACTGATGAAATAGGAGTTTTTATTTTTGTGGAAAAGTTGATGGAAAAGATAAGTTAAGGTATTTGGCAACTGACAGGGAAATAAAGATCCATTTTCACTTCCACCACAATCATCCCTAAAACTGAAAGGTTCACATTGAAAGCTGAGATAAACAAAACAAATTGCCCTCCTGTAAATTGGGTTTTTATCCCCGTTAAGGCAGGAGTGACACAGGTGTTCTCTCTTTCTTTCCCAGTTCTCAATAAAAATCAAATCTAAAACCTGACCCAGAATTCTGAAGAAGGAATACTTAGAATTCACCAGAAGGAATATTAAATTTAATCCCCCATAAAGATATTAAGTTAAAAACCCTCAAAAACATACTGCTGATAAACCTCTCAAATACTTTTAATGGTTCATGAAATTATCAGACAAGTTATCTCATAGGTTTTTTATTAATGGAGTTAACAGACTAGATAGAATTTTGTTGTTCCATACTTTGCCTCTTCATAATGCAAACATTAAATTCGATTTGCCTTAGTAAGACACATTTAGACTACATAGATGTCTTTACCCAGAAAGTAATACAGTAATATTGCCTTTTTCTGCTAATTCAAAATCATCTTATCTAAAGCTAAAAATATTTATCATATTTGTTCACATTTCACCTCATACAGTACATTCAAGAAGTTTTTATTATGCAGCTCTAAATGCTGCAGTGCATATTTGTCTAGGGGGCTAGAGAGAACTACACATTTTGAACAGAATGTATGTGAACATGATAATTATAGTCCTGTGCTGGCTTTCCAATGAGCAGTGTATAGTGCTGGTAAGAATATCTGATAATGCTATCTGCAGCTCGGATTTGTTAATGAATGCTGGGCATATCCTTGGGGTGGTTCCCCTTTTGCAGCCATACCATTTATACTTGAAGTACTTAATAATTTTTCTGGCCCTTACAATGCGGTAACATGTGAATATTTTCAGAATATACACCACAGTTGGGTTTTAAATAACAGCCTTATTTCAGCATTTGGACTGCAAATATAAGATTACTACTTCTTCTTCTAATTATATCACTTGTGAGAATTCCTAATTCTTATTGTGGAAATTGGCTCTTCCTTTATCTGTGGTTGAGAATGTGTTTCTGAATATGTCTTTTTACCTAAGTAAATTTTAGTAAAAAGCTACATAGGAAAATTTACTATGAAATAATTGATAAATGCTTTTGGATATTGCAATCTTTTAAAAATCTATTTTTTAACCACCTGTTACTTGTTTAACTTACTTGGAGCTAAATTAATTGCTAAACTATATGCATAATTGTTTTGGATTGATACACCTCAAACAAAAATTTTTCTTAGGTAATCTTTGCTAGTGGGAGAGAATGCTATAACCTTTTAGTCTTGTTAAAGTGAACTAAATATAACCTGAGAAGGACTCTGTACTTTTATATTTGAGTCCGTGTGGACAAAACTGAAACCCTAGTTTAGGAGTATGTGCCTATAACAATAGCTGTGTGTTGGCCAATCCTAGCAGCCATACTTCAACCAATCATACACTGAAGAGTGCTCAAACTGTGTCCAAATAAGGTAAATACCAACTGGTAACCAATCTAGCTGTTTCTGTACCTTGCTTCTGATTTCTATACACTTCCCTTTTATTGTCTATAAATTTGTTCTGACCATGAGGCATCCCTGGAGTCTCTCTGAATCTGCTGTAATTCTGGGGACTGCTCAATTTAGGAATTGTTCATTGCTCAGTTAAACTCCTTTAAATTTAATTCAGCTGTAGTTTTTCTTCTAACAGTCTAAATCATGTGCCATGTCAAGGCATCTGAGATTTAGATTTCAACACCATATATAAAACTGAAATTTCTTGATATAACACATGATTTAAATATGCATTTTACCTCCAGCTTTTGGTATCCCTTTGCCCGATGAGTGGGAAAGGGATGTCCTAAGCAGAGTTGTAACAATTCCTTCAGTGAAGAGCAATCCCAGGTGTTGTAGGCAAGGTTAGGTTTGCTACAACATTTACCTACTCTTGTAGCAGGAAAGGAGTAGTCAATGATTAGAGAAATAATGCAATTAACTTGTGTATTTCAATTGTGACTTTAGAATAAACCCCTAAAGCTTTGCTTTATTTTTATTATTAACAAAACACATTCTGCTAAAATGATGTCTCTTCTCAATGACTATAGACTTTTAGGGATGAAGAGAGGCAGGACTCCATCAAGTTAAACAATAAGAACCAAAGTGATGACCTATTTTCTAGCTCTCTGCTCACCTGGATAGTCACTTGGATAGTGATGAGTTCAGTCTCACCCCTAGCTCCACTTCTTCCTTCTCACACTACTTGCTAAAGAGTGAAAAGGAGTCTATTCAGTGTACATTGGCTGGAAAGATAGAAAATAATTCACGAGGTGTGAAAGAGATATTTGAGTTTAAGAGTAGTTATGTTTATATTTTCATGGAAAAAGATTAACAAAGGTAAAACAACTAGAATAGTTCAAATGGATCATCATTAGTAGTTATATTTAATGCAAATGTTTACAGGGTAGACCCATGGAATCAATACAATCAAATAGCCTACAGGAAAAGAATATATTTTACAGTACACATTTTGTAAGATGCATATGGTAATAATATGTGTGAATTTATTCAGTACATCACAAACAGGAAAGAATTAAAAGGTAAGAACTGTTGAATGCTTGTTGGTTCTCTTATCAACTATAAAATATCTGGGAGCAGCAATCTATCACCAAAATTCAGTTTTAGTTTTCATAAATTTTCTGCAACAAGAAGAGATGGTAGCGTTTTGAAATGGGAAGAAAGACTAAAACTTTGAAAATCTTGGAAACAGAAATTCTCTATTTTATAGAAACTTTTTTTTTTCTGGGTAGAGTCGTCATGCTACAGGCACCCTTCCAGGGAGGTAGATTTCTTGCCACCCCCAAGAATATTATTATGAGAGTATATAAATCAATAGACAGACAACAGCTGAGCAAACCTAGAGGTAACCAAGGACATTCTACAATTATTCAGGCTCACCTCATCTCACTTCAATAAAGCCCACAGTAAAGAGAAATTTTTCTCTCTAAAGTATAAATCCTACAGGAGCATTTTTGTTTAGCTAATTGGGTCAGGTGACTCACTCTCAGCTATGTTCCAGAGGGCTGTATTGAAACTCTTTTCCTTAGAACCTATGGAAAAGAGAAGAGCATTTCCCAAACAGGGTGGGTGTTGCTATCTCCAGCAAGAGGGAAAAAGAATGGTAGTCAAACAAAAACCAGTCAATTTCTTCTACAAGTGACAAGCGAGATGTGAGCAGCACTGGAAGAAAATAGAAATGAAAAGATCTGAGTCACTTCCATGCACTTGCACATTTTAGATATTTAACATTTAGTATGGGTATTAAAAATGCAAAGATAAGCAGAAAAAAATGCATACTGTGCCTACTTGACTAAGATTTCAGGGAAAATAAGATATCTTTCAGAATGCTACTCAACATGAGGAATCCAGTCATTCTCAGTTCCAGGTGAGGCAGAAGCTTCAAAGGCACTCACTGGACAATTATGGCAGAAGGTGAGTATTGGATCCATTTTATTATAAATAGGAATTTTCCTTGAAGATTCTGAGCATGATGAGTCATAATTTAATGACAAAAGTGTTGATCAGTCCATACATGAAATGGGTAGAATACTCAGGTCATATAAGAGATAGCCAGAACCAAACATAAATTACGTTCTTCAGTTGTTTTGTATCACATTTACCTCCTAAGCCTTATTCGGCTTCTTTGGCAGATGTTTTAAAATTGATTTGTAATAACATGCTCTATTCACTTTATTTTCCCATATGAAATCTTACTCAGAAGCTCAACATGTAAATAGAACAAAAGGATAGCTATTTTGGTTGAGTGTGATAGTGGAAAAGGCACTGTGCCAGTCATCTGGCCCCAACATTCTCCTGCCACCAGCCTCAAGGTTTGTGTGTGGAGTGGGGTTTTAAGGAAAGCTGCTGAAAATCCATCACTCCAGTGGACAAAGTCAGTATAAGAACAAATGAAGGAGCAGGTCTTATAAAGTTGTTGCTCTGCCTTATACCAACCTCTAGTCTGAAAATACAATTTTCAGAATAACTTTTAAAAGTGAACAATTTAGCCAAACTTCCTCCAACACAAACATGCCATTACAAAACAAGATGAGCAAATCTATATGAGGAGGTACAGAACAAGGCACAGAATATATGGAAAAGAAAAGTTCTGCTCTTAACAGTGGATATGATTCTATGGAAGAGATGAATGAACCAAAATGATGCACTAAATCTAACCCTCCAAGAGAAACACAGCTCTACCAATGATATGTCTATGTTACAGTGCATAGAAAAATTTTGAAATCTCTGCAGAAAGAATGCCAACCAACAGTATGTGAAGGTTAATTAAAGAACTAGAGAACAAATTTTCCATTTGGAGAGTTTCTTTTGAATCAATTTATTACAGAAAAATATCTCAAATTGCTTTCTTGGAGAAAAATAAGTTGTTAAATTTAAATAGTTGATACAAATTTATTATAATGCAATCTCTTTCAGAATAACTACAAAGATCTTATTTATAATCCCCAAAATACAAGCAGCAATTGCTAATCTTATACTGATGTCATTGGAGAATTAAAATAAATAAAAATGTAGCTTTCTTGGTCATGTGGCAATTTCTACAAGCCATAAGTAGACCTGGTACTGGTGCAGTCTTTGTTTCTTAGCTCCGCAAGATCTGAGATCTTGTCTCACGACCAGGAAGAATTGGCATGTGGACACTGGAGTGTGAGTGTAGTACAATCTATTAAGCCAAAGAAAGCTCTCAGCAAAGAGGGGAAGAGTGTGTGTGTGTGTGTGTGTGTGTGTGTGTGTGTGTGTGTGTGTTTGGAGGGGGGCGATTCCCTTATCCAAAAGCTGGAAATTCCCCCATGTCGCTGCGTCTGGGGCCTCTTATGGACTCAGAATGGGGAGTGCATGCTGATTGGTTTGTGCATATGCAAAAAAATTTTAAAGTAAAGACATCACTCAAAGGAGGGCATGACAGTGTAGAAAACAAATTAAGAAAGGGTAGGTATATGCAGAATAGGTGAAGGGTAAGGATCAATCAGAGGAAGGTGTGCCAAACAGAAAGAGAAGTCCTCAATCCAGTCCAAGAACTTAACTTGTAGCTTGGCTTTCAGGTGTTAAACTGTCTGCAGTTTGGAAGTGGGGTTTCACCAGGGACCCGCTCCTATCTGCCTAGGCATTTGACTTCCTCCTGCCACTCCCAGCATCTTAAAGAGGGCTATGAAAAAGCCATTGTAATGATATCTACTTTGGAATTTGTAAAGGCAGTAAATTTATTATTCTCAGAACCCTAACAGCAATTTGAAGGTGTCATCTATTTCATCTATTCCTTTTAAAGCCAAATTATACTTATATCATCCCATGAGCCAGTAGTCTGTTCTACTGAAAATGCTTTGAGAGAATCAAGGAATCTACGAAAAGGATTTAGATGTTTTCATTCATTCACTTTGCAAATAGACCAGGCAATGCTGCCATCTATAATGGGCATTAGGGCTACACAGTAAATAAAACATAATCTCCATGAATAATGTACACTCTAGTGTATAAAACAGTTAAAGAGATTATCTCAGCCTACTATATGTATTCTGAAAAGCAGTTAAAACATTATGTTTGAAAACACAAAGTTGGCATTTAATGACTCTAAAAGAAGATATTCAAGGAAGGATTTACCATCTAAACTGAGACTTGGCACACCTGTTCACCATGTGAACAGTGACTGAAGATGTTCCAGTGAGAACAGACAAAATATGTAAAAACCTAAAGAGGAAGTGGCATATTAGAGGTTCAGGAACAGTTCAGAGTGGAGTAAGGGAAGATGTATTAAGATACAAGGCTGGTAAGATGAGCTCAAACTACATAATGAAAGGCCTTGAATATTGTGTGGGGGATTTGGGGTGCTACCGTGCACACAATGAAAAAAAAATAAGGCTTTTAAATAGAAAACATGGTTTTCTTGATCTGAGTATAAGAAACATTATTCGAACTGGAAATGGAGAATGGCTTGAAGGTGAGTAGTGAGGAGAGAGAAAACTACCCTAATCCATTTGTTCTCCGTGAGGCAGAACAAATAACAACTTAACAGCAGACAAGATATGGAGTGTGAGGGGAAGAAACCCAAGATGTCTTCTCAGGTTTTGCCCTTAGCATTTGTTGTCCTTAGATGGAGAATATGGAAGGAGCCGGGCTAGATACAGATGATGAATTAAGATTTTTGGTTTTTTGTTGTCATTGTTGATGTTTTTGTTGTTTTGAGATGGGGTCTTGTGTATTGCCCAGGCTAGCATCCAACTCCTGGGCTCAAGGGATCCTCTCACCTCAGCCTCATGAGTAGCTGAGATTACAAGTACATGCCACTGTGCCTGGCTGGGAATTAAGTTTTTAACATGTTGAATTTAGGATTCCTGGGATTTATCCAGGAGACAATTTTTATGCTTATTGTTATCTTGATTTGTTGAATGCTGCTATGTTAAATTAAGTGGGTAAAAGGAAGAAAATATTATGTAATGAATTTAAATGGTGATTTAAAAAAAGGGCAGTTGAAAAACAAAACTAAGTGAACCAAGACTGTTTCAATGAGAAAAAACAAATATGACAAATATGGTAATGTGCCTCTAACCAAGTCCAGGGAAAAGCCAGAAAGGTAAAGAAAGACACGTATCAATGAAATATAGTTGTATAATCATAAGTTCTGCTATTAACTTTCTCAATTTACAAGATTAAAAAACACAAGCAGCACCTGAATTGAGTGCTTGTACAGCTTCATTGTGGGCGTGAACACCTGTATCTATACATAGAAGTAAATGAAGACATGAGTTCTTCAAGGAGATTTTATACAGAATATCAGAAAGTACTATTAGGTTGCTTACCAAGTAGAGGATTGGTTGTCTTGAACTGATTGCCCTAGTGTCTGTGTTAAGAGCTTAAGGATGTAGTGTACATGCAAAGCAACTTTTAAACACATTTCATATTGCATATTATGAGGCTTCTTTCCCAGAGTTTTTAAGCAAAACAATATACAGGTTTCTTAAAGCCATGGTTATATTGGAATACTGTGCAGCCATAAAAAAGGATGAGTTTATGTTCTTTGCAGGGACATGGATGAAGCTGGAAACCATCATTCTCAGCAAATGAACATAAGAACAGAAAACCTAACACTACATGTTCTCACTTGTAAATGGGAGTTGAACAATGAGAACACATGGACGCAGGGAGGGGAACATCAAACACTGGGGTCTGTTGGCGGTTAGCAAGGCTAAAGGAGGGGTAGAATTAGAAGAAATACCTAACAGTAGACATTATGTTAGGCTGATGGATGCAGCAAACCACTATGGCGTGTGTATACCTATGTAACAAACCTGCATATTCTGCACGTGTACACCAGAGCTTAAAGTATAAACAAAAAAAAATTGGTTATTGTGCATAAAATTGGTTTTGGTATAATTTTTTTCCTAACAATCAATTCACAGAATGCAAACATTATTTGTCTTGAGTTTAATAAACTACCTCTTTCATGTAATATACAGTACTTGTTATCAATCATGACACTGTGAAAGTTAAATCATGACATTGTGAAAGCTAAAATATAAATAACAGAAACTGGAAAAGAGAAATGCTGAAAGGAGGAGCAAGAGGTAACTATTATCTACATCTTATAAACTAGAGAATTTAAGAATTACTGTTTATAATTAGCAGAACAAACACTAAGAGTATAAGAGTATTATTTAATATTTCAAATGTAAGAATTCAGGAACAAAATACTGTAACTATATGAAAAGGAAGGAAGATGGGGTAGCTATAAGTAGACTAAATCCTCATCTACCTTAGCAAGAACCTAATACAAAATATCTAAAACTGACAATCAAGAAACTCCACTGTACACATTATTTGCAGATACGCAGGTCACCTTCAGGAGAGAGATCCAGGAATGAAAATTGATGAGGCAGTGGGCTACTGTTTTTGTTTAAACCCTCTGCTTTGTCAATTGTAGGTGAATATTACTTTGATAAACATCTAAAAATTTAATATACATACATATATATTATGTACGTTGTGTTACCTAGAAGATGTAAAATAGGTCCGAGATTGGCATAATATTTGACCACAGTCATAACAATGGCATTAATATGTGTGAACAAAGACTGTTTCAATCAGAAAGAACATACATGACAAACATGGCAGGGTGCATCTAACAAAGTCAATGAGAAAAGCCAGCCTTGGCCAATAGACATGGGGAAGAAAGATTCAGAATATATTGTCTGAGGAACTGCTTAAGATCACATACACTCTGTGTTCACATTTCAAACTTACCAGGCAACTTTTTGTTCATAATCAGACTTGCCATTCAAGCTAGCCTATAGGAGAGAAATCTTATCATGTTAACACAAGTATTCTGATCTGTGTAAAGTTTTATTTTCCTATAAATTAATAATTTTATTTTTGAGATTATACTTCAGTCTCTGGAGAGAGCCTTGTAAGTTATCAAAGAACTCTTAGAAAGCCAGTGGCTATCTTCTGGGAATTTCTGGGCTTTAAAACACTTGTCTTTCTACCATCAACAGTTTAAAGTAGGCCTCCTTTTTTTCTTTAGATCAGCACACATTCTTTGCTTCCTTCCAACTTCCTTGTTGTCTATAATGCTGTGAGTCATTCATTTTTAATAGTCCATACAGAATTGGTACTCTAAGAAACAGAACGGTTCTTATGTTATAACTTCAGTGCCTTTGGAGTTGCTCTTAACTTTTAAGAAAAAAATAAATAGGAAAATACGAGACACAAAATCAAATGTGACATATCTGAGTTTAGAGAAACTAGGTCCTTCTAAGCAAACCTTTCACTCAGAAGTTTCCGTAGTCAGAGGTAGATTTCCTGTGAAACTAATGAAGCTTATCTCTAGGGCACCTCACTTACATGAGGCCCTTGCAATGCTCTGGGAGACTCCCTTGCAATGTGTTCCTGACTAGTTTTTCTAAAACTTTCAAACATGAGATATTTTAACGACAACTGGTTGGACTAGTGCCTCTTTCTTTTCTGCCTTCATCCCCATCACAAGTCCCCTGAAGTCCAATAGGGATGGATTAGCCATGGATGTTCTTGAATACGGCTAAGAGAAAGTTGAGTTGGAAATATATTTTCTTGGGTCTAATCTACTTACGTTTCACAGTTTTCACATGTATATTTAAGTTGTTGTTTACTCACCAGACATCCCTGATATTAATGTATATCTACAGAGATTATAATTTGATATGAACATGCTCTCTTATTCCCAGCATAGAACATTCATAGATAATGGAGAGAAATAGATTTGAAATGTATAGCACAACAAGCTAATCTATGAAAAATTCTTCTAATTATCAGACATGTAAAATTAGAAGAAAATGATTCAGTTCTCTTCAACACTAATCAAAACAAAGTTCTATTCTTTCAAGAATATTCTCAGTAATATTGCATAATTATCAAAACAACATGTTTTTCATGCATTCTTCGAAATAGAATTTATTAGAATACCTGCATTTGTAGGGCACAAACCAAGAGAAATACTACCAATAGTAAGTATATCTTGTTGCACAATTACATATTGAATGTGTCCCAGCTGTTAACAGTAAAAATAAAACTTCAATCAGCTAGGCTAAAAGAAAATTATCTTTCTAGAGTCTTTACAGAAGTTATTATAAATTTATTTGTTTTCCAATGAGGATATCAAAGGACAAGCAACTGAATATATAGGAAAGAGTATTATAGAACTTCGTGAGGCAATTAATTAATAAAATGTTACCAACCCTCAAAAATGTCATTGATCCTAATGGGTCCTTTCCCTGCTCAGTGTTGTTCACACCAATAAAATGAGACCAGGGTCAGTAAGGCAGAACAGAAAATTCCTTCATTCATCAAGGGAAGGAGAAGGGGAGCTTATACCCAAAGCACTTTCTCTCTGGGGTGTAAGGTAAAGGGGAATTTTAAGGGCTTTTAGGGCAGGTAGGTAGAGCCTGGGGGCATGATTCAAGGACAGGGGTGGGACTTCCTAGAGAAAGCTGAAGTGTAGTAGTTTTGTAACTACATGTGCCTAGCAGAGTGCATCCCTTCCCACTACATGGGGATTTTAGTCTGGTAAGAAAGCAAGCACTCAGGCTAAGGTGACACTACAGAGCACATTCCTCACCTTGTGGCTAGTTTGTTGTTACCAGCCTCTAGCCTTCATTTCTATAAGCAAGCACAGATGGGTGCACAGGTTAATTCCACAAGTTTAGGGGCTTTTTGAAAGAATTAAAGTCACACTGCAGTCACAAATGTAGCAAGTTCTATTTTGGGGTTTTTTAATATTTACAGAATGTGTAAGCTTTATAAAATTTTAACTTGTGTTTTCTTATCCTTAAGAAATGTTCATATTTGTATCTGACTTTGAATTTTAAATTTTGAATTCCTCTTATTAAAGAGGGCCCTCAACGACTATATAACCTTTAGCCCAGAAATAACTGGGAATCAACCCCTGCATGGACAATAAAACTTAGAGTAATCTCTGAAAAATGCAAAGTTAAAGGGTATGCTGTGCA
The DNA here is from genome assembly GCF_049354715.1 of Callithrix jacchus. NCBI lineage: Eukaryota > Metazoa > Chordata > Mammalia > Primates > Cebidae > Callithrix > Callithrix jacchus. The sequence goes on along the minus strand of NC_133505.1, from coordinate 81,761,447 downwards.
CATGGTGTTATCGGCCTTACACTGTATGTCCACCAAGAAGGCTTTTATTTAAATCCAGGTAATAGAAAACAGAGACATATTCAGTTTAAGTATATTGACAGATGATACCAACAACTTTAATCATACCTAATTTTCTCTGACTTCCTGTTCCAGGTTGCTTTTTTAAAACAGAGTTTGTTCATTAAAGGCAGTATAAAGAAAATCTGCTTGGATGTTCTCTAGAATTCCAGACACTTTTACAAAGTAAAATGTATACTAAGGTATGTGACTCATTTGAAGGTTGTCAGTGACATGGTAACAAAAGAAGTCTTATTTCGGGTTAAGTGAGGTAGCTGTCCTAAACGATTCCCAAAATCATAAAAAATGGATGGAACCATTGAAGTAGAAGTGAATAATTAAACTTATGCTCCAATTCTGCACCTATGAATATCAGGAAAACACAAAGAGCTATTAATGTTTATTCTCTCTAGATAGAAACCCAAATTGTAAAATTATGTAACAAAATTTACTAACAAATATTGCAATCAAGACTAATACTATAAACAGCACTTGGTAAGTGTTTGTGTAGGAGTTAAACAAATAAAATGCTAAGAGAAAGAGCATAGAGTCTCCTACGTATACTAAAAAAGAAGTGAGAAAAAAGTTGTTCAGTCATGCAGAGCAAAGCAGGAAATGATGAGAAGGAAGCCTAGGGAGTGAAAGAAGGAAGGCAGACAGCACATCTGAGTACTTACATGCTCCTCATCACATATTAAATATTTCATATCCCTTACAATTATTTTATAGCCACAAATCATGGGTGGTAGTTATTACTGTCATTATTTTAGAGAATAAAAACTTGAAAGACTTAATTAAAATAACTTGGCCAAGAACACATATCTGTAAGAGATGAAGCCTGAATTCAAACAACATCTGTCTGACTCCAAAGCCCATATGCACTCTTTCCATGCTCAAGGCCCGCATCTGTCAAGAATGGCATTGGAGGTCTGAGCACAGGGTTGGTTCACAGACCCTGGAACAATCATAGTAATAATATTGATAATGCCGCAAACATATACAGCATTTACTATGTGCAAGGCAGAATTCTAAGCATTTAGCATTTATTACCACATTTATTCCTTCTAGTTTATCTCATAGAAGTAGAGAATAGAATGGTGGTTACCAGAGGCTGAGGTGGTTTGGGTTGCAGGAGGGAGGGGAGAATTACAGTTAGGAAGAATAAGATGACAGATCTGTTGCATAGCATGGTAACTATGGTTGATGATATATTGTGTTCTTGAAAAATGATAAGAGAGTGGATGTTAAGTGTTCTCATCACAAACTATGTGAGATAATTCACTTGTTAATTACGTAAATTTAACCATTCCACAATGTATATATGTTTCAAAACCTCATGTTGTACGTAATAAATACATACAATTTTATATGTCATTTAAAAAAATGAATTTGACAAAAGATGGCTCATGGGAAGTGTCTGGGACAAGTTAAGTACAGAATATTAACTATTAAAAAATCCTTCTAACAACTGTGTATGGAAAGAACTCTTATTTCCACTTAACTAAGGACAGCATTTTGTAGCAAGAAAAGATACATTTCCCAGTACAGGGAACTTTTTAATATATTCTTTTTTGTAGCACTTTAAAAGCAAATCCTGATTGTAATATAAGTACAGTTTGAAGCATTTAAAGAGTAATTTTTCCCCAACCATTGTAATCCCCCTCTGAGGCAGTTAAATACACAGGCACACATAAATATATTCACACACTTCAGTATAGTTCATAGGCATCTTTCTTTTAAGTATTTAAATTGGCTTCATGATGCATGATACTACTTTGTAAGTAGTAGTCCATCATATGGTTGTACTACAACTTAATTAATCAGAATTAAAAGTACTTAAATCTACATAAGTTTTGCATATCAGTGAAAGAAATTACACCTACTTCAGTGGAAACAACAAATTCCATCACCCCTTTCTCACTCAGCAGATGCTCAGGGTTCACTACAGCAATACATTTCTTAATTGATCTCTATATAACTGACTCATCAGACTAGGCAATGCTTTTCATTTCTTCAGTAAAATATAGTAAATGACGACCATGTCACACTAAATACTCAAAGCTGCCAAGCTACTTTCTATTGCTTCTCTTCTGTTTCCACCAGTTTCCAAGAGTCTGTTACATTTTCACATGTTATCATCATGATAGCACAAATTAAAGAAATTTAAGTGCTAAATATAGCTGTTTCTATAAAAACTATATTGAAATCTTTCGAAAACTTAATAAAATTGTTACTAAGATAAAAGTGCTATGAAATTAGATACAGAAGAAAACCCTAAAAGTTGCAGGAAAATCTACAAGATTCTAAAGGAATTATGCACTAAGATTGCTTTGCACCTCTCTTCCAAACATTTATTTTAGTACTGTAAAGACATTTAAATATATACCAAAAAAAATTGCCCTTGACAGGACCAAAGTTGAGCTCTTCTCTAGTCACATAACAGGAAGGAGCTACAGAGGCACGGGAATATTTGTTTATTCTACAGGAAATGCTCAAAATGGAAAACTTATTATAGAAGAAGTGTAACTGATACAATTTAAAAGGGGTGAAGCATAGCATTAATCTCTCCCCGCCTCCTTAGCAGTCCTGCTAAAACATATAAAAAGAAATAAGTTTTTAGGACACATTATGCCTTTACATATATCTTGAATGGAAAAAAGAAACCATAGATTTTCAAGTTCAATTGGAAAAAAAGAAATTTTTTTAAAAATAAAAATAAATGTATGTAACTATACATGCTGTAAAAAGAAAATGCCTAAAACACAATTTACATAAAGTTTCTTTAAAGGGTAAAGCAATATGAAGGTATAGTATATGTAGATAATAAGTTATTTTTTTAAAGTACTAGAAAGAATTTTAATTTTTTTAAAAACAAAACCATATGTATTATAAAAAATGCAGGTCTTCTAGGAAAAATTTAAGAAAGTGTGATTTTTCAAATGTCCATTATAAGTTTTATAAATTTTGAAATAAAACTTAAACATGGCTACCCATTTGCCTTAAATCATATCCTACCAATTAACATACTTAATCCTACCAATTAACACAAATAATAAAACAATAGAAATTCTGACTTTTTCTAGAAAGTAATATATAAATAATAAATTGTTATTTTAAGCATTTCAAAACAAATTTTACAATGTTCAAATTTTACAATAATAAGCACTTTAAAGTGTATTAGGAAGCATAATATTCGACTATTCTTTTATTGTTTGACACCAGAACTCAACATATATATACAAGTAGTTAATATAAACATGTTATCATATTTCACTCACTGATATAATTTTCACATTTGAATATTTGTAAAATGTTGAAGTATATTATACCACTAACATAAATATTTGTTAGTGTTTTTCTTCTTTCTTTTGTTAAATAAATGTTTTGAACTGAGATGGCACATATTGTAAATTACACCATAGTTTCAATGAAATCCAGCATTAATAGTATCACTAAAAGATTCACTTACCAAAAACAGAAAAAAGTTTCTTTAGGGAGGTAAGATTGCAATTTAAAAATTTTTAATAGAAAATCATCAAATAATGGTTAATAAATTTGAATTTTTCTGAAAAGCTACCCTGGGGTCTATCAGAACCCCCAAAAGCTCTTGCAATTGCTAATACAAAAAAAAGCTATTATTTACACAATTCTGCAATAGTTTACTTCAGTGTTAATGCCCACAATCTTGTCTAAGTTAAATGAAAAATCACAAAGTAATGGACTAGAAATCGTAACATAATAGAGTTTAAATGCAGTGTGAAAATTTAAGATCAGATTGGACTCTGTCAGCTCATTTCAGTTTAATACTATTCTGGTTATACTATTTTCCATTTCCCTACCGCATTTCAAGCCAAAATCTTTCAAAGAATATACTCAGTCACTACTCTGAAAAAAGCTATATTTTAGTTAATAACATTACATAGTTTTCCATTATCAAAGAAAGATTGTGCTTCTAAGGTTCATCATTAAAACTATAAGATTTCATAGAAACATGCTTGATCTCAGCAGTATGAACCATGTCTATCATTCTTACAACATAAAATACTTGAATATTGACTAATGCATACCATCAGAGACCCTGAAAAGTCTCTATTTTTATTAGACACTGATATTATGAAAGTGTACATAAGAGTTTTCAGTGACTAACTACAGATTAAATACATGCATTTATTATGAACCCCTCTGAAAACACCACTACAGTTACAAAGAAAGAGTTAATAAGATATTAATCTAGGAAGACAATGAAAAAGTAAATCTCAGTAAACAAAAATTTTAGAAGCAAGAAGCTCATATCAGTAACTATGCAGAGCAGAGAAATATATTACTTAGGAGCTTGGGGGTGTAAAAGCCAAGAAATTTAAAAACGCACATCTTAGGACCCTGGAAAATCTCAATAATTAGAAATGACAAGGAGTGCAATAATTGAAACCACAAAAGAGGAAGAAATATTGTGTAGTTTCCAAACAGAATGATTGGGTGAAGAGCTTTCAAGGGTGCAGTTTGGCTTCTAGATCACTTGGAAATTGCCAAGCAATTCTTCTTCTCCACTCTGAGAAGCCTGGTGATTCACTCTACAATGAAGTAGAACCCAATGCCTCGAGTCGAGACACTAGGCAGACCTAAGCAACAGATATCAGAATCAAAATCGGGGAAACTCAGAAAACAACATAATGAAGAGTAAGACCCACGGGGGCTTCCAGAATCTTGATTTATATCTCCAGGCATGAGACTGAAGATATCCTCTTAGGAAAAACTGACTAAAATAAAGGATCAATTGATATTGTCCATTGTGGATCTTTTAAAGAGACGGTCAATCTTTGACTTATCAGTGAAATCTTGCAGTCAACAAACCTTCCTTTTACCACAGAGTTTGCAGTCAGAATTTCAGTGTTTCACTCAAGAACATGAAAAGACTGCTAAGAATCACCTGGTAATTGAGAAAAGCTGCAAAATTAAATGTAGATACAGAAACAAGCAAGTAGCCAGAGGCAACAGAGACTATGCTGGGATCAAAAAAAAACAAAAACAAAACTGTGAATACACTGTAAGTTATAATATTATGTATATATTTAATATATATAATTTATACATATAAATTTGTATATGCACATATAATCATATGCAGATAACTATATATTACAGCTATTAACTGTATATCTCAAATATAATGTAATTAAGGTACACTATATCTATTTTTAAGGAATGTCATTTTTTAAAAGCACTCAAAAAATCTGAAATATTAAAAAATTACAGAAATAACTTTAATCTATTAAGGTTGTTAAAAATCTCTCAAAAGCATTTTTAAAACAAAAGATAAAAATAAAACAGAAGAGATCAAAAAATGGATGGCAGTCTACAGTGCTTAACATCTAGTTCAAAAGAATTCTGATCTCAGAAAAGAGAATTGGCAGGGTATGTATTCTCAAATAAATAACACAAACAATTTTTCTAGACCTGAAGTACATGACCATCCAAGTTGAAAGAGACCACTGAGGCCGGGCGCGGTGGCTCACGCCTGTAATCCCAGCACTTTGGGAGGCCGAGGCGGGTGGATCACGAGGTCAATAGATCGAGACCATCCTGGTCAACATGGTGAAAGCCCGTCTCTACTAAAAATACAAAAAATTAGCTGGGCACGGTGGCGCGTGCCTGTAATCCCAGCTACTCGGGAGGCTGAGGCAGGAGAATTGCCTGAACCCGGGAGGCGGAGGTTGCGGTGAGCCGAGATCGCGCCATTGCACTCCAGCCTGGGTAACAAGAGTGAAACTCCGTCTCAAAAAAAAAAAAAAAAAAAAAGACACCACTGAATGCCAAACAAAAGGAATGAATCATGCCTTTATGAAGAAACCCATTAAAAAATTGATAACACCAAGGATAATTAGAAGTTTTTAAAAGCAATGAGGAAAAAATATAAATACAAAGACTGGAAATCCAAAATCATCAGATTTCTTAATGGCAACTTTGGAAACTATATTCTATATCCAGTATTCTATACTCAGACAGATTATCAAGTTTGAGGGAAAGACTAAGACATTTTCATATATGTAAGCTCTCAAAATTTTACTCAATTATATCATCTTTTAATAAATGACTGAATGATGAATCCTACCAAAAGTAGAGAGTAAACCAAGAAAATAGAAAAACGGAGAATACAATAGGAAGGTACAGATAAGGAGAAACAACCAGATTTCAAATCAGAAAGCTAGAGGTTTAGTGAGCATTGCTTAGAAACTACTTATTTCAGACACGCGCACACACACATACACACTTCACATGCACACAATATTGACAGGAGATGTGCATCCAGGGCAAAGAAGACTGTAGATTTGGTAAGAGAATGTATGAGACAGTAAGTCCCAAATCAAAGCTTGAGACTGCAACAGCTCAGTTACCAAAGTTGTTCCACATTATTCACATAAAAATATAATCTGGTCCCACTTAAACATGAGTCATGTTCAAACTACAACTAATATGAATCTAAGAATAGATAAAAAGGAAAAAAGTATATGAACAAATTAATAATAAAATTTATCCATGTTTTTCCAATCTCAAATTACAACAAACTGATTCTATCACAAAGGGTTAGTCTCAAGGAAGAGACAGAGTGTCAAGGATAAGATTAGGATGGCAGTGGCAGCCCAGATGGAGTGGCCGCTGCAAAGACACTGGCCATAAAAGGGAAGGTGTGGCTGGGGCTGTGCGTTCTGCAGAGCTGGCAAGGGCCAGGAACAGGTGATTCTGGCGGGAGCACCCCCACCGCCCTATCAAGCTGTTGGGGCGGGAGCCCGTGCTTCTGGGCGAAGCTGCAGCCTCCCAGTGACAGCTCCGGACATGTCTGCACACTCTGATGCTGGGGAAGCCCGCTTCCCCCACAGGCTTGGAGGTGCCTGCTTTGGCTTCCTAGCATGTCCCTGCTCTGGGCGTCCGCTCCAGTGCAGAGCAAAGCTGTGGTTGAGCCCAGGTACTGTCACGACCTGGCCAGCTGTGCACACGCTCAGGGTAGCACTGACATGCCAGCTCCCCCACCCCCGCTGCTTAGGCTCCCGTCAGACTTGGGGCACCAAGGTGCATAGGAGGGAGACTTGGAATGCTGAGGCCAGCTGGACACGGGACTGTGGGTGCCCCTCAGTGAGGAGAGCCTGGGTGCTGTAGACACCATGTTGACAGAGATGGGAGGAAGACAGGTTTCTGGGCAGGAAGGGGTGAGTCCCCAGTGAAACCTCACCTTCAAGCCAGAATGGTCTGAACCTTGGGTGCCAGGCTGGCAGTTCGGGGTGGAGTCTCCAACCTGGAGTGAGAACCTCCTTGATACCTTTTGGCTAATCAGAGAGTGTTTTTTCCACATCCATCCCTGGCCACCCATGGACCAATCAGCACACACTTCCTCCTCCCCATGTACCAATTAGCATTCACGTCCCCCATTCAGCACCGGTAAAGCCCCACCACGACCCCTACCCCGCTCCAGCACTCACTCAGTCAGACTCAGTGGGCCATTTGTGGAGACTACCTGTCTGCGGAGAGGAGCTACCCACTGCAGACATCCTCTACATTCATTGGGACTACCTGCCAGCAGATATGAGCTGCCCACTTCGGATCTCCTGGTTGCTGAGAGCTGTTCGGTCTCCTAGTAAAGCTCCTTTTCACCTTGCTACCCTCCAGTTGTGAAGAAGTGTAACCTTCTTCCTGCATGCAGGACAAGAACTCAGGACCCACCAAATGGCAGATCGAAAGGAGCTGTAACACCTCCCTGGCTTGCTTGCCAAGCTGTGGGCAGGAGCCAAAGGGGCTATGACACTACAGCCCTCCTGCCCTCTGCCAGCACAGGGCAGACGCTTCACATGACAGAAAGCAGTGGTGGGGCCAGTCCAGCACTGAAGCCACAGGCTAGAGTTGGATGGCCTAATTGAACGAGCTGTAACAGATGGACTGAAACACATCTCCCCAAAACATCCCTCCCCAACTCACTGTGCCGAAGGTGATGAGAAGCAGAGAAGAGCTGCAGCCCTTCTAGGAGCCCAGAACCAGGAGCTCCCCAGGCCAGGGCTGTGACACGCTATAACACCCTCTTTGGGGCTTTGCGGTTCTTGGTGTCTCCTAGCTTTCAGGTGCCACTGCATTCACCTTGTCCAGACAGTGTGCACCCAGAAGAAACTGCTTGCGATCTGGCCCAGCTGCAGCCTCACATGCAGCTGGCACGTGTGCCAGTGCCTGGGGCTGTGTGCCTTGCCACCAGCTGGCATGTCTGGCTTTGTGCAATGGCCAGACCCTGCACTCACTTGCTCACACAACCCTCGCCACTCCACACCTGGCTCACCCTTGGCAGACATAAGATTCAGGCTGGTAGCACAAGCCAAGTGCAGCCTGCCAGGCTGAGTGGGCAGAATGAGTCCAACAGGCATGAGCAAAACTCAAGCAGAGGCACTGCTGGCCACAGAGGTTTTCTGGCTCATGGAGCAATACCCAAAGGATCCTCTGACAGTTGCATGAAGACAGAAAGTGAAACATAAGCTAGCAGAACTCAGTTAAGAAAGACAAGAGCAGCAAACCACCATGGCATGTATATACCTATGTAACAAATCTCCACATTCTGCACATGTACCCCAGAACATAAAGTAAAATAAAATTAAAAAAAAAAAAAGACAAAAGCAATGCAGAATCTTCAAGAAGAAAACCAGGTGGTTATCAACTTAAATTAACATGACTAAAATCCAAGAAGAGACATAATAGTTTGGTAAAATAAAGTTAAATAAAATGTGTAATGACATTTTAGGGTCAAATAGACAGACTTTCTCTAGAAAATGATAGCAAAAAAGATTCAAAATATGCTTATTTGTTATTCCTGAAAAAGAGAACTCATCAAAGTTTTCAGATGTATTTTATAAGATAACCTCCCTGAAAAATTAGCATATCATGTCCTAAGAACCACTGACAAACATAATCAATCCCAAGTTATATCCTGATGAATTTATGGAACTTTCATGAGAAGGAAAAAAATCACATGGAACTTAAGGCAGGGAAAGCAGTCTCCAAGCAAAAAAGAATAATCAGACTGTGTCAAACTTCTCTACAGCAACACTACAGGCAGGTAGAAAGTGAAGCATGGTCTCCAGAGTTCTGAGGAGAATATGGTAGGAGTAAAGGATTCTGTCTGGCCAAGTCACTCTTCAACTATTAAAAAAATAAAAGCAAACATTCCCAAGTAGACAAGATTACAGTATCCATGAGCTTTGTTCATAAAACTACTAGCCAATGAAATCCAGCCAAAAAAGAATGAAACAAAACAAACTAGAAAAGACAAAGCTACTCAGACATGAGCCTAAAAATTAATTTAAATTTTGAGACAAAGCTAAACCCATGTGGTTATTATGCAGACATTAGAGAATAAAATTGAAATAACATACCTATTTTGAGTTCAATATTCCAAAGTTATCCTCAAAATCAATTGTAGCCTACATGGTAATCTGGATAAAATTATGAAACTCTCTGAGCTTTCTTAACTGAGATGTTATTTAGTGCTGTTCCTTGGCATTTATGTTTTGATTAGTGGAAAATTTGGTAGATAATTATTTGGATGTCTAGCAGACCATGATCTCCTATTCTAAATTCTGCCCTCTTGGGTCCCTGTGGTTATACAGTTCTCTCTGTCCTAGATGGCCCTATCTCACAGACAGAGCTGATTGAATATGAATGCATAACAAACTCAACTAGACCAATCAGATTCTCTGCCCTATTGCCTGTAATTGAGACGCTGATCTTGTAGCTGAAGCTATGTAATACTAGAACTTGCATTGTGGCTAAATAGAATTCTAGTTCCTATAAATAAATCAATAAAGCAGACATAAGAAGGTAAGAGACTGTCTTAGTAGAAACTAAAATGTATGGCTGTTTAGATTCCTGTTTTATGTCCTTCCTAAAGCCTAACATACTTTCTGCTTCAGGCTTCCATGAGATATTAGAAGACATTTATAATACCTTCTCCTCCTTTACTTAAGTTGCTTTGAGTGGGTTTCAGTTATTTGCAGTCAAAATAGCCTTAAAGGCAACAGAAATTAGTATAAGAAATGACATTATAATTAACAATTCCAAATAAAACCATTTAACTGGATAAATTAAAGTGAGTTCTGGGTTGGGTGGCAATGATAATTCCTCTATCAATGAATATAAAAATAGCAGTTTAGTTTGCCAATAACAAAATAGTTCAGCTATCATTTTTATCTATGGCTATTTCATGAAAAGCAAAGTTTTAAAGGATGTCATTGCCCACTTAAAGATATCAGAGTATCTTTAAGACAAGAAATCTCCAAATCTCCAAATTAGGCTGATATCCTTATTATGTACTAATATTTGTAATGGGGTATGTGCACTAACTAAGGTAATAGAAAGAAGTAATTATCCCTGGGCTCCTTCATGAACTAGAGGATGGCCTTACCATAGCTCCAACTTTACACATTTGCAAATACCCTAAAAACAATCTAGATTTAATGATTTAGGCTTAATACACATGGGCAGGTTAAGAAATTGTGCTCTGCTGATCAATGTTTTTCTTCTGGGCCTTAAGACTATAGCCATTAAGTAGTTAAAAATGGAGTCAGTATTTCAGGATAAGACATGGATAAAAATAATAAACGAAATCCATGAAGCACCATGATGCAACAAGTTATCTGGCTTGGTTTACTACAAACAGAGCTTCCTAAAACCAAAGAATATGAACAAAGGTTTTACTGAAGTCTAGAGGAATGTTGACATCAAAAAATAAGACCAAAATTTTTTGAAATGAAACTCTCAACCTGAACAACAGAACATAAATGACTCAAACCAATATTGGAAACCGAGCTAAACTAAGAGTTTTGTTTGTTTGTTTGTTTGTTTGTTTAAGTCAGGACTACAAAAGATGCTGGCAAAGCCAGACTGGATTTCTATGCATTATTAACAGGGTCATTACGAGAATCCTTCCTAATGTACCCTTCAGGGTATCTCTGAAGGACATCAAATATAGAAGTTACATTAGTAGGCAGAACCTGCGCCAGCTAGAATTCTTAACTGCTCATTTTCCTTGATAGAAAATGAACACCTCAAAAGTCTATGACATTAACTGGTAAGCCTCTCTCTCCCACAGATTACGACATGCCTGCCCTTAGATCCCAAATGTATCTCAGAAGAAGAATATTTTGGTATCACCAGTGTGATGAGACACCGTGAAAAGGCATATTAAATAAACTATACTATTTATTCAATTCTATTTTATCTCTGAGTTTTAAACTTTTAAATTGTTACAAAAATAAATTCTGAAAATAAAGAAACATTATGATTGCTGTTTCATGGGGAAACAGATCAATACCCTCTCAGGTTGGCACTTCACTAATCATTTTAGCCACTCTGTATCTTTGACCTTCTCACAGCAGCCACAGGCCACAGAAAGTTCAAAACAAAAAGGCCAGAGGCAGCAAACGCTTAGAGTAATGAGAGTAGAGAAACATTTAGAGCTTTGGTACCTCACAGAGAGCAAAGCTGTTCTCAGAGTATAAGTAATCAAGAGCAAGCATTTTACAGAGTATTCTAGAGAGAAGTAAAAGCTTCGTGGTAAGACATTATAAAAACTCAAATTCAAATGAGTGCTGAGCAAAGGCACAGGCAAAGACTAGAAATCCTATGCAAATTAAAGTTACAAGAAAACATCTGGAGCTGACTGACAGAGAACTAAAATACTGTGGAATAAAAATGGGAAGAATACAGCAGTCAGTCAGTGAAAACTGGAAGAAACATGAAAATTAAACATGTAAAAACGGCTCCCATGTCTATACTTTCTGATAATTTTTATTAATTTTATTATGAGAAGAAAATGGAAGTATGTATCAGTACATGTTGCTCAGAATCCATAATTATAAAACAAAAATTAAACTACTTTAATCTAGTATTGCTGTATGTATTTTTTGTTGCATAGAAGACATTTTTATTGTCTTATAAAATATTAACTTTAACAACCCCTCCATATATTCATCAAAGTTCTGATCTTTGGAAAAGACAAAACAGGTGAGCAAATAAATTTGGTTTTTAACAAGGCTTATTATTTGGGTGGCCAACAAATAATTTGAAAACATAGAATTTTCATCAGAAATAGACTTTTGCTTGCATAAATGTTCCCAATACCAATGCCCTGAACTTTCTTGTCAATTCAGTAAGCCAAAAGAAGGCTAAGCAGAGATATTGAAACATAAATATTGAAAAGGAGACAATAATATTTTTAGAAAATGCTGCTGGAAGAATTGACTCATGAAATATTTCAGGGATGCAATTGACAATATGGCAAAAAGAATACTTAAAATATGTAATGTCTTTGAGGCAATAATTCTAGTTCAAGAAATTTACTTGAAATAACCAAGATATGAAAAAAATGTATGTGAAGAATGTTTATAATAACTTTCTCTGGTTAAAGAAAATAGAGTGCTCACTTTAGCAGCACATATACAGAGACTCTTCTATTTATGATAGTTTATCTTGTGGTTTTTCAACTTTACAATAGTGCAAAAGTGATAAACATTTGGTAGAAACCATACTTATTTCACCATGCCTAAATTCAGTAGCCAGCCATTGCTTTCAGTCAGATGCATATCTCAACATAATACTTCCTACCTACGATAAGCTTTTTGGAAAGTAACTCTATCATAAGCCAATGAGCATTTGTACTAAAATTGTAATGATAGAATATTAACATAGTCCCTGAACAAAGATGACATGAAAATTTGTGAAGCTTTCCATATTTTTCAATATGGAAATTGTCTTTTGTTTTTCATAATTTGATTATTATGTCTTGAATTCTTTGGTGTCTTACCAAGACAAATAATAATCAAATTTTCAAAAATAAAAGACAAACAATTTTGAGAGCAGCAAGAGATAAGAAATACATTACATTCAATGGTTTTTTAATGCCACTATCGGTGGACTTCTCAGTAGAGACCTTGCAAGGCAGGAATGAGATGAAATATTCAAAAGGCTGAATGAAAAAATACTTTACCTGGCCAAGCATTCTTTTGGAAATGATGAAGACAATGGTAGCATCTTACAAAATAAGATGTTTACAAGATGTGCATAATATCAAAACCAGGATATTGACATTTATACAGTAAAGAAACAGAAAATTTCTGTCACCAGAAAGATCCCTTGTGTTGTTCAGCTTTCTGTCTACTTCTCTCCCCTCTTCCATTCCCTACCCCAGCCACTATTAACCTATTATTTATTTTTATAATTATGTCATTTTAAGAAAGATATATAAGAAGAATCCTATAATGTGCAACATTTGGAAATTGGCTTTTTTCACTCAGCATAACTCCCTGAAAATGCATGCAATTTGCTGCATATATCAATAGTTTATGTCTTGTATTGCTGAGTAGTACTCTATGTTATGGATGTATTGGTTTGTTTAACCATCTGCCCATTGAAGAATGGCTGAGTTGTTTCCAGGTGTTTTGGTTCTGGTGAATAAAGTTGTAACAAACATTAAAAAAGAAAGAAAAAAGAAATGAGGAAGAAATAAAAACATTTTAGGTAAACAAAAGTTAGGGGAGTTTATCAACATTAGGCTTGCCTTACAGGAATTGCTAAAGGGAGTTCTTTAAACTGAAACAAAAGGCTTCTAATAAATAACATAAAAATAACTTTTTTTTGCATTTATAACAAATGAACAAGTAACACCAATGGTCTGAGTAATACAGAGCAATAATCAGAATACTCTAGGACTGCAATGTTGATATATAAAGTAATTTTATTCCTAGCACAGGGGTAAAGGACAAAAACAATAATTACTGTGTTGAAATAAATTGTTGAGAAATACATACCATAAAATGATATAAATTCAGACATTAAAAATGAAAGTTGTGTGTATAGGGAAGTAAAAGTATAGATTTATTGTATGCAAAATTGCTCACTCTCAGTTTGAAATAGACAGTTATAAGAGAAAGACATCCTATGTAAGCATCATGGTAAACAAAAACAAATCTATTGGAGACACACAAAACATAAAAAAGATTCAAAACTACAACTACAGAAAATTATCAAACCACAAAAACAGGCAGCAAGAGAGGAAGAAACAAATTATCTACAAAATGCCACCTCTTGCTACTTTTATTTAGCATTGCAATAGAAGTCCTTCTTAGAGCAATAAAACAAGAGAAAGAAATAAAAATAAAATTAAAAAAGTAAAACCCAAATAAAAAAAGAAGTAAAACCATTGCTACTTGCTGATGGAATGATCTTATATACAGAAAAAGCTAAAGACTATAACCAAAAACTGTTATAACTAATAACAAGTTTGGTAAAGTTACAGAATACAAAATTAACATACAAAAATCAGTAGCGTTTCTCTACACTAAAAACAAACTTTCCAAAAAAGTAATCAAGAGAACAATCCCATTTACAATAGTTAAAAAAACTTAAATACTTAGATATAAATGTAACCATGGAGATGAAAGACCTGTACATTGAAAACTATAAAACATTAATTAAAGAAACAGATAAGACAAAAGTAAATGGAAAGATATTTCGGGCTTATGGACTGGAAGAATTAATATTGTTAAAATGTTCACACTATCCAATGCAATCTATAGACTTAATGTAATGCTTAACAAAATTCCAATGTCATTTTTCATAGATACAGAAAAAACAATTGTGAAATTTATATGGATCCAAAAAAGTCTCAAATAGCCAAGGCAATCATGACCAAAAAGAACAAAGCTGGAGATATCACATTGCCCAATTTCAAACTATACTACGAAGGGTAGTAATCGAAACAGCATGTTACTGGTACAAAAAATAGACACATTGACCTGTGAAAACAGAATGAAGAGCCCAGAAATGAACCCATACAACTATAGTCAATTCATTTTTGACAAGGTGCAAAGAATATGCAAAGGGAAGAGGACAGTCTCTTCAAAAATGCTGTTGGGAAAAGTGGACATTCATATGTGAAAAAATGAAAGTGATTTTTTATCTCATACCACATATAAAAATAAGCTCAGAATGTATCAAAAACTTAAGCATAAGACCTCATGCTATAAAACTACAAGAAGAAAACATAGGAGAAAAACTATACAACTTTGGTCTGGGCAAAGACTTTTTGGATTTTACTTCAAAAGCACAGGCAACAAAAACAAAAATAGACAAATGAGATTACATCAGAATAAAAATCTTCTGTGTAGAAAGGAAAAAAAAATTGATAGAATTGAAAGACAACCTACAGACTAAAATAAAATATTAGCAAGCCATACATTTGGTAAGGGGTTAGTATTCAAAATATATAAGGAACTCTATAGAAAGAAAACAATCTGATTAAGGACAAGTAATCTGTATAGACATTTCTCAAAAGACCACATACAAATGGCTAAACAGATATATGAAAAAGTTAGCAACATCGCTAATCATTAGGAAGATGCAAATTAAAACCACAGTGAGATATCACCTTATACTTGTTAGAATGGCTATTTTCAAAAATATGGAAAATAAGTGTTGGTGAGAATGTGGGGAAAACAGAACTCTTGTAGAGTATTGGTGAAAATGGAAATTGATAGAGTCATTATGGAAAACAGTTTGTAGGTTCCTCAAAAAACTATAAAAAAATCATCATATAATTCAACAATCTAACTTCTAGGTATTTTCTCAAAAGATTTGAAATCAGTATGTTGAAGAAGTATCTGTGCTCTCACATTGATTGCAGCACTTTTGTGATAGTTAAGTTATGAAATCAACCTTAGTGTCCATCAGTGGATGAATGGATAAAGAAAATGTGGTATATAAATACACTGTATTACAATTCAGCCTTAAAAAGGAAAGAAATTCAGTCAATTGTAATATAAATTAACTCAGAGAATATTATGCTAAGTAAAACAGGTCCAACACAGGAAAACAAATACTACATGTTCCTCTTTATATGTGGAACCTAAAATAATCAAACTCATAGAAACAGAGAGTAGAATGGTGGTTCCCAGAGGCTGAGGTATGGAGGAAATGGGGAGATAGTAAAAGGGTATGAAGTCTCACTTAGATAAGAAGAATGTCTGATTTAGTTTGTGAGATCTACTGCATAACATAGTGAAGATCCCTAATAGTTGAAAACTGTATATATTTCTATCATTCACTAAAAGAATAAATTCCAAGTGGCCTATCATAAAAAATGTTTATTTGAGGTGACAAATGTTGATTAGGTTAATTTAAGCATGTCGTGTCATTTTAAAAATCATAACATTACTTTATAGCCTTCAATTATATACAACTATAATTGATCAATACATAATTAAAACAAGAAAAACCAGGGGAAAATTGGGACTTAAGATACAGACCATTTATATTATAATAGGTATATAAAATGCTAACTTTTTCCTTTAAGACAAAAATTAAAAACAAATAAGACTATAAGTTCTCTAAAAAAAAAAAAAAGAAAAATAGTCCTTTTATAGTCCAAGCAATGGAACTAATCAAATAACTTATAGTAAACTTTTAAAATGAGATCGAAGGTGTCATAATATAATCAATCATGTGGATTAATTAATCTGACTACATATTGGTTGAGAAGGGCAGTCTGCCATTGCCCCCAGCTTTCCTGCACAACTTTGCTCAGTGTGTCAAGTTACAAGGCCTAATCTCCTCTAGCCTGATGTTGTTTCTGCAGATAGACTCTTACACAGTTAAGTATGTCAAGTCAACCACAGCATATCCATGTGACAGCTCAGAAGGGGCTTGTTTATTGCATATTATAAAAGATACTAAGCCCTTAGCCCTGGGTTGCAGCTCAACCAGGCCACTGCATCATCCTATGATATTTAGGGTCAGGAGAACTAGCACTACTACACTGATTCTTCTGCTGTTGCTGTGCTGTGAGTAATGACCTGTCTTGCTCTGATCCAATGAGTAGTACTTTCAGTGCCTCTGCTATAAGGATTGAGGTTTTTTCCCCTAACCAATTCCTTGCTTTTTCACCTGCCTGTTTGTGATGCCTCACTTCTTTATGTTTGGTTTGTGCTTTTTGAACATAGAGCAATAAGAATATATACCTCCTAGTTATTTTAAGGATTGAAATATTACATGTAAAGCTATTAGAACACTGCCTGACACATAGAAATGCCCAATAACAATTTAGCAATCGCCATCATTGTTAACATCAGCCCCATCATAATCATTAGAATCCTGCAGCACAATCATATTTAGTAAATTCTACAAAATATGATATTCTTGCTAGTAAAACAGCAAGTTATAAAATGCTGAGCACCAATAGGAATAATTTAAAGTAATTGTTAAATCTGAATAGAGGGTACACTGGAGTTCCTTGTGCCAAACTTGAAAACAATATAGAAGGTTAAAATTATATCAACATGAAAAGTTAACTTAAAAAAAGTGAGTACAGTAAATACCAATCTGAATTTATTTATATACCTCTATATTAAATACATAATACACTTGCATATGTGTATGTATACACAAACATCATATGCATACTTATAAACACACGTCTTAAAAGATAAAAATAAATAGGCTATCTCATCAGTCAATAGCAACCACACTTGATACAATTTGGAATAATTTTTTTGTGTTTCCTCAATATTTTCCAAAATTTTAAATAGATATAAATTATGTCAAAATAGAAAAGGTAGACATTTTAAAAGAAAAGTAAAAACTTTTTAAAATTATACTTTAGGTTCCGGGTACATGTGCAGATCATGCAGGATTGTTGCATAGGTACATACATGGCAAGGTGGTTTGCTGCCATGTAATCAGGGGAGAGATACCTATATCTGGTATCTTTCCCTTCATTATCCCTCCCCACCCTCCCCACCCCCAACAGTCCCTCCCCTAGGTGCCCCCTACTGACCACAGTATGTGATACTGCCCTCCCTGTGTCCATGTGTTGTAATTGTTCATCACCCATCTATGAGTGAGAAAATGCCGTGTTTGGTTTTCTGTTCTTGTGTCATTTTGCTGAGAATGATGGTTTCCAGATTCATCCATGTCCCTATGAAGGACATGAACTCATTGTTTTTTATGGCTGCATAGTATTCCATGGTGTATATGTGCCATATTTTCTTTATCCAGTCTATCGATGATGGACATTTGTCGTTCCAGGTTGTTGCTATTGTAAACAGTGCCGCTATTAACATACATGTGCATGTGTCTTTATAGTAGAACAATTCATAATTCTTTGGGTATATACCCCGTAATGAGATTGCTGGGTCTAATGGAATTTCTATTTCTAGGTCTTTGAGGAATCGCCACACCGTCTTCCACAATGGTTGAACTAATTTACACTCCCACCAACAGTGTAAAAGTGTTCCTATTCCTCCACATCTTCTCCAGCA
The DNA here is from genome assembly GCF_049354715.1 of Callithrix jacchus. Taxonomy (NCBI): domain Eukaryota; kingdom Metazoa; phylum Chordata; class Mammalia; order Primates; family Cebidae; genus Callithrix; species Callithrix jacchus. Next base: position 81,743,052 of record NC_133505.1, on the reverse strand, counting down.
TCTGTTGTCTCCAGATATTTTTAATGATTGCCATTCTAACCAGTGTGAGATGGCATCTCAATGTGGCTTTGATTTGCATTTCTCTAATGACTCGTGATGATGAGCATTTTTTCATGTTTGTTGGCCTCATCAATGTCTTCTTTTTTTTTTTTTTTTAATTTTTTATTGGATCATCAATGTCTTCTTTTGAAAATGTTTGTTCATATCCTTTGCCCACTTTTGAATGGATTTGTTTTTTTTCTTGTAAATCTGTTTTAGTTCTTTGTAGATTCTGGATATTAGCCCTTTGTCAGATGGGTAGATTGCAAAAATGTTTTCCTATTCTGTTGATTGCCGGTTCGCTCTAATGATTGTTTCCTTTGCTGTACAGAAGCTCTGAAACTCTTTTTATGGAAAGTTTTACATAAACAATGGCTCCAAAATATAGCCCCTATGTTTTTATATTTAAATGAAGAAATACAAATCAGACATTTTAAGTAATGTTTGTTAGTTGAAGAAGTCGGAAAAGTATACACTCAGAAACTCGTGATGTTTAAGACTGAATAAATGTTACTGCGTATGAATTTTTGGCTTTCAACTTTGTTTGAACTCCAGAAGTCTACCACTCTCTCAGTTTTAAATAATTATGTAGCTAAAGGAGATTATGACTTGTATATGGACTGCCAGGCTTCACTTGATTAGATGAGGATATGTTCAAGGTACATGGGGCAACTTTAATTAGAAATGAACACACTGATCAGTAGAAAAGATTTGGCACTGAATGGGAAAAACAGAATAGATGAAATTCCAGTAGTGCCAGTTAAAAACAAAAGGAGAATAAAAGAATCATCAGGACCGAGGAAAAAAGAATAAAGCCTCAGCTGGCAGAATCTCAACAAGCAAATTTAGGTTCCAAAGGAGTACTCCCGGCCTGGTTCAGTTTTCTGATCCACCGCACAGATCTTACTGAGCTCCCTGGAGTGAGGCGAATAATCTCCTTTGTGAAAACTTTGCTGAAAGTTTTCATTTTCTTCAAATGAGAAGGCTAATAAAGATGATTGTCATTCTCCCAAGTAGTACATAAAGTGCCAATATTAACATTTCTGCAGAAAAATTCATTTTCTCGATTAAATAATAAAAGCACATTCTAACATATGAATATATCTGAGCACTTTTAACTATTGGAGGATTTTCCATATTCTATTCCTCTGTTCTTGGGTGTAACAACTAAATAAATATTTAACAGACTTAAGAGAGCAAACTTGTTCCTAAAGGGAAAAAAAGGTGTTAAATAAAAAAGTACTTCAACTAACAGGAAATATTTTTCCTAAATAGAGTGACAGATGAAAAAATCAGCATTTTCTTTCATCTGAATATCCCAAGCAGATTTCAGTATTGAGTCAGAACAGGAGAAATCCATTACTGCAAACACATTCACAACAAGGAATTAAATATCAAAATCCCTATAAGCAGGAAGTAAAATTCCTCATTCCTCATAACAATAAGTCCCCACATAGGTGATACTAAGGTTCTTACTTCAGCAATTCAGTCTAGAAAGGACTCCACATGGCTTCTCTACTCAGGGACACAGATTAATGGTTACATTTTCAAGCCACACATCCTCAGAAGGATGTTCAAAGACTGGCAGCATCAACTTGCTGTCTTGGGTCCCTATTCCAGAAAGCATCCAGCATACATTCTATCACCCTCAGTGATGAAGGTTTTAACCCACTTGCATAGCTAAACCAGTGACTGCAAAGGGGGAAGGAATTGTATAACTGGCTTAAAATAATAGGCATTCAACCCATGGAATGCTCCCTAATGACTAAAATGAAGATTCTGTTTACTAATAAGAAGGGGTACAGTTTTGGGGCAGACTACCAGCAGTGTCTGCCACAGGAGAGCTCCAGAGGAGAATGTAAAACACAAGCCAAATTCTTTACCATCCTTCATGAGCCCTATGTTCCTTCTCTGCAGCTTTATCTGCTGCTTTCTGAATAGGCCAAGCACTTAAATTGATCTTATCTTTGAAATTTCAGTCCCTTCATCCTATATTGAATTTTTCACCACTTTCTTCTTATTTTTATCTTTCAAAGCCTAGTTCAAAGGCAGCCTCATCTACTTCTTCATAATGGAGTGCACCCCTCCTTTTTCTAGCCTGCCATGCTTTGGAATGTCTCTATTTGGCACATTTGCTTTCCTGCTTTGTATCAGTCATATCATATGTCTCTCACCACAGTGGAGTGAAAGCTCCTTGAAAACAGAAATGGTGTCACTTTATTCTTTTATGTGTGATTCTGGTGTTTTCAATGTAAAAGGTATTTAATAAACAGCTATAGAATTCATCTAAAAGTCATATTTCTGAAATCACTCAGTTAAATTCCACACCAAGACCCCAACACTGCCATCCTCAATTTTTTTTAAGTATGGGTAAAAAGAGAGATCACCTTGAAACTAATTTAAGAGTAAGTTCAAATTAGCTGCAAATATTTATTGCATCTTTTGGTTATCTATATTAGAGAAATACATTTACATTTTTAAAAACAACCAGTAGAATCATATTAGTCTATGTCATTGAATTTTTGGAACACTTTTGCTGAGAAGCAAAAAAAAAAAAAATGCTCTTATGTGACTCATCAGATTCTGCTCTGACTCTGCTTTCTTCCACTTATCAAGTTTTATTAAGTTTTGGTCTTCTTCAGATTTATTATGATAATTGTTCCCTCATTTAACAATATAACTTTCAAAATAAGTATCAGTTAAGTCAAATATTGTGATGTTAAAGTAATAATATAGAACAAAAACATCTCTCCAATGAACTGAGAATCCTGGTTTAAAAGATTTCTGGAAAGGAGACAAACATTTAGACCAAGTCAAAGGAAAAGTTAACTGATTACCAAAAGATAAACATGACTCTAAATGTTCTATATTGTATCTTGAACCCCTTTCAATTTTATTATTCAATGGAGATAAAACTAGACTCTCTAGGGGGGATAGTTGAACTTATGAATCTTAATAGGAAGTTGAGTATGCCTTTCCTATAGAAATCAAGAAAGCCAGATGCTCAAGATAAGAAGCCTCTTCCAGTTAGGGTGTGGGTATGTGCCATAGACCAGCCCATCGGATGCAGTGGGTTGGAGCTGTGATCTGGCAGCTGGTGATGCAGAGGGAATCCGTTTCTGGATGACAACAGTGGCAATGGTGCCACAACTATGCCCAGTGTCTGCAAGATGCCTTATGAGCTACTGGGTCCAGGATCCAGGGTCCAGAATGGTCCTCACCAGTGTCCTCACAAGGCTGGCTCTGGTGGCCTGGCCTCTATTTATTCCTGCCTGCTTCCCAACCTGTTTCTCCAGCTTTCTCAGAAATTCTACCAGCATCTCAATACCCATTCAAATTCCTGTTTTAAGGGAGTCTCTGTTACCCGTGGATAAGAACCGTGACCAGTATTTTATGTAAATAAATTTGTATTCAAATACGAATGCTCATATTTGTGTAGCACTGAACAATCTTAAATTGCTTTTAAGTCACTACTTTATTTTTACTTGAAAATTGCAAAGGTTCTTATTTTCTTTTTGTTTCTTATTTATGAAGCTAGGTCAAAAAGTTTTGATGGTATTTTTTGCCTAAAAGTTTTCTATACCCTTTTAAAGGAAGAAGTTCAGAAGTGCATATAGAACTCATGTGAAATTCTATAAATGCTAAAGATATAGTGATTACCAATGACCTTCAAATATTCCATATAGACCAGATGGATTAAAGATGTTTTTGGGTACTTGAAAGGTCAAATAATTTTCTCTTGTTCAGCTTTTAAGCAAGCATGGCATTGCATTTTATATGCATGAATATAATCATGCCCTGCATAACAACACTTCGGTCAATGATGGACCACCTATGTAACAGTTGTCCCATAAGATTATATAATGGAGCTGGAAAATTCTCAGTACCTAGTGACATCACAGCCATCATAAAGTCACAATGCAATGCATTACTCATGTGTTTGTGGTGATGGTGGTCTAAAAAGACCTGCTGCACTGCCAGTCATATTAAAGTGTAACAAGTATAATGATAGACAGTACATAATACTTGATAATGATAATAAACAACTATGTTACTGGCTTATGTATTTACTATACTATACTTTTTGTTATTTTACAGTGTACTCCATCTACTTACAAAACAAAAGTTAACTATAAACAGCCTCAGTCACTTCCTTCAGGAGGTGTACCAGAAGAAGGTACTGTATCACAGGAGATGACATCTCCATGCATGCTATTGCTCCTAAAGAACTTCCAGGGGGATAAGACATGGAGGTGGAAGGCAGTGATATTGATAGTGTCCCTGTGCAGGCCTCATCTAATGAGTGTGTTTGAGTCTTCATTTCTTAACAAAAAAGTTTAAAAAGTAAAAATAGAAAAAAGGTATAGAACAAGGATATACAGAAAGTATTTTTGTAAAGTTATACAATGTGTGTTTTAAGCCAAGTGTTATTACAAAAGAGTCAAAAAGTTAAAAAAAAAAAAAAGAAAGCTTTTAAATTTAAAAAAGTTACAATAAGCTTAGGTTAATTCATTATTAAAGGGCTGGGCGCGGTGGCTCATGCCTGTAATCCCAGCACTTTGGGAAGCCGAGATGGGTGGATCACGAGGTCAAGAGATCGAGACCATCCTGGTCAACATGGTGAAACCCCGTCTCTACTAAAAATATAAAAATTAGCTGGGCATGGTGGTGCGCACCTGTAGTCCCAGCTACCCAGAAGGCAGAGGTTGTGGTGAGCCGAGATCGCGCCATTGCACTCCAGCCTGGGTAATAAGGGTAAAATTCAGTCTCAAAAAAAAAAAGAAAATTATTATTAAAGAAATTTTTTTTCATAAACTTAGTGTATCCTAAGTATACAGTGTTTATAAAGTTTACAGGAGTATTCAGTAATATACTAGGCCTTGGCACTAACTCCTATACAGAAGTACTTCTTTTCATCTTTCATACTGTGTTTTATTTTACCTTTTCTATGTGTAGATATGTTTCTATACTCAAATACCACTGTGTTGCAATTGCCCACAGTATTCAGTACAGTAACATGTTGTACAGGCTTGTAGTCTGGGAGCATTAGGCTATGTCATATAGCATAGGTACATAGTAGGCTATACAGTTTAGGCTTCTGTAAGTACCCTCTGTGATGTTCTCACCACAATGAAATTACCTAATGATGCATTTCTCAGAACATAATCCCATTGTTAAGTGACACATGACTGTAAATAATGTATTTTAATAATGGGGATGGCACATTATTTTGTTGTAAATATTCTACATATATCTTTTCATGTGGGAGTTTATGTTTTTGTACCACACGCACAGTGCGAAGTCTTTATTTTTGACCTTTTGCCTCAAGCACCTCAAAGAACAACAAATATTTGAGAAAATCAGTCTGTTTTAAATTCAACGGACCACTAGAACTTCAAACAGCCTAGCTGTTGCTCTCAGAATAAGAACCTTGCTAATTTGTTAGAACTAAGAATTTTGGTATGTCACAATGGTACACAAATAAACAATACATTTTGCTTTTTCTATCAAAATTATATGAGAAAACACACCATTAATAACAATATAAATTTTTATTCTAAAATGATGAGTAAGGCACACAAAAAGACACAGAGGTTATTGTCCATCTGGGCTCTCTCAAGTCTTGTTGGCTCTGTCTCAGAGGTTACACTTGCCTTCCTCATGATATTCCATCCTTCACCCCCACAGTCATCTCTCCCCTTTATTGCCTGCTCTGTGGACAGAGAGGCTGGCTTGTGGCCATGGTTGGAATCTCCTGTGCTCTCTTACTTGCCAGCTTCATTCAGGACAATGGAATTCACATTCAGAAGATAAGAGAGTGAAAAGAGTAAGGGGATGTGGTATTTCTGTCTTGTTCCTTCTCTGCTCTTCTTTTGGCCAACCTCTTTAAATAGCCACTCCCTTCCACAACTAGAACTCATCCTGGGCAACTCCTCTTCAATGGTTTCCACTTCCACTGGATTCTGATGACTTTTATTTTCTTTCCTAGTGCCTTTGGTCCAAAGGGTAGGAAAGACTTTTCCATTTGCTCTCTGTGAGTACCTCATCATTACCTGTTTATTCTTTTAATCTGGCTTTACACCCGAGCAAGTGGTTTCTCAATTAAGTCTCTTCCTTTGAACACCCAGGGTATATTCTATTTTCTTTCAAAACCCTCACTGCTTATGGGCCCAAACTACCTAATGCATTTCACATGAACTACGGTCTTGTTTTTATCCTTTCAACTCAGGAAACTGTCTTGTTAACCGCTTAGATGTATACTTTAGAGAACATGGAATCAAAGGTCCAGGAAGACATAAAATCAGAATGATAATTTCTTAAAATACAATAATGAATATTGTTGTAAGGAGGACTGGGAGCCTTAGTCTTCTTACCGGTTTATTTTTTTACTTTTTGCATGAAAAACAAAAAGTTTAATAAAAATATTTAAAAATATGTTTGTTAAGTCTAGATTCAGACTAAGGGGAGTCATTAGTTCAAGTATTTGACCTCACCCTAACAAAGCCTTGGACCTCTTCTACTGTCTTTATACTCTTCAGAGGTACAGAGTAGAAGACCAAGGTAGTCTATCCCCTGAAAAGTGCCTCACTCTGCACTACCAAAATTAATCTCACTGACTCACTTTCACTAAGTTTTTAAGGCAACAAATATGTCCCCATACCCCTACCAATTCCCTTCCACATACACAGCTACAATCAGTGCATATCTTCTTTAGAAATTTTTCTATTATATAATGAAATCATGAGTTAAGGGCTACTCTGTCTCAATAGAATGATTTTATTCACTCATGCTTTCCACAAATATATGATGAGCATCTTCAGTGCATCTGGCAGCTGCTGGGTTTAAGAACATATCCCGAAGAATAAATTTACTCTCTTCTCCATTATGTGATACTTTCTCATTCTTGATGCCAGAAAGCACACTTATATCCTTCATACCAAGCTCTTTAGGGACACCACATAGTATTTTCCAGCTACTGACAATACATTTTTTTCCTACATGAATACCAAAGAATAACCTCATCAGTGCCAGAGCAGTACAAAAGAAAAAAAGAAGATGTTTACAGAACCATTTTAACATTCTAAATATTCTGATTTTTACCAACAAAATAACTATGTTTGCTAATAATTTAACCAAGTTCAGATTTACCTTTTTAATGTATAGTCTCCTATTTAACTATGAAATGTATATGTTCTGGTTGCCATTAGAACTCAGAGTTGGTCCAGATCAAATTGCGAACTATTAAATCTGTCCTCTTCATCTCCAGCTTCATCAAACCACCTATGAAAGAATGGTTCTACTTTATGATGCAGTGCTTCCATATGCACATTCACATATACAGCCAGTACCTTCTCCTCCTCTCTGATCATTCAGTGGTGTCTTTACTAGCTTATCTGCTTCTTTTGCTCCTCTGTACTGCACAATTCACTCAGCAGTAAAAGTGGTAACTTAAAAATGTAAACCTGATCAAGTCACTCCCTGGGCTTGAATTCCAGATCTCTTACTTCCTAGCTGTGTGGCCATAAGCAAAGTAGTTCCTTGTCTGTGCTCCCTCATCTGTAAAGTAAGGATGTTTCTAGTCCTTCCTTCACTGCATTGTTTTGAATATGCAATGAGGAATCCATGGGGGAAAGTTTAAATCAATACCAGGCATAAGTAAACTAGCTATTATTTTAGACTGGCAAAAGTGTTTTTTTCCAGATTTCCTGTGACACCCCACCACAGGCAGCAGCTAAGATATTTTATGCTTATTGCCTCAGGGGAAAGAAAACAGCATCAAAGAAAAGAGAAAAGTTCTTTTGAAACTCATGGCAGAGGCATTTGTTTATGAAAACAAAAAGACCTTTCAAGTTTCAAAGTCTTTCAGGGGCATAAAGTTTATACTGTAAACAGTGTGATTTGGAAAAGAAAACAGATGAAAGGACATACAGCTCAACCCTAGACTAGACAAACTTTCTCTGGTCAGAAGGGATTCAAAGAGAACATTGAGAGAAGGCCGAAGGCCTTGTCCTCACCTGCTGGGCTAAGTTCTAGGGAGGGAAAAACAGTCTAGGTGTATTTGAGAAATATAAGAACAATGAGGGAGACTGTGTCCTAAATAGAATCAGAGACAGTTAAAGCCCTAGCATTTTCTGACTCCAGGATGTTTGCAAAGGAAGGAGAAAAGGGTCCATGTTAGTCACATCCCAACAGAGGAGACAAAAAAGACCCCTTAAAGTTCCTCTCATCTCTAGAACACCATTAGAAAGCAACCAGAAAAGTTCTGTGTTTCAAGAGAAACACAGACAGGAAATAAGGTGCATCTACAGAGTCCCTATGGTGAGGTGAGAAACCAAAAGCAGCAGTCTGCATAATTCATGAAGATCAGATAGAAAAAATATGCCTCAATGAATGCCAACATGGAGAAATGGAACTGGCCACATACCTGTCACCACCCCCTGCCCAACACCAAATGTCTTGGCATGATATAAGAACTCCTCCCAGGACAGGATGATTGCCATTATTACATATTTTACAAATGAAGAAGAGATCCTCAGTCACCTTGGGCCTTCTACCTTGCATCTCAAATAGAGAAGTTAGCTAGAGGAGGGACCAGTCGGCGCCACCAGCCAGGTTAAGGATAAGACCCCTACTGGTAACCACAATTCCATCTATAGATCATGGCTATGGTATGGAGGAATCTTTCTAAAGGCATTGCTTTTACTTAAACAAGATCAAACCCCCACCTAAGTCATGTACCCCATGTATACTTTCACTTGTAATCAAGACCCTTTCACATGTAATTTCTAGAGTCTTTAAAAGGGCAGGGACTTTCTTTGTTAAGGGAGCTCTGCTGTTAGACAACTATACCGCTGCTGCTCCTGGCCAAATAAATCACCCCTTCCTTCTCAGTTTGGTGTTCAAGAGGTTTTGTCTTGTGGCTTTTCATGCTTTACAACAAGTTGAGGGGATTCTCAAAAAAAATAAGTCCAGGTATAGAAATATAAAACTATCTGCTTGTCTTAAATGCTTTCTATTGTCCCTAAAATAAACTGCAAGCTTCTTACCTTTGCCTACCAGCAATGCATGACCAGGCTCCTGCCTCCCTCTCTCATTCTCATCTTGTGCCCTTTTTTCCTTTTGCCAGTACATGTCAGCCACTCCAGCTTTCTTTCTCTTTTGAAAATTTGGGAAATTTTTTCTCCAAATTCTCAGAAGAGAGAACTGGTTGCTCCTGTGCTCTCAAAATATCTAGACCATCCTCAGCCTGGGGGAATCATCAGGACTGTCTTCTCCTCAAGGAAGACTTCCTGACTGAAACTTCTGCATATCTTCTTGTGTTATTTCATCCATACTACTTAATGCTTGTTTATTTACTCATTTATTTACTTTTTTTTTTAAATCTCCCTGAGGCCTGGAATCTTTTCCATCTTATTATTTGCAATGTCCTCCACATCAAGCACATTTCCTGGCATAGAGTAAGTGCTTAAGAATATTTGTTAAACAAGTGAGTGAATGCTTTTCTTCCTCCAACCACAGTAAGGAAGTGCATGCTGTAGTTGTAGCAGTAATAACAGTATTTTATCCTTTTTATTTAACAAAATATTTTGAAAAGAAATCTCTAAAGATATTATCTATTCAAAATATATAAAGTACATTAGGCGTTCAGAGATCCCGAAGACCACCCTCAGATTCAGTGATTCAGTAGGAAGGACTCACAGAATTCAGCCGAGCCATGACACAGGTACAGCTGAGTATAACAGTATAATAAGAGGATACAAAATAAAATCTGAAATGGGAAAATTTGTCTCCTGTTATACTATTATACTCAGCGGTATCTGTGTCATGGCTCTTCTGAATAATTATAATGTGCTGGTAATTGCAAAAAATAAGTTTAATTTCTGGAGGCCTAAAGTAAAAGAGAAAATTCATGGGCCCCTAACTTGCAAACCAAAAGTGACGCCTCCTGAGTAAAAGGAATCCCACATGGTTTCTTCCTGCACACAATCTAATACACTGTGACGTGCCAAGAGCAAGGGCAAATGATTATTTACATCCAGCCTCCATCCAAGAAGAATTTAACAGGAGTTGTTTTTAATAATACAATTATATATACATAGAACATCTGCAGGAGGCAATGATACAGCATAGAGTACTGGGAATGTTGGACAGATTTCAAGAACCCTGAAGGAATATTCACTATGTTAAGAGTAGTTGAATTCTTGGACTCATTTGGAATCAGGTAGCTGAGGGAAAATAAGACTTCTGTCTGCCTACCTTGTATGTCCCTTTTTAAAGACACAGATCTATAATATCCAGAGCATAAGAAAGCTCCCTACACTCAGAAGTTCTGTTGGAAAATAACTGAAACTATTTCACAATTCATTCCCTCACTACCGTGCTCTCAAGTTTCATTCCTTTCTCCATCCTTTTAGGAATGACAGTTCTATGTGATACTATAGAGCTAAAAGCAGAAGAAAAACCAGCAGTACATTAAGGCCTGAGATCTAAAGTTCATAGTAGAAAGCAGGAGAAATGTTAAATAGTTATAAACATGGTACAAGAGAAAAACTGTGGATTCCTTCAAATTGCTTCTGAATGAATTCTTTTGCACAATGTAAGATAATCAGGAAACAGAAGAAGGACAAGCCTCAGTCTGGAAGAGTTCACATTCAACAGATGTCCACTGACACTACCACTTTGAGTAGAGGATGAGTTCATCAAGCAGCCTAAGATCTAAAATGAAGAATCATGATAAGATAAACATAACACCCATGATGATAAGAGAAATAAAAGAAGATTCCATTTTGCTAATGGGTAGTTAACAGTAAATAACTATCAGGGATCTTCTTCTCTTCCAACTACTTAACTGGCCCTTCAGTTGCATTACTCCCACTAATTTTATAGGACCTACTTCCTCTTAAATGAGTAACATAATAATGCAAGTTAGTCCTTATTATAGAAAGACTAGAAAATAATATTGTATTCTTTGCTTTAGATTAATAAGAAAAATGTTACAAGCCAAAGTGCCTTGGTAAAATATAAAATTGTATGTCCACCTGGAAGGTATAGACTCTGCACTGCAGAAATCTAAACTATTGATATAGAAGCCAAAAGTGAAATGCTTTTCCAAACGCAAGACAAAATAACAAAGACAAAAACTATGAAAAAGAGATAGCAGAAGTAAAAATGTGAGAAAAAAAGATTTAATCTACTAGAAAGTTGCATTGTTAAAGAATAGAACAGAACAAATAAATATTAAAAAAACAAATATACAATTGAGCAAAAACCATCCTAGCACAGCACTTGAGCTCTGCTAAGGGACTGACTGCCTCCTCAAGTGGGTCCCCACCCTGATGCCTCATGACTGGGAGACACCTCTCACCAGGTGTCCACAGACACCTTATACAGAAGAGCTCCAGCTAGTATCTGGCAGGTGCTTCTCTGGGACGAAGCTTCTAGAGGAAGGAACAGGCAGCAATCTTTGCTGTTCTGCAGCCCCCACTGATGATACCCAGGCAAACAGGGTCCGGAGTGGACTTCCAGACAACTCCAGCAGACCTGCAGCAGAGGAGCCTGACTGTTAGAAGGAAAGCTAACAAATAGAAAGGAAGAGCATCAACATCAACAAAAAGTATGCCCACACAAAAACCCCATCCAAAGGTCATCATCATCAAAGACCAAAGGTAGATATATCAACAAAGATGAGAAAAAAAACCAACTGTGCAAAAATGCTGACAATTAAAAAAAAAAAAGAACACAGAACACCTCTTCTCCTCCAAAGCATCACGACTCCTCTCCAGATAGGGAACAAAACCACAGTGGGATACCATCTCATGCCAATTAGAATGGCAATCATTAAAATGTCAGGAAACAACAGATGCTGGAAAGAATGTGGAGAAATAGGAAGGCTTTTACACTGTTTTTGGGAGTGTAAATTAGTTCAACCATTGTGGAAGACAGTGTGGTGATTCCTTAAGGATCTAGAACCAGAAATATCATTTGACCCAGCAATTCCATTACTTGGTATACACCTTAAGGATCATAAATCATTTTACTATAAAGACACATGCACACGTGTTTATTGTAGCACTGTTCACAATAACAAAGACTTGGAACCAACCCGATTGCCCATCAATGATAGACTGGATAAAGAAAATGTGGTACATATACACCATTGAATACTATGCAACGATAAAAAAGGATGAGTTCATTTCCTTTACAGGGACATGGATGAAGCTGGAAACCATCATTCTCAGCAAACTAACACAGGAACAGAAAACGAAACACTGCATGTTCTCACTCATTAGTGGAAGGTGAACAATGAGAACACATGGACACAGGGAGGGGAACATCACACACCAGGGCCTGTCAGGGGGTTGGGGGGTAGGGGAGGGATAGCATTAGGAGAAATACCTAATGTAGAGGACGGGTTGATGGGTACACCAAACCACCATAGCACATGTATACCTATGTAACAAACCTGCATGTTTTGCATGTGTATCCCAGAACTTAAAGTATAATTTAAAAAATAAATATATTGTGGGCCAGGCGCAGTGGCTCAAGCCTGTAATCCCAGCACTTTGGGAGGCCGAGGTGGGTGGATCATGAGGTCAAGAGATCGAGACCATCCTGGTCAACATGGTGAAATCCCGCCTCTACTAAAAATACAAAAAATTAACTGGGCATGGTGGCGCGTGCCTGTAATCCCAGCTACTCAGGAGGCTGAGGCAGGAGAATTGCCTGAACTCAGGAGGCAGAGGTTGCGGTGAGCCGAGATTACGCCATTGCACTCCAGCCTGGGTAACAAGAGCGAAATTCCATCTCAAAAATAAATACATACATACATACATACATACATATATTTTAAAAAAGAAAAAGCAGATTAAAATCCATTCTATCTGCATAGGCAGTCTTGTATGTATAGTGTCACTAGAAAGAGATCAATTTCAGATGCAAAAGAAATAAGATAATTTTTTAAACACTTAAAAAGGCTAATAAGAGTACAATAAAGCCTTCCTATGTAGCTGATCATCAGCAGCCACAGCAATATCTTCATCACAGCTCTCTGAACAGTTTAAACACATCACAGCAGAAAAACGATAAGAAGGTAAGTTCATGTGTCATAGATAGAATGATGCCATCTGTCTTTAGTTCTAAAGATCTCAAGGACCTGTTTTCTTAATAAGGCAAAGGGAAATGTTATAAAGATTATTAATTTCATAGGTGATTGATCTGAGAAAAAATAACTTCTTTGGTTCTAGTAATGTTACTAATTACAAAAGAGCAAACTCACGTTGACCTATGATGTTGCTACAACACAAAATGGCAGAGGTATTGAGGCAAGATCTATATTGATTTGAGGGCAAAAAGCTGTGACATGAAATTCTCCTCCCAACCAAGTTAATATTGATGTGCAAAGAAAAAATGAAGACATTCTTGGATATTCAAGTCTTCTGACAGTATACAAGTCATATACCCTTCCTAAAATACAAACTTCTTTCAAAATACTTTCTAGAGGAAGTGGTAAATCACATCAAAGAACTTAAGAATGAAAAAACTATACCATTAAAAAATATTCTAACCAAGACTAGGTATAAGGGTAAAACAATAAGATGCAGTTTCCAATATTTGTAGGTGATATGATTGTCTCTCTGGAAAGCCCAGCATGATCAACAACATGAAAAAAAAATTCCAATAAAAGCTCACTAAAGGAGCCAGTCTAAATAATAGTATTAACATACACAGATATTTCCAAATATTTTATTTTACACTTGAAATAACAAGTTTTAAAAATCAAGGAAAAAGTTTTCCATTCTCAAAATTGAAATTTCTATCAGATGCCTGAAAATAACAGAATAACGAAAATATGAAACCTTTATGTAGAAAACCACCAGTTATTGAGGGTTATAAATGTTAACATGAAATGAAAACTTATTCTTCCTTCTTTAAGGGAAAGGCTGAAGGAAATAAAGATTATTTCTTAAATACACCCAGACAATGAAAAGCATTCTAAGCATGACACTGCAGGCAGAAATCACAAAGGAAGCACTGAAGCATATAACAGTATTAAATATTATAATATCTGTGCATCTAAAAATCCCATAAGCAAAACAAAAGGTACATATCAACCAGGAAATAAATACTTAAAGCCTGTATGGACAGCAAATAGTGGCCTTAAATGCATAAAGAGCATATACAATTCAATATAAAAATGCATACCCTAATAGAATAATGGGAAAGAACATAAATAAACCAGCCATAATAGATGAAAGTTAATGGCAAATTTTGAAAAATTATTTAAGTATATTGTCTTCCTGTGGGGAGAAAGTTAAAGCTCTTCTCTTCTTTATAATCATCCTCGTCCCTCTTCCATCAAGAACAAGATAAAATCTAAAAATTTTACAGCATTCCCAAGGAAGAGAAGTACTTCAATTCCAACAGTACCACAACCACACGGACTGGTCTTTCAAAGAATTTAAATGTTCAAGAATGGAAATAACATGGCTTTTCTACTTTCTTATTGATTGATAAGCAGGCTAGGCTACATCTACATGACAAAGAGAAACAACGCTCCCTCAACCTCTTCTTTTTTGTGTGTGTGTGTGATGTGTGTATGTGCATCTCTTTCAGTTTGGACACACTCATTCTCAGGAGACTGGTCAAAGTACATATGGCTTGAGAGCTTCTTTTCCTCAAAAACACATGATGCAAAAATACACGATGTTTTAGATATATAGTTATTGAACAGACAGGTAATGTGACATTTTACTAAGGGGAAGAATCTACAGATAGCATGATGTAGAAAAAATACATGTAGATAGAATGGCTGAGTGATTAAATGGTTGCTACCAAAAAGTCTCAAAACACGTCCACCAAAATGTCAACAATGCTGTGTTTCTGTCTGATACTGTTATTACTTCATCATCCTAGTTCTTTTTCATACATGGATTCTCTTTTACATCCCAGAGCTCTTCCCATCTTGTGATGATTTTATTTAAATTGTTATTTCTCTGTATCCAGTGCACTGTGCTAATTATACCTCTTTTTTTAAATTGCCTTCAATATAGCTAGGAAATTCTGAAACTTTCCAATAACCAATGTTTATTAAACTTTTACTATAATAGTTAAACCACTTGTTTTAAATAATGAACTTATCCATTACAGCTGCCTACCAATGTTGGTCCTAATATTATCGTCTTTATTTTTATATTAATGAGTAGACTGTGGCTCAGAGAAGTTAAATACCTCTAGACTGTAGGACTGAAGACAGGATTTGAACCAAGATATTTCTGACTTTAAAAGTGCGTGCATTGTTTAGCTTCTGCAGTAAGATTCTTCTATTTTCCCTCCACTAGCCTACACCCTAGAATGGCTTTCTCTCTTTACTCTCTCCTAGGTGCTTTTAGTAAGGTGACTGAAATGTCATATACAGTGATGCCTTTATTTTAGATAAAATAAAAGCAATTTATGGAATGAATATTACCTCTAAGAGTGCTATGCAGATGTCACTAATTCATATTCTTTCCTGAGTTACATTATTATGTAGAAAGAACCTGGAGTTTTATACATTAAAAAAGATCTATGTTAATCATCTATTTTTACTCGAGGCTGGACGCTGCTGGATATGGGAATGTAATTTAGGTAAGATCAGAGTGATATTTTCACTCATGGAGCTTGTAGTTGGGTGGGTTTCTGTTTTTAGTCCATTGATGTTTAAAACATATTTCCATAGCACTTGTTATATATCTATTATAGCAATTCGTATTTCAATAAACATTAATTCATTTTTGAATTTCTCAAAGACAGTAATAATGTCTTGTCCATCTTTGTTTACACACAAAGCCTAACATAATGTTTGATACAAGGATATATTCAATACATAAGTAATGATGTTTTTACATTCTTCAACCATAGTATCTAATATGATAAAGGCCATGTCATAGGCATGAATACTCTTAGTGTACCTAAGATCGTTCATATCCCCAGTTTGGGGTAAAAAATATAATCATATGACTTTTAGCAATAAAATTAATATGACTTCCAGCCCCCATTTTGCTACTCTGAGAAAGGTCTTCTGGAATTCCTGAGCTGTAACCTCCCAGAAAATCATGTCTCTTTACATTATGTTATCATAATTGTCTTCAAAAAGGCTACTGCAGAGCGCCCTGAGGCTTTAGAGTCTCAGTAAATGCACATCAAGTTTCTAACTCTCCAAACACAGCCTGCACCTCCATCAAAACATTGCCAAGCTAGTGGCCAAAGCATTAGCACTGATGGCACCAAGACATCATAATAGCTGGTAAGTTTTACAAACACTTCACAAGAAGTGGGAAGTAGAATCCTCTATTTCACAAATCCCATGCTGTTTCTCTCTGCTTCTGCCACAATTTCACCATGTTTCAGCAAAGAAAAAGTAAAGATAGCTGCTCCTTTCAGTGTGAAATTCAGCAATGAGCACCCCATGCCACCACCAGTCCCACATCTCACAGCTCTCCCCTATTAGACATGGATAATTGACCATTCATCCAACACACAGCTAGGAGCAACAGCTGAGCCAGAGAGCCAAGGAATGCAGAAATGGCTAAAGCTTTTCTTTTAATTTTTAACTGATGAAATTCAATCTCTTTCCTCTCTTAAAATATACCTAACCACAGGCTTTGCACTGCACACAATTCTTGGGGTTTTGGCAATGTGTCACCCAATTTTGCTAGAACATATAATTCTCCGTAATTCTTTCTGGGAAAGGTTTTCCTCAAGAATTGAAAAAAAGTCTCTTAAATCAAGTTGATTACATATTCGCCCACAGAGGGGCCTGTGTTAGTCATTAGGATAATTGTGTTCACACTAGATTTTTGTTACATGAAAGAGAACACCAACAATCTCTGAAAAACTATTATAAATTTTCAAAGTATATATTAAGTAGCTTAATTTTTTTACATATATTACCATAGGTTAATCATTCTAATTATAAAAGTAATATATATTCAATGCAAAAAATATAGAAAATAGAGAAAAGCAAACAAAAATTAAAATTATTCAAGATTTTACCACTTAAAGATAGCAACTCAAAGTCTTAATGTATTTCTTTACTGTCTATAAGTTTCACTACCACCAATACTCACATTTTCAGTCTGCTCTAATAAACGCAGGGTAGGGTAGGCATGATTTTATTTCCAAGAGCATTTGAAGAGAATCCTGGGAATAATGTGAGGATGTATCCTAAAAAGGAAGGAACCACAACTAACTAGACCTACTAACAAAGCAAGTCGTCAGCCAAAGCAACACCAGGTCTATCATGGAGATAGTCATTCAGGTCTGCCTTTGGTCCAACTCCAATGAAATCCCAGGGAGAAGGATGCTACAAATGAATGAATGACTACTTTCTCCAAGATCACAGTAAGGTATTGGAGATGCAAGACTGTTCCATTTGAATTTGTTTCTAGCTGACTGCAACACACTAATGCATTCTCTTTGTTTCAGCAAAAACAGATAGGGCTTTGGCATATAACTTTGGCAGTAAGGGTTCCAGAACTCTTAAGCAGCAGTGACACTTCAAAAGCTCAACCATTACCAGCATAGGGGACTACAGAAAATAAAAAAGAGCACTTTGTGGGTAGCAGCAGGGTCCTATTGGAGACAGGAGGAAAGAACCAATGAAATATAAAGCTTGTATAGACTGTCAGTACACATGAAGTTCATTGGTATATTGTAAGGAAAAGAGACTTTTATTATCCTTTTATAAAAAGAAAGTGTGTTAATAGGAAGATAGCCAGGGGCAGGCTCCTGAAGACACAAAGAATAAGAGAATGATAAATTGCTTTGCATTACGAAGAACTTGAAATTGCTCAGTAGAAAAATAATGAGAACTGTCTAGAAAAGGGTAATGATGAAGAAGTTTGTTGAGAAAAGCAAAGAGATTGGCGGGAAGCAACTCTGCAAGGTGAAAGAATAATCTGTTTTCTAAAAATGCCTGGAAGAAATTGCTAAGGGATGTTGAGAAGAGATGCTATCATTTGATTTGTGGTTGAAAGCTTGATGCGCTATAACCCTTTTCCAATTGCCCTCAAACACTCAGTACAAGTGGTCTGCTACATGAAACTGCCTTGTGTTGATGATGCTTAAGAGAATTTTTTTAAAGTATGCTCCCTGTTTTGATGTAGTGAAATGAGAAACTGTAGAAGGCAAGACATCAGAATTCTGTAGGAATAACATTTGAAGAGGAGGTGACCATGAGAATATAAACCTTTAGGAAGTAGAAATGTGAGTTAACACTGGGCTATTGAAAGAAGTGGTAGAGGATGCATTCCTAAACACATTAACTGACTTAAAGAGAGCCAAATCAGAAAGGAGCTGCCATTCGCAATTGCTACAAAGAGAATAAAATACCTAGGAATACAGCTAACAAAGGATGTAAAGGACCTCTTCAAGGAGAACTACAAACCACTGCTCAAGGAAATAAGAGAGGACACAAAGAGATGGAAAAACATTCCATGCTCATGGTTAGAAAAAGTTGATATTATAAAAATGACCATACTAACCAAACTTATTTATAGATTCAACACCATTCCCATCAAACTACCTATGACCCTCTTAAAAGAACTGGAAAAAAACACCTTAAATTTCATATAAAACCAAAATAGAGCCCACATAGCCAAGACAATCCTAAGCAAAAAGAACAAAGCTGGAGGCATCATGCTACCTGACTTCAAACTATATTACAAGTCTGTAGTAATCAAAACAGCATGGCACTGGTACCAAAACAGAGATATAGACCAAGGAAACAGAACGTAGGCCTTGGAGGCAATGCTACACATCTACAACCATGTGATCTTTGACAAACCTGACAAAAACAAGCAATGGGGAAATGATTCCCTGTTTCATAAATGGTGTTGGGAAAACTGGCTAGCCATGTGCAGAAAGCAGAAACTGGACCCCTTCCTGACACCTTACACTAAAATTAACTCCAGATGGATTAAAGACTTAAACATAAGACCTAACACCATAAAAACTCTAGAAGAAAATCTAGGCAAAACCATTCAGGACATAGGCATAGGCAAGGACTTCATGACTAAAACACCAAAAGCATTGACAACAAAGCCACAATAGACAAATGGGATCTAATTAAACTCTACAGCAAAAGAAACAATCATTGGAGTGAAACAGCAACCAGCAGAATGGGAAAAATTTTTGCAATCTACCCATCTTACAAAGGGCTAATATCCAGAATCTACAAAGAACTAAAACAGATTTACAAGAAAAAAGCAAACAAACCCATTTGAAAGTGGGCCAAGAACATCAACAGACACTTGCCAAAGAAGACATATATGAGGCCAACAAACGTATGAAAAAATGCTCATCATCACTCATCATTAGAGAGATGCAAATCAAAACCACATTGAGATACCATCTCACACCAGTTAGAATGGTGATCATTAAAAAATCTGGAGACAACAGATGCTGGAGAGGATGTGCAGAAACAGGAACACTTTTACACTGTTGGTGGGAGTGTAAATTAGTTCAACCATTGTGGAAGACAGTGTGGCCATTCCTCCAGGATCTAGAAATAGAAATTCCATCAGACCTAGCAATCTAATTACTGGTTATATATCCAAAGGATTTTAATCTATTATAAAGACACCATGCACACCTATGTTCGTTGTGGCACTGTTTACAATAGCAAAGACCTGGAACCAACCCAAATGCACATCAATGATAAACTGGACAAGGAAAATGTGGCACATATACACCATGGAATACTATGCAGCCATAAAAAATGATGAGTTCATGTCCTTTGTAGCAATAAGGATGAATCTGTAAACCATCATTCTCAGCAAACTGACACAGTGACAGAAAATCAAACCCATGTGTTCTTACTCATAGGCAGATGTTGAAAAATGAGAACACATGGACACAGGGAGGGGAGCATCACACACTGGGGTCCATTGTTGGGGAATAGAGGAGGGACAGTGGGGGGTAGGGAGGTTGTGGAGGGATAACATGAGGAGAAATGCCAGATATAGGTGATGGGGGGGATGGAGGTAGCAAACCACATTGGATGTATGTACCTACACAACAATCCTGCATGTTCTTTATATGTACCCAGAACCTAAAGTGCAATAAAATATATTTTTAAAAAATAAATAAAATAAATATCAATGCCCTGAATAAAAGAAGGAAGGAAAGGAGTGATAGATAAAACGCCTAGCCAAGACAGTTTTAACATTTCCCTCAACTTGACTAAACTTTAGATAGATTTCTTCCTGATGCTAGGCTCATGATCTTCCTTTTCTTTATAGCTTTTAGAAAACTTCTATGTGTAAATTCTCTCCCTGCTTCTTTGAGATGTAAGTCTTTTAAAAAGCCTCTTGCTCACTAGCTTTACAGCCCAGGACTTCCTTTCTCAAAGACATGGGAGCCTTCCCTGTGAAATATAATCATCAGGGATGAGACATTTCTGTGGGAGGGCAGGAGCCAAACTGGGAGCCCATCCTTGTAAAACTTGCAAAGCTACTTCTTGTCATGAAGATATGAGAAAGCTTACTTTTCCTTTGGGTAAGACCAGTTAGCAAACAGAGGCAGTATATAATTTCCCTCACCCAAGCCCTTAAAAACTCTCTAGCTCTTTGTTTCTACGGAGGTGAGGTCAGATTGAGTTTTGGCGTCTCTTCCCTATTGCAATAGTCTGGAATAAAGTCTTCCTTGTCTGCTTAACATTGTCCAGTGCAATTTTAGCTTTGACACTCCATAAACCCACCCAAAATAGCAGAATGTTTATGTGTGATTCAATTGTAATTATTGCTGTTGAAATAAACTATTTAAATGACATCTTAAAATTCAGTTATTTCTATCACCTGTCATAAATTTACAATGTAATCTCATGGTTATTGCTTTTAAACTATTTTTTTACTTAGTAAATACTAAATTACTGTAGGACAAGCTTCTCCAACCTGCAGCCTGCAGGCCACATATGGCCCACGATGGCTTTAAATGCAGCCCATCACAAATTTGTAAACTTCCTTAAAACATTATTAGAAATTTTGCTACTTTTGTTTCCTAGTTCATCAGCTATTGTTAATGCTAGTATATTTTATGTGTGGCCCAAGACAATCCTTCTTTTTCCAATATGGCCCAAAGTGGTCAAAGATTGTACATCCCTGCTATATAGCGCCTTGAACAAAACATGTATTTCTCTAATTCTGTTTCCTTACTTATAAAATAGGACCTAGTAAATGGCTATCAACATCCTCCAAGATCTAACAGTCCAGGATCCGATGCATTCTTCACAAAATTCCAAATTACTAAGCAGATTATGTTCCTACAGAATGTGTTTCTACAACACTAATTAGCTCATAAACAATTGGAATATAGAGAAAATATGTCAGTATAATATGGACATAATGTGGTTTTTACATGATTTTTTATAAGCAAGGGGAAGCAGAAAAGCAGAAGTAGAAACCAAACATTCAGCGATAAAGAAGCCTTCAGCCTGCGGCTGCTCAGGCAGCTGAAACCCTTTCAGTTCTATTTTAATATAGTCATAAAAATGTCCTGCACCAGGGCATCCCTCCCCAAAAGGAACACTCAAGCTTTGTATGGCTGTGCCTGATGAGACATTGCACTCCCCAAAAAGAACACCTTCAAAGCAGCCCCTCAGGTTTAGAGCTCTATCTATCTACCTGCCTCTATGCTAATTAAGAGCTACTAGTTTTTCTGTCAGAGGCACATGAAACAGAACAACACCATCTTAAACAGGAGCTGGGTAAAATGAAGCTGAAACCTACCAGGCTGCATTTTCAGACAGTTAAGGCATTCTAAGTCACAGGATGAGACAGGAGGTCAGCACAAAATACAGGTCATAAAGACCTTGCTAATAAAACACGTTTCAGTAAAGGAGCTGGCCAAAACCCACCAAAACCAAAATGGGACAAGAGTGACCTCTGGCCATCCTCATTACTGCATTCCCACCAGCACCATGACAGTTTACAAATGCCATGGCAACCTCAGGAAATTACCTGAGGTCTAAAATGGGGAGGCATGAATAATCCACCCCTTGTTTAGCGTATTATCAAGAAGTCACCATAAAAATGGGCAACCAGCAGCCCTTATGGCTGCTCTATCTATGGAAAGCCATTTTCTTATTCCTTTACTTTCTTAATAAACCTGCTTTCACTTTGCACCATGGACTCACCCTGAATTATTTCTTGTGTGAGATCCAAGAACGCTCTCTTGAGGTCTGGATCCAAACCTCTTTCCTATAACATTTCCCCTGCATTTTTTCTGTACATTTTCAGTATCCTCTGTGCCAGCCTCTAGCCACACTGAACTGCCTGCCTGAGTGATGTGTTTTCTACCAAAGTACCAATTACTCTTCTGTTTAGTGGTCTGGTCACAAAGTTGCCCTGCTGGGAATGGTCTCCACTCACCCTCACTCTTTGTCCCAATAGATCCTCTTAGTTCTAGTAGAAAATTCTGTAGAACATCAGGTTTTGGTTGCTGTATTTTTTTCAAAAACACAGAACTTCTGTACTTATAATCATATCTTCTCCAAAACTATCAAAAACTATTAAAAATATGGTAATAAGGCTCTTACATTGCTCACCTATTTGTCCAAAAGTTATTTAACTGCCTGCCACATGCCAGGGACTATGCTCATCTCTTTTCTATTGCCTCATTTGAAACAAAGAAACAAACAAAAAACACCTGAAAATTTTGCATCTCCAATAATGACGGAAATATTTTTGGTACACTTAATGTTTTCTACACAAATATTCTTTATGGCATTAAAATCCATTCTAGAACATAGAGAGTGTTCTTGTTTTTAAAACTCAATTTATTTTGCTACTTCTACAGAGAGCTATAACTCAGATTTCCTCTCACTCACTGGTGGTTCAGCACTTTCCCCACCTCACTTTCATCAGGCTCCCAGGATGGGGATCAGCCCTGATAAGACAATCTCTACCAATTCCTACCTGGCAGCTCACTTCACAGCTGCTCGCCCTTTTACTTCCACATCCTCAGGCTTTATTTCCCAGCTGTAGGTTTCACTTAATAAACTAGACCCACACTTGGCTGTTCATCTTCTTGGAGCTGATTCATAGCAAATCTCCTAAAACAAAGCAAATCTGAACAGTACACGCGCGCACACACACACACACACACACACAACCCTCACACTAACCAGTTAGGGAAAAAATTTCCACCTGATATAGTACCTCAAAAGCCAGTATTTGACATACCAAATAAAATATTATTTTTCCACTGTATCAATTTGGTTAGCCTCCCACGATTAGCCCATCTTACAGAGAGAATTTTAGACTCTCAAATATATTGTATGCTTTTATAAGGACTAGTCAAGAAACAAATAATATTGAAAGATAATCAAGACTTACCCTAATTTACAGGAGGATGATAAAGTGAATGTCTTTACGTATGTATGAATGGAAGCACACCAAGATATGTACTAATATATATGACACTGTAAATTGGCAATTATAAAATCAACTTCCCTCCCCGTCTCAAACACCATACACAGAACAGGAAGTGATATAAATCTTTGTGCTATTGACTATTTGTATCTCCCCAAAATTCATACAGTTAAATCTTAATCCCCAAGGTAATGTTATTAGATGATAAAGCCTTTAGGAGGTGTTTAGATTCATGATTGTTACCCTTATAAAAGAAGCTCAAAGGAGCTCAGTCCTTTCTTTCACCATGTGAAGACACAGTAAGAAGGTGCTCAAAATTAACTAGAAAGTGGGCTCTTATCAGACACCAAAACTACCTTGATATTAGACTTCCGAGCCTCTAGAATAAGAAATCAATTTATATTATTCATAAGATACCCAGCCTATGTTATTTTGTTACAGCAGCTCAAATAGACTAATGTATGTTGCTAAAAAATTAATTTATGATTTACAAGTAATTCTTCAAAAGTTTTTTTTCCAGGTACTTGTATAGCTAAAAAATGACTTTTAAGAGACTAATTAATCAGCTGTAACCCAACAGTCAAAATTAGAAAGCAGGAGATTCAACGACTGCACAGTAATATGAAACACTGAATATATTATAGTGAGGCAGACATTCACTTTATATTATTTATAAAGGAAAATATGTTCTTTCTTTTTAAAGTTTAAGAATATACTGTCTCAGGAAACTAAGCATACTCTTTCAAATGTGTCAGTTGTGCATCTCTGAATGTTCTGCATGAGGTAGAGACTGAAGAGACATATACTAAACCCCTCCTAGTGGAGACTCCCACCAGTGACCATGTCTGAAGCTTCTGGTCATGAGCTGGCATTCCACCCTTGTTCCTTACACTGTACAGGACTTTGCATAACTAATGGCTACCACAGTCTGACCTTCTAAGCTTCACAGGTGTCATTGTAGGCCACAGATTCTCCATCGTGGCTGCAAAATAAAATCACTGAGACACTTTAAAATAAAATCAAGAAAGCACATTTAAAAAATAACTGGGCCTCAACCCAAAACAAGTAAATCAGGACATCTGAGAGTAAGGCAATTCTAGATGTATTTATTCATACTTGAGCAAATGAACTGCCTGGCAGGTAAGGGGATGAGGATAGCGAGGCTATGGGGATGACAGAAAGTTGCATGGCACAAGTCAAAAACTCCTCAGAGAGGCCCAGGAAGAGTACACAAAGATTAGAAAACGGGTCATTTACAAGAAGTCTGAATCACAAAAATCTAAACTTTCCTAGAGTATAAAAAAAGTCATATACATTACCTTCTACTGCTACATAATAAATTATCCTGGGCTGGGCACTATGGCTCATGCTTGTAATCCCAGCAATTTAGGAGGCCAAGGGGGGTAGATCACCTGAGGTCAGGAGTTCTAGAGCAACCTTTCCAACATGGAGAAACCCTATCTCTACTAAAAATACAAAATTTGCTGGGCATGGTGGCACATGTCTATAATTCTAGCTACTCAGGAGGCTGAGGAAAAAGAATTGCTTGAACCTGGGAGGCACAGGTTTGGTGAGCCAAGATGGTGCCATCCCACTCCAGTCTGGGCAACAAGAATGAAACTTTGTTTCAAAAAAAAAATTATTCCACACTTAGCTGATTCCAATAGCAATCATTCATCTCACAGTTGTGTAGGCCAGAAGTCCAGACACATCATGGTTTGCTTCTCTGCTCAGGATCTCACAGGCTGAAATAATAAGAGCAATTCTACACTACTTTCTGTTTCATGATATCCTCTTCCAAGTTCATATGGGTTTTGGTAGTTTCAGTTTTTATAGTTGCAGGATTGAGCTTCTACTTTGATGGTAGTTATCAGTTGAGGGCCATTTCATCTCTGAGAGGCATTATTTCCTGCGCTATAACCCTCTCCACAACATTGTATCTTCCCTTTTGAGGCCAGCAGAAGAATCTCTGCTGCCTTAAATATTTGACTTTCTTTAAAGACTCATCTGAATTAGGTCAGGCTCACCCTGGATAATTTCACTTTTGGAACTCAAAGTCAACTAACTAGGAAACTAGTAACATTTGGAAAATCCCTTCTGTTACAGACTGTAACATAATGGGAGTAACAGCCCATTGTATTCACAAGTTCTGCTCACACTCAAAGGAGCAGATCATCCAGGTCACAAGCACTAGGAAGCACCAATCTTGAGAACCCTCTGTGAACTGCCAGAAGCTTAGAAGGGTTATCAGTCTTTTCCTGTCTCCACTTCCTCAACTGTAACATTGAAATAGGAATGTATGTATTTATAGGATTGTTAATCCACTACATAAATGTTTTTTGTTTGGTTGCTTGCTTTGGGTTTTGTTTTGTTGAGAAAGAGTCTCATTCTGCCACCCAGGCTGCAGAGCAATGGCATGATCAGAGCTCCTGCAGCCCCAAACTCAGGGGCTCAAGCAATCCTCCCACCTTATAGCCTCCCAAGTAGCTGGGGAGTAAAGGCCCAGCTAATTTTTATAATTTTTGTAAGACAGGGTCTCATATTGTTGCCCAGGATGGTCTTAAATTCATGGGCTCAAGCAATCCACCCATATCAGACTCCCAAATTGCTGAGATTACAGGCATGAGACACTGCACCTGGCCCTCAACTACATAAATGTTAACTGTTATTTTTGCCCCAAGTATTCAGGAAAGCCTGACAGATACATTCAGCTGTGTGGGGTGGTATGGATGGGGTGACAAAGAAACACGTGTGGCCAGCCCATATTTATCTCTCATTATCTCCCACTCAAAGAAAGCGGCATTTTGCTGAAGATTGTCTGACCTGAGAGCAAATTCTGTCTTTACAAATTACCAGCAGAAAATTATCAGTGGTCCAAAATGATGGCAGAAGAAACACAGCAGCATACATTTTCCTGGTCTAAAAGTTTAGTCCTAAGCACCTAGGAATATTCAGACAACTGCCCAGCATCACCATCCTAAGCTACCAATGTGGTCATTTACCTTACAGACAATGTTATTTCACCTGTGCATTGACTCAAAACATACTATTTTATTTGGTTGTAAAAACCTTGAAACAATGAGTATCTTGTGTTAAAGGTATGATAAACAAAGCAGAGTTCCAAAGAGTTCTGCAACTGTTGCTTGGAAGACACCGCTTACATAAACAGAAGAGGGCAAGGCAGATGATCCTGGCCATTCAGCACAGGCTTTTTCTATCCTTTTGTGTAAACCACTTATTTTCATATGGTACATTTTGTCAACACCTGCAAACCCAAAACAAAGAGTGCAATTGATTATCTAGCCAACAGTGCTGAATAGTCACCACAAAGCACAATAAAAAGCCGAGATATTTAATTTTAAATTTTAAATATAAAACTTAACTTTATATTCTCTGAATTTTTCAAATCTCTGCAACATTTCTAATGGAATCCTTGGTGAGAAATTAAGTAAATTTTATACAGTGCCATCTATTGAAATCTTTTTAATCAACCACAGTTACCCAATTTTGATGGGAACTCACATTCTCCCCTAGAACTTAACCACTGGTTGGGTCTGTATAGGGGCTCATGGCTCTTCTATTTCCATTAGCTTTCTGCTAATGGCATACAGATTCCTCTATCTGAGAGTAGCTTTGCTTGAGGCCTCTTATTGCCTCCCATTAACAAGGGTAGAATTAAGGGAACGATAAAGAATAATGTTACCTGTTACATTTGATATATGGGTCCCTACTAATAGATATACATGAGTATTTAACATATTATAAGATACCCAAGAATCTACAAACTATAAGGAATCCAAATAGTTTGATTAGAAGAACCCCAAAAGGAGCAGAAACATGTTCTGTCACCATTTTGGTTATACTCTATCCTCACATTTAACAAATTTGTAATAAGTACTTACCATAGGTACTAATTATTCTAGGCCTTCAGATATAATAGCAAATAAACAATAGTCTCTTTTATTCTGTTGGAGTGTAGGGAGATGAAGGATATAGACAATAAACAAAGAACTAAGAAAATTTTATTTTTTATTTTAAAAAACAGGGAATCACGGAAGTCAGGCCATCAGGGAAAATCTCCCTGGAGAGGTTAACTATGAACAGAGAGTTAAATGGGGAGAAGGCCCAAAAGACCTGAAGTTGCCAGTACATGGACCACTTGCAGTGGCCTACTGATGGCAACCATCTTGGTTGATTTAACAGGCCAAAAAATAAGTGGCAATATGGAGTGAGCAAGGAGTAAACAAAAAGAAGTGTGGTCAAAGTGTGGGCAGAGGCCTGAACATAAGCAACTACTTAATGATTTTAAGCAAGAGGGTAATGTGATCAGATTTTTGTTTTGTGGAGATTTAACAATAATTCCCCATGGGAAAGGCCACTGACATAGGATAAAGGCGGAATTAAAAGACGATCACTGGGCACAATGTCTCATGCCAGTAATCCCAGCACTTAGGGAGGCCAAGGTGGGCAGATCACTTGAGGTGAGGAGTTCAAGATCGGCCTGGTCTACATGGCAAAACCGTCTCTAGTAGAAATACATAACTTAGCTGGGCATGGTGGCAGGTGCCTGCAGTCCCAGCTACTGGGGAGGCTAAGGTAGGAGAATCATTTGAACCCAAGAATTTAAGGTTGCACTGAGCTCAGATCATGTCATTGCACTCCAGCCTGGGCGACGAGTGAAAGAGAGAAGATCAATGTGGTTTTATAATGTGGAATAAATTCTATCATCTATAGAATTCTGCTCACCTTCTGTTATCTGACTCAGACCTTGGCTAGAATACAGCATACTTCCTATATGATATTAGTTAATACAATTCTCATACAGATAAGTCTAAACCATGATACAAAATGAAATAACCCTGGCACAGGAATTAGTATTTCTTTGATCTTTGTTCTATTGAAGGAGTGGGGAGATGAAGTTTCAAAGACTAACCAGCATATTTTCATTTTAAGTTATCTCAAAATCTAAATGAGCTATGGACCAGAGAAGATGAAAGAAAATAAAATATAAGTAAAGCCAGGAACAGGGGCTTATACCTGTAACCCCAGCACTTAGGGAGGTTGACGGTGGAGGATTTCTTAAGCCCAGGAATTCAAGACCAGCCTGACATGGTGAGACCCCATCTCCACAAAAAACTCAAGAAAATTGGCTGGGTATAGTGGCACATGCCTGTTGTTCCACTTGAGTGGAATGACACTTGAGCCCAGGAGGTCTATTGAGACTTGAGCCCAAGAGGTTGAGGCTGCAATGAGCAGCAGTTTTACCACTGCATTCCTGCCTGGGTGACAGAGCAGACCCTATCTCAAAAGAAAAAAGAATACGAGTCAAATCATAGGTAATATTAAATAATTGCCTACTCCATTTTCTGATATTAGTAAACCTAAACCTTTCTTTCTCAATGCAACAGGTTTGAGAGATTTAAGAGTCATTGTTCTTCACTTAGTAATATTTACAGAAACTGGAGAACATATTTTCTACTGTTCATAGTAACAACATGGTCTGTGTTGTTATTGTTATTAACATTAGAATATTTTTATTTTGAGATATTTATAGCTTTTAGCAATTGACTAAAATATATTCCTGTAAACAAAAATAAACAAACATTAGAATGTTATACATACTGAAAAGCTCACATAAGTGCAAACATGATGAATTGTCACAACTAAACACACCCATTAAACTACCGCTCAGATTACAGTGACCTTCTCATACTCCTTTGCAGTCACTGCTTTCCAAGGATAACCATTATTCTGACTTCTGACAGCACAGATTCATTATGCCTCATTTTACAATGTATATAAGTGGGATCATACAGTATGTTTTCTTCTCTGTGTGGCTTGTCTCATTTAATATTATTGTTGAAATTTATTCATACTATTGTGTAGCTGTAGTGCAATCATTCTTATTACTGCCCTTTGTGTGAACATCCCTCAGCGTATTCATCCATCGTACTATTACTAGGTATTAGGGTAATTTCTAGTTTAAAGCTATGCTGCTATGAACATTATAGAGGTCCTTATATATTTCTTTTTATCTAAGGACCTTATATGTTCTTTCACACACACACACACACACACACACACACACACATAAATGCAAATACAAAAACACATTTTCCATTTGGTATGGACTTAAGAATGAAATTGCTGGACCATAGATTATGCACAGTTTAAGTTTTAATAGATATTGCCAGTTTTCCTAATGTACTATACCAGTGGACACCAGCAATGTATGAGTATGCCAGATGTTTCACATCCTGGAAAGGCCCATTTTGGTTGTTATATCTGCTCTACTTAAGAGATAAGTAAATGCATTTTGGAATACATTAGGAATACTTAATTTTTATAAAGTGGTCTGGTACCTCCCACATAATTGGTATATTTCCTTTTGGAAGTCATTAGTATCTTTAGCCATACACATCACAGAAATGAGAAAGGCATAAGATGATGGTACAGAGCTGACACCACACCTCCTCATCACTGGCATCTATTGGTCACTTCCTGTGAGCAAATCTCTGTGCTTTATGTGTAATAGCTCATGTTGTAAAAACAACAAGTGCCATCTGTCTACCCACAGACCTGGTTTTTATATTCTCTAGTCAGTAACAAAATCTTTTTTAGAATATTTTATTTCATACATGCTTCTTAAATTAATGAGACATTAAATTTAGTCAACTGTTATAATTAATAATTATCTATTTAAAGATCATCTTCAGCCAGTTTATGGCAGGCAATATTTTAATCAGAAAGGAAATACAATGATTACAAAATAATTCCTTTGGGAACATTTTGTCTAAAGCTATCTATACTATAAAAAGTTTCATCTTTCTAGTTTTAGAAAAAAGTTCAACTTTAACATTTCATGAAATAATTGTATTCTATGGGCACAAGGAATAGCTTGCTAATAAAAATACATACTTAAACTGAGAAGTTAATATCTATTCTACGCCAAAGTGTTAGATGAGGGATCTTGGAACAGTCTGCCATTAAGTGAAGCAAAACAACAGCTCTTTCAAAATGTTCATGAGTGACACTGAAATTTATGATATATGGATGGCAGCTGCTTCTGCTATCCTAGCCAACTAGATCAGTGATTATAGTATACTTTACACACATTTTTCAAGAAACAACAGAATATTCAACAGTACAAAGTTAATTAATTTAATGTTTAATCATGTTCAAGCAAGGGAATTATTAGTATTCATCTTATCTTCTTCTATTTATCCAATAATTCTTTACCTTCTTAATTTCAGGTAAACATAAATTTTCCAGAACACAGTGTAATTGTCTAGGAAACTGATGAATATATTATAGTCCTTTATTCAAGATACAGCACCAATATATTTTAATGAGATTAAGAAAAATGATAAAATTACTTTCTTTTCTGGGGAACAGAAGATAGCAGACAGGTAATATTTTAATGTGTGCTGCATTTAACTCCATATTAGGTATTGCAAAAATAGTGCCAGAACCTTACAAGAAAACAATATATTATTTGTGTGCTTTCTCAGATGCAAGATTCTCAAACTGATTATCTTAACTACTTCCTAAAAATTATTATTGTGGTGATTAACCTAAAATATTGTGAAGATCAAATATTATAATAACATTATAATATTTGGTGGCAGAAGTTTAGTTTGCAAAATATCATAAGCAAAGTTGTACTTGGTATAAGGGGAATGCTGAAATTTATATTAGCTATTAAACATTTATATCGTTCTCACTCTTGTGGTAAGATAGGTGCTTCTGTAACAAGTCAGGCAGGACACAGATTCTATGTTGCCATTTTTTCTGGTCTATAGACTTCATTTTCACAACTGCAAACCCTTAATAAACACTGTGCATACCTAGGGATTTCCTGTGCCCTTTTCACAGTCATTCAAACTCTCCTTCAAAAATTACTTAAGCCATATTGAAATAAATATTATAAGAACCTAGCATTATAGTATTTAATTTAAATTTAAAGAGCTCTGGCTTAGTGGTCTGTTGAGAAGTCTTTTCTCTAATGACAAAGGACAAAGAATAAGGCAATAAAACCTGGTGGTTAAGAGATGAAATGTTGAGGGAAAACAACCTGGGCTTGAGTCCAGGTTCTTAACCTTGCTAGGTTTGAGAAGTTGGGCAAGTTCGTGAAGCTGGAAGAGCCTTAGATCCCTCACCTCTAAAACTTGGGTAATGATATTGATCTCAGTAGATAATATAGAAAGCTGAGAAAATATACATATAGTCATGAAAATAGCACCTGACCCATCTAATCTCTCACCAAATGACAGGATTGTTGTTATTTGTTAATACTTAGGAAGAGTGGCACCTCAGGGATGATCACTTTTATAGTTGTGATCTGAAAACGTACATCCTCAAAAGTGGGTGCAGGAAACAGAACTGCTAGTGAAATCAGTGTTAAATTAAAAAAACAACGTGGTCATATTTCAACTGGAATCTAGCATCTTTTCTAAATTCAGCATCTTTTATCTATCTCATTATATTTCTTTCTTTTTGAGGAAAAGTGTACATGTTAGCCAAAAAAAATTGAGTCTTTTAATTTTGTAGTCTCTAGCCAGGACTCAGAAACTGGTGATAAAAAGGAAAATGCTTTTAGAAGTAACTGAATTTCTTATTTCTAGTCTGGATAGTCCACAATACTTGAAAAGACACTGAATTGGGAGTCCAGCAAGCTGGATCACTCAACAGCCAGCTCTGCCTCTGAAAAGCTCATATTGGCCAGTCAACAAAACCTGCTGAGCCTCCACAGCCTTCCATGGAAAAAAAGAAGGCTAGTTATGTAAGTGGTTTTTCAAACTTTAAAAGTCAAAAGAATCCTTTCTTCAGTTTATATCTTATCAACTATGATCATTTTAGTGAGTGCAGACAAAGTACTTGACAAAAATCAACATCTATTCATGATAAAAACTCTCAACAACTGAAGGTGAGCTGGAAAAAGATAGTACAGGCAAATGGAAACCAAAAGGAGCAGGAATAGCTATATTTATATCAGATAAAATAGACTTTAAGTAAAAGTTATTTAAAAGAGATAAGGTCATTATATCATGGTTAAATGGGTTGATGCAGGAAGACAATATAACAATTGTAATACACGTGTGTGTGCGTGTGTGTTTGTGTAGCTAGCATTGCATTATGTAAATACATAGAGTAAATATTAATAGATATGAGTGAAGAGATAGAGTGCAACACAATAATAGTAAGAGATTTTAATGGAAAGATTATCCAGACAGAGTATCAGAAGAAAACATCTAACTTAAAGCTGCACTCTAGACCAAATGAACCTAACAGACATATACATCCAATAGCTGCAGCATGCATATTCTTCTCAACTGCACATGGAAAATACTCCAGGAAAGATCATATGTTAGGTCACAAGACAAAGCTTAACAAATTTAAGATAATTTATATTGAATCAAGTATTATTTATGACCACAATGGCATAAAACTAGAAATTAATAACAGGGGGGAACTTAAGAAAATTCACAAAACTATGGAACATATGACTATTACAGTCATTATGAAAAACAATATGGAGTTTCCACCCCAAAATTAAAAAAAGAACTACAATATAGCCCAGCAATCCCACTCCTCGATATTTAACCAAAGGAAATGAAATCAGTATTCCTATGTTGATGGCACCAGTATTTACAATAGTCAAGACATGGAATCAACCTAGGTGTCTCTAAACAGAAACAGGGATAAAGAAAATGTGGTACACATACGCAATGGAATAGTATTCAACCATAAAAACGAAGAAAATATTGTCATCTGCAACAATGCGGATGAAACTGGAGGACAAGTTAAGTGAAACAAGCCAGGCACAGGAAGATAAATACTATATAATCTCACTCATATGGGGAATCTAACACATTGCTGTCATAGAAGTAGAGAATATAATAGTGATTATCAAAGACTGGGGGGAGGTTGGAAAAATGTTGGTCAAGTGATGCATATTTACAGTATATTTACAGTTAAAGAGGAGGAATAAGTTCAAAACATATGGTTAAGGATAATACACTGTGTTCTTAAAAAATGCTAAGATAATGGAGGTAAAGTGTTATCACCACAAAAAATGATAACTATATATTTGTTATTTAGCTAGATTTAACCATTCCACAGTATATATAAAATGTTTCAAAACATTATGCTATACATGATTAATACATACAAATGTATATATCAGTAAAAAAATAAATTTTCAAATTATAAAGATTATAACAAAATCAGTATAAAAGAAATGTATAGCAACAGAATAAGCATCATATGTAATCAACTCACAGTTAACAACCCATTCAATGGTGAAAAGCTGAAAAATCAGAAACAAGACAATGATGCCCCCTCACGGCCTTTATTCATCGTAGCACTGGAGGTCCTAGCCAGAGCAATGAGACAAAGAAAATAAAGAGAATCCAAATAGGAAAGGAAAAAGTCAAATTATCCTTGTTTGGAGACAACATATCTTATTTTTAAGAAAAATTTAAACATTCTACCAAAAAATTATTAGAACTAATATGCAAATTTAGTAAAGTTGCAGAATATAAAAATCAACATACCAAAATGAGTAGCATTTCTATAGGTCAACAGTGACAAGTGAGAAAAGACACTGAATAAGTGATCCCATTTACAATAGTTGCAAATGAAATAAAATACCTAGAAATACATTCAATCAAAGAAGTGAAAGATATCCACAATAAAAACTAGAAAACATTGATGAAAGAAATTAAAGAGAGAGGTCAGGTATGGTAGTTCATGCCTGTAATCCCAGCACTTTGGGAGGCGGAGGCAGGCAGATCACCTGGGGTCCGGAGTTTGGGACCACCCTGGCCAACGTGATGAAACTCTGTTTCTATTAAAAGTACAAAAATTAACCAGGGGTGGTAGTGGGTGCCTGTAATCCCAGCTACTCAGGAGGTTGAAGCAGAAGAATTACTTGAACCCAGGAGGCAGAGGTTGCAGTGAGCTGAGATTGTGCCACTGGACTCCGGTCTAGGCAACAAGAGCAAGACTCTATCTTGAGAAAGAAAAGAAAAGAAAAGAAGGCAAGAAAGAAAAAAAAGAAAGGAAGGAATAGAGGGAGGGAGGGAACACAAAAATATGGAAAGATATTTCAGGCTCATGGATAGGAAAAATTAATATTATTAAAATGTCCATATTACCCAAAGAGATCTAAGGTATGAATTCAGTAAAATTCTACCAAAATACTAATGGCACTTTTCACAAAAATAGAAATATCAATCCTAAAATTCATAGGAAACCCAAAAGGATCCCAAATATTTTAATCAATTGAACAAGAAGAACAAAGAGACATCACACTGCCTGATTTCACAATACACAACAAAGCTATAGTAATTAAAACAGTTTGCTACCAGCACAAAGATATATGTAACAATGGAATAAAAGAAAGTGCCCAGAAATAAGCCCATTTATATATGGTCAGCTAATTTTCAACAAAAACATCAAGAAACATAGGAAAGGACAGTCTCTTTAATAAGTGGTACTAAGAAACTGAATAACCACATGCAAAAGAGTAAAACTGGACCCTGCCTGGTCTTACACCATGTACACAAATTAACTCAAAATGGATTAAAGACTTAAATGTAAGGTCTGAACATCTAAAACTTCTAGAATAAAACATACGGAAAAATATTGACAGTAGTCTTGGCAATGATTCTTTAGAATTAATCCCAAAAGCATGTCAACAAAGGCAAAAATAAATAAGTAGGACTATATCAAACTAAAAAGCTTCCATACAGCAAAGGAAATGATCAATGAAGTGAAAAGGCAACCTATGGAATGAAGGAAAATATTTGCAAGTCATGTATCTCATAAAGGGTTAATATCCAAAATATATACGGAACTCATACAAATCTATAGCAAAAGAAGTAAATAAACCCGTTACAAAATGGATAAAGGACATGAAAAGATATTTATAAAAGAAAAAGACATATAAATGGCCAACATGGTTCATGCAAAAATGCTAATCGAAATGAACAGTTGTCAGGGAAATACAAATTGAAACCACAATGAGATATCATCTTATCTTTTCATTCTCAAAAACATGAAAAATAAATGTTGGCAAGGATGTAGAAAATACACACTCTTTATTGGAATGTAAACTGTACAGCCATTATGAAAATCAGATGGAAATTCCTCAAAAAATTTAAAATAAAACTATCATATTATCCAGCAACCCCCCAATGGGTTTCCAAAGAAAATTAAATCAGTATCTCAAAGAGATATCTGTACCTCCAAGTTCATTGTAGTATTGTTCACAATAGCCAAAATATAAAAAATAATCTGTCTGTCAATACCTCAGTGTATAAAACACACACACACACACACACACACACACACACCCCAGAGTATGATTCAGCCATTAAAAAAAAAAGAAAATTCTGCCATTTACAACAGCGTGAGTGAGACTGGAGGCCATTATGCTAAATGAAATAAGCCAAATACACAAAGACAAATACTGCGTGATTTCACTGACATGTGAAATCTAAAAAAGTCAAACTTAGAGTGCAGAAGGGTGGTTACTAGGGCCTGGAAGAGTGGAAAGATGATAGTCAAAGTGTAAAAATGTTCAGTTGTAAGATCAATACGTTCTGGTGATCTAACAACTGTGGTTAATAACAATGTAGTGTATACTAAGTAAAGTGATAAATATGTTAATTAACATGAGTGCAGTAATTGTTTCTCTCTATAAACATCATGTCGTATACCTGAAACATAGTTTTTATTTGTCAAACATATCTCAATTAAAATGGAAAAAAGAAACAATTGAATTTTAAAAAATCAAGACATAAAATGACTAATTAAGAAAACAACACCTATAAAGCAGATCTAGGTCTTTGCTGTTTCTTCCTCAATCTCTCCCCAACCCTCACATGGCTCCCAAGATGCTCTTCCAGGAGCCAGTGGATTGCAACCAATCTTCCAGATTGGCCAGTCAATGGACGGAAAACCAGTGGATTGCAACTAATCTATTTAGCAATTGAAAACTGATGGATTAGACAATTTGAAAGCCGATCGACTGAATAATTGTTAAGCTTAATTATTACTGAAATGTTGAATTCTAAGGTTGCCATACTTAATAATAATCCTAAATAATTTCACATTTGTGCTTTAAAATCTGATCTCAGTGAGCACATTTGAAACTCTGTAGCTAGGCCAGCAAATTTGATTGTCGGACAAGGGAGGTAGAGCTCCATGCTGACTACAGGGCTGTGGCTGTAACTTGCCCTCAGAATGGCTTCATCACCACAGCTCTTCTTTCAGACTACATTGTTTTCAAACTGAATTTAGTACTTAATCAGCAGCAGGAGAATCACTGGGACACCTGAACATCTGCTTTCCTTTCCAGCAAAGGCAGCTTTGTTACCGTACCATATATCTGACCTCCTCAAAACATGTTGTTTGAACAAAAGATTCTGTGCCCTTAAAATGTGAAAACCACTGTACTGAATAATCACTATTCACTATTCCCTCATAGTTCATCTGTTAATCGTGCTGCACTTTTATCTGAAACATTTCATTGCAGCTCCAGGGACAGAAGCAAACACTTCAGACATTTTAACAAGGATTATTGTTGTCCTGGACTGTAAGTCTGATGGCTATTCAGTGAGATTAGAGCATTCAAACATCTTCCTCTTGATATAATTACTGCATTTATATAGCACTTTAAAAGCTTGGTCACAAGCATTTTTCTCACTCATTCCTTCCCAACATTTTATGGCAAAAACAAGAGAGATATTGTAATTTGAATCTAAAACCAAAGAGAGATTAAGTATTTTACTAGACATAAAAAGCTAATCAGTGGAAGCAAAGAAACTCAAGTGCTCTAGGTAACTTTATTTCACAAAAACACCAAGTTCCTGAACAAAGGGCAAAGAGAGAAAGACTTGCTTAATTTATTCTTATGCCTTATATTTTTCTCACGAATGAACATGAATTCTACATTTCACAGTAAATTTATAATATACATGAAAATTAAAAAATTATATAAAAATATTCTCAGAGAACTGAAAGCCACTTACGTAGTCAACAGTTTACAACAAATCACTTCACTTTACTCCAGAAACCTAAGTGGAATGTATTTAAGCACAAATACTTCAGAACTAGATGTTTTAGGCTTAATTATAAATGTTTAAGTTAGGCATAGTGATCTGTGACCCTTCTGACTACATATTCAGAAACAATTCAGGAAATATTGCTAAGAGTAGGAACACAGAAACTGCTATCCTAAGTGAAGAGTATCAGAGGAAATCAAAAGTGACTTGGAGTAAACTGAGCCCATTAACAGGATTGTTTATTATGTTGTTTTGTGTATGATATGAGCCGTTGTTCCAAGTGAGCCACAATACCATAGGTATCAATCTCTGTAGGATCTCAAGTCCATCCACTTTTTCAGGGTGCCTTGAAGAAGTCAGTACATGAAGATTTGGGGGACACAACCTCATATACTCAGTGTTTTCAGAAATCAAGTATCTAATTAGCAGATTCTGTTAAGTAAGCAACCTTCCCCTAAAAATGATAATTTCCTTCAGTCCCTGTAAATTCAAAAAAAAATTATTCTGCTTTTAAGATGGCAAATCAAATCAATTTGCAAAATCAGATATAGTC
Source organism: Callithrix jacchus (assembly GCF_049354715.1). Taxonomy (NCBI): domain Eukaryota; kingdom Metazoa; phylum Chordata; class Mammalia; order Primates; family Cebidae; genus Callithrix; species Callithrix jacchus. The sequence goes on along the minus strand of NC_133505.1, from coordinate 81,704,980 downwards.
ACACATTTTATAACCCTCTTCTTTCAGGGATACTTTAAAAACAAAACTATGTACATATTTTGCAACCCATCTTTGATCCTCTTTACTTTTATCTAAGCTAGAAATTTGAATCTCTGGTCAATATAAAATTAAGAATGAAATAAAATAGACAAGTTCTAAGTTGTATAAACATTACTCTATGTGGTGGCTTATCACAATATGTAACAGAATACATAAAATGACAATATTATTTTATAGTTACAATATTTTTTCTATATGAAACTTTGTCTTAAAACTGGAAATATAGGCAATACAGCCCCCAAAAAAACCAGCGAAGTAGTCAAGAAAGGTATTATTTTATTTCATTGTCATTGATATGTTCATTCCGTCATTCATCAAAAGGAATTAGGTGTTCACTACTATATACCAGGCATTTTGCTGGTATACACAAGGCGTAAGTTATTTAGTAAAAAGAGTCTCTGTTCTCATGAAGTTCATCATCATATTCATAGGCATTCCCTCTTAGCCTATTTATTTTTAGTTTACATATAATTCTAACAGTCCTACATATCTAGGTGTCATGGTTATATCAGAATAGAAATATCAAGTTACAAGGGAAAAAGTCTACTGGAAAGTACAATAAGGGCAGGGTAAAAGGAAGACCTAGCAAGGAAGGAGAGAGAAAACTTAATTGGATTTATTTGTTCAATAAATACTGAGTGTCTGTTATATATTAGTACTGCTGTAGGAGCTAGAGACAATCATGAAACAAAAGAAACAAAAATTCCCACTCTTCTGAGTAACAACAAACTTCTATCTTCTAGTAACAACAAACATCAAAAAGTACATGAAGCTGAGAATATTTAATATGTGGTAAACATGTGTAAATAATGGTCACTAATATTATAGCAGCTAACACTTTTCTAACACCACTAATTGAGTACTCTTTCAAGAATTTTCTCTATAATAATTTATTCAGTTGATGCAATGGCCCTCTGAAATGTGAAATATTATTTTTCCCATTCTACTAAAGAGGAAATAGAGACATTTCTCCAGAGGCAAACTTTTCCAGAGTGTAGGCACAATGTACAAATGTATGATGATTCTGATAGAAACTGCAGTGAGTATCTTGCTTACACACAGCCCCACCTCATACTTCTAGTTGCCCCTGGAGATTCTTCAAGGAAAGGGAACCCTAGGCTTTGCAGAAAATAAGGTGAAAACCACTGACTGAGGAAAGCTCATTTCTTGTGAGGATGAGTACTTATTATGGCATCTACAGCCTCTCCTCTAAATAACTAATGGGCATTTACTCATGTCCTTTCATCTTTTCCCTTTATCTTTCTATGAAGTAAGGAGGAAAAATGCTATCTCTGTTTTATAAATGGGTTTCAGGAGACATGAAAAAGTAAAGTGACTAGTATTTTTTTGGGGGGAGGGAAGGAGGAAGGGAGGAAGGCAGGAAGGGAGGGAAGGAGGAAGGGAGGGAGGAAGGAAGGGATGAAGGAAGCGGGGAGGGAGTGAAGGGAAGGAAGGGATTCAAGCAATGAGAGAGACATTGCCGACCTGGATCTAGAGGTTTACAAGTTGATTTCCTTTTTTGAGAGAAGGAAAGAAGAAAAAAATGAGTAAAGGAGAGAAAGAAAGAGGAAGAGAGAGAGGGAGGGTGAATGAAAATATTGCTTTATTCTGAAAAACATGGGTATTAATAATGGCCAATCAATGTTTCATTTAAACCTATGAGTAGGTATGATGTGGTATTGACAAGAATGTATATTTTATGTATTTGACGTGGAGAGCTCTATAAATATTTATTAAGTTTACTTGTTCTGGATCTGAGTTCGAGTCCTTGATATCCTTATTAATTTTCTGTCTCGTTGAATCTAAGTCTCTATGTATCTGGGTGTTAGGATCGTTAGCTGCTATGAGATTCCTTGAATCACATAACTAGAAGAGTTCTTCTGCTCTTCTCTCTGAATGTCAACAGGGCCTAAATTATTAACGTAGCTAAAAATAGATATTCTAGAGAAGGTCATTACACAAACAGTGATGTTTTCGACTTAGGATTTTCATCCTCTACCAGTATTTATTGAGCATTTGTTATATAAGCTTGTCACTAAATGAGACCTGAGACCACAAGGAGGCCTATGACCTGTTCAATTGAGCTTCAAGTCTGGTTAAAAAATATAAATGTTATTTTTGATATATTTCACATCCAAAGCTATGTGTCCATGTGTGTGTTAATATGGGTAAATGGATGGGTGAGTAGATGAACAGATAAGAGTGGAAAAATTGGTTGGAGGAATGGATGGATGAATCAAAGGTTGATAAATAGATGGAGAGAGAGAGGAGAAATGGATATATACAGTTAAGCTGCCAAATACATAGTAAAGATATGAATGCTTTTACCAGTGTACACATCAGTGCAGTATCACTGAGGCTGATTAAATGATATTGTCTATTAAGCATTTAAGGAAAGAAGGCCGGGAGCAGTGGCTCACACCTACAATCCCAGCACTTTGGGAGGCCGAGGCAGGTGGATCATGAGGTCAAGAGATCGAGACCATCTTGGTCAACAAGGTGAAACCCCGTCTCTACTAAAAATACAAAACTTAGCTGGGTATGGTGGTACGCGCCTGTAGTCCCAGCTACTTGGGAGGCTGAGGCAGGAGAATTGCTTGAACCCAGGAGGAGGAGGTTGCGGTGAGCCGAGATCATGCCAGTGCACTCCAGCCTGGGTAACAAGAGCGAAACTCCGTCTCAAAAAAAAAAAAAAAAAAGGAAAGAAAACAGGTTCTAAAAATTTAAATGTTTTTATACATCTAATGCTAAATAAGTAAATTCTTCAGTGTCTCAATACCCAAAAATATTATTCAGAAATCCAAATTCAATAAATAATTACCTAAGAAAGTAGGGTTGGAGTTAAGTCTTTACAAATGGACTGTTTTGGAAAAGTGGAAAGGAAGTCATTCGTAACATAAAGGAAAAACCAATTCCAGAGGAAGGAATATAGCTTGATCATATGAAAGAAATAAATATGTGTGTTTGATGCGGAAGTAACATACTGGGGTGAGGGGAGACAAGAAGCTGGAAAGAAAACCAAGGGCCAGAATGCAGAGTGCTCTGCAAACCAGAATGGGTATTTACTGTTTCTCCTCTGCATACTAAGGAGAAATTATAGTTTTGGGCTTTCATTTGTTTTAGTTTTGGTTTTTAAATGTTTCCTTTCATTTTTAAAAGAGTAATATATGCTAACTGCTATCTTGGGAAGATTATTCCATAAGACAAAGGTATGATTAAGGAAGAGAAAGCAGCCTATATTTGCTACCAAAGGCCACAACAATTCTCCTGCTCAAATATTCCCTTCTTATTAATAGAAAGGCCTTCATTTACCAAGCATTCTGAAATAGGCCCACTTCATATGGATCCCCAAAACTCTACATTCTTTCACTGTTTTATTTCTCTTTATAGCCCTTGTGTCTAGTTGCCACAGGTGTATATACTTACTTACTCTTTTGTTTTCCACTGTAATATATAATTCCACTGTAATATATAGTTCTATAAAATATATATAGAACAAGAATCTAACTTGTTCACTGCTTTGTTTCTAGTGATTAGAATAGCCTGTGACACATAGTAGGTACTCAGCAAACATTTATTTTGAAAGAATGAACTTAATCAATAATGAATTATTCTACTGAAAATCTACAAATCTGTAAACTCAGTTATAGTGAATGTATTATCTTATAAATCATTAAGCATTCTCTTTGAAGTTACAGTTCTTAGCTGGGCATGGTGGTGAATACCTGTAGTCTCAGCTCTTCAGGTGACTAAGGTAGGAGGATTCTTTGAGCCCAGGAATTCAAGGCCAGCATAGGCAACATAGTTTCCCCAAATAAGAAATTACATTCCTTAATTAGTTTGCATATATTTTACATTTTAATATTTAGGAATTGTCTTACAAAGCACCCAAAAAGAGCCATAAAAATAGCCAACAACTTTCCACGGTTACAAGCTGTTAAACTGGTAGAAAATTTACTGTGACTCTGTTATTTCATTCAACAATATTATAGATTCCAGAGGAAAATAAATTAAAACTTATGTTCAGTAATTAAAAATTGTGGTTTTAATTAAGAATAAAATTTGGAAGATATTTTTATAAATATTATTCATGATACCAAAAGGGAAAATGTTTGAGATAGAAAATTAAATAACAGGCATAAGACATTTAACTGTTTAAACAATATAATCCCTTTTTATTCTGAAACAAAAACGTGTATACGTGTGTGTGTGTAATAAATAAAAAAATTACCAAATATGCATCAAGCCATGATTTACCTCTGGGTATTAGATTTTAGGTGATTTTTCTTTCTTCTTTAGAATTTTTAAATATATAAAACTGTCTATAAATATAACACATTATATTAATAATAGTTTAAAAATAAGCCATTACTATTTTAAGTGGAAAAAAATCAAAGCAAGTTAAATAATATAGTTAAATATTGACAATAGACAAAACAAAGCAAATGATAGAATACAATCAACTATTACTAATTCTAAATGTATTTTTATCAAAATGTATTAAAAAATAAGAAAAAATTATATAAGTAAGCGATAGCATTTAAATGCATGAAGCTAAAATCTCAGACATGGGCAGGAGAAAGAAAGATCACCAAGTCTGGGTTTTAAATCTGCATAAGCCTAAAGAAAAAGAGCCAGACTATGCTTCTCTCTTAGTGCTAACAAGATTTTGATAAATTTCGCATTAAATTGAAACCTGGCTACCTCATCTACGTTTTCCACATGGAAGTGCAAATTTTCTGGCAAAGGAAAAGGTAATAAATCTAAAGTCCATCCAACTCATTTGTTTAAACCTTGTCTTTTGGTTCCAGTGTATTGTGAAAATATTCATCCTCTAGGACTTCCAGAGAAAAAGAGATACTGGCTGTCCCCATCCCACATCCCTCCCTTCTTTCATAATCCATGTTGCAGCTCAGTTGGCCCATAATTCCAAATGGATTGTATGGCTGTTATATCACTCTCAAGAAAACAGAACGTTAAAGGAAAAAAACAATAAATTGCAAAAGAAACAATTTTATATTTAGAATTAAAGACTATATAGGACATTTCTGACAGGGTATCAAAAGCAGCAATGGAAATATCTTTCAGCTGTGTGATTTTGCTAAGACACTATAAACTTTTAAATGTTTTTAAGAAAACTCATTTTCAAAGATAACATGTTAAGCCAAACATACACATAAACAAATAAGCATCTCTTTTGAATGTGAAAAAAAAGCCCTTCAAAAGCATTATAGAGTTTATTGTTCATTCAACTAATCAAAGCTCAGAAATGATCCATCTGTATTTACAACTTTCCCAGTCTCGATGCCCTCTCAGCTCAGCTCCTTCAACTGTAATGTTGGGTTGAGGATAATCTGCTAATTCATGACATCTGTTGTCCTTTAGCAGCAGGAAACTTTTGAATTGTCCTTCCCCAGTCACTTGAATTCCAATCAGCTCAGAACCAAATATTGTTTTGGCTGTGATTCTATCTTTGAGTCTGAAAATTAATCTCAAGTGGAAACACATCAAGAATACATATATTCTCGGAAACCTGGCCACACATTTGATTTTTATAGTAGAGAAAGATCCGTTCAAATTTTAGACAAATATTCAGGTGTAAATATTTAGACAACCTTCTGTCTGAGGGGATAGCTTTAGGTATCAAATTTGGTCACTAGTATTACAATTTTATGATAAGTTTTTGTGGGGCCACTGCATTGATCTGGATTAAAGAATGTCAAAAATTTAGGCTGAACTCACATTGAACTCATTGAGTTATTCACATTCTCTCTCTCTCTCTCTCTCTCTCTCTCTCTCTCTCTCTCTCTCTCTCCCCGCCCCCCAATCCCTCCTCCTTCCCTCCCTCTCCCATCCTTACAAGAGACAGTTTGCGGTAAAAGAAAATATTATGTAATGTATGGGCATTAGGCTGCTATCCTAGCATGATCTCATTATTCCCTTCATCTAAAACTCTGTTGCAAATATAGAAATGCATTTCTGTATTTTGATTTCTTGTTTTCTCCCTGACCTTTTCCTTAACTCCAGGTAACACAACTTGGCTTCTTTAATCTTTGAAATATTCTACATCCCCAACATGCTTTCTTCTATGGTAGAATGCATATGGCTTCCTTGTAAATTTTATTTTATATTGATACAAAATATCTGTATATATTTATGGGGTACATGTGATATTTTCTTATAGGCAGAGAATGTGTGGTGATAAATCAGGGTATTTAGGATATCCATCCCCTCAAACATTTATCCTTTCTATATAATGGGAACATTTCGAATCCTCTCTTCTTCTAGCTATTTTGAAATATACAACGCACTGTTGTTAACTATAGTCACCCTACTCTGCTACTGAACATTAGAACTTACTCCTTCTAATTGTATGTTTGTACCCATTAACCAATCTCTCTTCATCTCCCCTCCACACATATGTGCATCCACACCCTTCCCAGCCTCCAGTAATTACCACTCTAGTCTCTACTTTCAGGAAATCAATTTTTTTTTAGTTCCCACATATGAGTGAGACAATGCAAAATTTGTCTTTCCATATCTCATTTATTTCACTTAAAATAATGACCTCCAGTTCCATCCCTGTTGCAACAGACATGATTCATTCCATTTTATGGTTAAATAGTATTCTATTGTGTGTGTGTGTTTATCACATTTTCTTTATCCTTTCATTCATTTACAGATACTTAGGTTGATTCCATACCTTGGGTATTGTCAATAATACTTCAATGAACATGACAGTACAGATATCTCTTCAACATACTCATTTTCTTGTCTTGTTGGATAAACACCCAGAGGTGAGATTAATGGATCAGATGGTGGTTCTATTTTTTATTTTTTGAAAAATCTCCATACTGTTTTCCATAATAGCGGTACTAAGTTACATTCTACCAACAGTGTATAAGAGTGTGCTTTTCTCCGTATCCTCACTAGAATTTGTTATTTTTTTGTCTTTTTGATAATAGCCATTCTAACTGAGGTAAGATGATATCTCACTGTGGTTTTGATTTGCATTTTTCTGGTGATTAGCAATGTTCAGCTTTTTTTTTTTTTAATATGCCTGTTGCCTGCTTATCTTTTTTTGAGAAATGTCTGTTTATGTTTTTGCACAGTTTTTAATTTTCTTTTTTTTGTATCTCTCTTTGCTGATGATATCTTATATTTAGAAAAAATAAGACTCTACAAAAAAACTCCTAGATTTAATCACTAAATTCAGTAAATTTGCAGAATACAAAATCAACATATTAAAATCCGTAGTGTTTCTATACACCAATAATGAACTAGCTGGAAAAAAAATCAAGAAGACAATCCCATTTACAATATCTACAAAAAAAATACCTAGGAATAAATTTAACCAAGGAGAAAAGACCTCTACAAGGAAAGTAAACTACAAAACACTGATGAAAGAAGCTAAAGAGGACACAAAAAATGGAAAGACATTCCATTCCCATAAACTGGAAGAATTGATATTGTTAAAATAAGCATACTACCCAAGACAATTTAGGTTCAATGCAATGACTATCAAAATACCAACTGCATATTTCACAGAAATAGAAAAAACAATTCTAAAATGTATATAGAAAATATGAAGAATGAAAAGAAAGTCAAAGCAATCGTGAGCAAAAAGAACAAAGTTGGGAGCAATGCACTACCTGACTTCAAAATACTATGCAGCCATAGAAAAGGATGAGTTCATGTCTTTTACAGGAACATGGATGAAGCTGGAAACCATCATTCTCAGAAAACTGACTCAAGAATAAAAACCAAACACTGCATTTTCTCACTCATTAGGGGGTATTGAACAATGAGAACACATGGACACAGTAAGAGGAACATCACACACCAGGGCCTGTTGGGGGGTGGGGAGGCTAGGGGAGGAATAGCAGGGGGTGGGGGGATTGGGGAGGGATAACATTAGGAGAAATACCTAATGTAGGTGATGGGGTGATGGATGCAGCAAACCACCATTGTTACCTATGTAACAATCCTGCAAGATCTGCACATGTAGCCCCGAACTTAAAGTGTATATATATATGTATATACATATACATATATATATACACATACACACACACATACATATACATATACACATATACACACATGCACACACACACACACACACACATATATACACTCCAAGGCCATTGTAACCAAAAGAGCATGGTATCAGTGTAAAAACAGACATATAGACCAACATAATACAATAGAGAACCCAGAAATAAATCTACATGTTTACAGCCAGTTGATTTCTGACAAAGGTGCCAAGAACATACACTGGGGAGAGGACATCCTCTTCAATATGTAGAGGATGTAATAACATATTATCAACTCTTGATTACAAAGTCCTTCGTTTAATAAAACAGTTCTACCACTGCAAGAAAACAGCACATAATGTATCTTTAAATAAGTATGCTTAGATTTACCTCTTAAGCCTGTATATGTAAATGTGTCAGAAGAGTATTGTAAAAAGAAACACATTTTTATAGCATGTCATCAACTCTTAAAAAAAAGAAAGAAAAGAGAAAAAACAGCAATAATACTGCCAACACATTTCTTCCCAATCATGTCTGAGGGTCCTAGTACTATGACTTTCCGCACTTTTACATTCTGCACTATCAACAAACTCTTAAGAATATGTGACTTTATAATGTACCTCTAATAACAATAGTAGTAATAATGGTAAAAAATGCATTAGCATTCATTGAGTTCTGTTGATGTGGTAGACTCCATGTTTATCACTTTGCAATCAATTTATAAATATAATCCTAATCACAATTCTGTAAGACTGGTGCTTTTATATTTTGTTGTTGTTTAACTGACGAGGCTGAGGTTTAGAGACAGAACTTGCATAGACTCAAACCCAGGTCTCTCCAATTCCAAACCTTGAGCTCCTATTCTATCTAAAAAAAAATTAAGAAATAATAATTTAGGAAACGTGTGTGTATATATTAAGAGAATTTTAAATTAATTATTTAAAAAAAATAGTTAAAACTTGTAAAAGTTTTCTTCTAAAAAGTTTAAGTAAAAATTTTGTGCTATTTTCTCAAAATGTACACATTTATTTTATTTCTTCAATTGCCTTCATAGTCTATATATCATGTTTACTTAACCAAGCAATACTACTCTTTTTCAGTCAGCAAAAACTTAGCTTTGCTATTTTAGTAGAAAGGTCTCATATAAATGATTAGGATATGAGAGGCTTTTTTTTATTAACGTTAATTTGATTCTTAAGGTTTCCACCTGTAGCACAATACATACAAAAGCATATAAGATATATATGTATAACCCTACACTCTGAGGATATATCCTCATGCCCTTACAGGCAAATGAAAACAGATAATGTGAAAAACAAAGTGAACAAGGACTAATAAAGAACATGCCTAACTTCTATCCCTGGTAATGTTTCCTAGATTTAAAACCCACCATCTTTTCCTTTTTGTTGTTGTTTATTATACTTTAAGTACTAGGGTGTATATGCAGAACATGCAGTTTTGTTACATAGGTACACACGTGCCATGGTTGTTTGCTGCACACATCAACCCATCATCTACATTAGGTATTTCTCCTAATGCTATCCCTCCCCTACCCGCCACTCTTCATTGGCCCCTGATGTGTGATGTTCCTCTGTGTCCTTGTGTTCTCATTGTTCAACATAAAACTCACCATGCCATTTTGTGGTCAGTAGCATGGACACCAGGTGCAGCTAAGGAACACACTAAAGACATTCGATAGTTATTGCCTTTTATGAGGCTCTAATTCTCATCTGTATTGGAATACTTACTATTTTTACTCAGCCACAGAATAAGAATGGTTGAATATAGCTCTAACACATCTTGAAATAGATATGTTGTCCCTCTTATGGGCAAAGGAAAATTAAAATAAAAAATTTCTTTTAAGTTATTAAGAGCTCTTAATTCCATTAAGCTAGAATTGGCCAGTTGTTTTGTCCATAGAGCTCTTAATAGCTTAAAAGAAATACTTTAAAATTATACAAAGTAACACATTTAACATTAAGGAGTTAATGTAATTTAAAACCATTAGGAAACTGTAAATCATAAAATTATATGTATATAAGGCAGTATTTTATGGTGGTTTTTTTGCAATAATACAATATTTTATTAACCTCACTTTTAAATATGCTGGAAATGTTGTTCTTATAAAAGATTTTGAGTGAAAGGCACTAGAATTAGAAGTCAATGAAATGAGAGTGGAAAAAAAGAAGGTGCTTGGCACTGCACTGTGTAAAACAGTTGTATCCTGCTTGCTTTCTGTATTAAGGTAATTACCTGTTTGCTCCTTTAGAATATACCACTATCATAACAGAGCATTAGGAGAGTGAGCATACAAGCTGTTTTCTTTGGAATGATTCTAGTTTATATTAATCATGTTATAAAAAATTTTTTAATCCTTTTATCTGATATGGAAGACACATTTACTACAAAGGCATTATATGAGTCCCTTGGGTATCACCAATTCAAGGCCTACTAGATTGTTAATTCCCTATCCCTCCCAAATTTTTCTTTTATTACTTCTGCCCTTTTATCTCTATCTTTTATAGTCCAGTTGAGTTCTTCTTAACCTATTTAAGTAAAGGGCCAGTTTTATTTTTTCCAATCTACTGTAGATGGAACTTTTAGAAACATAAGTGACTAGAAAAAAATGAAATAAGACAAAAGACAAGCCTCAATCTTTTTGTTCTTAGATTAACAACATGAAATTATTTTGTCAACTTGTTATAAAATATTCTAAATGCTTACTATCAATTTCTATACTTACCTCTTCTCAGCCGGATAATAGTTGATAGAATTACAATAGTCCACAGACGTCATGTAGAGAAGCACTGGTCTAGTCTGTTTCCTTAGATTTACCTTCCAGTTAACTAATCCCTTACAGATATGTATCCAATATATTTAGAACCTATCCATTTAATGTCACTGATTGCATATTTTTATTTTCAGAATTTCTATATAGTAGTTTTCTTTATTCATTTCTACTCTTGGCTCATGAATCAATTTCTTTCTTCATTTCTCTGAATGTGACATAATTAACTCGAAGCCTTTAATATTTTCCCAATGCTTATTCAGCCTCATCTGATTCATATTTTAGACCATCTTCAGCAAGAGTTGCTTTCCCTGAGGCCCTGCGTTCCTTAGGCTATGGGCGCTATCTAAAGGATGTTTCTAATATTCCTGCAAGCCATCCATCTTCAGGGTTTGTGCACATCTTTAACAGAGTTCTCTCTCTGTTTCTGGCGCCTAAGTATTTTTTCATTCATGGCCTTAAGTGCTCACCTTTTTTTCCCCAATGTTCCTGGTTTGTTGTTTCAATATTATTTCATTCTGCCATATTGCAGAACATGTCTTAAATGCCTTATATTATTGTTCAGATGAAATTTTAATTTATAATTATCAATGCACAAAATAAAGACATCTACAGAAAACTATCATAATATTGTGGGACAAGGCTAGGACAAATGATTGAAAAGAACATTCCATGTGCTATACAAATGTCTGGCACATGGTGAAAGTTCTCAGGTCACAGTACATGGTATTGATTTTTGCTGCACTATATATTCCAAAGTAAACCTTATCTCAAAATAATACATTTTTGACAATTCTAAAATAATAGGCATAATATTTAAGCCATTATTACATATGTATTATAAACATGAAACTGGGTAAGAGGTGAGGACAGGCAGAGTTTTAGAGATATTTGAGTGGCTGTTTGTAAGGCTTGACAGATAAATCTGTTCCCAGAAAATAAATAACATATAGGATGATTACTGGGTAGGAAATGCATGAGCAAATTTTTCCTTATCCCTAATTGGATTACATCATACTAAAAAGCTTCTGCACAGCAAAGGAATCAACAAGGTAAAGAGACAACGTACAGAATCAACAAAATATTTACAAACTATACGTCTGAGAATGGGCAAAATATCTGAATAGACATTTCTCAAAAGAAGACATACAAATGTCCAAAAGGCAATTTTTAAAAGGCTCACAAGCACTAAGCATGAGGGAAATGCAAATTAGAACCACAATGAGAAATCACCTCACATCTGTAAAAACGGGTATTATAAAAAAGACAAAAGTGTTGGCAAATGCTTACACACTTTTGAGGGAATGTAAATTAGTACAACCATTATGGAAAATAGTGTGGAGGTTCCTCAAAAATCTAAAACTAGAACTACCATATGATCCAGCAATCCCACTACTGCATACAAATTCAAAGGAAATGAAATCAGTATGTTGAAGAGATATCTGCACTCCCATATTCACTGCAGTATTATCCATAGTAGCCAAGATATGAAATGATTCTAAGTGTCTGCCAGTGAATGAATGGATAAAGAAAATGTGGCATATATATGCAATGGAATGCCATTTGGTCATTTTAAAAAAGAACAAAATTATTTCATTTGTGAAAACATGGATGAACCTGAAGGACATTATGTTAAGTGAAAAAAGCCAGGCACAGAAAGACAAATACTGAATTATCTTACTCTTATGTGGAATCTAAAAATGTTGACCTCACAAAAACAGACTAAAATGACAGTTATCAGGGGTAAGGGTAATTAATGGGGATGAGGGTTTGGGGAGACGTTAGCCAAAGCATACAAAAGTTCAGTTAGATTGAAAAAATAAGTTCAACAGACCTGTTGTACAGCATACTTGTTAATAATGTTGACTGTAGTTAGTAAGTTATTGTATCCTTGAAAATTGCAAAGAGAGTGAATATGACATGCTCTTATGACAACAATTATAATGATGTAAGGTAATGCATTTGTTATTTAGCTACTTTTAGTCATCCCACAATGTATATCCTTCAATGCATTATGTCATGCATGCTACATACCCACAGTTTTATCTGTCAATTATTTTGCAAAAAAAAAAAAGCTGGAGATATCACACTACCTGACTTCAAACTGTACTACAAGGCTACAGTAACCAAAAGAGCATGGTACTGGCACTTAACAGATACACAGACCAATGAAAGAGAATAGAGGCCTCAGAAATAATGCCACAAATCTACAACCATCTGATCTTTGAAAACCTGACCAAAACAAGCAATGGGAAAAAGATTCCCTATTTAATAGATGCTGTTTGGAAAACTGACTAGCCATATGCAGAAAACTGAAACTGGATCCCTTATTTATACCTTATATAAAAATTAACTCAAGATGAATTAAAGACTTAAACATAAGACTTAAAGTCATAAAAACCCCAGAAGAAAACCTAGGCAATACCATTCAGGACATAGGCATGCGCAAAGGCTTCATGACTAAAACACCAAAAGCAATGACAACAAAAGCCAAAATCGACAAATGGTGTCTAATTAAATTAAAGAGCTTCTGCACAGAAAAAAAAAAAATCTATCATTGGTGTGAACAGGCAACCTAGAGAATGGGAGAAAAATTTTGCAATCTATCCAGCTGATAAAGGGCTGATATCTAGAATCTACAAAAATCTTTAAAAAATTTACAAAAAAAAAAATCAAAAAGTAGGTGAAGAATGTGAACAAACACTTCTCGAAAGAAGACATTTATGTGGCCAAAAAACATATAAAGAGAAATGCAAATCAAAACTGCAATAAGAAACCGTCTTATGCCAGTTACAATGGTGATCATTAAAAAGTCAGGAGGCAACAGATGCTGGAGAGGATGTGGAGAAATAGAAATGCTTTTACACTGTTGGCGGGAGTGTAAACTAGTTCAACCACTGTGGAAGACAGTGTAGTAATGCCTCAAGGATCTAGAACCAGAAATACCTTTTGACCCAGAAATCTCATTACCGGGTATATACCGAAAGGATTATAAATCATTATAGTATAAAGACACATGCACACATATATTTATTGCAGCACTGTTCACAATAGCAAAGACTTGGAACCAACCCAAATGCCCATCAATGATAGACTGGATGAAGAAAATATGGCACATATATACCAAGGCATGCTGTGTAGCCATAAAAAAGGATGAGTTCATGTTCTTTGCAGGGACATAGATGAAGCTGGAAACAATCATTCTCAACAAGCTAACACAGAACAGAAAAGCAAACACTGCATGTTCTCACTCATAAGTGGGAGTTGAACAACAAGAACACATGGACACATGGAGGGGAACATCACACTCCGGGCCTGTCAGGGTTGGGGGGCTAGGGGAGGGAATGCATTCGGAGAAACAATGTAGATGATGGGTTGATAGGTGCAGCACACCACCATGGCACCTGTATACCTATGCAGCAAACCTCCACGTTCTTCACATATCCAAGAACTTAAAGTATAATTAAAAAAATAAAATAAACAACTTGTTCTTAAAAAACAGTATCCATTTATTGTCAATTTTCTGTTTAATCAAAATAGAACAGCTCTTTATTTTAACATTTGGAAGACATGTTTTTATGCTGCCACATCTTCAATTAATGCATTGGTCCCTTCTTTATAAGTGATTAAAACTTATATTTGTATCGTACTGATTAAAGTTGAAATTTATTTTTCTTTTCTTTTCTTTTTCCCAGAATCTCCATTTAAATACCATCTAACCCACAGGGAAACTTTCCTAACTTAACAATCCTTTTCTATAACTTTAGTGGAACTTCTAAACTCCACTAAGGGACTCAACTCCCTTAAAACAGGTTCACTTTTTCCCCTGGTTTTTGCTGGCAGTGGAAAGAAAATGCTCTCAAAAATGTGAAGGCTTGAGTTTTAGGCCCAACTGTGCTTTTAATAAGCTATATAACTTTGGAGAAGTCATTGTACCTTCTGGAAATGAGTTTTCACATTTGTACAAAGAGAAGTTTAGACTAAAGTTTTTTGTTCCTTTTATATTTCTAAGATTTTGCCTTCAAGGACATTTAGCTATTTATTATTTATTATATTTTATTTTCATGTGATGCTAATTAGAGTTTTTGATTAGGTGGTCAATATACAATCTACACTGCTTTTGGATTGATCTGTTTTAAATACATACAGAGTTTGCCAACTCATTCCATTTTTGTAGTGGCTCTGCCACTTTAATGCAGAGAGAAGGATTTGTTCAATGTGGCAGAGAGTGTTACTACAGTTTTGCTGATTTAAAGAAACTATAATTTAGGTTCTCAAACTTTCTGTTTATATCAGTGTTCATTTCCTAAACAGAAATTCTAAAATACACTGCCTTCCATGAGACAGAAGTTCATTTCTATATTGACATAAAAACAAGTCCACCATTTTGCAGTCAAGCTGGAGCAGTTCCAAGCAGAAATTGGTTCCTCAGGTTCCTCCTATTTTGGGCCTCTACCATCCACTAATCTTGAAGATCGAAGAAAAATATTCATTCCTCTAGTTTATCTGCCTTCTCAAAGAGAAGCATCTTCATTTAAAACAAAATGGCTAACTCTGGAGACTTGGTAGGATTTAGGAAAACATTGTTTTTTTGTTTGTTTGTTTTTTGAGACTGAGTCTCACTGTCACCCAGGCTGGAGTACAATGGCATGATCTCAGCCCACTGTGACCTCCACCTACCCGGTTCAAGTGATTCTTCTTCCTCAGTCTCCCTGGTAGCTGGAATTACAGGCACATACCACAACACCCAGATAATTTCTGTATTTTTAGTAAAGACTGGGTTTTACCATGTTTTGGACAGCCTGATCTTAAAGTCCTAACTTCAGGTGATCCACCCACCTCAGCCTCCCAAAGTGCTGGGATTATAGGCATAAAAGAAAACATTTTTTGACAAGGAAATTTCACAGGCAATGTGTCATATTTTATATTAACTCATATTAGGAGACACATAATGTCAGGTTCTTACTAGTGACACTATGACACTAAGGGAGACCATTTAGTTAAATTGGTAACAGCTAGATCTATTATTATAATACTTTGATTTTTGCAATGAATAAGTTATCTGAATACTGCTACTTAGGCACCCTGCAGATATATTCTGTTCCCCTCTAACTTTTCCCTTAATGATTACAGCATCCATTAATAGTTCTTTCCTAGTTAGTACACTGACGGTCACAGCATGACAATTGTCTAATTTTTTCATTCAATCTTCATTTAACTAGCATTATTATTTTTTTTTTGAGACGGAGTTTCACTCTTGTTACCCAGGCTGGAGTGCAATGGCGCGATCTCAGCTCACCGCCACCTCCGCCTCCTGGGTTCAGGCAATTCTCCTGCCTCAGCCTCCTGAGTAGCTGGGATTACAGGCACATGCCACCATGCCAAGCTAATTTTTTGTATTTTTAGTAGAGACGGGGTTTCACCATGTTGATCAGGATGGTCTCGATCTTTTGACCTTGTGATCCACCCACCTCGGCCTCCCAAAGTGCTGGGATTATAGGCGTGAGCCACCACGCCCGGCCCAACAAGCGTTCTTTTAAAGATAGACTCCTTTCACACAATAATATGTTCCAAGATATCAAAGAAAAATTTTACTGAACAGTTATACGGGGAAGGAAGACTTTATTCAGGACTATTTCAATAGAGCAGAGATTGAACTCAATTCTGGAGAAACAAAAGGTTGAAGGATTTTTAAGCCCTGGGGTGAGACAACAGAAAGAACTGGAAAATGTTAGGGAGAAAGTTGGCCAATGTAATTAGTTATGTGTGCTTGCTAAGTGTTGCTTGTCAAAGGTGGGCCCCTACCCTCCCACAGAAGCTGGGAGATTAGAAAGCAATCTTTCTTGATTATTACATTTCAATGCGTTGGCTCTCAAGTCCTTGAAAATAACATTTCTGTGTTGTAAAACTGACTAGAGCCTGGGAGAAGATTTACACGTCAAAGTGAAAGAGAAAAAAATTACAACAGAAAGTTTTCTCCAAGTCAATCCTTTAAGAAAAAAGAGGCCACAGACCTAAGTTCAGGAAGAAACCCTCTAAAATTTAGTCAAGTTGTGGGGAACATTGAGGCAGTCTTGATGAAAGTTTGTCTTGAACTTTTCCATAACACGGTGTACATCATGTTAATCTTCAAGATCATTTCTTGGTCCAAAATAGTTGCTGGAGTTCAATTATCATGATCACTTGCCAGGCATCAGAAAGGAAAAAGGTAAAATAAAAAAACAATATATGCCAGATACCTGTTTTTCCCTTAAGGATCCTTAAAACCATCCAACAACTTATCTTAGCATGTAACTGATCACTCCTAGCTACAAGGAAGACTGAGAAAAACAGTATTTTATCTGAGGACATTCCTGCCTGGAAAAGTCAGGGGTTATTACTTTTAATGATGAAAGTGGCCATTGAGTAAGAAATCAGAAGTCTCAAACATACTGGTAAATATAAGTGTTATATGTTATGAAAATAAAAGCCCTGGAAACTCTGAAGAAGTTCATGAAATTATGTTTCCTCATATCTGCTACATATTATATTTTGTTTCATTAGGAGTATATCTCAAACCCAGTGATTCCCTTCTGCTTTCAGCAAATCAACCTTAAAAGATACTGAAGGATAGTATTCTTTTTATTCAATGACCTAAGAAAGACAAAATGTAGAAAACATTTTGAACATTGTGGTGTGTAGGACATTTTAATCTGGTTTAAGAACCTCTTGCTTTAGAGATGGAGAAATAAACCTTAGAAATCTGTTAGAAAGAACTTTCAATTAACGACCTCCAGATTGTATTTATCTTGACCTGGATCAAATCAGAACTGTAAGTTCCTGATTAATCCTGTCTGCCTAATCCTCCAATTAGGTAAGGTGGTTCCAGCAAATATCAGGAACATCAGTAAAAAACACAGCTTC
Organism: Callithrix jacchus; assembly: GCF_049354715.1. NCBI lineage: Eukaryota > Metazoa > Chordata > Mammalia > Primates > Cebidae > Callithrix > Callithrix jacchus. The sequence goes on along the minus strand of NC_133505.1, from coordinate 81,687,193 downwards.
TCATTCATTATGACACATACAGGAAGAAGTGTTTCAAACTACAAAGAAGTGTTCCTAATTAGACAGGGTGATATTCCAATTGAAATTAGAATTCTAGGCTTTAATTTGGTATAGTTGCTCCTGGTTTAAAAATATTTTATGAATAATCTTTCATAGTTTCTACATAATGTCTAAACATCCTGAATAAAATAAAACTTAAGCACTCACACTTGGGTTCATCATCATGATGCAGGCACATTTGTTTTAATGATTATGTTTTTCTAAGTACATTCTTAATTGTTCCCTAGCAGCATGACCAGCATGCTAGAGACATAGTACATATTGGCCATGTGAACTAAAAACATAGTTTATATTAAATGCTTTATTTCTAAAACACTGAGCCTGCCATTTATAAATATAAGCATATTTAGGGAGAAAGCAGAGCAAGATGGTAGAATAGAAGGCTCCATCAATTGTCCCCTCAAGGCAAAGACAACAAGAAAACAACTATCTACACAGAAAAAACACCTTCCTAAGAATCAAAAATCAGGTGAGCACTTACATTACCTGGTTTTGTAGTACCTGGTTTTAACTTCGTTTCACTGAAGGAAGCACTTAAGAGATTTTTTTAAAGTCCTGAAACACTGTCCCCACTCCCTATCCTCATTGGCAATGGCAACATGGTGCTAAGAGTGTCTCTAGGCACTAGGGGAAGGAGAACACAGCAATTTTGAGGCATTGAACTTAGTGCCATTCTGTTAGAGCAGAAAGAAAAATGTAATCAGATTCAGCTGATGCTGGCCCACAGAAAGAGCATTTAAACTAGTCCTAACCAGAGGGAAATCACTAATCTTAGTAGTCCTAACTTGAGTGCCTACAAACTTCACCATGGTGGTCTACAGTGCTGCATTGTGTCTCCATATAAATTTGAAAGGCAGTATAGTCCATAAGAACTGCAACACTTAGGTGAGTGGTAGGGCAGAACTAGGGCCAGAGACAGTGGACTCAGGAGACACATGATATGCTGAGACAACAGCTAGGGCAGCCAAAAGAGGGCTGGCATCATCCCTCCCCTAACCCCAGCCTGCACAGCTCATGACTCCAAAAGAGTGCCTATCTTTCCACTTGAGAATAGGAGAGGTAAAACTGGGGAGGACTTTGTCTTGCATCTTGAATACCAGTTCAGCCACAGCAGAATAAGGCACCAGTCAGACTCATAAGGTCTTTGTTCCAGTCCTAGATCTCAGATGACATTTCTAGACACACCATGGGCCAGAAGGGAATCTGCTGCCTTAAAGGAAAGGATCCAGTTCTGGCAGCATTCATCACCTGCTAACTGAAGAGCCCTTTCCCTGATAACAAGCAGCAATACACAGGTACTATGTCGAGAGCCTTTGGTGAGCCTCCGGCACTTGCTGATTTCAGGTGAGACTTGGTACATTATCTGCTGTGGTGGCTGTTGGGCAAAACTTCTCCTGCTTGAGAAAAGCAGAGGGAAAAGTAAAGGGGACTTTGTCTTGCACCTTAGGTACCAGCATGATGACAGAAGGGAAGAATACAAGAGGGTTCTTGGGGTCCCCAATTCCATAACTTGACTCTTAAATGGCATTTCTGGGTATGCCCTTGGCCATAGGGGAGCCCATTGCCCTCAAGTATGAATCCCAGGTGAGGCAGTATTCACCACAGCCTGACTTAAGAGCACTGGCTGGTAGTCTGGTAGTATTCCCCATGGCCTGGGGTGGTGGTGGCTACAGGAAGAGGCACCTCTGCCTTCGGAAAGAGAAGGAAAGAGTGGGAAGGACTGTGTTTTGTTTGAGTGCCAGCTCAGCCACAATAAAATAGAACACCAAGTAGACTTCTAAGGTTTTTTACTCTAGTCCTTAATGCCCAGGCAGCACCTCTGGACCCACCTGGGGACTCTGAAGGAAAGGACATAGGCCTAGCTGACTTTGCCACCTGCTGATTGTAGAGCACTAGGGCCTTGAGTGAACACATACAGTAGCCAGGGAATGGTTATATCAGGCCTTGGATGAGACCCAAATGCTATGCTGGCATCAGATTTAACCTAGCATAGTCAGGGGTGCTTGTGTCACTCCACTTCCAACTTTAGGTGACTCAGGACAAAGAGAGAGACTCTGGAGAAAATAGAAAAAAGAACAAGAGTCTCTGCCTGGTAATCCAAAGAATTCTTTCGGATCTGGTCTAAGACTATCAAGGCAGTACCTCTATGGTTTGGAAAAACCACAATGTTACAGGCCTGGGGTGCCCCCTAAAGTAGATACAGCTTAGATCACAACACCCAAATACTTCCAAATATCTGAAAAACCTTCCCAAGAAGAATGGCTACAAATAAACCCAGACCTTAAAGACTATAGTAAATACCTAACTCTTCAATGTCCAACACCTAAGAACATCTACCAGCATCAACACCACCCAAGAAAACAATCTTACCAAAAGAACTAAATAAAATACCAGGGACCAGTCCTTTAGAAAACAGAGATATGTGATCCTTCAGACAGAAAATTCAAAATAGTTGTGTTGAGGAAACTCAAAGAAATTCAAGGTAACACAGAAAAGGAATTCAGCATTCTATCACATAAATTTAGCAAAAATATTAAAGTAATTATAAAGAATCAGGTGGATATTCAGGAGCTGAAAAATGCAATTGGCATAATGAAGAAAGCATCAGAGTTTTTAAGTAGCAGAATGCATCAGCAGAAGAATTAATTAGTGAGCTTGAAGATGGGCTATTTGAACATACAGGGACAGAGGATACAAAGGAAAAGGAATGAAAAACAAGGAAGCATGCCTACATCTAGGAAATAGACTCAAAAGGGCAAATCAAAGAGTTATTGGCCTTAAGCAGGAGGAGAGAGAAAGGAGGTAGAAAGTTTATTCAAAGGAATAGTATAAGAGAACTTCCCAACTAGAGAAAGATATCAGTGTCCAAGTACGAGAAGATTATGAAACACCAAAGAAGACTACCTCAAGGCATTTAATATCAAACTCCCAAAGGTTAAGGATAAAGACAGTATCTTAAAAGTAACAAGAGAAAAGAAACAAATAACAGACATTGGAGCTCTGATACATTTGGCAGCAGACTTTTAAGTGGAAACCTTACAGGCCAGGAGAGACTAGCATGACATTTTTAAAGTACTGAAGGAGGAAAACACAAAAAAACTTTAACCTAGAATAGTATATCCAGAGAAAGCATCTAGCAAACACGAAGGAGAAATACTTTTCCAGACAAACAAAAGCTGAGGAATTTAATCAATACCAGAATTGTCCTACAATAAATGCAGGTTAATTAAAGGGAGTATTTCAATCAGAAAGAAAGGACATTAATGAGCGGTAAGTCTGCAGAAAAACACAGAATATTATAACACTGTAACTGTGGTGTGTAAACTACTCTTATTCTAAATAGAAAGACTAAACAATAAACCAATCAAAAATAATAACTACAACAGTCGTTCAAGACATAGTGCAATAAGATGTAAATAAAAACAACAAAACATTCAAAAGCAGGCAGACAAAGTTAAGACATAAAGCTTTTATTATTTTTTGTTTTGCTTGTTTCTTTATGCAAATAGTTGTTAAATTATCAGGTTAAAATAATAGGTTGTATAGCATTTTCAAACTTCATGGTAACCTCAAACCAAAAAACACACAATGAACACACACACACACACAAAAAAGCAAGAAACTAAAACATATCACCAGAGAAAATCACCTTCCTTAGAAGAAGACAAGAAAAAACAAAAATAAATAAATAAATAAAGAGAAGACCAGAAAATAAATAATAAACTGGCAGGAGTAGGTCCTTACCAATAATAACACTAAATGTAAATAGACTAAACTATCTTATCAAAAGACATAGACTGGCTGAATAAATGAAAAAATAAGAACCATTGTTCTATTTCCCAGAAGAAACATACTTCATCTATTAAAACACCCAAAGACTAAAAATAAATGGATTAAAAAAGATATTCCATGTAAATAAAAATCAGAAAAGAGCAGAAATTGCTAATCTTATATCAGACAAAATAGACATCAAGACAAAAACTAAAATAAAAGATAAAGAACATCACTATATAATGATAAAAGGGTAAATACATCAAGAGGACATAATTTTAATATATGTGCACCCAAACTGGAACACACAGCTATGTAAAGCAAATATTATTAAAGTTACAGAGATAGGCCCCAATACAATAGCTGGAGATTTCAACACCCGACTTTCAGCACTGGACAGATATTCCAGACAGAAAGCCAACAAAGGGTGGTGGGCTTCTAGTCTAGATGGCAGACTAGAAGCAGTGGTGTTCAGAGGCTCCCATTGAGAAAATCATAATAAGCATGTGAATTCTTCACCAGCAACCAAGGTATCCAGGTTCTCCCATCAAAATTGACTAGAAGGCTGGTGTGACCCACAGAGAGAAGGAAGAGTAGTGTGGTGTGATGGTCCACCTGAGAGCCACACAGGGAAGGGGAACTCCCTACTCCCCCTAATACCCCCCCACCCCACCAAGGGAGGCAGTGAGTGAGCACACTATGCAGCTGGGAAAACTGCTTAACATGCAACTGTATAACCCATGAATTGGAAGACCTCACTTGAGAATCCGCATGACCAGGAGCTAGCATCCCAAATGTGGAACATGCAGATTCTTATAGCCTCTCAACTGGAATATGCTTAAGCCTACCGAATTGCAGGAGGAGGGGTGATTACCATTGGCTGTAGCTACCTACTGTCTAAGCCCTTTGAGCTGCTTGGGAGTGGGGCAGCAGCCAGCAGTGGGACTCCCAACTGCCTAACATTCTAAGGCCCCTGGGCAGGAAAGGGCAGCACCCATTTCTATAGCTCCAGGTTACATTTTTTCCCTGCTGGAGCCAGGGAAGCCAGATGGCTTGGTTCTAAGACTTGTCTGCACAGCACAACCCAATGGCTGTGGCAGTCTGTGGCCAGAATGCCTCTTCAGATCTAACCTCAATCCATCCTTCCTCAATGGGTGGAGCTTCCCTACAGGATCTCCAAGAACTCCAGCCAGAGGTTCAGGGACAGAATTTCGATCTCCCTGGGCTGAACCCCTAAGGAGAGGGGTGGCCGCTGTCTCTGCAGACCAGCAGACTTAGCCTTTCCTCCTGGTAGATCTCAGGAATCCAGGCAGCCCAAATGAGTGGGTTTTCCCCAGTGAAACACACCCTCTCCATCAAGGGGCAAAGTGTTTCATTAAACAGGTCCTGCTCCCTGTGCCACCCAAATGGGTGAGACCCTCCAACAAGTTTTGTTAGACACCCTATACAGGAGCAATCCTACTGGCATCATGTTGGTGCTCATCAATGTCAGAAGTACCAGAAGAAGGTGCAGGCGCCCATTTTTGCTGCTCTCCAGCTTCTTGAGTGACATCTCCAGGCACAGGAGCAAAACAGATGAATAGGGTCTGAAGTGAACCCCCAGCAAACTGCAGCAGCCCTGCAGAAGAGGGACCTGACTACTGAAAGAAAAACAAGCAAATAGAAAGTAGCAGCAACAACAACAACAACAATAAAAAGCCCCCACAAAAGCCTCGTCAAAGGTCAGTAGGCTCAAAGACCAAAACTAGATAAACTCATGAAGATGAGGAACAATGAATAAAAAAATGCTGAAAACCCAAAAGGCCAGAATGCTTCCCCTCCTCCAAATGATCACAACATCTCTGCCTCAAGGGCATAGAACTGGACAGAGGATCAAATGGATGAATTGACAGAGGTGGGCTTCAGAAAATGGGTAACAAAAAACTGTGATGAGCTAAAGGAGCATTTTCTAATCCAATGCAAAGAAGCTAAGAATGTCAATAAAAAGTTTGGGGGATTGCTAACTAGAATAAGCAGTTTAAAGGGGAATGTAAATGACCTGATGAAGCTACAAAACACAGCATGAGAACTTCATGAAGCATACACAAGTATCAACAGCCAAATCGACCAAGTGAAAGAAAAGAGATCAGTCTTTAAAGACCACCTTACCTAAATAAGAAATGCAGACAAGAATAAAGAAAAAAGAATGAAAAGGAATGAACAAATTCTCTAATAAATTTGGGACTTCATAAAAACATCAAACCTATGATTGACTGGAGTATCAGTAGGGGATGGGGAGAATGGAAACAAGCTGGAGAACATACTTCAGGATATTATCCAGGAGAACTTACTCAACCTAGCAAGACAGGCTAACATACAAATTCAGGAAATACAGACACCATTAAGATACTCTGCAAGAACATCAACCCCAAGACATACATCATCAGATTCTCCAAAGTTGAAATGAAGAAAAACTGTTAAAGGCAGCCAGAGAGAAAGAACAGGCCACATGTGAAGGGAAGCCCATCAGACTAACAGCAGACCTCTCAGCAGAAAGTCTATAAATCAGAAGAGGTTAGGGGCCAGTATTCAACATTCTTAAAAAAAAAGAATTTTCAACCCAGAATGTCATTTGCAGCTAAACTAAGCGTCATAAGCAAACAAAAAATACAGTCCTTTCCAGAGAAGCAAATGCTGAGAGATTTTGTTACCACCAGGCCTGCCCTGCAAGAGTTCCTGAAAGAAGCATTAAATATGAAAAGAATAAACTGATACTAGCCACTGCAAAAACACACCAAAATATAAAGACCAATGATACTCTGAAGGAACTTCATCAACTGGTATGCAAAATAACCAAATAGTATCATGATGATAGGATCAAATTGACATATAACAATACTAACCTTAAATGTATATGGTTTAAATGCCCCAAGTAAAAGACACAGACTGGCAAATTGGATAAGGAGTCATGACCCATTGGTGTGTTGTATTCAGGAGACCCATCTTACATGCAAAGACACATACAGACTCAAAATAAAGAGCTGGAGGAAAATTTACCAAGCAAATGGAAAGCAAAAAAGCAGGGACTTCAATCCTACTCTCTGACAAAACAGACTTTAAACCAACAAAGATCAAAAACAAAGAAGGGCATGACATAATGGTAAAGGAAAAAACTCTGAAGAGCTAAGTATTCTGAGTATATATGCACCCAATACAGGAGCACCCAAATTCATGAAACAAGTTCTTAGAGACCAACAAAGAGACTCAGACTCCCACACAGTTATACTGAGAGACTTTAACACTCCACTGTCAGTATTAGACAGAAAATTAACAAGGATATTCAGAACTTGAACTCAGCTATGGATCAAGTGGACCCAGTAGGTGTCTATCAACTCTCTACCCCAAATCAACAGAACATGCATTCTTCTCAGTGTCACATGGCACTTATTCTAAACTCAACCACAATAATTGGAAGTGAAACATTCCTCAGCAAATGCAAAAGAACTGAAATCATGACAGTCTTTCAGATCACAGTGCGATCAAGTTAAAACTCAGGATTAAGAAACTCACTCAAAACCACACAATTTTGTGGAAATTGAACAACCTGCTTCTGAATGACTCCTGGGTAAATAATGAAATTAAGGCAGAAATCAGTAATTTCTTTAAAACCAATGAGAACAAAGAAGCAACATACCACAATCTTTGGGACACAGCTAAAAAAGTGTTAAGAGGGAAATTTATAGCACTAAATGCCGACATCAGAAAGCTAAGAAGATCTCCAGTTGGTACCCAAATATCACAATTAAAAGCGCTAGAGAAGCAAGAGCACACTAATCCAAAAGTTAGTGGAAGTGAAGAAATAACTACGATCAAAGAAGAATTGAAGGAGATAGAGACATTAAAAACCCTATTAAAAAATCAGTGAACAAGAAACTGTTTTTTTTTTTTTTGAAAAAATTAACAAAACAGATATACTGCTAACTAGACTAATAAGAAGGGAGAGAAGAATCAAATACACGCAATAAAAAATGATAAAGGGGTATCACCACTGACCACACAGAAAACAAACTACCATCAGAGAGTACTATAAACACCTCTATGCAAATAAACTAGAAAATCTAAAAGTAATGGACAAATTGCTGGATGTGTACACCCTACCAAGACTTAACCAGGGAGAAATTGAATCCCTGAATAGACTAATAACAAGCTCTGAAACAGAGGCAATAATTAATAGCCTACCAAGAACAACAACAACAAAAACCCAAGGCCCAGACAGATTCACAGCTGAAATCTATCAGAAACACAAAGAGGAGGTAGCATCATTCCTTCTGAAACTATTCCAAACAATTGAAAAGGATGGTCTTCTCCTTAACTCATTTTATGAAACCAGCATCATCCTGATATCAAAACCTGGCAGAGACACAACAACAAAAAACTTCAAGCCAGTATCCCTAATGAACATTAATGCAAAAATCCTCAATAAAATACTGGCAAACTGAATCCAGTAGCACATGAAAAAACTTATCCACCATGATCAAATCAGCTTCATCCCTGGTATTCAAGGCTGGTTCAACATACGCAAATCAATAAATATAATCCACCACATAAACTGAACCAAAGACAAAAACTACGTGATTATCTCCATAGATACAGAAAAGGCCTTTGATAAAATTCCACATCCCTTCATGTTAAAAACTCTCAATAAACTTGGTATTGATGGACCACATCTCAAAATAATAAGAGCTATTTATAACAAACCCACAGTCAATATCCTATTGAATGGGCAAAAGCTGGAAGCATTCCCTTTAAAAACTGTACAAGACAAGGATGCCTTCTCTGATCATCCTGATTTAACACGTATTGGAAGCACTGGCCAGGGCATAAGCCATGAGAAAGAAATAAAGGGCATTCAATAGGAAGAGAGGAAGTCAAGTTGTCTGTTTTTAGACAACAGGATTTTATATTTAGAAAGCCCTATATCTCAGCCCAAAATCTTAAGCCAATAGGCAACTTCAGCAAAGTCTTAGAATACAAAATCAATATACAAAAATAACAAGCATTCCTTCATACCAACAATAGGCAAGCAGAGACCCAAATCACAAATGAACTCTCTTTGACACTTGTGACAAAGAGAATAAAATACCTAGGAATACAGCTAACAAGAGAAGTGAAGGACCTCTTCAAGGAGAACTACAAAACACTGCTCAAGGAAATAAGAGGACACAAACAAATGGGATAACATTCATCTTCATGAATAGGAAGAATCAATATTGTGAAATGGCCATGTTGCTCAAAGTAATGTTTAGATTAAATGCTATTCTCATTAAACTACCATTGACATTCTTCAAAGAATTATAGAAAAAAAAAACCTACTTTAAATTTTATATAGAATCAAAGAAGATCACATATAGCCAGGACAATCCTGAGCAAAGAGAACAAAGATGGAAGCATTATGCTACATGACTTAAAAGTATACTATAAGGCTACGTAACCAAAACAGCATGGTGCTGGTACCAAAATAGACATATAGACCAATGTAGGAGAACAGAGGCCTCAGAAATAACGCCACACATCTACAGGCCATCTGATCTTCGACAAACATGACAAAAATAAGCAATAGGGAAAGGATCTTCTATTCAGTAAAAGGTGCAAAGAAAACTGACTAGCTATATGCAAAAAATAAATAAAACTGTACCCCTTCCTTACACCTTCTACAAAACTTAACTCAAGATGGATAAAGACTTAAATGTAAAACCCAAAGCCAAAAAAAACCTAGAAGAAAACCTAGGCAATACCATTTAGGACATAGGCATGGGCAAAGACTTCAAGACAGACTCACAACTGAATGGGGAAATATTGAAAGCCTTTCCTCTAAGATCTGGAACCTGACAAGGATGTCCATTGTCACCACTGTTATCCAAAATCATACTGGAAATCCCAGCTAGAGCAATCACAGAAGAGAAAAAAAATAAAGAGCATCCAAATTGGAAAAGAAGAAGTCAAATTATTCTTGTTGCAGATGATATAATCTTATACTTGAAAAAAACTAAAGACTCCACATGAAAACTATGAGAATTGATAAACAAATTTAGTAAAGTTGTAGGACACAAAATCAACATATGAAAATTGTGACACTTCTATATGTCAACAGTAAAAAATGTGGAAAATGTTAAAAAGTAATCTCATTTACAATAGCCACATATAAGATTAAATACTTAGGAATTAATCAAAGGAGTGAAAGATCTCTATAATAAAAACTATAAAACACTAGTGAAAGAAAATGAAGAGGACACAAAAAAAATGGAAAAGTATTTTATGTTCATGTATTGGTAGAATCAATATTGTTAAAATTTCCAATACCCAAATTAATGTACACATTCAAACCACCCCTATCAAAATACCAATGACATTCTTCACAGAAATAGAAAACAAAAACCTAAAATTTATATGGAAGCACAAAAGACTCAGAATAGCCAAAGCTATCCTAAGCAAAAAGAACAAAACTGGGGGAATCACATTTCCTGACTTCAAATTATACTACAGAGTGATAGTAACCCAAACTGCATAGTACTGGCATAAAACAGACACACAGACCAATAGAACAGAATAAAACACACAAAAACAACTCCATATAACTACACTGAATTTGCTTTCAACAAAGGTGCCAAGAACATACACTGGGGAGAAAAAAACAATCTCTTCAATAAATGGCACTGGGAAAACATAAATATAATAAAAAATAAACACATTTAAACTTATCCAAATAAATGCTCCATATGTTAATTATTTTTTATCTTCAACCAAATATTTTAGTTTAATTCTTTTTTAAGTACATGGATCAAAGATATGCTGATCATGCTTAATTATTAAAATGTTTTTAATTGATACATATGGTGCCCCTTATCAAAATCTATAGTACACTGTAGTTAAATAAAATGTTCATTAAATCCATATTAAGTTCCTATTACTGAGTTAGGGCTAAAAATTTTAAAAAGCTATATATGCTATGTAATCTTATATGGCCTAGCGGGATACACAGATGTATAATAATTACATGTGATGGCAAATTAATCTAATCGTTTAATGTACTCTTTATACAGAGAAAGCTTTATGATACTAGAATACAAAGCCATTCCTTCCTGGGCAGTGCGGAATGAGGGTCCAAGGAAGATTCATGAAAGTGGTTACAAGTCAAAGCAGGATGCCCATCAGTGATAGACTGGACAAGGAAAATGTGACACAAATTCACCATGGAATACTATGCATAAAAAACTATGAGTTCGTGTCCTTTGCAGGCATATGGATTAATCTGGAAACCATCATTCTCAACAAACTGACACAAGAACAGAAAAATTGACACCATATGTTCTAACTCATAGGTGGATGTTGAACAATGAGAACACATGGACACAGGAAGGGGAGCATCACACACTGGGGTCTGTTGGGGTCCCAGAGGAGGGACAGTACAGGATGGGAGGTTAGGTAGAGATAACATGGGGAGAAATGCCAGATATAGGTGACAGGGGGATGGAGGCAGCAAACCACCTTGCTACGTATGTACCTATGCAACAATCCTGCATGATCTACACATGTACCCCAGAACCTAAAGTACAGTTTTTAAAAAAAAGGCTTCTGCAATTAGATCAGGTATAAAAGACTAGAAACAAAAAGTCCTTTAAGAATCTACAAACTACTATAAAAATAAAAAAAATAGGATAGATAATATAAAAATGTATAAAATTAAATATATTTGAGAAGGAAATTACTTAGTTATTGGAGTACCTGAAACATCTCTGCATGAGGAACAATAACCATCTGGGCAAGCAGGAACAGGTTTCAGAGCAATGCTGAAGAGTGGTAAGAGACTCTACCTTAGAGCTAGAGAAACACAGATTGGAATTTCACACAGGCCACTCACTAGGTATGAGAACTTTTCCAAGTTATCCAATTTCCCTGAGATGGAATTTCCTCACTTAGAAAGTGGAATAGATGATACTTCACAAGACTAAGGAGACAATGTCTGAAACACAGTAAGCATGTAATAAATGTTAGCTATTATTCCATAAGTCACAGTTCAGATATGAAACAGCCTGTTTGGTAGAAATGTTGTCTAAAACATACAGAATCTTTACACTTAAATCCAAGAATGACCGACAGTTTTTATCCTGTGTTTGTCGTAACATGCTTGGTTTTTGAAATTATCCTGTGCAGTAGCTAAATGCAAGCAAATTAGTCATTTTATTGTAGTCTTCCAAAATATCCAATTTAGAAAGCTTACATATATCAGTGGTCTTAAAATGAGCAAGGAGTATGTCTACCTACTTTACATTACAATTTATTAAAATAGAAATTTGAATGCTGTTTTTAAAATGTACTTTTCATTTAAAATGGAAAATAATTCATTCCTTTACAATGAACGTGTCCTTTAATAATTATTTCTCTTAAAGGTTACACCCACACTGACATGGAAGACCATTCTACCATACCATGTCACATTATTCATCTGGAGCAATTTTCTACAATAATGAACAATAAGAATGGCCAAGCATATAAGCTAAGAGGACAACCAGTACTTCTCAATTTGCAAATGAAACTTAGAACTTTTGAAAAGTTTTTCTTTGAAAATTAAAGTTTTCTTCTTAAACACTAAGATCAATAATGATAACTCAACTTTCAAAACTTCTTGAACCAACTAAATCTAATGAGAGATAGGTCAGAGTTCCCATTTGATTGGATGATTTCAAATCATGCCACTGTTAATTCTGTGTATTGAGCCACTACATTTGATTATTTTCAACTGAATTTTGAAAATAAATGGGCAGAAAATTATAGTCCCACTTTGCTTTCCTGAATGACAAACAGGAAGATCACTTGCTTTCATGTATTAACCAGACAGATTATATCAAAACTATCAACAGCACTACTCACTATACCAGAGACAAGGAGTTCTCACATCTTGTCGGAAAAAGGGAAAAAGTTGTACTTTCTTAAACAGTGACCCAGCTCAGCAGCTACCACTCAAGATTCACTCTCCCTTCTGCTCACAGTTGCTGTTCCTTCACACATATACATAACTTTTTCACCTTTACCTCAGAGCTAACAATGGCAATTTTCTTAGAAATTCTCAGGAAAGAAAAATCTACTATTTGTTAAGGGCCTTCTTGTTTGATAGGCATTGGTGTTTTATATACAATATTTTACTAATAGGCATAACACTTAACTATAAAGATGAGGAAACTGGGCCTCAGTATGACAAACCAAGAATTGCAACCAAGTTCTAAGGCCACAGTCAGTGCTCTCTGGCACTGTCCACCCTGTGGCACTGGATGCTTAATGATATTGAGACCCCTATTAAGTACGCATAAGAACAGTCTGCTTCTTTTCTTCTATAGTTTAATGAAATTGGTCATATTTGCTGTTCTAGTTCTAGCTTGCCAGGTTATAAATTTAATGTGAAGTAAACACATCCAATCTCTCTCATATCAGGCTTAAAAATATAAAACTTTGATGACCCTTTATGACTACAGAGTTTCTAGAAGCATGTATGAAATTGATGAATTTAAGCACTTCTGTAAAAAAGAGACGATGCTTTGTCCAAGTCAGAATTATCTAAATTCTTTCCGGATGAATATACCAAGGGGCAATATATATTATCAACTGACAAGCATTTTACTGGAAATCTGCTTGGCAATAATTCTGCATTTATTTCCTTGTAACAATGCCTTTAAAAGCCCAAAAACGGTAGAGCCTAAATAATTTTAAAAGTTAGATAATGGAAGAAAATATGTAATGCATTTCAAGCAAATGTATGGGTTTGAATCTGTCAGAAAAGCAATCCAACAAATGTAAAACTATGTGAGAACACTAAATACCTAGGTTTTATTTGTATAATGTGAACTGAAGTCTATGCATGAATAAACTCACATTATACTTTCTGCATAAACTCTGGAATTCTCTTGTTTCTTGTGACTCTCATGTAACAAAAACCAATGAAAATCACTTGCATTCATCTAGGGCTCAAAGATCAAAGAATGGTTAGTTAACTACTTACAGCAAATAGAGCTGCAGTAAAGAATGGTCCTTTGATATAAATGATTCAGTCAGCCAGTTCATAACAACCTGCCCAAGATTACAGGTTAAACAGCAAACTGAGAACTGAAGCAGAATCACTAAAGCTTACTAGCATATGATTCAATTATACTTTACAACCAAATTTTATAACTGATAGAAAATTAAATATAAATCAATATACTTGATGCTACTATACAGTGTTATATGTATAGTGTAGATAAAGCTTTATATTTTATAAAGTGCTTTCAAATGTACTATCTCATTTGACCCTACAATAGTCTATATGGCAGACATCATCATGATACCACCACCACCAATTCTTCCACAGTAAGAGAAATAAAACTCACAGAGTTACTTTACTCAACCAGGTTGCAGAGCTAGAGCTAGTAGTAGTGAGGCCAGTATTCACCTGAAACAAGTATAAGATACTTAAAGGACATTTGTTACAGCTACCTGAACCACATATTCCACTTCCAGACACCAAGAACTATGCTGTTAGAGAGTACTCAGGATTTTTACTGCCCCCACACACTTGGGAGATATCACCTGCTCCCATCAGTAGCAGTGGCTCAACTCCACCAGGGGGTGACAAATCAGAATGTTAGAGGAAGGTAACACAATTTAAACACAAACTCCTTCACTTGCTTCTGATCATCCCTCATTAGGGCAGGTCTTTCCCCACACCCCCAGCAACAATCGCTTTTTATTTTTATTTTTTTTTGAGACAGAGTCTCGCTATGTCACCCAGGCTGGAGTGCAGTGATGCAACCTCACTCACTGCAACTTCTGCACCCTGGATTCAAGCAACTATCTTGCCTCAGCCTCCACAAAAGCTGGGATTACAGGCATGCACTACCACACCCAGCTAATGTTTGTATTTTTAGTTGAGACAGGGTGGCCATGTTTCACCATGTTGGACAGGCTGGTCTAGAACTCCTGACCTCAAGTGAGCCGCCCACCTTGGTCTCCCAAAGTGCGGGGATTCCAGGCGTGAGCCACCACGCCCAGCCCAATCACTGATTTATTTTAAAAAGCTTTAATGTTCATAATGAGAATGATTATTAATAACAGTATATTGTATTTAGCATTTTTGCTTAGCGAATGTGATTACAGCTATTCGTGACACAGAGAGATAATAGGTAACTAAGTGAGGTAATAGATATGTCAATTTGTTCCATATAGTAACCTCTTTAAATTTTACTCTTTGTGTGTATCTTATAACATGTTATCTCTATTAAGTATGCACAATAAAATTCATTTTTTACATTTTTATAAAGTCTCAAAGAGTGTTTTTCAACATTGCACAATAGAATTGTTAGAAGAGATTATAAAATTCTGATGTCCAGGCTCCACTCCAGACAAATTTAATTAGAATCTCTATGATAGAACTCAGATTATCAGCATTTTTAGAAACATGAAAAGGAAAAAAAGCTCCATGCAAATCAAATATTTACATGTTGTTGACCTAGATTGCCTTAAAACATTCAAGGACAGAAGCAGTGATGTAGAAGATGAAAACTTCAATATCTATGAGGATGTTCACTGTAGCATTACTTATATTGAAAAAATAGAATAGTGTCATAACAGAAATATAAATTTAAATATTCATTCTTTTAATAGAATATAATGTAATCATTTAAAATATGAAAAACAGTAAAATATATAAAGCTAAATTTTTAAAAATTACAAGATTGTACATTCTCTAAAATTGTGTAAAGATAACCAGTAAAACCATGGCTTTACATCAGTCTGTGAGTGATGTATTTTACTTTCCCTACTATCTGTAACATTAAAGTTATAACTACAATGGGGTAACAAATGTTTGTACAACCATAAAAAGTGATTCTGATAAAATTTTTAATAAATAAAATCCGAGATAGCAGGCATATTATCGTGGTTCCTCTGTAATGAATGTGCTGGGCTAAATGTTTTGGAACTGAGACCCCACATATAACTGTGAGTACATGCCCAAAACCCACACATTTGCCCCCACAGGAAATGCAGGAAGGGAGTTAGAAAGTAAATATAAAGAGAATTATATCCTGGTAAGCTTCCTGCTGCTTCCTGCTTAGAATCTAGTAGAATCATACAGCAGAGGAGGGCAAAAGAACACATAAATGAGGCTTTGCACTAGGCACCCACAAGCTACAGAGGCCAGTCTGTCAGTATCTGATAACATTGATCTTTAATGCATTTGAAAAAAGCAAGCCTTGTGGTTTCCCAAAGCTAAAGAAGTCTAACTGGGAATGGTTTTTCTATCTTCTCAGGTGTCAGGTGCTCCAGTGAGCTAGGCAGCTAAATGCCCTTTTCAGAGTTTGTGACACCAGCATGGGATTAGGAGTCACCCACATGGAGTACGTGGAACTTGTGAAACTGATACACTGCAAAAGACAGGAGTTAGATACATCGGCTACAAAGGAGGGCTTCCAGCAAAAGCAAGACTATAAACAAGGAAGCAAAGGTGAGTTTGGCACAAGATAAACAAGGACATTAAAATGAAGTGAGCGAAGGAGATGTATTGAAGAAGGTAAGAGAAAAAAGGATAGAAAAGACAGAAGTGTGAAGAGACTTGAGGGCCAAACAAAAAGCAACCTGGACTATTCTGGATCATCATGCATTAATAATGAGTACATACTAATGGACTGATGAAAGCAGTATTGTAAAAATTAACTTGGTTGACTTACATATAATGAATCTGAGCATTTCACACAAATCTAATACTCAATCAATGTTTTTTGAATTGACCGATAGAAGGCATGTCTTAATATGCTGGCTATGTGAGGACATAAAAAAAGTTCCTACACATAGAAAAGGTCCTTGTGGTTTATTTGCTCCAAGAAAGCAAACATGAATCTCAAATTTGGCCAAGTTTTTCCCTCAGTCTCAAAAAGACCTCAGAAGGAATGTTCTGACCAGGAAATTGTGGGTTATCTTCTTAGTCCTTGCTTTCTAAACAAGGAGACTGAGGGCTGCCATCTAAATACAGCTAAAAATAAGGTAAATTGTGGGGTGGCCTCCGCCTTGTGATGGAAATGTTTCAATATAATTAAACACAGGAGTTTTCCCAGACTCAGGATGCAACAGCATTACAATTAATAACTATGACTTGATTATATGGACTATTCAAATCTGTTGAAAGCTAAAAAGTAACTAGTGTTATGCTTTTCTAGGACAAAATGTACTAATTACCATAAAACAAAATCGAATAAAAGTGTAATACAGTAATTTCTATGATTTAAATCAAACCAAGTTTCTAAAAGTTCTTTGCAGAGTCCCAATATGGCTATTTCTGCACATGACCCAGAAAAAAAACAATGTCTGGTCTCCTGTTGATTAGGTGGCAATCCGGGCAATATAACTAAAGGATATACTAATTCTTACTTTTTCTCCCACAATCTACCACTAAAAACATCTCTGCAGCTACCACAGTGCAAAGCAGTGAGCAGGTCATGAAATCCTACACCAGCAGAAGGCACAGGAAAGAGTTCGTGACTGAGTGGCTCTGTAACTTTGGACAGCATCAGAAACAGAGCAATCAGAAGTCAGCAAGGCCGAATATAAGCAGCCGCAGACTGATGCTCTGCCGACTGCAGCCAGCCACAAGCAGGCATGGAAGCAGGCAGCTGGAAAATGAGGGTTCCCCGGGGTGAAGGGAAAAGGAAGTAGGAAGGCAACATTATATGAAAATAAATAAACACATTTTGAAATAAATCAAGAATGGGTCCCTTTATGGTTAACAGCAGGTTTTAGCCATTCATGCTGGGAACTATAAATTTCCCTGACTTCTAGGGACAACTTCCTTTCCTATGGCCAAGGGCACGTGTGTCTGAGTACATGGAGAAGAAAGGACTCATCTCCCTGGTTCAGGCCATCTGGGCAAGTGTTGCTCTAAGTGTAGCACAACAGGAAGCTGCCTGGGCTATTTAGATAGCAGTAGAAATTAAAACTAGAAGGGAAGCGTTTAAGAGCCATTATGAAGGGAATAAGGGAGTTAACATGTTAGATAATGGGAGTATAGGAAAGCCAAAAGTTCCTGAAGACATGTACATGATCAAGCACAGCCTGGTAGAGTCTGTGCAGCACTCACATTGACAACTAACCTGAAGAATGACCAGGTTTGTGAGTGTACCTTGGAAATCCACACACAGGCCAAAATCCTGAGAGCCAAAAGTTGGCAGGTGTTAGCCAGCTTTATTAAAATTACCTCTGTGGGGGAAAACACCATCACAAAAATCAGCTCTTCTTTGGATGACTCCTTACTGTCCTTTCTGTAGTGTGAGGGGCCTAACATTTAGGCCAAGTTTGAAATGCAAAACACACCATGTTCTTAAGTGGGCATTATGGGAAAATGTTCACATGAGTATGACAAAACATCTGCGAAAGCATTTTGGAACCTGTAAAATTTGCTATAAACATTACTACCATCATTACTGTCCTTGGCGCTTGGTGATAATATAAAACATGCTGACTTCTAGCAAAGAAGTCAGAGAAGAAAAACAAATTTTGGACATTGTAGGGTAATTGTGGCCTCTGAGAAACAGAAATAAAAGATGAAATTTCCATCGTCTGTACATAGCAAAAGGGGCCAGTATTTATCTTTTTTATCCTATGCTTGGGATCTGAGTGAACATTTCAGTCAGTTTCACACCCAGCCTTGTGAGTTTCTGACTGTAATGGCCTAAAGTGAAAATCACGGGATTATCTACATTAAGGTGACTCCTATTCCGCATCCACTGTGTACCCAGAGCTCAGTGCTGTTGTCAAATCCTGTTCCAGCTCCTTGTAAGCAGGGCTGTTTGTAAATATAAAGAGCACAGAATTAATCAGATACCTTCATCATAGAAATACAAAATTTGGTTTAAGAAAACTAACATTTTTGCCTACCTTCTTTATTCAAGGGATAAAATGCTTTAGAATGCTTTTTTTTCCAAAAGCATCGAAGACTCTGTTTACAGGTTCCTTGAGTTCACAAATAGGGACAAATTCTTTCCTGGAACAATTTGTTGGCAAGTTTTTTACTGGATTTCAACCTAAGACTCATGTTTATAGCTGCAAACTCCCCTGACAGCTGAAAATGTGTGTGTGTGTGTGTGTGTGTGTGTGTTCATAAATGATGTATTAGGGAAGAGTAGTGAGATGCTAGAAAAGGCAGACTGCTGGGATATTGTCAAAATCTGTGTCACATGCACCAAAAGCTTACTGAAGGTCTTGGATTCCTTTCCTCTGGCTAAGGTTTCTATAAGACATAAGATAATAAAACTTCTGAGCTGAGTTGAAGAATATACAGAGAGGATTTTTTCAGAGGAAAGGATAAGTAAATTAGGTATTTAAATGTCCAGAGCACCAGGAACTCTTTGAGATGATACAGAACATAGATGGCATAGCTATTTATCAGTTGTGGCTGAATTGGTATTTTGGCTCTCATCATAATGATACAGGCATTTACCATTTACAGAAGACAGAAAAGTAATATATCCCAGGAATTTTTTTGCAATAAAATGCTCAACATTTATACTCTTAATGAGCAGTTTATTCTCAATACTCCTCTGTGAGATAGGTATAAGTATTCTCATTTAATCCACTATGAAATTGAGGTATAAAAAAATGAACTCATCAAAAATTTTTAGATAGATAGGATTTAAACCAGAATCTTTTCTCACTCAAAAACTATGAATAACCATTATGCTACGTTGCCTAAAAATAAACATTTTAGAAGTTAATATCAAATGAACCTCAAAAAACACAGAAACAAACCAAATTACTTATTTGTAAAGTGACACTTTTTTAATTTTTGAAATTTTTAGTGCTTTTACAAGGAATGGTTTTCACTACATCCACCCCAAAGTCTAAGAGCACTGACAATTCATGTGTACAAGGCGAGTTACTATGTGAAAATGTGTCACTATTCTATCATCTTGTACCTAAATAATCCTCCCAAGGGGTTGCCCAAAGATCCTGGTACCTTCTCACTAACAGACTCTCTTGTGGAATAACACTGCAACACTAGGAAACCACAGGGAGGGCAAAGATGGAAGATTGGCCAGCTTCAGTGCAGACTTAATAAAGGATAACCTTGCCTGAAACCCACCTCTGCTGGGAACTTTTATATATGCAAAGGTATAGATAACATTTGCCAAAATGGGTAACCCCTTTGACTACTGACTCAATTGCTAAATGAAAAGAGGTATGTTCCATTAACATAATCACTGCTGAATACTTAACTGCTGGCATCTCTTCAGCAGTTCCTGATTGTACCTTTAAAAGCTGCAAAGGGAAGCCAAGAGATAATGCTGCTCTCATATATCCAGTGAAAAAGGAGTATGTGCAGGGAACTTTTGAAAACAAAAGAAAAATATTCTCATTTTAGAAAATTTAGAAAATGCTGTAAAGTATAAAGTATAAAATAATTCATCAAAGAAACTATTTTTGTCTATTTCCTTGCTATTATCCATGAACCTACTTTGGTCTATTTCCCTAAAATCTTTATTCTTTGAGTACATATTCTTTAATTAGAATTATTCTGAATATATCTACTGTGATTTGATTTTAGTTAATATTCCATTGTGGAGATTTTAACAGTTTATTAAATATTAAATGTCTGTGATATTAAATTCTGCTTATTAACATAACATAATATCTATGGCTACATTGGTTCTGCAATGGCAAAATTGAGTAGTTGGGGGACAGAGACAGTGCAGCCCAAAAAGAGCCTAAAATGTGTCCTGTCTGCTCCATTATAGAAAAAGTTTGCTGACCCCTTAATAAAAAAGGTATAGAGAAAGCAGTCTAATTTAGATTTCTGGACTACACAAAAGTTCCCTGAAAATGAGAATTCTTTTGCTCCATCCATCTCACTCTCAAAGCTGAAACGTTCCCTCTATCCTCCCTCTCCCTCACTTCACTATAATCAAGGCTTACAACTGTGAACAGTTTATTTTTTTCTGTGCTTTGGAACATTTACATCAAAAGCAAACAGTTTATGGTAATTAAAATTTGTGATTAAAAATCTATGGCATATCAGGATTCCATAACCACTTGTAAATTATCCCAGTTCTTTTCCTTGAGTTCTCACATTGTTCTCTCTTAAAAAAAAAAAAAAAAAAAAAAAAAAAAAAAAAAAACTCAATCATTCCCTTGTTGTTACTCATTGTTTTAAATGTTCACTATTGCAAATAGAGTGATAATGAGCACTTTTTATAAAAATCTTTGCTACATCCCTGATTATTTTCTTAGAATAGTTTCTGAGTGTCATAGAAGTGAAATTAATGAGACAAAGGAGTATGTAATTTAAACGGCTTGACACGTATCGATGAACTGCTTTCCTGAAAAGTTTTACCAAGTTATATCTATGAATTTTCATTTCTAGTCACCCTCATTAAATTTGGATACTTTTAAAGTTAAGTTTTTCAAAGAGTAACACAGACCTGGAACACATCAATTTCTACATAGCCTATTCATTAGCCTCATGAATGAAAGAGTCATCAAAGAGCATGTCGCCACTTAACTGAAAGGCAGGTTCTTCTGTCACTGTTTAACATTTTCTAGTACATTTCCTACCACAGTGTAGGTGTTTAATAAATATTTGTTAAATGCAATGAATGTCAAATTTGAACTTAGATGTACCAGCCAATGTGTGTTTTAAAGAGGACTTGAATCTAAATATGTATCTCATTAGATACTCACAATTACCCAGTAGGAGTTTTACAGATGAGAAAACTGAGGTTCACTGAAGTTTCAGGAGTTGATTACAGCCATAATTAGTAAATGATGACACTGAACACTAAACTCCCAATTCCTTCAAGAGGTTCTCTATGCTACAACATAAGATGATGGGGCAATAGGATTCACATATGTTGTAAATGCTCAGAGCTCCCTATCAATAAAATGAAAGTCTCAACAATTATCAAATACACTATGGTTTCTAGAAAGCATCTCTGGATAATAATGCACTTGCTTCACCAAATGTGATGTCTACTCCCAAAGAAATCTAATTTACTTAACAAGCTTAGATTTACATTTGTAAGGAGTACAAAGGAGTATTAAACCTAGATACAGTTCTCAATTCTTCATGGAGATAGCAATGGTTACTGTTAGGTTAGTAAAATAATAAAAATAATGGTTATCATTTAGTGAGGCCCTATGATGTGCCAAATAATAAATACTGTTATTAAAACTGACAACCACTATACGAATTCTTATTCTCATTTCACATGGAAAGGTGAGTTACCAATCCAATTTTATATACCAGCAGTTCTTATACTCTAGGGTGTACCAATATCACCTAGAGGGCTTGTTGGAAGGTAGATTGCAGGTCTCTTCCCTGTGTATTACTGATTAAGGATCTCTGGAATGGGGCCTGAGAATGTGCAGGACTCTTTAGTTCCCTAGTGATTCTGCAAATACAGAGACTCCGCACCTTGAGACTCAGTGTTTTCCCCCAATAAATGGTAGAGGTAGGAACTAAATCCAGATATGTCTGACTTTAAATATCAGGCCATTTGCATTATCTCAAGTAGATTTTACTGTAAACACTGAATTTAAATGGTCTGAATTTTATTTCACACTTAATTTGGTATTTAAGGCTTATACATAAATGTATAAAAGCAGGTCTAAGAAATTTACTTGAAATTCTAAAAACCAGGGACTGAAACAGAGTAAATCAACTTTTAGTCATCAGCTGCTCACTTTACCACTCCTATTTCACAGTACAATGTTTGTAAAGCTAAAAGTGACCTTTGACTTCAATGCTTTGAACTTTATTTTATAGATGACCAATTTGAAGACCAGAAAGTGGAAGTTTCCAAGATGCTTCCATCTTCCCACTGGTAAAATATCCATGTGTCAAGAAAGTTTAACTTCTTTCTTCCACCATACTATAAAACCTACCACTTTCTTGTGATATGTGCAACAGTGGAATTCTTTCTGTGACTTATATTACCACCCATATTTTACTTTATCGGTTTACAATTTTGTCTCCTCTTCTGTATTAGACCCACCTGAAAGCAAGTATTACATTTATGTATCATTTGTGTTCAGTTAGGAAATGCTTTGAAACTGACAGGAATTTCATTTTATTCTTTGTTCTTTCTTCACCACTGTATCCATTTTACCAACTCAGTGGAGGAACTTAGTTTCCATACTGAGCTATAAGCAACCAACTTAGCTGTTTTCAGCTACCTCTTTAAGGTTTTCTTTTTTTCCACTGTGCTAATCATTTTGAACTTGACGAAATTCTTTGTTTACTCCTGAAATTAATTATTAGTAAATATTTTTGCTTTGCTTGCTCCTGAAAGTATCACTAATTTTTTTCTCTATTCTAGTCTATTTAGCAATTTTAAAATCAGCATTATTTTAGGATGATTGTTTTCATAATATTTAAGGGATCAAAAAGTATTTTACATATGTAAAATATGTATGAATATGTGTGGCTATAGATATATATATACATTTTATGAAAATCTTCTGTTCCACTTCTCTTTCAAATATGTCCAACTCCCATTTTCTTAGATAATTGAAATATTAGTCCATTTTATTATGGATAAAATATAAATTGTTTGAGAAAGTACAGTAACGGAGAGACTACAGACACAACCTGAAATTCTTATAATAATGGTCTTTTATTTCTTACTCGAATTAAAACGAAATGTGACTTTTAAATCACACAGACTAGACAAAAGGAAATCGCCCAACTACTGCAGTGAAGTCAGCCGAAAAGAAAACCCTGCCGTCGCTTCTGTTTGAATAAATGCAAAAGCTGACATTAAAGACAAGCAAGAGAGAGTGTAGGCATGGTTGAATCACAGGCCTCTGACATTGTTGACATCTCCTTCTTTGTAATATAGGGTCATAAAATAGTTTAAAACCCCTTTCTCAAAAAACATGTAAACCAGAGGAGCCTTAATGACCCACAAAGTCAACACTTTCCTAGTGTTGATATTGAAAAATACAACACCATCTAAGAGAGAACGGGTACAATTTAATAATAATATAATAATAATAATAACAGCAACCCTTTAATGGGTGCTTCTTGCATGATAAGCACTTTGCAATTATTTTCTAAATCTAGCCTTGGGAAAAATCCTAAAAAGTAGACATAAGCACATCGATGTTACAGACTTAAAAAGATGCTCAGAGAAGAGAGCTGATCTATGTGAGGTCACAGAACTAGAGTATGACTCTAGACTCTTCAATTCTAAACCATACTATTTATTTAAATTGTTAACTACTTATTTAGAAGTACAAATAAACATCTATGTTTCAAAGGGAAGCAGTACATGTTTTCAGGAATGGTATTTTAAAGAAATTAATTACTCTGCCAGAGATATGGTTATTCTATTTTCCATCCAGTAGAAAACTCAATCAAAGCATTTCTGGGCATATCATACACTCAAAAATTAATCTAACAGATGGAATTTTTCTGTGGTATATATTACATGACAAAGATGCCATGCTGAAAGACATCCCCACCAAAAAAAAAAAAAAAAAAATACTGAGAAGCAGACATATTAGCAGTAAAAGTGTCTCTCTACTCCCTTGTGAGCCCTATCTTTCCAAAGCAAAAGATACCTAAATGAAACTTGGAACAAAAGCTCAACTTCAAATATAGTTTTGATTTTTCTCAATTAAATATTGATATCATAGGTAACAGCTCTTTGGTGACCAAGTTTATCTCTTGAATTATTTTTTCACCCCACACTTGAAAATCCTTCTTAATTTAGAAATACATCTCTTTGGTTCTTCAACTTCAGAAAGAAAACAGCTAAGTTGGTTGCTTACAGCTCAGTCCAGAAACTAAATTTTACAGTGAAAAATTGCCTGAGTTCATGGTTGCATTCAGTTACAATAAGGCAGAAAATGATATACAACATTGTTATTAATTAGTGTCAACTAAGGATAGTGGAATGCACCAAGAGTGTTTAGAGCTGTAAGAAACTATGATAGCAATGATTTATCCCAAAGTCCTTTTTCATGGCTCCCAGGAAGGAGGAGAAAAAAACAAAGACTTGTCTGACTTTGGAGCTAGAGGGAATGAGTTCAAATTCTGGTTTTGCCATTTAGAAGCTACTTGACCTTAAAATACTTAACTAACCCGAACCTCTGTTGTTTCATCTATAAAATAGGAGTAATAATTTCTATATTACAGGGTTGTTTGAAGGATAAAATATATGTTATTTAAAATGCTTTGCTATTATAGATGCTCAAAAGATCAAGAAATTTTGATTCAGCATGTTTGTGGTTTATATAATATTACACAATGGTGATTAGCAGCAGAGCAGAAAGCAGAGCCCAAGGCTGCCCACATAGACAAGTGCTCCTAGTAAAACCTCATGTGAAATAAACGTAGGCTCTGCCTTCCCTCATTAGTAATGGTTAGTACCATCACTAATGGTACTATCATTAATATTTGTTTTTATTTAGTACTTGTTGTTTTAGTCAGTCCTCATGATGCTGATAAAGACATACCTGAGATTGAGTAATCTATAAACGGAAGATGTTTAATAAACTCACAGGTCCACATGGCTGAGGAGGCCTTACAATCATGGTGGAAGGTGGAGGAAGAGTAAAGGCATGTCTTACATGGATGCAGGCAAGAGAACTTGGGCAGGAAAACTCCCATTTGTAAAACCATAAGATCTCATGAGGTTTATCTAGTACCATGAGAACAGTGTGGGGGAAACTGCCCCAACAACTCAATTATCTCCACCTGGCCCTGCCCTTGACACATGGGGATTATTACAATTCAAGGTGAGATTTGGTGGGGACATAGTCAAACTATATCATTTATTTGTAGTTTTTTGTTGATGTTTTCATTTGTTTATTGTTTTGTTATTTCTAGGCTAAAAGACAAATGAAATTAGAAGAGAGAGTGATAAATGTCCCTTGCAGTTACTGCACGTACTTGTTTGAAATAAGAGCCCTGGCTACTCCAAAGACAGAAAGACACAGGGTCAGAACTAATGGATGGACAGCTCCAGGACAGAGTGAATGCCCTGTATGCCTGAAAGATGTAAGAACCCCACAACAATTCACTTGGACATGCTGTCTGTGCAAAGTACCTCTTCCTCTGGATCAATAGAGAAGTGACAGTGTAGAGTAAACCTCTTGCTAATTTAATGTGCCAAAAACCGTCTTATAGCTGAAAATCGGATTAAGAACTCTCAGAACAACTCAGCCAGGAGCCTAAAGTGCCACTGCTTTGCTGTAGACTAGGCTAATCAGGAGCCTGGTAGTCCACAAGCACACAAAACCAAACCCCAGGATGCCTGAGCCAAGGTAATTTCATCTGTGGATATCCATCCTATCTGACAATCAAGATTTGCACAACCATTCCAAAACTGTGCTTCTGCTTTAGTTTTAATTTTTAAATTATTTTTATTAAATATTGACTAGATGCAAAAGAATATTTAGAAAATATATGTGAATTATAAAGAAAAGTTATGCAAATACATGTGTACTCACTACCTAGTTTAAGCAAAAGGAAGCCCCCTCTCCTTTTCTGGAGAGCCCTCTCAAGTCCCCTCAATTCCTTCCCGCTCAGAGTGAAGCACAATCTTCTGAATGAATCATTCGTTTCCTCTTCTTCTAAGTTTTGCCACATGTTTTATATATCTAAGATAGTACAGTCTCATTTTGCATGGTTTTTGAATGTTATATAAATAGAATAATGTTGTACAAAATTTTTCTATAAATTGCTTTTTTCCTCACATATGTACCTCCTGAGAGTCATTTCTGTTACTCAATAGCTAAAATTCTTTTTTTTTTTGAGACGGAGTTGCACTCTTGTTACCCAGGCTGTAGTGCAATGGCGCGATCTCGTCTCACCACAACCTCCGCCTCCTGAGTTCAGGCAATTCTCCTGCCTCAGCCTCCTGAGTAGCTGGGATTACAGGCACGCGCCACCACGCCCAGCTAATTTTTTGTATTTTTAGTAGAGACGGGGTTTCACCAAGTTGACCAGAATGGTCTCGATCTCTTGACCTCGTGATCCACCCACCTCGGCCTCCCAAAGTGCTGGGATTACAGGCTTGAGCCACTGCGCCCGGCTAATATTCTTTATTATTCACAATTCTCTAGTATTCTAGCATGTGAATGTACCATGATTTATTTATTCATTTTACTATTGAGCTTCTGAGTGGCTTCAACTATTTATCCTGAGCATCCTTAGCCATGTCTCCAGAAGCACAAAAGTCTCTTCCAAAGTCTCTCACATGAGGTTTGTCTTCAGAATCCATGTCATTCCACATGCTCATCAGTACTTAAAATTATAAGCCCCTGTAAAATGGTATCTTCTTAATTTGCATTTCCATAATCACTAATGAGATTGAGCACATTTTTAGGTTTCTTTGTCCTTCCTGATTTTTCTTTTGAGAAATATTTATGCATGCCTTTTATCCATTTTTCTCAAGTTTTCTTTTTGTTATTAAATGTATTGAGTTGAATTATAATCCTTTGCTTTTTGTATTGCAAATATTTCCTTCTCTGTTGTGGTTTGTGTTTCTTCTTGTTTTGAAACATGCTGATAAACACTGGTTTTTAATTTTAATGTAGTAAAATTCATCTATTATTCCCTTTGAGATTTGTGCTTTTTGTGTCTTAAGAAACTTTTTTCTACCCTGGAGTTATAAATCTATTTTCCCATGTTATCTTGTAAAATTTTATAGTTTTGCCTTCTACATAGGTGTTTAAATCTCTTATGGTTTCTAATTGCTTCAACACAATTTTTTAAAAGTCCTTATTTCTCCACTTATTTGCTGCACTAGCTTCAAGCAAAATTATATTTCCACATAAGTGTGTTTCTTTTCGAGGACCACTGCAATCAGTTCCAGCAGTCATCATCTCTGTCTCTAGACCAGTACCACACTGTCTACTTTTCTACGAATTTTCTTTTATCTGAGACAAGTGCTTCCACTTTATACTTTTTTGGGGGTGTTTTGGCCCTTCAAGGACTTTTTCATTTATATATATATATGTACACATACATTTTCATTTATATTCATGGGTATATATGTATATGTATATATACGTGTATATATATATATATATGTATGTATCAGCTCATCAAATTCCACCAGATCACTTGTTGATATTTTTATTGGAACTACACTAACTTTATAAATCAATTTTTAATGATGCTATAGATTCACCTATAGCTCAATTAGCCTTTCAATATTGTGTCTTTGTGTGTCACTTATTTAAATTTGGTATGAGTCTAGAAGTAGACTTTTACAATCTTTTCTATGAGGTACTTGCTTATACTTTGTTAGATTTATTCCAAAGTATTTCATATTCTAATGCTCTTTTAAGTGACATCATTTAAAATTACTTTTGAATAAAATTTTCTACCAACAGTATATAAAAAGACAAATTGATTTTTTTAGAGCTACCATATGATCCAGCAATCTCACTACTTGGTGTATATACAAAGGAAATAAAATCAGTATGTGAAAGAGACATCTGCACTCCCATGTTCATTGCAGCATCACTTACAATGGCCAAGATATGTAATCAACTTTAATGTCCATCAACAGATAAATGAAGAAAATATAGTATGATACACAATGAAATAAGTAAGGAGACCCTATCATTTGTGAAAGCATAGATGAAGCTGAAGGACATTATGTTAAACTCTCATTTATATGTGGAATATATTAAATGTTAAAGAGTTGAACTCATAGAAGCAGAGTAGAATGATGATTACCAGAGGTTGAGGATTGGAAACAATAGGGAAATGACAGTCAAAGGGTACAAAGCCTCAGTTAGATAGGAATAAGTTCAAGAGAACTGTTGTACAACATGGTGACTACAGTTGGTACCAACATACTGTGTTCTTGAAAATTGCTAAGAAGGTAGATTTTAAGTGTTATCACCAAAAGAAAAGTATGGGAGACAATGGATATGTTAATTAGCATCATTTAGATATTCCACAATATATACATATTTTTAAAAACATGTTACATATGATAAATATATACAATTTTGTTTGTCAGTAAATGTATTAGTCTGTTTTCACACTGCTAATAAAGACATAGCCAAAACTGGGAAGAAAAAGAGGTTTAATAGACTTACAGTTCCACATGGCTTGGGAGGCCTCACTATCATGGTGTAAGGCAAGGAGGAGCAAGTCATCTCTTACATGGACGGCAGCAGGCAAAGAAATAGAGGTTGTGCAGGGAAACTCCTGTTTGTTAAACCTATCAGATCTCATGAGACTTATTCACTATCATGAGAGCATCATGAGAAAGATTCATCCCCATGATTCAATTACCTCTCACCAGTTACCTCCCTTAATGTAGAAATTCAAGATGAGATTTGGGTGGGGACATAGCCAAAGCATATCAGTAATTAAATATAAAATTGACTTGTATATCTAGATAAACTCTTATAATCTTAATGATTTGTGGATAGGTTTTTTGTTTTTCCATAATTATGCCATCTCTGAATAAAGATGGTTTTCTTTCTTTCTTTCTCAATCTTAATCCCTTTATTAATTATTTCTGCCTTACTAAATTGACTAGGACTTCCAGCATAATGTTAAATGTAAGTGGTCCTGATATTTTCTTTGAGGAAATATTTTTGAACTGTTCTTTTAATTTGTGTTGTAGCTATGTGACAATTAAGTGTTGCTGCAGGTGTTTTAGTCATTTTTGTTACGTACACTTTTTTCCCAGAAATTTGACCAATCAAAACTTTCAAATGTATTAGTATGAGGTTATTCATATTATTCTACTGTTTTTTAAAACCTCTTCTGTAATTGTCTCTTTTATTCATATGGTTTACTTGTATATTCATTTCACTCTTTTTTATGATCAATCTTAACAGAGGTTTTTCAATTTCATTAGGTTATTTCAAGTGAATCTTTTGGCTCTGTTGTCTATTATATGTTTGCCTTCTATTACATTATTGACATCATTTTCTTTTTTCCAGTACTTTCTTTGTGTATACTTTATTATTCTTTGTCATCTTAAGTTAGCAGCCTAGGTCATTAGCTTTGAGGCTCTTCTTTCATAATACAAATAGTTAAGTTTCATTTTACTTAAATCACCCAAATTAAATGCAACATAGTTTATTATTTCTCAGTTCAAGAAATTTTCTTATAATTCTTTAACTTGTGAGTTATTTAGAAATATTTTCTAAACTTATTAAAATATAGGATTTTTTTAGTTGTATCTGTGAGGAATTCAGGGCACCTGTCAGCCATTGGTAATGGGTCTTCAGCTTATATCACCCTCCCCAACTAAAACCATATATTCCTTATTATTGCACTTCACTCAACTTCCAACTATAGTCCAGTGACCTCATTGCTGTGGAAATGAAGCATTGCTTTCAACACTACATTTCTTAACTGGGCCAGGCAACTTTCAGAGAGTCACATGTCCTCTCTCAGCAATTTCACCACTTCCCACAGCTCAATAGCTGCCAGCAATGTGCTCCAACCATCCTTCAAACTAACCACCAGAAAACACTGGACCACCTAACACCAAAAATGTTGATACTTGCTATTGTTTAGCAAACACTATTGTCTTGTCTCACTTACCAGATCATTCCCCTTGGAAAAAAAGACCACCTAGGATGTCATCCAGGTTCTGCAAGGATAACTAAACATGAATCACAGGAAACAGCTGTGTGGGTTGTCCTATTTTTCTGGTTCCCAATTGTTTCTCATATATTCTCATTTTCTGTGCCTACCCTAGTGCTTTATTTGGATCCCAAACTATCTTGAGTGCCAAACCCACACAGGCTGGGACAAGCTTTACTTTTATCATTAACTGGAAACATAAAGAAAATCTACACAAAAGGAAACTTTTCAAATTCACCTTTCTTATTCAAATATGCTTATTTTTTTAAATTAACATAAAATTGTATATTTTTACTTTGTAAAACATGATGTTTTGAAGCACATATACATTTTGGAATGGTTAAATCTAGCTAACTAATAACTGCATTACTTCACAAGATTATCATTTTTGTGGTGAGAACATTTAATAGACACTCAGAATTTTTAAAGAATACAATATATTATTAACTATAGTAACTATGTTGTCCAATACACCTCTTGAATTTATTTCTCCCATCTAACTGTAATTATGTATCCTTTGACCAATCTCTCCCCAATTTATCCTCCCCATCAAGTTTGAACTTCTGCCAAGCAACTAGAGGAATATTAAGTTTTGTGGTAAAGTTTGTCCAAGTGACTCATGGAAGTGGCTGAATTGAGGGCAAAGGGTTGAATGTTTCTGATTTGAAATGCTTGGGGCCAGAAATATATTGGACTTTAGATTTTTCTAGGTTTTGGAACAGTTCCATGTACACAATGAAATTTATTGGATATGGAACTCAAGTGTAAATATGAAATTTGTGTTTCATATATACCTTATATACATAGACTGAAGTTAGCTTTATACATTATTTAAAATAATTTTTTACATGAAACAAAGTTTTCACTGAAATTTGACCATAACCCATCACATGAGATTGAGTGTAGAATTTGCCACTTATGGGAGGAAGATCCAAGATGGCCCTTTAGGAGCAGCTCAGGATTGCAGCTCCCAGTGAAAGCACAGAGGGTGAGTGGACACCACATTTCTAGACAGATCTTTATTGCCCATAGACAAGGAGATTCCCAGGAAGAGGAGCCCCACGGGTCGCCAGCACAGCCGTTTTGGCCAGAGCAGCTGTTTCGGGTGGTGCAGCTGTTTTGCCGGTGCCCCGGCTAGGCGGTTCTTTATATAAAATACACTGGTCTGGTTGCCCTCTTAAGCTGACAATTGGAGCTGCAAGAAGGCAGATTTGCCCATTCATCTGATTAAACAGGGAGCCAGGCCAGGAGATTCCTGAGCAGCACTGTTGTTTCAGCCAGCACAGTGGTTCACCACACACGAAATCACACAGATCCTGGCGCCCTTTCAGCAGGCGACTAGAACACTTGTTAGAGAGTCAACCATTCAACTTAAAAAAAAAAAAAAAAAGGCTCTGAGGCAGGGATCCAGGTGATCAGGATCGGCGGGTCCCACCCCCACAAAAACAACAACAAAAAAAGCAATTGGAAACACTTGGGGTTGAGAGTTTCACAGCAAGCACAGCTGAATGCGGACTGGCCCAGCTCTGTGGGGGAGGGGCGCCCACCATTACCAAAGCAATCCACCCCTACGGAGGTAGTCCACCATTGCTGAGGCAGCCTGCCATTGCTGAGGCAACCCACCATAACAGAGAGAGTACACCAATATACAGGCGAGCCACCATTGCTGAGGCAGTTCTAACCACACCCATATAAACAGGACCACAGGGAAGTTCACATGGCAGCAGGGCAGAGCCCACAGCAAAAAGACAATCACTAAACAGCCTCCTTGCTGGGCAGGGCGGCCCTGAAAAAAAAGGCAACACAACAACAGCTTTATTTATGAGTATAAATAAAGCCCTAACACCCGAGGACAGAGCACCTGGGGAAAAAAAAGGGGGGTTTATGAGTTCTGCTGCAGCAGACTTAAACACACCTGCCTCACAGCTCTGAATGGACAACAGAGCTCACAGCTCAGCACATGAACTCCTATAAGAAACAGACTGTCTCCTCAAGGAGCTCCCTGACCCCCGTATATACAAAGAGTCATTTCACAAAGGACTGATCAGACTGACATTTGGTGGGCATCATTCTGGGACAAAGATAGCAGAAGAAAAAACTGGTAGCAACCCCTACTGTTCTGCAGCTGCTGCAGGTGATCCCCAGGCAAGCAGGGACTGGAGTGGACCTCAGCAGTCCTACAGCAGAGGGGCCAGGCTGTTAGAAGGAAAACTAAAAAACAGAAATAACTTCATCATCAGCAATCTGGACGTCTACTCAGAGACCCAATCTGAAAATCAGCAACTACACAGACAACAGGTGGATAAATCCACAAAGATGGGAAGAAACCAGTGCAAAAAGGAGGAAAACACCTGAAACCAGAACACCTCTCCTCCTACAAAGGATAACAACTCTTCACCAGCAAGCAAACAAAGCTGGATGGAGAATAAGTGTGATGAAATGACAGAATCAGACTTCAGAAGGTGGGTAATGAGAAACTTCTGTGAGCTGAAAGAACATGTTCTAACTCAATGCAAAGAAACTAAGAACCTTGAAAAAAGATTTGAGGAAATGATAACAAGAATGGACAACTTAAAGAGGAATATGAGTGAATTGATGGAGCTGAAAAACACAACACGAGAACTTCGTGAAGCATGCACAAGTCTCAACAGCCCAATTGACCAAGCAGAATAAAGGATATCAGAGGTCAAAGATCAACTCAATGAAATAAAATGAGAAAGCAAGGTTAGAGGAAAAGTGCAAAACAAAAAATGAACAAAGTCTCCAAGAAATGTGGGACTATGTGAAGAGACCTATTCTACATTTGATAGGTGTACCTGAATGTGACAAAGAAAATGAATCCAAGCTGGAAAATACTCCTCAGGATATTATCCAGGAAAACTTCCCCAACCTAGCAAGACAGGCCAATATTCAAGTCCAGGAAATACAAAGAAAACCACAAAGATATTCCTCAAGAAAACGAACCCCAAGGCACATAATCATCAGATTCACTGGGGTTAAAATGAAGGAGAAAATGCTAAGGGCAGCCAGAGAGGAAGGTTGGGTTACCCACAAAGGGAAGCCCATCAGACTCATAGCAGATCTCTCAGCAGAAACCCTACAAGCCAGAAGAGAGTGGGGGCCAATATTCAACATCCTTAAAGAAAAGAACTTTCAACCCAGAATTTCATATCCAGCCAAACTGAGCTTCAGAAGTGAAGGAAAAATAAAATCCTTTGCAAACAAGCAAGTACTCAGAGATTTTTCACCACCAGGCCTGCTTTACAAGAGTTCCAGAAAGAGGCACTACACATAGAAAGGAACAACCAGTACCAGCCACTCCAAAAACATACCAAACGGTGAAGAGCATCAATAAAATGATGAATTGCATCAACTAACAGGCAAAACAGCCAGCTAGCATCAAAATGGCAGTATCAAATTCACACATAACCATATTAACCCTAAATGTAAATGGGCTAAATGCACCAATCAAAAGACACAGACTGGCAAATTGGATTAAAAGCCAAAACCCATCAGTGTGCTGTATCCAGGAAACCCATCTCACATGCAAGGATACACAAAGGCTCAAAATAAAGGGATACAGGAAGATTTACCAAGAAAATGGAGAGCAAAAAAAAGCAGAAGTTGCATTTCTCATCTCTGACAAAATAGACTTTAAAGCAACAAAGATCAAAAGAGACAAAAAAGGACATTACATAATGGTAAAAGGATCGATAGAACAAGAAGAGCTAATGATCCTAAATATATACCGACCCAATACAAGAGCACCCAGATACATAAGGTAAGTTCTTAATGACTTACAAAGAGACTTAGACTCCCACACGATAATAGCAGGAGACTTTAACACTCCACTGTCAATATTAGACAGATCAACCAGACAGAAAATTAACAAGGATATCCAGGACTTGAACTCAGACCTAGAACAAGCAAACCTAATGGACATTTACAGAACTCTCCACCCCAAATCCACAGAATATACATTCTTATCAGCACCACATCACACCTACTCTAAAATTGACCACATACTTGGAAGTAAATAACTCCTCAGCAAATGCAAAACAACTGACATAATAACAAGCAGTCTCTCAGAACACAGCAAAGTCAAGTTAGAACTCAGAATTCAAAAACTAACTCAGAACCACACAGCTTCATGGAAACTGAACAACTGGCTCTTCAATGTTGACTGAATAAACAATGAAATGAAGTCAGAAATAAAGAAGTTCTTCAAAACCAACAAGAATGAAGACAATAAATCCCAGAATCTCTGGGACACATTTAAAGCAGTCTCTAGAGGAAAATACATAGCAATAAGTACCCACAAGAGAAGAGTGGAGAGATCCAAAATTGACACCCTAACATCAAAATTGAAAGAGCTGGAGGAGCAAGATCAAAACAACTCAAAACCTAGCAGAAGACTAGAAATAACTAAGATCAGAGCAGAACTGAAGGAGATAGAGACACAAGAAACCCTTCATAAATCAACAAATCCAGGAGCTAGTTTTTTGAAAAGATCAATGAAATAGACATACCACTAGCCAGATTAATAAAAAAGAAAGAGAATAACCAAATAGATGCAATAAAAAACGATAAAGGGGAAATCACCACAGATTCCACAGAAATTCAAACCATCATCAGAGAATATTACAAACAACTCTATGCACATAAACTAGTAAACCTAAAAGAAATGGATAAATTCCTGGACACTTGCCTCCTCCCAAGCCTAAACCAGAAGAAGTCTAAACCATGAATAGATCAATAAAAAGATCTGAAGTTGAGGCAGCAATTAAGAGCCTACCACACAAAAATGCCCAAGTACAGATGGGTTCACAGCTGAATTCTACCAGACACACAAAGAGGAACTGTTACCATTCCTTCTAAAACTATTCCATATAATCCAAAAAGAGGGAATCCTTCCCAAATCATTTCATGAGACCAACATCATCCTGATACCAAACCCCAGCAGAGACTCAACAAGAAAAGAAAACTTCAGGCCAATATCCATAATGAACATAGACACAAAAATCTTCAGTAAGATACTGGCAAGCCAATTTCAACAGCACATCAAAAAGCTTATCCACCATGATCAAGTAGGATTCATCCTACGGATTCAAGGCTGGTTCAACATATGCTAGTCTATATAAAAGTAATTCATCACATAAACAGAACCAAAAACAAAAACCACATGATTATCTCAATTGATGCAGAGAAGGCCTTTGACAAAATTCAACAGCTCTTTATGCTAAAAACCCTCAATAAACTCGGTATTGACAGAACGTATCTCAAAACAATAAAAGCTATTTACTACAAACCAACAGCCAATATCATACTGAATGGGCAAAAACTGGAAGCATTCCCTTTGAAATCTGGCACTAGACAAGGATGCCCTCTCTCACCACTCCTATTTAATATAGTACTGGAAGTTCTAGCCAGAGCAATCAGGCAAGAAAAAGAAATAAAGGGTATTCAAATAGGAAAGGTGGAAGCCAAATTGTC
Organism: Callithrix jacchus; assembly: GCF_049354715.1. Classification (NCBI taxonomy): domain Eukaryota; kingdom Metazoa; phylum Chordata; class Mammalia; order Primates; family Cebidae; genus Callithrix; species Callithrix jacchus. The sequence goes on along the minus strand of NC_133505.1, from coordinate 81,651,243 downwards.
TCTATTTGCAGATAACATGATAGTATACCTAGAAGACCCCATCGTCTCAGCCCAAAATCTCCTGAAACAGATAAGCAACTTCAGCAAAGTCTCAGGATACAAAATCAATGTGCAAACATCACAAGCATTTCTATACACCAATAACAGACTTAAAGAGAGCCAAATCAAGAATGAACTGCCATTCACAATTGCTACAAAAAGAATAAAATACCTAGGAATACAACTAACAAGGAATGTAAAGGACCTCTTCAAGGAGAACTACAAACCACTGCTCAACAAAATAAGGGAGGACACAAACAGATGGAGAAACATTCCATGTTCACGGTTAGGAAGAATCAGTATTGTGAAAATGGCCATACTGCCCAAAGTAATTTATAGATTCAACACTATCCCCATGAAGCTACCAATGACCTTCCTCACAGAACTGGAAAAAACCACTTTAAACTTCATATGGAACCAAAAGAGAGCCCACATAGCCAAGTTAATTCTAAGCAAAAAGAACACAGCAGGAGGCATCACACTACCAGACTTCAAACTACACTACAAGGCTACAGTAATCTAAACAGCACGGTGCTGGTACCAAAACAGAGATATAGACCCATGGAACAAAACAGAGGCATCGGAGGCAACACAACGTATCTACAACCATGCAATCTTTGATAAACCTGATAAAAACAAGCAATGCGGAAAGGAATCCCTGTTTAATAAATGATGTTGGGAAAACTGGCTAGCTATGTGCAGAAAACAGAAACTGGATCACTTCCTGACACCTTACACTAAAATTAACTCCAGATGGATTAAAAACTTAAACATAAAACCTGACACCATAAAAACCCTAGAAGAAAATCTAGGCAAAACCATTCAGGACGTAGGAGTAGGCAAGGACTTCATGAACAAAACACCAAAAGCATTGGCAACAAAAGCCAAAATAGACAAATGGGACCTAATCAAACTCTACAGCTTCTGCACAGCAAAAGAAACAGTCACTAGAGTGAATCAGCAACCAACAGAATGGAAAAAAATTTTTGCAGTTTACCCATCTGACAAAGGGCTAATATCCAGAATTTACAAAGAACTCAAACAGATTTACAAGAAGAAAGCAAACAAACCATTCAAAAGTAGGCCAACAACATGAACAGACACTTTACAAAAGAAGACATACATGAGGCCAACAAACATATGAAAAAATGCTCATCATCACTGGTCATTAGAGAAATGCAAATCAAAAATACATTGAGATATCATCTCACGCCAGTTAGAATGGCGATCATTAAAAAATCTGGAGACAACAGATGCTGGAGAGAATGTGGAGAAACAGGAATACTTTTACACTGCTGGTGGGAGTGTAAATTAGTTCAACCATTGTGGAAGGCAGTGTGGCAATTCCTCAAGGACCTAGAAATAGAAATTCCATTTGACCCAGCAATCCCATTACTGGGTATATACCCAAAGGACTATAAATTATTCTACTATGAGGACACATGCACACGAATGTTCATTGCAGCACTGTTTACAATAGCAAAGACCTGGAATCAACCCAAATGCCCATCAATGATAGACTGGACAGGGAAAATGTGGCACATATACACCATGGAATACCATGCAGCCATAAAAAACGATGAGTTTGTGTCCTTTGTAGGAACATGGATGAACCTGGAGAACATCATTTTCAGCAAACTGACACAAGAACAGAAAATGAAATACCACATGTTCTCACTCATAGGTGGGTGTTGAACAGTGAGAACACATGGACATAGGGAGGGGAGCACTACACACTGGGGTCTGTTGGGGGGAATAGGGGAGGTGAGGGGTGGGGAGTTGGGGAGAGATAGCATGGGGAGAAATGCCAGATATAGGTGAAGAAAAGGAAGGCAGCAAATCACAGTACCACGTGTGTACCTATGCAACTATCTTGCCTGTTCATCACATGTACCCTAAAACTGAAAATGAATAAAAAAATGTGGAGAAAAAAAAGAACTTTCCACTTTTGGTGTCATATTCATGAAATATTTCAGATTTTGGATTCTCTAATTAGAAATGCTCAGCCTGTATTATGAGTGGTAAATGGCTAGTTCAGTGCTCACAGAGCTATATGAGGATGCTTTGCTCTTTTAAAAATATAAAAACTCTATAAATTTAAGGTATACACATGCTATTTTAATATACTTACGGAAATAATTATTAAGTCAAGAGAATTAACATATGCAGCATCTCACATATTAATTTTTTGGTTTTTGTTTTTTCTGCCTGCTTGTTTTGTGATGAAGGTACCTGAAGTCTACTCTCTTAGCAAATTTTCAATTTATGATAAAATATTATTAACTATAATCATTATTCTGTATATCAGACCTCTGGGCTCATTCTTCCCATGTGGTTGCAAATTTGTAAGCTTTGATCGTCTTTCAGTTTCCCTCAATCTTTAGCATCTTGTAACCAGCATTCACTCTCTACTTCTATATTTTTTTCTGTTTCATATATAAATGAGATCATGCAGTATTTGTCTTGCTGTCTCTGGCTTACTTCAGTTAGAACAATGCTTTCCAGGTTTATCCATGTTGTAACAAATGACAGGATTTTCTTTCATTCTAAGGCTGAATAACATGCCATCATATTTATACACCACATTGTCTTTATCTGCTCATCCACAGATGAACACTCAGGTTGATTCCATATCTTAGGTATTGTGAATAATGCTGCAATGAACATGTGAGTGCAAAGATCCTTTTGAGGTACTGATTTTATTTCTTTCAGAAATAAACCCAGAAGAAATATCACTGGGTCATATAGTAGTCCTTTTGTAATTTTTTTAGGAGACTTCATACTGCTTTCCATAATGTCTGTACCAATGCTTATACACAACAACAGTGTACAAGGGTTCTCTCTTCTTCACATTCTGCCAACACTTTATCTTTTTTATACTGGCCATTTTAACAGGTACAAAGCAATATTTCATTGTGGTTTTAATTTGCATTTCTCTGATGACTAGTAAAGTTGAGAATTTTTTCGTCTACTTTTGGGTCATTTGTATGTCTTCTTTTGAGAAATGACTATTCAGATCTTTTGCCTTTTTTTGATCAGGTCATTTGTTTTCTTGCTATTGAGTTGTTTGAGATCCTTACATAGTGTAGATATTAACCCCTTATGAGATGTATGGTTTATAAATGTTTTCTTTCATTCTGTAGGTGGCCTTTTTACTCTGTTTTTTTTTTTTTTTTTCTCTACAGAAACTTTTAAATATAATGTAACTTAATTTGTCTGTTTTTTGTTGTTGCTTGTGCTTTTTGGGGTCATATACAAAAAATTATTGTCAGATCAATGTTGCAGAGCTTTTTCTCCATATTTTCTTCTACCGATTTTACAATTCCAGTTCTTATATTTAAGTCTTTCATTAATTTTGAGTTTATTTTGTATAAACATTCTACATTCATTTTGTATAAATTGCACATTCTACTGCATGTGCAAATCCAGTTTTCCAGACATCATTTATTGAAAGACTATCCTTTCCCCATGGTGTTCTTTTAGTGGCCTTATCAAAAATTAGTTGACTGTATATACACGGCTCCATTTTCTGTGCTCTCTATTCTGCTTCATTGTACCATGTGTTTGTGTTTATGCCAACACCATACTATTTTGACTAATATACCTTGTAAGGTAATTTGAAATAAAAAAGTATGATACTTCCAACCTTGTTCTTCTTTCTAAATTTGCTCTGTACACTGAAGGCCCATTGTGATTTCATCTAAATTCTAGGATGCTTTTCTATTTCTTTGAAAAAGGCCATTGCCATTTTAATATTAAATCTATAGCACACTTTGGATAGTATAGACATTCTAACAATATTTTTATCTTTTTAAAAATTGTGTAGTGCAATTTTTTAAAATTATACTTTAAGTCCTGAAGTACATGGGCAGATCATGCAGGACTGTTACATAGGTAGAAACATGCCATCGTGGTTTGCTGCATCCATCCCTCCATCACCTACATTAGGTATTTCTCCGAATGTTATTCCTCCCCAATCTCTCCACCTCCTGCTATTCCTTCCCTAGCTCCTTCACTCCTCAACAGGCCACAGTGTGTGATGTTCCCCACCCTGTGTCCTTGTGTTCTCATGGTTCAACACCCACTTATAAGTGAGAACATGTGGTGGTTGGCTTTCTGTTCCTATGTCAGTTTGCTGAGAAAGATGGTTTCCAGCTTCATCCATGTCACTGCAAAAGACAAGAACTCATCCTTTTTTATGGCTACATAGTATTCCATGGTGTGTATGTGCCACATTTTCTTTTTCCAATCTATCATTGATGGGCATTTGAGTTGGTTCCAAGTCTTTGCTATTGTAAAAAGTATTGCAATACACATACATGTGCATGTGTCTTTATAATACATCAATTCATAATTCTTTGGGTATATATCCAGGAATGGGATTGCTAGGTCAAATGGAATTTCTATTTCTAGGCCCTAGAGGAATCAATGCACTGTCTTCCACAATGGTGGAACTAATTTTCACTCCCACCAACAGTGAAAAAGTGTTCTTACTTCTCCACATCCTCTCTAGCATCTGTTGTCTCCAGATTTTCTGATGATGGCCATTCTAACTGGTGTGAGATGGTATCTCGAAGTGGTTTTGATTTGCATTTCTCGACCAGTGATGATGAGCATTTTTTCATGTTTGTTGGCCTCATATATGTCTTCTTTTGAAAGGTGTTCATATCCTTCATCTACTTTTTGATGGGTTTTTTTTTTTCTTGTAAATCTGTTTAAGTTCATTGTAGATTCTGGATATTAGCCCTTTGTCAGATGAGTAGCTTGCAAAAATTGTTTCCCATTCTGTTGCCAGCTTACTCTAATAATTGATTCTTTTGCTGTGCAGAAGCTCTTAAGTTTAATTAGATCTCATTTGTCTATTTTGGCTTTTGTTGCCGTTGTTTTTGGTGTTTTAGTCATGAAGTCCTTGCCAATGCCTATGTCCTGAATGGTTTTGCCTAGGTTTTCTTCTAGGGTTTTTATGGTGTTAGGTCTTATGTTTAAATCTTTAATCCATCTGGAGTTAATTTTTGTATAAGGTGTAAGAAAGGAGTCCAGTTTCAGCTTTCTACACATGGCTAGCCAGTTTTCCCAACACTATTTATTAAAAAGAAAATCCTTTCCCCATTGCTTGTTTTTGTGAGGTTTGTCAAAGATCAGATGGTTGTATATGTGGGGCATTACTCTGAGGCCTCTTACTGTTCCATTGGTCTATATCTCTGTTTTGGTACCAGTACCATGCTGTTTTGATTGTTGTAGCCTTGTAGTATAGTTTGAAGTCAGGTAGTATGATGCCTCCAGCTTTGTTGTTTATGCTTAGGTTTGTCTTGGCTATGTGGGCTCTGTTTTGGTTCCATATGAAGTTTAAGGTATTTTTTTTTTCCAGTTCTGCTCTTATCTTACTTATTTCCTGTTTTCTGCTAGCTTTTGAATTTCTTTGATCTTACTCCTCTAGTTATTTTAATTGTGACAACAGGGTGTCTATTTTAGATCCTTTCCTCATTTCTCATGTGTGCATTTATTGCTATAAATTTCCCTCTAGACACTGCTTTAAATGTGTCTCATACATTCTGGTGCATTGGGTTCTCATTCTCATTGATTTTAAAGAACATCTTTATATCTGCTTTTATTTTATTATTTATCCAACAGTCATTCAGGAGCAGGTTTTTCAGTTTCCACATAGTTGTGTGAATTTGAATCAGTTTCTTAATCCTGAGTTCTAATTTGATTGCACTCTGGTCTTAGAGACTGGTTGTTATGATTTCCATTTTTTGCATTTGCTGAGGCATGATTTACTTCCAATTATGTGGTCAATTTTAGAGTAAGTGCTATGTGGTGCTGAGAAGAATGTATATTCTGTCGATTTGGGGTGGACAGTTCTGTAAATGTCTATTAGGTCAACTTGGTCCAGATCTGAGTTATATCCTAGATATACTTGTTAATTTTCTGTCTCATTGATCTAAGATTGACAATGCAGTGTTAAAGTCTCACTATTATTTTATGTGAGTGTATATCTCTTTGTAGGTCATTAAGAACTTGCTTTATGTACCTGGGGGCTCCTATATTGGGTACACAGATATTTAGGATAGTTTGCTCTCTTGTCACATTGATCCCTTTACCATTATGTAATGCCCTTCTTTGTGTCTTTTGACCATTGTTGGCTTAAAGACCGTTTTATCAGAGACTAGGATTGCAATCCTTGCTTTTTGTTTGCTCTCCATTTGCTTGGTAAATCTTCCTGCATCCTTTTGAGTCTATGTGTCTTTGCATGTGACATGAGTCTCCTGAATATAGCATACCAATGGGTCTTGACTATCCAGTTTGCCAGTCTATATCTTTGATTGGAACATTTAGCCAATTTACATTTAAGGTTAATATTGGTTATGTGTGAATTTGATTCTCCCATTTTGATACTAGCTGGTTGTTTTGCCTGTTAGTGGATGCTATTCTTCATTGTGTCAACGGTCTTTACTGTTTGGTATGTTTTTGCAGTGGCTGTTACTGGTTGTTCCTTTCCATGTTTAGTGCTTCTTTCAGAAGCTCTTGTAAGGCAGGCCTGGTGGTGACAAAATCTCTCAGTAATTGCTTTTCCATAAAGAATTTTATTTCTCCTTTCCTTATGAAGCTTAGTTTCTCTGGATATGAAATTCTGGACTGAAAGTTCTTTTTTTAAGGATGTTGAGTATTGGCTACCACTCTTTTCTGGCTTACAGGGTTTCTGGTGAGAGATCTGCAGTGAATCTGATGGACTTTCCTTTGTGAGTGACCCAACCTTTCTCTCTGGCTGCCCTTAGCATATTTTTTCTTCATTTCAACCCTGGTGAGTCTGACAATTATGTGCCTTGGGATTGCTATTCTTGAGGAATATCTTTGCAGTATCATCTGTATTTCCTGGATTTGAATGTTGGCCTGCCTTGCTAGGTTGGGAAAGTTCTCCTGGATAGTATCCTAAAGGGTATTTTCCAACTTAAATTTATTCTCACCATCATATTCAGGTACACTGATCAAACGTAGATTAGGTCTTTTCACATAATTCCATATTTCTTGGAGGCTTTTTTTCCCACTCTTTTTCTCTAATGTTGTCTTCACATTTTATTTCATTGAGTTGCTTCAATCTCTGATATTATTTCTTCTGCTTGATCGATTTGGGTATCAAAATTTGTGTGTGCTTCATAAAGTTCTTGTGCTTTTCAGCTCCATCAAGTCATTTATGTTTTCTCTAAGCTAGTTATTCTAGTTAGCATTTCATCTAACCTTTTTTTTCTAGGTTCTTAGTTTCTTTGCATTGGGTTAGAACATATTTCTTTAGCTCAGAGAAGTTTGTTATTAACTACCTTCTGAAACCTACTTCTGATTTGTTCCCTTGCTGGTGAGGAGTTGTAATCCCTTGGAGGAGGAGAGGTGTTCTGGTTTGGGGTGATTTCATTCTTTTTACACTAATTTCTTCACATCTTTGTGGATTTATCTACCTTTGGTCTTCGAAGTTGGTGACTTTCGGATGGGGTCTCTGAGTGGAAGCTTTTTCTGTTGACGTTAAAGCTATATCTGTTTTTTAGTTTTCCTTCTAACAGACCCCTTTGCTGCAGGACTGCTGGAGGTCCACTCCAGACACTGCTTGCCTGGGAATCACCCATGGGGGCTGCAGAACATCAAGGATTGCTGCACAGTCCTTCCTCTGGTACCTTTATCCCAGAGGGTACCTGCCAGATGTCAGCCAGAGCTCTCCTGTATGATGTATCTCTTTGGATACATGGGGATAACAGAGACACTTAAGGAGCAGTCTCTCCCTTATCAGAGCTCAAGTGCTATGCTGAGAGCTCTGTTGCTTCCTTCAGAGCTGCTGGGCAGGGACGTTTAAGTCTGCTGCAGTGAAACTCACAACCACCCCTTTCCCAGCTGCTTTTTTTCAGGAAGGTGGTGCTTTATTTATAAGTCCCTGATGGGCTGCCATCTTTTTTCAGAGATGCCCTGCCCAGAAAGGAGAAAGGCTAGTCACAGTTTGCTTGCAGAGTCATTGCTGAGCTGCTGCAGGCTCCGCCCAGCTGCTGTGTAAACTTTCTTGCAATTTTGTTTACACAGGTAAGGTTAGAACTGCCTCTGTAATGGCAGACACCCCTCCCCTCACCAAGCTTGACTATCCCAGGTCAAACCCAAATTCCTGTGCTGGCTGCAAAAATATCAAGCCAGTGGGAATCAGTTTGCTGGTCTTTGTGAGAATGGAGCCTGCTGAGCAGATCATTTGGCTCCCAACCTTCAGTCCCCTTTTATTCAGGGGAATGGGCTGTTCTGTCTCGCAAACATTCCAGGTGCTGGCTAAAATGGCCACCCAGTTTTGTGCTGGAAACCTCCAGTGCTGGATAAAATGGCAGCCCATATGTGCTGGAAACCTGCCACACTGGTGTTGCCAGTCCCAGAGGGGCTCTCTTGGTCTGTGGGTTAAAGACCATGGGAAAAGTGCAGTATCTGAGCCAGAGTGCCTGAAAAAGTCCCCAATGATCTCCCTTGGGTAGAAGGGAGGGGTCCTCTGGTCTCTTGCACTTCCTGGGTGAGGCAGCACCCCACCATGCCTCAGTTTGCCCTCATTGGGCTACACCCACTTTCCAACCAGTCCCATTGAGATGAATCTGGTATCTCAGAAATGCGGAGATCACTCACCCTCTGCATCACTCTCACTCACAATGTTAATTAATTAAATTGACGAATAAGAAGTATGTTTCCATTCATTTGTATCTTCTTCAGTATTTTTCATCAATGTTTTATAGTTTTCAGTGTACAGTCTTTTACCTCCTTGGTTAAATCTATTCCTAAGTTGTTTTTTTTTTTTAAATGTGGCTTAATCAGGATTTTTAAAAATTTCCTTTTCCAATAGATTGTTATTGATGTAAGGAAACAACTGATTTGTCTATGTTGATTTTATGTCCTGTAACTTTACTGAATTTGTCATTAGTTCTAACAGTTTCTATGGAATCTTTAGAGGAACTTTTTTATATTACCTTTTTTACTCAATTATATACATAGTATTAAAAGTTGAACATATTTATCAGTTAAAGAATAAAATGGATATGAAATTCATCCTTTGAAATGCGTTATGTGACCCACTTGCTTGCCCAGAAAGAACATGTATTCTATAGTTTGTTTAAAGCTGACAATTGTGTCATTAAAATATTCTATTATCATTGATATGCTTGTTACAAATTCTACCAGTCATTAAAATGTGTGTGCTTAAATATCCCAAAGGGCTACTGTTTTGTTAATTTTATTTGTATTTGGTCAGTTCTGGCTTTATATAGTTTCCAAACCATATGTTAGGTACTTAGAAGTCTAGATGCTTATAATTTCATGGTTAACTGAGATTTTATCATTATAAAATTGATTTTTATCCTCAGTAATATTTCTTAAAGTCTGACTGATAATACTATAGCAATTTCAGACTTATTTTGGTATTTCTCCTATACATAATTTTATATTCTTTGATTTCCAAACTATTTTGTATCCTAACATTCCAAATATTGCATTTGCAAGTTCTATGAAGCATGATTTGCATTTATTAGTCTCATAATCTTTTGCTTTTAAGAGGAGCATTTAAACCACTCAACTTTATCCTATTACTAGTGTATTTGGTACTTATTTTTTAAATAATTTTACCTTCATATTTTTGTTGCTCTTTTTTTCTTTCAGCTTTGATTTCTGGGGGGGAATTAGAAAAAAAAATGGTGGATCGGAAGCAAAACTAACTTGCAGGTGGCATTTGGATGGACAGAGCCACATGTGGAGACTCACACTGTTAGCTTTTCCTCCAGGAACTACTGTGGGAACATACCAGAAAAGCCAGAAGAAAATCCACAGACCCATTGAAGGAGGTAGATTGTCACTTCAAGCTCCATGACAGCCAAGGAACTGTGTCAGTTTGTTCTAAGCTGAGTAGAGTGTAGCCTAGGCAAATTCTTACCCTGATCACTAGCTCTCCGGAAATAAACTCAGTGCTATTGGTGGGGGGCAGGCTTGGTGGGAATGAGACCTGACTTTCAGGCTGCCAGCTGTATAGGAGCTGGGTAAGGCCTGTGACTCCTGGCTTTCCCCAGTCCCTGGTAACCCGTATGATGCAGCAGAGGCAGCCATAATGCTACTGAGAACATAACTCTTTTGGCCTGGGAATCACACTCCCATCCCCCCCAGCAGCTTCAGCAAGTCCTGCCCACAGAGAGTCTGAACTCAGACATGCCCAACTCTGCCCCGACCTGATGTTCTTTCTCTACCAGCTCTGATACCCTAAGACAAAGGTCAAAAACTCTTGGGAGTTCTACAGCCCTGCCCACTGCCTGAGAAACCAGAACACTTATCCAAAGATGACCCTACAGCAAGATTTTATCCTCCCTATATTACTCCAGCTAATATACTCTTGAAAGTTCTAGAGGTCAACCTATACAAAACCAGCAAACAACTACCAGTAACAAAAATACTACCAAGGATCCTCATACAGCCTGCTTTACTCCCCTGCTACCTTCACTGCAGTAGGTGCTGGTATCCATTGCTGAGAGACCTGAAGATGGAGCTCATCACAGGACTCTGCAGACACTCCTTTGTACCAGTCCAGAACCTAGTAGCTCCACTGAGTGGCTAGATTCAGAAAAAAAATAATTGCTACATTTGGCTCTCAGAAGGCCCCATTTCTAGGGGAAGAGAGAGAGCACTCTCAAGGAAGAACCCCAAGGAAAAACAACAACAACCTAAACAGCAGCTCTTGGGTCTTAGATATTCCCTCTGACATAGTCTACCCAAATGAGAAGGAATCAGAAAAGCAAAACTGGCAATATTAAAAAAACAAGGTTTTTTGGTTGGTTTTTTAGATGGAGTCTTGCTCTGTCGCCCAGGCTGGGTGCAGTAGTGCAATTTTGGCTCACTACAACCTCTGACTCCCAGGTTCAAGCTATTCTCCTGCCTCAGCCTCCTGAGTAGCTGAAATTACAGGCATGCACCATCACACTCAATTAATATTTTGTAGTTTTAGTTGAGATGGGTTTTCATCATGTTGATCAGCCTTGTCTCGTACTCCTGACCTCATGATCTGCCCACCTCAGCCTTCCAAAGTGCTGGGATTACAGGCATGAGCCACAACGCCCAGCCAAAACAAGGGTTTTTGTTTTTGAGACGGAGTCTTTCTCATCACCAGGCTAGAGTGCAAAAGTGCAATTTTGGCTCAATAAAACCTTCACCTCCCAGGTTCTTGATTCTCCTGCCTTAGCCTCCCAAGCAGCTGGAACTACAGGTGCATGCCACCTTGTCCAGCTAATTTTTATATTTTTAATACAGACAGAGTTTTACCATGTTGGTCAGGATGGTCTTTATCTCTTAACCTCATGATCCGTCTGCTTCAGCCTCCCAAAGTGTTGGGATTACAGGTGTAAGCCACGATGCCTGGCACAAAACAAGGTTTTTTACCATCCCCAAAAGGTCACACTAGCTCACCAGCAATAGATCCAAACCAAGATAAAATCTCTGAATTGCCAAAAAAAGAATTCAGAAGATGGATTATTAAGGCAATTGAGGAAGCACCAGAGAAAGGTGAAGTTCAATTTAAAGAAATTTTTTACAAAGATACAGGATATGAATGGAAAAATCTCCAGTGAAATAGATAGAATAAATTAAAAAATAATCACAACTTCTGGAAATCAAGGGCACACTTAGGCAAATGCAAAATAAACGGAAAGTGTTCACTATAGAATGGAACAAGTAGAATGAATTTCAGAGCTTGAAGACAAGACTTTCAAATTAACCCAATCTGACAAAAACAAAGAAAAAAGAATTTTTAAGGTACCCCAGAACTTAAAACATAATAAAAAAGTAAAGAAAAGTGAACAAAGCCTACAGGAATTTTGGGATTATATTAAGCTATCAAACCTAGATATAACTTATGTTCTCAAGAAAGAAGAGAAATCTCTAACTTTGGAAAACTTATTTGAGGAAATAATCAAGGAAAACTTGCCTGGACTTGTTCAAGATCTAGACCACTTAATACAAGAAGCTCAAGAGACACCTGAGAAATTAATTGCAAAAAGATTATTGCCAAGTCACATAGTCATTAGGTTATCTAAAGTCAAGATGAAGGAAAGACTCTTAAGAGCCATATGGTAAAAGCATCTAGTAACCTACAAAGGAAAACCTATCAGATTAACAACAGACTTCTTAGCAGAAACCCTACAAGCTAGAAAGAATTTGAGTCCTATCTTTAGCCTCATTAAACAAAACAATTATCAGCCAAAAAGTTTGTATCCAGTGAAACTAAATTTCAAAACTGAAGGAAAGAGAGTCTTTTCCAGAGAAATAAATGCTGAGAGAATTCATCACCACCAAGCTAGCACTCCAAGAACTGCTAAAGTAGCTCTAAACCTTGAAACAAATCCTAAAAATACACCAAAATAGGACCTCCTTAAAGCTTAAGTCTCACAAAACCTATAAACACACACACACACACACACACACACACACACATAATGAAAAAAATCAATAAAAAGGTATTCAGGCAACAAATAGCATGATTTTTAAAAAAAACAGTACTTCACATCTTAATACTAACATTAAATGTAATTGGCTGAAATGCTCCTTTTAAAAGTTACAGAATGACAGAAAGAATAAAACTTACCAACCAAGTATCTGCCCTCTTCAAGAGGCTCACTTGACAAAAGGACTCACAAAAACTTAAGGACAAGGGGTGGAAAATGATACTGTGTGCAAATAGACATCAAAAACAAACAGGAGTAGCTATTCTTATGTGTGACAAAAAAAAGATCTTTATAGCAACAGCAGATTAAAAAAAAGACATAGAGGGACATTATATAATAATAAAGGCCTTTTCCAACAATCCTAAATATTGCAATCCTAAATAGTGTTCATAACACTGGAGCTCCCAAATTTATAAAACAAATACTACTAGATCTAAGAAATGAGATAAAAAAACAACACAGTAATAGTGTGGAATTTCAATATTTTACTGACAGCACTAGAATGGTCATCAAGAAAGAAAATCAACAACAAAAAAAAACAAAGAACTAAAACTATATCCTAGAACAAATGGATTTAACAGGTATTTACAAAACAACCACAGAATATACATTCTATTAATCAGTGCATGAAAGTTTTCTCCAAGATAAACAATATGATAGGCCACAAAACAAGTCTCAACAGGGCAGATCCAGGATAGCAAAATACAAACAACTCTGAAGTGCAGTTACCAGTGAGAACAACCCAGAAGGTGAGTGATCACTGCATTTCCAAATGAGTTTTACTGCCCACAGACTAGAATCTGTCTGGGCTGAAAAGTGCCATGAGTTTCCAGTAGGGCTGTTTCAGCCAGTGCAGCAGGTCTCCACACAAAAACTCACAAAAATCTGAGTGTCCATTTCAACTGGCACCTGGAATGCCTGGGATACAGAGCCACCCATTCAAATGAAAAAAAGTGAGCTAAAACAGGGATCCAGGTGATCTGGCTCAGCAGGTCCTACCCCAACAAAGACCAGCAATCTGAAATGCTCTGGATTGAGAGTTACACAGCAAGTGCAGCTGGACACGGGATGGTCCAGCACTGTGGCAGGAAGGGCATCTGCCATTACTGAGAGTGTCCACCACTACTGAGGCAGTCCGCTATTACAGAGGCAGTCCACCATTACCAAGGCAATCCGCCATTACAGAGGCAGTCCACCATTACTAAGGCAGTCTGCCATTATCAAGGCAGTTCTAACTATACCTCTGTAAACAAAATGACACGGAAGTTCACACAGCAACTGGGCACAGCCCACAGCACCTCTGCGGGCAAATTGTGACTAGTCTACCTCCTCGCTGGGAAGGGCATCTCTGAAAAAAGGCAACAGCATGTCAGGAACTTATAAATAAAGCCCCACCTTCCCAGGACAGAGCACTTGGGAAAAAAAGTGGTTACAAGCTCTGCTGCAGCAGACTTAAATATACCTGCCCAGCAGCTCTGAATGGAACAATAGAGCTCCCAGCTCAACACTTGAGCTCCTATAAGGGACAAGCTGTCTCCTCAAGCAGCTCCCTGACCCCCATATATCCAAAGAGACACTTCATAAAGGAGGGCTCAGGCTGACATCTGGCAGATATCCTTCTGGGATGAAGATAACAGAATAAGAAACTGGCATCAACCCTTACTGTTCCGCAGTCACTATAGGTGATCCCCAGGCAAGCAGGGTATGAGGTGGAGCTCCAGCATTCCTACAGCAGAGAGGCCTGACTATTAGAAGGAAAAAAAAGAAAGAAAAGAAAAGAAAGGAAGAAAGAAAGGAGGGACTTCAACATCAACAAAAAGGAGGTCCACTCAGAGACAATATTTGAAAGTCACCAACTACAAAGACCACAACAGTACATAATTTCATAACAATGCAAAGAATCCAGGGCAAAAAGGATGAAAAAGCCAAATACCAGAATATCTCTCCTCCTCCAAGGGATCACAGCCTCTCACCAGCAAGGGAACAAAGCTGGATGGGGAATGAGTCAGATCAATTGACAGAAACAGGCTTCAGAAGGTGGGTAACAACAAACGTCTCAGAGCTAAAAGAACATGTGCTATGCCAATGCAAAAATACTACAAACCTTGAAAAAAACATTTAACGAAATGCTAATGAGAATAAACCGCTTAAAGAAGAATATAAATGACTTGATGGAGCTGAAAAACACAATACGAGAACTTCACAAAGCATAAACAAGTTTAAATAGCCACATTGACCAAGTAGAAGAAAGGATATGAGAGATGGAAGATCAACTCAATGAAATAAAATGAGAAGGCAAGATTCGAGAAAAAAGAGTGAAAAGAAATGAACAAAATCTACAAGAAATATGGGATTATGTGAAAAGACCTAATCTACCTTTGATAGGTGTACCTGAATGTGACAGAAAGAATGAATCCAAGCTGGAAAACACTCTTCAGGATATTATCCAGGAGAACTTCCCCAACCTAGCAAAGCATGCCAAACTTCAAGTCCAGGAAATAGAGAGAACACTGTAAAGATACTCCTCAAGAAGAGCAACCCACAGGCACATAATCATCAGATTCACCAGGGCAAAAATGAAGGAAAAAATGCTAAGGGCAGCCAGAGAAAAAGGTCGAGTTACCCACAAAGGGAAGTCAATCAGACTCACAGCAGATCTCTCAGCAGAAACCCTAAAATCCAGAAGAAAGTGGGGGCCAATATTCGACATCCTTCAAGAAAAGAACTTACAATGCAGAATTTGATATCCAGCCACACTAAGCTTCATATGTGAAGGAGAAATAAAATCCTTTGATTTTATTTATCCTTTACGAACAAGTGATTACTCAGAGATTTCATCACCAACAGGCCTGCTTTACAAGAGCTCCTGAAAGAAACACTAAACATGGAAAGAAACCACCAGTACCAGCCACTCAAAAAATGTACCCAATGGTAAAGAGCATTGACACAATAAAGAAACTGTGTCAACTAAATGGGCAAAACAATCAGCTAGCATCAAAATGGAAGGATTGAATTCACACATACCAATATCAACCTTAAAAGTAAATGGGCTTTACTTTACTTTTTTTTCAGATAGATAAAAGGAGGAGAACAGATAAAAATTATATCTGAAGTCTCTTCCAACACTTAAATTTTTCCACTATAAATTAAGTTCGCAAAAAGACTATGCAAAAGCAGAATTTTGAGTAATAGAGAATTGCTGTGTATTACTGGAAGTTAAGTTAATATGTCTTGGAAGACTGAAGAAAGATCATTTAATCAGTACAGCAGAGCATAATTTTACTTTGTTATAAGATATACTATGGCTTAAGATGTAAAGAAACAGGATAAAAATAGTCAAACTATTCTTTTTGTAGCAATTGTGAATTCTTCATTTGGCTCTCTTTAAGTCTGTTATTGGTGTAGAGGAAGGCTTGTGATTTTTGCACATTGATTTTATATCCTGAGACTTTGCTGAAGTTGCTTATCAGTTTCAGGAGTTTTTGGGCTGAGGCGATGGGATCTTCTAGGTATACTATCATGTCGTCTGCAAAGAGAGACAATTTGGCTTCCACCTTTCCTATTTGAATACCCTTTATTTCTTTTTCTTGCCTGATTGCTCTGGCTAGAACTTCCAGTACTATATTGAATAGGAATGGTGAGAGAGGGCATCCTTGTCTAGTGCCAGATTTCAAAGGGAATGCTTCCAGTTTTTGCCCATTCAGTATGATATTGGCTGTTGGTTTGTCATAAATAGCTTTTATTACTTTGAGATACATTCCATCGATACCGAGTTTATTGAGGGTTTTTAGCATAAAGGGCTGTTGAATTTTGTCAAATGCCTTCTCTGCGTCAATTGAGATAATCATGTGGTTTTTGTTTTTGGTTCTGTTTATGTGGTGAATTACATTTATAGACTTGCGTATGTTGAACCAGCCTTGCATTCCCAGGATGAATCCTACTTGATCATGATGGATAAGTTTTTTGATTTGCTGTTGCAGTCGGCTTGCCAATATTTTATTGAAGATTTTTGCATCTATGTTCATCATGGATATTGGCCTGAAGTTTTCTTTTCTTGTTGGGTCCCTGCTGGGTTTTGGTATCAGGATGATATTGGTCTCATAGAATGATTTGGGAAGGATTCCCTCTTTTTGGCTTGTTTGGAATAGTTTCAGAAGAAATGGTACCAGCTCCTCTTTGTGTGTCTTGTAGAATTCGGCTGTGAACCCGTCTGGACCTGGGCTTTTTTTGTGTGGTAGGCTCTTAATTGCTGCCTCGACTTCTGACCTTGTTATTGGTCTATTCATAGTTTCAGCTTCCTTCTGATTTAGGCTTGGGAGGACACAGGAGTCCAGGAATTTATCCATTTCTTCCAGGTTTACTAGTTAATGTGCATAGAGTTGTTTGTAATATTCTCTGATGATGGTTTGAATTTCTGTGGAATCTATGCCGATTTCCCCTTTATTATTTTTTATTGCATCTATTTGGTTGTTCCCTCTCTTCTTTTTAATCAATCTGGCTAGTGGTCTATTTTGTTGATCTTTTCAAAAAACCAGCTCTTGGATTTATTGATTTTTTGGAGGGTTTTTCGTGTCTCAATCTCCTTCAGTACAGCTCTGATCTTAGTTATTTCTTGTCTTCTGCTGGGTTTTGAGTTTTTTTGATCTTGTTCCTCTAGCTCTTTCAATTTTGACAATAGGGTGTCAATTTTGGATCTCTCCATTCTTCTCATATGGGCACTTATTGCTATATACTTTTTGCTACAAAAAGAATAAAATACCTTGGAATACAACTCACAAGGAATGTAAGGGACCTCTTCAAGGAAAACTACAAACCACTGCTCAACGAAATCAGAGAGGACACAAACAGATGGAGAAACATTCCATGTTCATGGTTAGGAAGAATTAATATCGTAAAAATGGCTATACTGCCCAAAGGAATTTACAGAATCAATGCTATCCCCATCAAGCTACCATTGACTTTCTTCACAGAACTGGAAAAAACCACCATAAACTTCATATGGAACCAAAAGAGAGCTCGCATAGCCAAGTCAATTCTAAGCAAAAAGAACACAGCAGGGGACATCACACTACTGGATTTCAAACTATACTACAAAGCTACAGTAATCAAAACAGCATGGTACTGGTACCAAAACAGAGATATAGACCAATGGAACAGAACAGAGGCATCAGAGGCAACACAACATAGCTACAACCATACAGTCTTTGATAAACTCGACAAAAACAAGCAATGGGGAAAGGATTCCTTGTTCAACAAATGGTACTGGAAAAACTGGCTAGCCATGTGCAGAAAGCAGAAACTGGACCCCTTCCTGACACCTTACACTAAAATTAATTCCAGATGGATTAAAGACTTAAACATAAGACCTGGCACGATAAAAACCCTAGAAGGAAATCTAGGCAAAACCATCCAGAACATAGGAGTAGGCAAGGACTTCATTGAAGAAACACCAAAAGCATTGGCAACAAAAGCCAAAATAGACAAATGGGACCTAATGAAACTCCACAGCTTCTGCATAGCAAAAGGAACAGTCTCTAGTGTGAATCGACAACCAACAGAATGGGAAAAAATTTTTGCAGTTTACCCATCTGACAAAGGGCTGATATCCAGAATTTACAAAGAACTCAAACTGATTTAAAGGAAAAAACCAAACAAGCCCATTCAAAATTGGGCAAAGGATATGAACAGACACTTTATAAAAGAAGACATATATGAGGCCAACAATCATATGAAAAAATGCTCATCATCACTGGTCATCAGAGAGATGCAGATCAAAACCACATTGAGATACCATCTCACGCCAGTTAGAATGGCGATCATTAAAAAATCGGGAGACAACGGATGCTGGAGAGGATGTGGAGAAAAAGGAACACTTTTACACTGTTGGTGGGAGTGTAAATTAGTTCAACCATTGTGGAAGACAGTGTCACCTTAAGGCAATTCCTCAAGGCCTTAGAAATAGAAATTCCATTTGACCCAGCAATCCCATTACTGGGTATATATCCAAAGGACTATAAATCGTTCTACTATAAGGACACATGCACACGAATGTTCATTGCAGCACTGTTTACAATAGCAAAGACCTGGAATCAACCCAAATGCCCATTGATGATAGACTGGATTGGGAAAATGTGGCACATATATACCATGGAATATTATGCAGCAATCAGAAATGATGAGTTCATGTCGTTTGTAGGGACATGGATGAATCTGGAGAACATCATCTCAGCAAACTGACACGAGAACAGAAAATGAAACACCGCATATTCTCACTCATAGGCAGGTGATGAAAAATGAGAACACATGGACACAGGGAGGGGAGTACTAAACACTGGGGTCTATTGGGGGGAAAAGGGGAGGGCCAGTGGGAGGGGGATGGGGGGGTTGGCCTGGGTAGAAATGCCAAATGTGGGTGAAGGGGAGAAAGCAAACAAAACACACTGCCATGTGTGTACCTATGCAACTGTAATGCATGCTCTGCACATGTACCCCAAAACCTAAAACGCAATAAAAAAAATAAATAAAATTTAAAAAAATAGTCAAACTAAGCTGAGAAACCAATGGCATACACTTTGCTTTATTCATTTATTTACTTTTTATTTTTTTAGAAAGGAAAAAAGAAAAGAAAGAGAAAAAAGAAGTAAAGGAGAGGAAGAAAGAGGAAGAAAAAGAGGGAGAGAGAACGGGAATATTGCTTTATTCTAAAAATGGGTATTAATAATGGCTGATCAATATTTTGTGTATTTAAAATGGAGAGCTCTATAAATATTTATTAAGTTCACTTGTTCCAGATCTGAGTTCAAGTCCTGGTTGTCCTCATCAATTTTCTGTCTCATAGAGTCTAAATTTCTTTATGGGTCTTATGTATCTAGGTGTTAGTATCATTAGCTCTTATTGTTGCATTGATCCTTTTACCACTATATCTTTGTTGCTTTGAAATCTATTTTATCAGATGTGAGAATTGCAACTCCTGCTTTTTATTTATTTATTTTTGCTCTCCATTTGGCTAGTAAGTCTTTCTCCATCCCTTTGAGTCTTTGTGTATCTTTGGATGTGAAATGGGTCTGGATGCAGCATACCGTTAGGTTTTGGCTTTATCTTTTGATTGAGGAATTTAGTCGACTTCAATTTAGAGTTACTGTCATTTGATGTTAACTGGCTATTTTATCCATTCATTGATGTAAATTCTTCATGTTGATGCTTGTTGATGTTGATGCTCTTTACTTTTTGGTATATTTTTAGAAAGGCTAATACTGGTTGTTCCTTTCTATGTATAATACTTCTTTCAGAAGCTCTTGTAAAGCAGGCCTGGTGGTAATAAAATCTCTGAGTACTTGCTTGTTCATAAAAGATTTTATTTTTCCTTCAATTGTGAAGCTTAGTTTGGCAGGATATGAAATTCTGGGCTGAAAGTTCTGTTCTTTAAGGATGTTGAATATTGGCCTCCACTCTATTCTGGCTTGTAGGGTTTCTGCTGAAAGATCTGCTGTAAGTCTAATAGGCTTCCCTTTGTGGGTAACTTGACCTTTCTCTCTGGCTGCCCTTAGTATTTTCTCCTTCATTTCAACCCTGGTGAATCCAACGATTATGTGCCTTGGGGTGCTCTTCTTGAGGAATATCTTTGTGGTGTTTTCTGTATTACCAGGGGTTGAATATTGTCCTGCTTTGCTAGATTGGGAAAGTTTTTCTGAATAATATCCTGAAGAGTATTTTCCAGCTTGGATTCATTCTCTTTGTCACATTCAGGTACACCTATCAAATGTAAATTAGGTCTTTTCACATAGTCCCATATTTCTTGGAGACTTTGCTCATTCCTTTTTATCCTTTTTTCTCTATTCTTGTCTTCTCGTTTTATTTCATTAAGTTGGTCTTTGATCTCTGATATCCTTTCTTCTGCTTGATAAATTCGGCTATGCAAACTTGTGCATATTTCACTAAGTTCTTGTGTTGTGTTTTTCAACTCCATTAGTTCATTTATATTCCTCTCTATACTGTCTATTCTTGTTAGCATTTCATCAAACCTTTTTTCAAAGTTCTTAGTTTCTTTACATTGGGTTAGAACAAGGTCTTTTAACTCCCAGACGTTTCTTATCATCCACCTTCTGAAGCCTACTTCTGTTAATGGAACACAGTCCTTCTCCATCAGGGCTTGTTCCATTGCTGATGAGGAACTGTAATCCCCTGTAGAGGAAGAAGGGTTCTGATTTTGGGTATTCTCAGCCTTTTTAGGCTGGTTTCTTCCGTTTGTTATAAATTTATCCATCTGCGTCTTTACAATTACCACCTTTCTTATTAGGTTTCTGAGCGGACAGCTAGTTTATTGATTCCCATCGCTGGAATCCGAGCTACCCACTGCGCCGGGCAAAACAGCAGTGATAAGACTGATGGTGCTCTTCTGCCCATGAATCTCTGGTCTGTCTTTCTTCTTGAGTCCATAATAAGCGGCTCTGCCTTCCTGGAGCTCCAAACATCGGTCAGAAGGGGAACCAGTCCTGTTAACTCTGCACGAAGAGCTGCCACACCAAGGCGCCAGGCAAACCACTGTGCCAGCCACAAGAGTCGCACTGGTGACCCATGGGGCTCCTCCACTGGGAATCTTCTGGTCCGTGAGTGAGAAAAATTCGTCTGAAAGTGTGGCATCCTCTTGATCTCTGTGCTTTCACTGAGAGCTACAATCCCGAGCTGTTAGTGATCAGCCATCTTTACTTTTACTTTTAAGGTTAATGTTGCTATGTGAAGTGAAGGAGAAATAAAATCCTTTACAAACAAGCAATCATCAAGAGATTTTTGTCACCACCAGGCCTGCCTTACAAGAGCTCATGAAAGAAGCACTGACTCTTGAATGTTGACTGAATAAACAATGAAATGAAGGCAGAAATAAAGAAGTTCTTCAAAACCAATGAGAAGGAAGATACAACGTAACAGAATCTATGGGACACAGTTAAAGCAGTGTCTGGAGGGAAATGTATAGGAATAAATTCACATGAGAAGCAAGGAAAAATTTAAAATCAACAGCCTGTTCTCAAAATTGAAAGAACTAGAGGAGCAGGGCCAAAAAAAAAAAAAAAAAAAAAAAGCTAGCAAAAGACAAGAAATAATATCAGAGCAGAACTGAAGGAAATAGAGACACACACACACACACACACACACACACAAACCCTTAAAAAAATCAATAAATCCAGGAACTGGCTTTTTGAAAGATCAACAAAATAGACAGACTGCTAGCCAGAATAATAAAAAAGAAAAGAGAGAAGACTCAAATAGATGCAATAAAAAATGATAAAGGGAATATCATCACTGATTCTACAGAAATACAAACTACCAACAGAGATTACTACAAACAACTCCATGCACATAAACCAGTAAACCTGGAAGAAATAGATAAGTTGCTGGACACTTGCACCCTCCCAAGCCTAAACCAGGAAGAAGTTGAAGCCCTGAATAGACCACTAACAAGGACTGAAGTTGAGGTAGCAATTAATAGCCTACCAACCAAAAAAAGCCGAGGTCCAGACAGGTTCACAGCCAAATTCTTGCAGACATACAAAGAGGAGCTCGTACCACTCCTTCTAAAGCTATCCTAAACAATAGAAAGAGAGGGAATCCTTCCCAAATCATTTCATGACACCAACATCATCCTATACCAAAACCTGACAGAGACTCAACAAAAAAAAGAATACTTCAGGCCAATATCCATGATGAATATAGATGCAAAAATCTTCAATATGATACTGGCAAATTGATTGCAACAGCATATCAAAAGCTTATCCATCATGATCCCAAAGATGCAAGGCTACTTCAACCTACACAAGTCTATAAATGTAATCCATCACAAAAACAGAACCAAAGACAAAAACCACATGATTATCTCAATAGAGGCAGAGAAGGCCTTCAACAAAATTCAACAGCTCTTTATGCTAAAAACTCTCAGTAAACTAGGGATCAATGGAACATATCTCAGAATAATAAAAGCTATTTATGACAAACCCACAGCCAATATCATATTGAATGGGAAAAAACTGGAAGCATTCCTTTTGAAACCTGACACTAGACAAGAATGTCCTCTCTCACCACTCCTATTCAATGTAGAATTGGAAGTTCTAGCCAGAGACATCAAGAAAGAAAAAGAAATAATTGACATTCAGTTAGGAAAGGAGAAAGTCAAATTGTTTCTTTTTGGATATAACATGATCGTATATTTAGAAGACCCCATCATCTCAGCCCAAAATCTCCTTAAACTGATGAGCAACTTCAGCAAAGTCTCAGGATACAAAATCAATGTTCAGAAATCACAAGCATTTCTATACACCAATAACAGACTTAAGGAGAGAGAAATCAAGAATGAACTGTCATGCACAACTGCTAAAAAGAGAATAAAATACCTAGGAATACAACTAACAAAGGATGTAATGGACCTCTTCAAGGAGAACTACAAATCACTGCACAAGGAAATCAGAGAGGACACAAACAGATGGAAAAACATTTCATGCTCATGGGTAGAAAGAATCAGTATTGTGAAAACGGCCATACTGCTAAAGTAATTCATAGATTCAATACTATCCCCATCAAGCTACCTATGACCCTCTTCATAGACCTGGAAGAAACCACCTTAAACTTCATATGGAACCAAAATAGAGCCCACATAGCCAAAACAATTCTAAGCAAAAAGAACAAAGCTGGAGGCACCATGCTACCTGACTTCAAACTATACTACAAGGCTATAGTAAACAAAACAGCATGGTACTGGTACCAAAACAGAGATATAGAAAAATGGAACAGAACAGAGGCCTCAGAGGCAATGCCACATATCTGCAACCATCTGATCTTTGATTAACCTGACAAAAACAAGCAATGGGGAAAGGATTCCCTATTTAATAAATGGTATTGGGAAAACTGGCTAGCCCTTGTGCAGAAAGCAGGAACTGGACCCCTTCCTGACACCTTACACTAAAATTAACTCCACATGGATTAAAGACTTAAACATAAGACCTAACACCATAAAAACCCTAGAAGAAAACCTAGGCAAAACCATTCAGGACATAGGCATAGGCAAGGACTTCATGACTAAAACACCAAAAGTATTGGCAACAAAAACCAAAATAGACATACAAAATCGAATTAAACTCCAGAGCTTCCGCACAGCAAAAGAAACAATCATTAGAGTGAATCAGCAACCAACAGAATGAAAAAAATTTTTGCAATATACCCACCCATCTGACAAAAGGCTAATATAGCCAAACTCTACAAAGAACTAAAACAGATTTACAAGAAACAAACAAACAAACAAACAAATGCATTCAAAAGTGGGTGAAGAACATGAACAGACACTTTTGAAAAGAAGACATATATGAGGCCAACAAACATATGAAAAAATGCTCATCATCACTGGTCATTACAGAATGCAAGTCAAAACCACATTGAGATACCATCTCACGCCAGTTAGAAAGGTGATCATTAAAAAATCTAAAGACAACAGATGCTGGAGAGGATGTGGAGAAATAGGAACACTTTTACACTGTTAATGGGAGTTTAAATTAGTTCAACCATTGTGGAAGACAGTGTGGTGATTCCTCAAGGACCTAGAAATAGAAATATCATTTGACCCAGCAATCCCATTAGTGGGTATATATCCAAAGGATTATAAATAGTTCTATTATAAAGACATACACACATGTATGTTCATTGTGGCACTGTTTACAATAGCAAAGACCTGGAACCAACCCAAATGCCCATCAATGATGGACTGGACAATGAAAACGTGGTATATATACATCATGGAATACTATGCAGCCATAAAAATCGATGAGTTTGTGTCCTTTGTAGGGACTTGGATGAGTCTGGAAACCATCATTCTCAGCAAACTGATGCAAGAACAGAAAATCAAACACTGTGTGTTCTCTCACATAGGCAGTGTTGAACAGTGAGAACACATGGACACAGGGAGGAA
This sequence comes from Callithrix jacchus, assembly GCF_049354715.1. Taxonomy (NCBI): domain Eukaryota; kingdom Metazoa; phylum Chordata; class Mammalia; order Primates; family Cebidae; genus Callithrix; species Callithrix jacchus. The sequence continues at coordinate 81,626,775 of NC_133505.1, read as the reverse complement.
AGCATCACACATTAGGTTCTGTTGTGAGGGAATAGGGAAGGGACATCAGAGGGTAGGGAGGTTGGGGAGAGACAACACTGGAAGAAATGCCAGATATAGGTGATGGGGGGATGGAGCCACATTGCCATGCATGTACCTATATAACAATCCTGCATGTTCTGCACATGTACCCCAGAACCTAAAGAGTAATTATAAATAAATTATGTATTATATATAAATATATATTACAAAAAGAAAAAGTCTCCACAAATTTAAGAAAATTGAAATTACATGAAGTACTCTCTCAGTCGCAGTGAACTAAAATTGAAAGTCAACTCCAAAAGGAGCTCTCAAAACCAGGCAAATATATGGAAATTAAATAACTTGCTCCTGAATTTTCATTAGGTCAATGAGATCAAGATGGAAATTTAAAAATTACTTGAACAATAACCATTTCACAACCTATCAGAATCTCTGGGATACAGCAAACCTGGGCTAAAACGAAAGTTTATAGCATTAAATGTCTACATCAAAAACTCTGAAAAAGCACAAATAAACAGTCTAAAGTCACACTTCAAGGTACTGGAGAAACGAGAACAAACCAAGCCAAAATCCAGCAGAAGAAAAGAAATAACCAAGGTTACAGCAGAAATGAATGAAGTGGGGAAAAAAATACAAACGAGCAATGAAACAAGAAGCTGGTTCTTTGAAAATATAAATAAAATTGATAGACAATTAGCAAGAGTAACCAAGTGAAAGAGAGAAGATCCAAAGGCTCAATTAGAAACAAAACGGAAGATATTACAACTGATACCACAGAGATATGAAAGACTGCTCAAGGCTACTATGAACACCTTTAAATGCATAAACTAGAAAACCTGGAGGAGGTGGATACATTCTTGAAATTATACAATCCTCCTAGGTCAAACCAAGAAAGAGAAACTCTGAACAGCCCAATAACAAGGAGCAACTTTGAAATTGTAATTTAAGTTACCAAAAAAAAAAAAAAAAATCCAGGATCAGAAGTATTCACATCTAAATTCTATCAGACATTCAAAGAAGAATTGGTACTAATCCTATTAACACTGTTCCAAAAGATGGAGTAAGACAAACTGCTCCCTAAATCATTCTATGAAACCAGTATCACCCTAATACCAAAACCAGGAAACAACATGATGAAGAAAGAAAACTACGGAATAATATCCGTGATGAACATAGATGAAAAAATTATCAACAAAATACTAAATAACCAAATACAACAGCATATAAAAAAGATAACCCACCAAGATCAATGGATTCCATACCAGGGATACAGTGATTATTTAACATACATAAGACAGTAAATGTGATACACCACATAAACAATTAAAATCAATCACAATTGTATTAATAGACACATAAAAATCATTAGCAAAAGCCAGCATTGCTTTATGATTGAAACACTCAGCAAAATTGGCATACAAGTGGCATACCTTAAGGTAATAAAAGTTATCTACAACAATCCCACAGCCAATATTCTACTTAATTGGGAAAGGTTGAAAGCATTCCCCCTTAGAACTGGAACAAGAGAAGGATGATCACTTTCACCCTTTTATTCAACATAGCATTGGAAGTCCTAATCAGAAATTAGGACAAAATAAGGCACATCCAAAATCAGTGAAGAGGAAGTCATATTGTTGCTGTTTGTTGATGACATGATTGTATACCTAGAAAAACCTAAAGACTTACCCAAAAAGCTCCTAGAACTGGTAAATAAATTCAGAAAAGTTTTAAAATACAAGATTAATGTACACAAGTCAGTAGCTCTGCTATATACCAACAGGGACCAAGCTGAGAATCAAATCAAGAACTCAACTCCTTTCACAATAGCTACAAAAAATAAAACATTTAGGAAGATACCTAACCAAGGACATGAAAGACCTCTACAAGGAAAACTCCAAAACACTGCTGAAAGAAAACAGATGACACAAAAAATGAAAACACATCCCATGCTCATGAATGGGTAGAATCAATATTGTGACATGACCATACTGCCAAAAGCAATCTCCAAATTCAATGAAATTCCCATCAAAATACCAATGTCATTCTTTAGAAACTAGAAAAAAAATCCTGAAATTCATATGAAATGAGAAAGAGTCCACATAGCAAAAGCAAGACCAAGTATAAAGAACAAATCTGAAGGCATCTCATTACCCGACTTTATCCTGTAAGTCCATAGTAATCAACACAACATGATCCTGGTATAAAAATAGGCACATAGACCAATGGAACAGAATAAGGTACCCAGAAATCAAGCCAAATACTTACACCCAACTGAGCTTCGACAAACCAAACAGTAACATGAAGTGGAAAAGGACACCCTATTCAACAAATTGTGCTGGAATATTTGGCAGGACACATGTAAAAGAATGAAACAGGATCCTTATCTCTCAACTTATACAAAAATCAACTCAAGATGGATCAAAGACTTAAATCTAAGACCTGAAACCATAAAATATTCTAAAAGGTAACATGGGAAAAACCCTTCTAGACATTGGCTTAGGCAAAGAATTCATGACCAAGAACCCAAAAGCAAATGCAGCAAAAACAAAGATAAATATATGGACTTAATTAAACTAAAAATTTCTGCACAGCAAAAGAAACGATCAGCAGAGTAAACAGACAACCCCAGAATGGGAGTAAATACTTGCAAACTATGCATCTGACAAAGGACTAATATTCAGAATTTACAAGGAACTCAAATCAGCAAGCAAGAAACAAACATCATCAAAAAGCGGGCTAAGGATATGAATAGAAATGTCTCAAAAGAAGATTTATAGATTGACAACAAACATATACAGATGGCTCAACATCATCAGGGAAACACAAATCAAAACCACAATGTGATATCACCTAACTACTGCAAAAATGGCCATAATCAAAAACTTAATAAACAATAGATTTTGGCATGAATGTGGTGAAAAGGGAATACTTCTGCATTGCTGGTAGGAATGTAAACTAGTACACCCACCACGGAAAATACTGCAGAGATCCCTTAAAGAACTAAAAGTGAGTTACCATTTTATCCAGCAATCCCACTACTGGGTATCTACCCATAGGTAAAGAAATCATATGAAAAAGATACCTGCACACACATGTTTATAGCAGCACAATTCACAATTACAAAAATATGGAACCAGCCCAAATGCCTATCAATCAATGAGTGGATAAAGAAAACGTAAATATACCATGGAATACTACTCAGCCATAAAAAGGAACAAAATAATGGCATTCGCTGCAACCTAGATAAAATTGGAGACCATTTTTCCAAGTGAAGTAACTCAGAAATGAAAAACCAAACATCGTATGTTCTCACTCCTAAGTGGGAGCTAAGCTATGAAGTTACAAAGGATAAAATAGGCTTTGGGGACTAGGGTGAAAGTGTGGGGTGGGTGACTGATTAAGAGTACACACTGGGTACAGAGTACACTGCTTGGTTTACAGGTGCACCGACATCTCAGAAATCACCATAAAATAAATTATGCAGGTAACTAAACACGACTAGTTCCCCGAAATCTACTGAAATTTACAATTTTTTTTTTGTAAATTTAAATTTACAATAAAAAATTTTTTAAAGAAACTTTAAAAAGTATCATGGTCATAAACAAAGACAAACTGAATAAACTATTGAGTTAAATGACAGTAAAGAGATATGACAACTAATTGCAAAGCAAGATCCTAGATTGAATTCTGGTACAGAAAAAATATATTAATATAGTGTATATTATATATTATAAAGGTATATAATATAAAAATATATTAATATATTATTGTGATAAATAAAAAAATGATTTTTTTCTTACCTGTTTAAAATTCTATTGGTTAGGACATTATATATATATATACTCTAGCTCTATGTTTTGTGCAGGTGCTTACCTAGAAACCTAGATATATTATACTTGCTTATCAAAGCATGAAACATAACTGTTTACCTTCTCCCAAATACAAGTACTTTAGAATTAACCTGAGTCATTCATCTCAGACTTATAATCAGTATTATTGTATGTTTTAGTTCTGTTTTTGTAAATTCCAGAAGACACAATCATTGTTTCTCTTATTTTATACAGTCAATGTTTATTTTACTTTAATACCTGTTTTTCTCATTCCTTCTTTCATCTCAGTTCCTCCAACCAGGATAATTTCTCTTCCTCTTGAAGTGACCCTCTATTGGTCGCAAATGCCCCAATTCATTTTTATCTAAAAATGTCTTTATTTCACCTTGCTATTGACAAATTTTTTTTATTGTGTACCAAATTTGAAACAGACTGTCATAGTATTTTCTCCCAGCTCATTTAAGATAGTATTTCATTTCAACTTTTATTGTTGTGAGAGAAGCCACTGTCAGTCTAATCGTCACTCAGTTGAAAGTAATTGTTTTGTCTCTGGCTGTTCTTAAGCCCTTTCCTCTGATTACTAAAATATTCTATAGTTTAAAAATATTTTCTGGATTTACTACAATATGTCCAGATACAGTTCTATTTTGCTTGGTATTTTGGGCGCAATCTGAGTCTGTAGATTCATATATTTTATTTATTTGAGAAAACTCTTGATTTTTAGCCTTGGGAATTTTCTGTTTTATATGACCTCCCCTTTTCTTCTACATGGTTAAAATTATTTAGACCTTTTTACTTTAAATTCCATGAGTCTTCTCTTTCAAATTTACAACCTCTTTTCTTTCAGCACACATTTTAATATCTTCAAACATATCTCTTATTCTACTAATTCTCATTTTAAAGGCATCTAAACTGCTGTAAAAATTACCTATTGAATTTTTAATTTCAACTAATTTTGAGTTCTAGGAATTCTTGCTTTTTAAATGTTTGACCATTTTTTAACATACTTGGCCATCATTTCATTTGTATCTTTAAACATGCTAAGCATTCTAATTCATATATATTGTGTCTGATAATGCCAACATGCAAAAAAAGCTTTAAAGATTTTCTTGTTTTTGCTGATTTCTTTCTCGCAGCATCATGTCTGGCCTCATGATTTTCAATGAAGAGGTCACAACTTCTTGAAATTTCCTCTGCATGGCAATTTTGAGGCCTGTGCTGAAAGTAGATTTTTCTACAGATAATCTACATTTGCCTCTGCCAGTATGGGAGATACTAGGTTGAAATCCTGTTAAACTAAATGAGTTACTTTATCGTCTTCAAGACCACCTGGGTAGTATGAAGACAGGCTACAAACCAATTCAGAACTGTCAGGTATAAATTCTCAGGAAGATTGTTTTCCCTCTACTTAGTACCAAGGTTTTAATCCTGTAATTTTCCATGAAGACCCTTACAGATGGGTGGGAGAAGCAAATTTGTTTCATCCTTAAACTGAAGGTGTATGGTTTTGTTTTTCCAGCTTTATACAGAGGGAGATGTTGTTCACTATTATTACTGGTCCCTAATCTTTGCCACTTGTCACTTCTGTACCTGTGAGGCTTGTTAAATGAAGTGTAGCCTAAAACTGCATTCTTATATATTTAAGTTTGGCCTAAAAGTTTTTCTGTATATCACAAACTATAACAAGTGGAGGTATAAACCAATCATAGCCTACACCTATGCCAGTCACTGAGTTTCAGCCAATCACATATAGCCAACGGTTTGAACCATGTTCAAATAAGGTAAATGCCAAGCTGTAACCAATCCGGCTGTTTCTGTACCTCACTTCCATTTTCTGCATGTCACTTTCGTTTTGCTGTCCATAAATCTTCCACCACATGGCTGCACTGGAGTTACTCTGAATCTGCTGTGATTCTGGGGACTGCCTGATTCACAAATCATTCATTGCTCAATTAAACTCCTTTAAATTTTATTTGGCTGAAGTTTTTCTTTTAAAAGACTAAAAACGAGATTCAATGCACTGGATTTGGTAAATGCTCTCAAAATAAAATCTGGCTTCAATGTTGCACTCACCTTTCCTGTATCCTATTTTCGGTCTTGAAACCAGTCTTGAGACATTGATTATCCTTTACTAACTTTCCAGTTTATCAGCTCATTTGAAAAGATTGTTCTCTATATTTTCCAGGGATTTTTTTTTAGACTTTTTAAAAAATGGTAGTGTTGTTCTAAGGTATCCAACCCACAATTCTTCTATATATATTCACATATACTCCCACATAAATACACTGAATCTGCTAAACGTGCTTCATGCGAAAGCTAGGTAACTGAACAATTTTCTAGACTGGAAGAGTGGCAGGGGGAAAGCAGGGTAACAAGGATAAGAATGAGGAAAAGACAGTGAAACCACACAATGCACAATAGATTTGTATTTTATTCAAGGTTATGATTCTTCATTCAGTCCAAGAACCACACAAATGTAAAATGGCATTGATAGTGCTTCTTTGGTAAACTCTCACTCACTCCTGGGGACTTGCACATTGATTGGAATTGTGGGCTGACTACATACACATAAGCAAACTGAAGTCAGTGAATCTGTTGTTTTTCCATAGAAAGAGTGTTACTCTATTATATTCATACTTCATTTAACATGAAAAAAGCTTTGCTACTCAAGTATACTGATAATTATTTGGCTTTCAACCACAATCAGAACTAGGAAAGTACCTTGGAGAAGAAATGTAAAAGCCCCTTAAACGTCTAAGCAGACACCTCAGGCCCTAACAGATAATAAAAACTTTTAATAAAAAGACTGCACTGTGTTTAAAAGTTTTCTCTCATGTTTCCAGCAAATCATCATAGTCAGAGAAACATACATGATTCTTCAGAATCATTACTAATTATTTTAGATCAAACTGATAAGAGATAATACAAATTCAATTTCAACCTCATTAATTCAGAACTGACTAGTTCAGAATTTGTAATACAATTTTTAAAACTCTAAATTCTTAGAAACAAAACAACTAGAATTTCAATAAACAAAATTAATTTCCTATGCTTTACAAAAAAAAGAAGAGACAAAGGAAAATAATAAAAGCAATTCCCTTTAACTTGTATGAGACCCTGCAACCCAGTTTTTCATGCAATCTATAATTACAGTACTTCACGATATAGCTTCATTTTCAAAAAGAACATTTTGAGGGTCTACATGTCCTACCATTTCCAAAGGTTGTGTTATATCCCACTTCTATCCATGTAAGGCTTAGGGGAAGGATTGCAGGCTGTAGTGACAACCTGTGAAGGTAATAATAGACACTGTCTCTGCCACTGTACTGGTACTTAACATTGTGGTCATAATGTTAGTTTTTTAGTAATGGAAACTATGAGAAAACTAAGGCTTAACATGATTAAATAATAAGTAAGTGGCAGAGCTAGGGCCTCAGTATAGATTTCCTTAATTAAAAACAGATTTTTTTTTTAGCTACTTTAGAACTATCTCCCTAATGCATATACAGAAAAACAAACATTATTTTTTGCTAATTTTCTCTGACTTGTTATCCAGGGTTAAGAAAGTACAATCACATTCAGAAGTTTTTGTGAGCATTATGAACTATAATTGTAATGGTTAAAGAAAGAAGAAACACAAAAAGTGGCTCAACAGTCAAAGACAGGTTTATTTTGGACAATAAACCTGAGAGGGGTTCCTGCTCCTGGCCGATTCAGGTCAGGAGCATTTTCTCTTACAGACTAAAGATATTTAAGGCATTAGGGAGGAAGAGCTTATTTCAGGTTCAGAATGTTTCTGGGTGGAGGAGAGTTTTATTGAGGGGTTGGAATGTTTCCAGTCAGAAGTGTCATTTATGGTTTACCATCATGCTGACATTAGCCATTAGATGGATTTTTGGGGGCTGGATTTAGGCAATTTTTAATCAAGGGGAACTTAAAATGGCAGAAATTGTCCAAGATGGTGATCATACTGCTCTGTTAATAATGCTATCCCCTAGTTTTCAAACTCTAAAAGTTGAAAAATTAGATTTTTGTGGTTTCATATTTGAATCTTAGCTGAAGAATTCTTCTCTTGTTTAATCACTATCTATAGAGTGTTTTCATGGCTAATGACTTTCTTGTGTTCACTAATGCTTTGAATACTATTAAGAAATAATAATGGCATGAAAAGTTGCATCATTTTTAACTTCATCCTGAATTTAGTAAAGTTAACTATTTTCTTGTCTTTCAGTATGTCAGCATCAAATTTGAAAGATATTAGAAAAAATACACAGAGGAATGATTAAAGAAACAACTGATTTACTGGAAGTTTCTAGAGATTTTTATTGAGATTTCTTACTTCATTTCTGATGATGGATGACACTTGACAGTTTGATCTAGGAGTTTTCTTATATTGATGATAAAAATGAGAAATCAGGGCACCAGGAAAAGAGTTTATTGAGGCAATAAAATCTTATTTAAAATATTTATTTCAGAGGTACTTATCACATTAGCATCTAGGTCCCCATAATGATGTCAGAATGTTTCTAAAGATGAGCTTTTCTCCCTTTCGGAGTTATATGAGATTTGAGAGACAGTTTTAAAACAGCATAAAACACTTATATTTTACAAGATACTGCTCATTTTATAAGGGAATAAAAACAGTATGAGGAAATATTCAAAGCTTAGATCTACATACTTAAATACCAGGTGGTAATTATAAAAACACTCATATGCATAATTCAACTCTCACCATAATCTTGTGTCTTAGGTATTATAAAAAGCATCTTAATAAGTTTTTGTTTTTTTTTTTTTTTGAGACAGAGTTTCGCTCGTTACCCAGGCTGGAGTGCAATGGCGCGATCTTGGCTCACTGCAACCTCCGCCTCCTGAATTCAGGCAATTCTCCTGCCTCAGCCTCCTGAGTAGCTGGGATTACAGGCACGCGCCACCATGCCCAGCTAATTTTTTTTTTTTTTTTTTTTTTTTTTTTTTTTTTTTTTTTTTTTTTTAGTAGAGACGGGGTTTCACCATGTTGACCAGGATGGTCTACGATCTCTTGACCTCGTGATCCACCCCCCTCGGCCTCCCAAAGTGCTGGGATTACAGGCGTGAGCCACTGCGCCCGGCTGCATCTTAATAAATTTTAAAACATAAAGCATAAAGAAGTTTTGTGAATTTCCTTAGGGTCATAGCTCATAAGTGAAACAACCCAACTTCTTCCAACTGTGAGTCCACATTCCATCTCTCTCCATGAATGCACAATATCAGAAATGTTGTGGTATGAAGGTCTCAGTCAGTTAACTTTAGGCTTCCCTATTCATATCCTTCAAACAGCTTCCAAAACAAGAGGGCAGTGAGACACAAGGGGAAAAGTTGGATTGTTTCAGACAGATCTACATTTTACAAGCTGGTTTCAACAACTACTTTACCTCTGTTGGACAGCATTTCCTTATCTACTTTTAAAAAGATAGTAATGACTATTTTATTATGCTATTGTGAAAATTAAACCTACACAGTTATGATTAAATTAATAGACATGATAAAACAAAGATATGTTCCATGGTTTGGAGTTTCTATTAAGGCTTCAGAAAACTCAATAGCAAGATTTTTCTTTTTCTGACTACAACTAAGAAGTGTGTCACTCCATTTCTTGTAGCAATATTGGGTGTAAATTAATATTGGCTTTTGTAAAGATTTGAGATGCTTGAGAACAGAAGAAGGGAGGATCCTATAACAAGCCAATAATGGCCTAAAAATTACATTCTTGGAAGTTTTACATTACAGACTTAATTACTTCAATAGAAATAGTACTATTCATTTTTTTAAATTTCTTAGTATAATCAACCTAGTGCTGCATTTTTCTAAGTTAGTCAATTCACTGAAAAATTTAAATATATAGGTATTAAGTTGGTCACATAATTGTCATCATTTTAATGTCTGTAGGCTCTGGAGAAATGTGTTCATTTCTGATATTGTGCATTCATTACTCTGATTAGTATCACCAAGAGGCTATTGATGATTGTTGATTTGTTTATGTTTTCTATTTCTATAACTTCTTCTAAATCTGACTTCCTTATATTCTATTTGGGTTTAATATTATGTCTAATTCTGCCATGAATGTTGTGCTTATTGATTTGTTTTTAGTTTTTTCACTTCTAATGTATGCAATTAAGGCTACAAATTTTTCTCTAAGTACAGCTCTTCTGGTATCCCATAGTTTCTGATAATTACTATTTTTAATATAGTTTAAAGTATTTCCTAGCATTCTTTTTTTTTCTTTGACTCATCAGTTAGCTACATATCTCTTTATTTCAAAGCGTATGGTGATATTCCTGTTGTCTTTTTGCTATTAGTTTCTAACATAATTGCATTGTGATAAAGCATTATATTCTGTATGCCTTCAGTACTTTGAACTACATTGAGAGCTACTTTATGGCCCAATATATAATCAATTTCTGTAAACGTTTCACAAGCCCTTGAAAAAGAATATTTGGGAGAAACATTATTGTAAATATATTAAGTAAAGATGGCTAATTTTTTTTCCAGCTTTTCTCTGTCTAATCACTGTGACCCCAGTCTATGAAGCAATCAAAAGCTCACTCTCAGCCACCTGTAAAAGTCAGTAAATGTCCCCCAGCTGTTAAGGGGCAACCTTAAACACAAGGCTCACTGCCCAGAGCCCCCTGTTCTCCTCCATCCTGGCCCCATAATTATTTATTTCAGCACCCTGATAACTTCCAGCAGATTTTTGGTGTGTCCAGATTTTTCAACTAAACTCAGTGGGATATTTTATTTGAAACATTGATCTGCCCTAACCAAGAACATAGCCTATTTGTTCTCTCTCCTTCCATAGAATGTGAGTCTATAAGAACAATGACTGTGTCATCATTATATCTCCAGTACTCAGAAAAATGCATAGAGAAGGTGTACAGTAAATATTTGTTAAATGAATTATTAAATATAAACTTCCACTCCAATCTTATCAATTTTTCTTCTTGGCTCAGAAACTTTGCAAACACCTAGTTTCACGAAAGAAAGCTCTTTAGAGTTCAAACTCCTTGGCTGGCTACTGCAGCTGTTTCAGCTCTGTATCTAGAATAACTGGATAGTTACCCTTTCTAATCATGTCTATGAAAGTCCAAGGGTTACTTAATTCATTGACCATTATAAAATGCTTTGTCATCTTCAAATTTAAGGTTAGTAAGTGTCAAGTTATATGCTTAATTAAAATAGCTTTAATTCCATGCAGGCTTAAGATTAATGTTATTACATAAAAAGTAGAGGCATTAGGGACTCTCTATGTGAAAAAACATTAACTATTATGTTTGGGGTTGACAAGTCTTTTGTCTGATAAACTCCAGGGAGGTGAAGACATTTGAAACACCTATTTATTTATAGTTACTTTCTCAGAGAATTTTAAATGATTTTACAAATCAAAATATCTCTTCCCTTAATTTAAAAACAGTTCAGGTATTATGATATTAATATGAGAGACCAAAGAGAGATGGTGTAAATTTATCCAAGGTCGAAAAAGGTAGTAAATAATTTTCAAATTCATGGTCTCATCTCTTGACTATGTTCTGGGTGAGGATGTAAATCATGGAGTTTTAAATAGTTAGGGAAGCATCTCAAAGATCTAATAAAAAATAAAGATTCTCCTTTCTGAGAAACAAGTGAAATAAGATTTGTAGGTAAGTAGGCATCAACATTCTAAGAAATCTCTTAGAAATAAATCATTTTAAGGAATTTTCATCACATTTTCAAACTCTTCTCTTCAATTTCTTTTTATCTTTCTCCAGAAGTTAGAACTAAGGTGAAAAGGTGAGGGACATTCACTCTACCCATCATAAGTAGCAGCCCCCACTGCTAATGACCAACATGTAGGCCATGGAATCCTCCCCTTCTCCTAGTGACCAGTGGCCTCAGAAATACCTAAATTTGGATATTTATAGTTCAGTATTTAAATGTGACAAGACATGTAACATTTGCAAAAAATTACAAACATCTCTGACTTTAGATTATAAAAGTGTGGTAACTGTCCAGCAATCCTAGATGAGCAGGTATAAGAGGGGAGGCAGCCAGACAAAAAGAATTGCCTTCAAGTAACCTAGGTTGCCAGAGCTAGATGTCATGCAGAATGCCCAGCTCAGAAGGTTAACTTCAAGAGGTTGACATACCTATTCATCCATGAACCTCCTGGATCTAACATGACCCCTGGTACATAGAAGGCATATTATAATTGCAAGTGAAAAAAAAGTCTGTTGGATTCAATCCAAAACAGAATTCATGAAAAGTATATTGGTGCCCTAGTGATGACCAACGAAGACCAATGTGCTTTTTTATTACAGTAATTACTCCTTATCAATGATTTCACTTTCTGGGATTTAAGTTACCTAAGGTCAACCATGGTCCTCAAATATTAAACAGAAAATTCCAGAAATAATTCATGAAGTTTTAAATTACAAACCATTCTGAGTAGCAACTTGAAATCTCATGCCATCCCTTTTAATTCCACTCAGGCTGTGAACCATCGTTTTGTCCATTAAATCCACATTGTACACAAAACCTGCCCATCAGTCACTAAATAGTTGCCTCTGTTATGAGACCAACTGTCATTGTGTCATGGTGCTTATATTCAAGTAACCTATATGTTACTTAATGATGGCCTCAAAGCACAAGCGTGGTGATGCTGACATAGCGTTGTAATTGTTTCACTGAGTTTTGTTGTTAATCTCTTATTGTGCATAACTTATAAATTATACTTCATCATATGCATGTATTTGTAGAAAAAATCTGTAGATATAGGGTTTGGTACTCTCCATGGTTTCAGCCTTTACTAGGGCTCTCAGAACAAAGCTCCCATGGATTACAATGAAACTACTGTATTGTTATCACTGTGAATTCAAAAATGTTATGTATTTGATATTTTTCAATTCATTGCAATAATTAATGCTTTATTTAAAATGCTGACATATGTTCTGTGATCATACCTGTTCTATATTTTATTTAAACATTTTCATTGAAATATAACATCAGACAGAAAAGTGCACAAAATTAAACAGTTTGGTCTGTCCTCAAAATAAATACAATCATGTAATGCCAACCAGATCCAGAAACAGAGCATTACCAACACTTCCAGGAGTCCTCATCCAGTCACTATTCCCTAATTCTATCTCAAATCCTGGTTATTTTTGCCTGTTTTTGAACTTTATGTGACTGAATTCACGTAATATGTTTTCTGTTTTATCTGGCTTCATTCATTCAGCATTATGTCTATGAGATTTATTCATGTTAAATGTAGCAATAATCTTTCATCTTCATTGCTATCTAATATTCAGTTGTCTAAAGAGAAAACAATTTATTCTAATTAGTGGATAATTTGGTTGTTTGGAGACTTTGGCTTTTAGAAATTTTTATTTAACTTCTACAATAGTCTTTTGATGCACACATGTACACAATTATTTTGGGCATGTAACGAGGAATGGAATTACTGCATGAAAGAGTGTGCATATGTTTAAGTGTTTTGTTTTTTTTTTTTTGTCAAGTTGATCTTACATCATATTGTGATCCAAATCCGTTAAGTTTTAGTAAATACTGCAAAACCTTTTTTGCAAAGTGGAAATTTACAGCTTATACTTCCCCCAACAGGGTTAGATTGTCCTAGTTGCTTCACATTCTTACCAACATGTGACAGCCTAGATTTCAACAGTATTTGCTTTTTTAGCCAATCTATTAGGTGTTCTGCAGGAATTTACTGGAGATTTATTTTGCATTTTTTCTGCTAATGAGGTATGACATATATGGAAAGTAAACATCAGAAAATATAATTTTTAGTGAAATTTTATATTCAGGTAAATTAATTATAGGAAGAGCCTTTTGGTTAACATTCACATGGAATGCAATAGTTCTCATAATCTGAGCCCATGCTGACAGGTCCATCTAATAATACTCTTCCCAAAACACCCTCATTCAAGTTCCTCACCATCTAATCAAACAGTCATACTCTATGAATGGAGATACATGCATCTAAGTATCTCTCCTTCCAGAAAATATAGGCAAAGTTTGAATTTCTACCTAGTAGGATGATTGCCTTCCTCTGCTGTCCTGAAGACTATGCCTAAGGGGACGGCAATGCCTGACCACTACACCTTGGGCTGATCCACCTCAGTTCACTTGACCATGCAGCCAATGCTGTGGGTTAACAGGAGAAGGCACATTCTAGGTGTGACTCAATTGCATTCGATATCTTACTTTTGCCTTCAAGACCTGCTCAGACCTTAGCCCATATTTCCCTTACCATCTGAGAAGCAAGTTTTACTTCGGTATGCTCCAAATTTATAGCCTGATACATTAATTAATGGGCGTCTTTTGATTCACAATCACCCAGTGAACTATAATAATGTTTTTGGTTTTGTTTTTTTGTCTCTCCCAGAGTCTAGTAGCAAGGCAAGAGATCTCTCTCAAAAGAAAGCAAATTGTTTGGTAAATAGTTTAATTTTGCTTTAAAGTTCTAGAGATGTTGCTACTATTATTTTCTGATTGGAGCTTAACACAAAAGAACCTATATAGAATTCTGATTTGCCTAGACAGTTCAGACATCGTTGGGTCAGAAGGGCCAACCAATCAGCCAAAGATCCAAAGAGATGAGCAAGAAAAAGCACTACTGCCATTTGTCTGGACAATATACTCAATATCTTATAACTTTGACAAAACTGAAAAGGTCACTACCATAAAAACAGCTGCTGCTTCTGTCACTAGGTCATAGATTTAGTTAAGGATTGATACAAACTCTGCTTTTTCAACATTATTAGCTTTTGACCCAAAGTTCTGCAGCAGGTATGCTGATTAAAGAGTTTATGCCTTACTTGAAAGGAAGACTTAGAAAGCAATTATCTAGCTTTTTTCCATATGTTCATAGGAAGTGGGTTTAAATTCTGGCCAGTCCAAATGAATGCAAAAAGTCACCTTCTTAGGTATTCAACGAATATTTGTTAATCTGAATTAAACTGACCCAACTCCTCTTCTTTGAAATCATAATAAAATGTAAGGAAATGTGAGCCAAGATTTCACAGCTGTTCCCACAACACAAGGACACCTGGGACTATGGCCCTGGACTTATTCCTAGCAACACTGCTTTCCAGAATGCAGTGAGTTAAGATAAATAATAATTTAACTGTGTGCCATTTCCTAACAAACAGATTGCCCCTGCCTAAGAAAATGAATTTTCATCTCTTTGAACATATGGCTGAATTTTCCATTACTAAAATCTTGAGATTCTGTATCAGTTAGGATTATTTATGTTGTAAGAAATCAAAAACACAAATCAAAAGAGCTTGTTAAAATAATCTGTAATCAGAAGTAGTTCCTACTTCACGCAGTGACTGATTGTAGTTTAACAAAATGTTGCTCAAGCCCCAACTTCTGCTTTTCTACACTGACTTCAATGGTATATGTTTCATCTACAGGGACTACAGAGTGCCGAGGGACCTCTCCCATCAACACACACACACACATACACACACACACACACACACACTCACACACAGAGTACACAGAGTGAGGTAGACAAACAGATGCCATAGCTATAAACCTGGGAGACTCACATGCATCTTTCAGTAACTGTTACAGAAGTAAGTGGAAGCTTCTCCTTTCCATAAACTTTAGCTCCTCCCATCTTAGTGCTTTTGATTGTTTTATGTGTTCATCTGAAACCCATATAACTGGAAAGGAAGGATGAGCTGCTTGATTTAAGATGATCAAAATTTAACCCTGAAGTTAAGATTGGGTAAATCCTATCCCAAAAATATATAACTGAGAATGGAAGGGAATTATTCTACAAAAGGAGACAGGTTGGAAGAGCAGGCTACTGTTGGTAGAATAGCAGGGAAATAGGTATGATATGGCACACCACAAAAGCCTGTTTTGAATTGGTTTAAATTTTCTGTATAAATGCAGCCACCCTGATTTTTTAGTGGTTAAGAGCTATGCAGTCCATTAAAGACCACCACTTCTATAGTATTTTAAAAGATACATTTGCCATAATTATAATCCTTCTCAAATCTTTATGTTTACCATTATATGTCAATCCAAATTTCAGATATAAGCATTTCTAGTTGACTTTGCACTGATGATATTAAAAATTGCTGTTGGGGATACCAAGGAGTATCATATATAGATTCACAAACTTTACCTGTTTCCCCATACATCATGCCCTTTGACTGTTCTTTAGATTAGAGTTCCTCAAGATGATTTCAGTATCAACAATAATTTGCTAAACTTTTTGTGAAAATCATATTTTCAGTTCAAACATTCTAAACTAAGAGTGCTGAAAATCATGATCACTTGAGTAATTCCTAGCTCTACAAATGTTTTGAACTTGGAATTTCTATGTCCCAAAAAGCAATGTCAAGCTCTTGTACTGTATTTATTTGTTTCTCTAGGAGATCCCACAAATCACCAAAATCAATCCCTGACCCCTCACAGCAGCTTAAGAGGACCACACCTCCACAATACAATTCATAAAAAATTGATAGAATGCTAAAATGTGTTAAAAAACAACAACAACAAAATATTTAAATCTTACAATACTGGTTGACATTGAATTATAGTAGCTAAGCTCACTGTCTCTGACACCCAAGTGAGTACCTGGAATAATGCATTTGTATCTGTCAGTGACAACCTTTGCATAGGAAGCGGGCTGCAGAGAGGGGAAGGAGACATGTAAGTCACTTGGTTCAGAAACAGGCAGCCCTGACATTCGGCTTCTGCTGTACTTTGGCATTAAAAGAAAACAAAAAACCAGCAAGCAGCCAGCTTTTATTCCAATACCCCACAGGCAAGATACAGGCCGAGGTCGCATATCCACTTTCAGGCAGGAGGGACATACTTGCCTTTGTGGGCGTCCTCTCTGGAAGCACACAGTTAGAAGCCGCTGGCTTTCTATACTTATCTTACTCAGCAAACCAGAGATGAAAAAGTACCAGGAAAGCATTTTCTATTCACTTTTCCCATCCTGTCATTTGCCATGACCTCAGGGATAGAGTACATGGCATCTGTTAAAGCAGCCAAGAAAACATGTCTGGGGAACTTTTATTCACGTTGCTTTTTAATTTGAGATGGCAGCAATTTTAGAAATAATTCTGGTAAGTGTAAAGGAGAAAAATAAAGCAGATACTGTTTTACCTTTGTAGCTGTATTATTTTTGATGATGCTGAAAAAATGTTAAAGAGAATTGATACTTTGAAGTCAAACCGTATCTGTCTGATTGTATTGCCCTTTGAGAAGTAAACTTCTTTTACACAGTAGCAAAATAGACCAAGTATTTCATTTAGATGCCTTTACTTTTATCTATCCATTTTT
This sequence comes from Callithrix jacchus, assembly GCF_049354715.1. Classification (NCBI taxonomy): domain Eukaryota; kingdom Metazoa; phylum Chordata; class Mammalia; order Primates; family Cebidae; genus Callithrix; species Callithrix jacchus. The sequence goes on along the minus strand of NC_133505.1, from coordinate 81,609,583 downwards.
TAACCAAATTAGATGTTCTTTATTTTTACATTATTCATAGTTAAAACACAGAAGAAAATATTTGTATCATTCCTTCACCCTGCCAACACAATAATCTTAGTGTAAATAATATTTTCTATTCTTCCTTATTTCACAGACCATAATTTAATAAATATTTTCATAATTTCTAGCTTGTACTTAATAGCAATCATTTTATATTACTACACTGAATTGAACAGTATGTTATTAAACAATTCTATTGTTAGAGATGCAAGTTGTTCTATGCTATATTATAAATAATGCTGCAAGTAACATTTTGGGGCAGGGAGATCTGGGGGATAAAGATGTCCACATATGTTCACTGCATGAAAGGTGGTAAAGTTTTTGTAGTCCCACCACTCAGAAGTAACTATTTTCCCCATACTAATGTCTTTCTAGCTTTTTTCTCTATGTACTTAAAGATTTTTAATGTAATAACACTACATATTATACTTTCTATCCTTTAACAACAAATTATGTACATTTCTGTATATAATTAAATGTAACATCTGATGTGGTTGAGCCTTATAGTCACACCTGTGTCTGAATACAGTTTCAATCATTTTCTAGATATGTGGCTTTTAGGCATTGTGCATTATCTCCAAGGCATTAGGTTGTTATGAGGACTAAACTTAAAGTCATATTATAAATGCATTAAGTGGTACACAGTAAATATTCACTAAATACAGTCATTGCTATTAATATTATAAATGATTAATGGCTACATATAATTTTTTTCATAGAGAACATAACTAACTTACTCCTAATTATTAAATATTTATTTCCATTTTTTCACTATCTCAAAGTAAAAGACCATAGGCGGGGCACAGTGGTTCATGTCTGTAATCCCAGCACTTTGGAAGGCTAAAGCAGGCAGATTACTTGAGCCCAGGGGTTTGAGACCAGCCTGGGAAACCTGGAAAAACCACATCTCTACAAAAAATGTAACAGCGAGGTTTTTGGTGCACACCTGTTTTCCCAGCTATCTATGAGGCTGAGGTGGGAAGATCACGTGAGCCTGTGGGGGTTGAGAATGTAGTGAGCCATGATCTCACCACAGCACCCCGACCTGGGCAAAGGAGGAATGAGATGGGAGGGGAGGGGAAATGGGAGGGGAGAGAAGAGGGAGAGGACAGGAAAGAAAAGAAAAAGACCATAAACGTTCTCATATATGTCTCTATTTCCTAAGCATAAATCCATAAGATTGTAATGGCTATGTGAAAGGATATAACTGTTTTTGGATTTCTAAAAAAAAAAAAAAAAAATCCCAAAAAATTCCAGGAAATTTATACCAACTTACACTCCCACACCAAACCCACATCCCCTCCCATTTGTTTGCAAAAACAACTGCTTGATATAAGAAAACAAAGAAATATACCAGCCAAGTTTTCACAAAAGTTTCTGCATAATCAAGGATTGAACTGACATAATTTGGTAAGTGCAACGAAGGATATACTTCTCCCATTTGAATCTCTGTGTCCTATTACTGTTATTAAACTGTGTTTGGAAATAAACTGCATTAAAAGAAGGCCTTCAATTCACAGCACCAAAGTATCAAACTAGGACTCTTAAAAAGTAATAAAGCAAAATAAAGAAGTTCTTCGAAACCAATGAGAACGAAGACACAACGTGCCAGAACCTCTGGGACACATTTAAAGCAGTCTCTAGAGGAAAGTATATAGCAATAAGTGCCCATATGAGGAGAATGGAGAGATCCAAAATTGACACCCTATCGTCAAAATTGAAAGAGCTAGAGGAGCAAGATCAAAAAAACTCAAAACCTAGCAGAAGACAAGAAATAACTAAGATCAGAGCAGAACTGAAGGAGATAGAGACACGAAAAACCCTTCAAAAAATCAACAAATCCAAGAGCTGGTTTTCTGAAAAGATCAACAAAATAGACAAACCACTAGCCAGATTGATAAAAAAGAAAAGAGAGAACCAAATAGATGCAATAAAAAATGATAAAGGCGAAATCACCACAGATTCCACAGAAATTCAAACCATCATCAGAGAATATTACAAACAACTCTATGCACATTAACTAGTAAACATGGAAGAAATGGATAAATTCCTGGACTCCTGTGTCCTCCCAAGCCTAAATCAGAAGGAAGCTGAAACTACGAATAGACCAATAACAAGGGCAGAAGTCGAGGCAGCATTAAGAGCCTACCACACACAAAAAGCCCAGGTCCAGATGCGTTCACAGCTGAATTCTACCAGACACACAAAGAGGAAGTGTTACCATTCCTTCTGAAACTATTCCAAATAATCCAAAAAGAGGGAATCCTTCCCAAATCATTTTATGAGACCACCATCATACTGATACCAAAACCCGGCAGAGACCCAACAAGAAAAGAAAACTTCAGGCCAATATCCATGATGAACATAGATGCAAAAATCTTCAATAAAATATTGGCAAGCCAATTGCAACAGCAAATCAAAAAACTTATCCATCATGATCAAGTAGGCTTCATTCCGGGGATGCAAGGCTGGTTCAACATATGCAAGTCTATAAACATAATTCACCACATAAACAGAACCAAAAACAAAAACCACATGATTATCTCAATTGACGCAGAGAAGGCATTCAACAAAATTCAACAGCCCTTTATGCTAAAACCCCTCAATAAACTCGGTATCGATGGAACGTATCTCAAAGTAATAAAAGCTGTTTACGACAAACCAACAGCCAATATCATACTGAATGGGCAAAAACTGGAAGCATTTTCTTTGAAATCTGGCACTAGAGAAGAATGCCCTCTTTCACCACTCCTATTCAATATAGTACTGGAAGTTTTAGCCAGAGCAATCAGGCAAGAAAAAGAAATAAAGGGTATTCAAATAGGAAAGGAGGAAGCCAAATTGTCTCTCTTTGCAGACGACATGATAGTATACCTAGAAGACCCCATCGCCTCAGCCCAAAAACTCCTGAAACTGATAAGCAACTTCAGCAAAGTCTCAGGATATAAAAGTTAATGTGCAAAAATCACAAGCATTTCTCTACACCAATAACAGACTTAAAGAAAGCCAAATCAAGAACGAACTGCCATTCACAAATGCTACAAAAAGAATAAAATACCTTGGAATACAACTCACAAGGAACATAAGGGACCTCTTCAAGGAAAACTACAAACCATTGCTCAACGAAATCAGAGAGGACACAAACAGATGGAGAAACATTCCATGTTCATGGTTAAGAAGAATTAATATCGTGAAAATGGCTATACTGCCCAAAGTAATTTACAGAATCAATGCTATCCCCATCAAGCTACCATTGACTTTCTTCACAGAACTGGAAAAAACCACCTTCATATGGAACCAAAAGAGAGTCCGCATAGCCAAGTCAATTCTAAGCAAAAAGACACAGCAGGAGACATCACACTACCGAATTTCAAACTATACTACAAGGCTACAGTAATCAAAACAGCATGGTACTGGTACCAAAACAGAGATATAGACCAATGGAACAAAACCGAGGCATCGGAGGCAACACAACATATCTACAACCATACAATCTTTGATAAACCTGACAAAAACAAGCAATGGGGAAAGGATTCCCTGTTTAATAAATGGTGTTGGGAAAACTGGCTAGCCATGTGCAGAAAGCAGAAACTGGACCCCTTCCTGACACCTTACACTAAAATTAACTCCAGATGGATTAAAGACTTAAACATAAGACCTGGCACCATAAAAACCCTAGAGGAAAATCTAGGCAAAACTATCCAGGACATAGGAATAGGCAAGGACTTCATGAACAAAACACCAAAAGCACTGGTAACAAAATCCAAAATAGACAAATGGGACCTAATCAAACTCCACAGCTTCTGCACGGCAAAAGAAACAGTCACTAGAGTGAATAGGCAACCAACAGAATGGGAAAAATATTTGCAGTTTACCCATCTGACAAAGGGCTGATATCCAGAATTTACAAAGGACTCAAACAGATTTACAGGAAAAAAACCAAGAAGCCCATTCAAAATTGGGCAAAGGATATGAACAGACACTTCACAAAAGAAGACATATATGAGGCCAACATTCATATGAAAACATGCTCAACATCACTGGTCATCAGATAGATTCAAATCAAAACCACATTGAGATACCATCTTACGCCAGTTAGAATGGCGATCATTAAAAAATCTGGAGACAGCAGATGCTGGAGAGGATGTGGAGAAAAAGGAACACTTTTACACTGTTGGTGGGAGTGTCAATTAGTTCAACCATTGTGGAAGACAGTGTGGCGATTCCTCAAGGCCTTAGAAATAGAAATTCCATTTGACCCAGCAATCCCATTACTGGGTATATATCCAAAGGACTATAAATCGTTCTACTATAAGGACACAAGCACACAAATGTTCATTGCAGCACTGTTTACAATAGCAAAGACCTGGAACCAACCCAAATGCCCATTGATGACAGACTGGATTGGGAAAATGTGGCACATATACACCATGGAATATTATGCGGCAATCAGAAATGATGAGTTCGTGTCGTTTGTAGGGACATGGATGAATCTGGAGAACATCATTCTCAGCAAACTGACACAAGAACAGAAAATGAAATACCGCATATTCTCACTCATAGGTGGGTGATGAAAAATGAGAACACATGGACACAGGGAGGGGAGTTCTAAATACTGGGGTCTATTGGGGAAAGGGGAGGGCCAGCACGGCGGGGAGCTGGGGAGGGATAGCCTGGGGAGAAATGCCAAATGTGGGTGAAGGGGAGAAAGGAAGCAAAACACACTGCCATGTGTGTACCTATGCAACTGTCTTGCATGTTCTGCACATGTACCCCAAAACCTAAAATGCAATAAAAAATTAAAACAAAAATAATGGCAAAAAGATGTCTAAAATGATATGCTGTGCTTGCAGACACAGATATGCTTTGACTTAGAATAGCATACTAGAATAAAATTTGTTTATCTCAAAAAAAAAAAAAGCAACTTTATGGCCAGGTGCAAGGGCACACACCTGTAGTCCCAGCACTTCAGAAGGCTGAGGTGAGAGGACTCCATGAACAAAAGAAAAAAAAAAAGTAATAAAGCATATTCCAACCACATTACTTTAAAGGTTTATTAGTAATATAAGAGGAAATGCTTAAGTACCTTATAAACTAAGACTCAAGAGGGTAATGGGTATTTCTGAAATGTTGTTGTTTATATTAGTCACAACATATCTTACATTTGAAGAATAATGTATTGTAATTTAATAATTTAAGACATTATATAGTATTATGTAGCTCCTAACATATTCATGTATCACAGGATAGTTATTTGACACATATGTAACACAGGGTAGTTATTTGACACATTTTCTGTAACTGGATAACAGCCTAACAAATCTACAAATGTCTTATTATACAAAAGCTCTACTGTATCTACTTTATAAAATAAATGAGTTCAATTCGTTATATCTTTGAATATCAATTATTGGATATCTGTCCTATCAAAAGCTTATAGTATAAAGGAAATTACTATAGATAGTTTGTGTTCTCCTAAAACTTTCTATGTTAAAGCCTAACTTCCTAATATGATATTTAAAGGTGGGTCCTTTCAGAGGGCATGAGGGTAGAGCCCTCATGAATGAGATTAGTGCACTTATAAGCGATGAAGGGACTAGAGCTCTCACTCCTCTCAGCCATATGTCAATATGACAAGAAGATGATCATCTGTAAACCAGCAGGCAAGACTTCACCAGACCCTGGATCTGTCAGTACCTTGATTTTGACTCCCAGCCTTTAGAACTGTGTAAAATAAATGTTTGCTGTTTAAGCTACGCAGTCTAAGGTATTTTTGTTATAGTCTGAACTAAAAAATATTTTAGTATCTTTTTTCAAGAGATTCCTTCACAAAAATTTTTTAAAAGGAATCTCAAGATCAATTAGCTGGCTAAAATTATTCAAATTGCCCAAAATTAAGATTATTTATCAATTTTGTAAGCATGGAATTAAAACTCATCAGAAAGTCCCTGAATGTTCAAAAGGCTTCTGATCTCCAGACACTTGTAGGAGTCTACAAATTGTCAGACCAAAATACCTTCTGAACATCTGAGGTGAAAATCCTTCTCATAATGACTAATGGCTAATGACGTCTAAATTAGAAAAGAAAAATTCCATAAAGATTTTAAACTTTGCTAACTGGAAGGATGCTATTTCAATAGTTCAGGCTAATAAGGTAATGGCATCACCTTGCAACCCTGGACTCTCAGAGAAGGCAGCCACCTTGCAGATGTGTATCATCTGTTGCAAAATCAATTATAAGAAAGAGACTGGTGTATGCAGCAAAAAGCCTATCATCACGTTAGAAAAGACTAATACTGGGCCAGTAGAATCAGCTTTCCATAAAACAAAGCAAATATTCCTACAACTTATCTTGTTTGTTTTTTTATCTTGTTTTTGTTCTTGTTTTTGTTTTGAGTTGGAATCTCACTCTTGTTGTCCATGCTGGAGAGCAGTAGAATGATCTCAGCTCACTGCAACTTTTGCCTGTCAGGTTCACTTGATTCTCCGGCCTTAGCATCCTGAGTAGCTAGGATTACAGCATGTGCCACCATGCCCAGCTAATTTTTGTGTTTTTAATAGAGATGAGGTTTTGCCATGTTGGCCAAGCTGGTCTCAAATTCCTCACCTCAGGTGATCCTTGGCCTCCCAAGTGCTGGAATTACAGGCATGAGCCACCGTGCCCAGCTTCTTACATCTTATCTTTATAAGATGTTTGTCCAAAGTGAGACTTCATACTGTCGATGTAACACTGTGTGGTATCTTCGTCATTAACTAAAGTACATACAGTTCATTGTCATGGTCATTTTTATTGTATTACATTTCCCAATTCTCAGATTGCTTTCATATCTGTGACACTACTGGGGTATAAAATGATAATGTAAGTAACTTTATTATCCACTAATTGTTTAATATTGAATAAATTTCCCAATCTCTCCAGATCTTAGTTTTCTCATTTGTAAAATAGGAATAAGAACATCTTTCTTGTAGTATTTCTTTAGAGATTTTAAAAGATCTGGATCAAATCTACAGCACCAGTAACCAACACCTAATATATTGCACAGTAAATCATAGTTATTGTAATTAATTTCAGTGTTTTATACTTGATATTGACCATTAGATTATTAATAGAACATCTTTAAATCTTTAAATATTTTTTCTAACAGAGATCAGATGCACCAAGCAACTGATGAGAATAAATGCTGGCTTAAAAAAATAGTGCCATTGTTAAAAAACACTTTATGAAGCTCAGATTTTTTTTAAATCTGTTTGAAGTTAACTCAGTTCTAGACATGCATGCACAGCAAGTAGCAGCAAAATCTAAGGAGCATGCTGTTTTTGAGTTACCTAAGTGGCAACTCTATAATAGTCAATTTCACATCAACAGCAGGTAATAGTCCATGTCAGACTGGGGTTCAAGACCATTGATACTCAGTGGACCTTCAACCCCGCACTGTAGGTTATGCTGTTTGAAAGCTGACCTTGATGGCAACAGCAGAGTTTCACCAAAGCTTGCAGTCTACTGTGCTTTTACTACATAGCCACTAAACACAAGCCTTGTGAACTCAACAAAATGAAATGTAAAGTTTAAAAAAATCAGAACCAAGTAATCTATGCAATAGCAGGTGGCAAATACTGACCAGCCGTCTAAATGATCACAGGTCCAGCAGAAAGCAGCAACACAATTAAAAGCCTCTACCAATCTCAAGTATTTTTATTTTAGATATTAAAATAAAATTTCTGTCCTACTAGGTGCTCACAAAAGCTCTAATTTGAGACAAAATTCTCTAATTTTAGCTCCTTTTTCTACCTTTTTTCCCTCTCATCTGACCTGTTCTATAAACCATGTTCATAATACGTTTAGCAAAACATTAGTTAACTTAACAATTAAAATTCATCAATCGTCTTCCATCTTTCACAGGACAAAGTCTCCAACTCCCAGGCTGACCCCTATTTATCTCTACAATCTCCTACCCTGTTTTCCTTGAACTTACCCTATATTTAAATTAGACTGTTTATTTTGTATCAAACACCACCTGTATCATTCTTTGCATTGCTTAATGTATTTTATCTTCTTCTGTTATTGTTTAAATACCCTAATCTTTCCCTCAAGACTCAATCCAAGACTCTTCTTTTACATCAAAAGGTGCAAACATCAAACCTCAGAGCATGATTGTTAACAGAAGTTAGTACATTCAGAAATAATTGAGCATTGTAGAAATATGGGACCAGTAATACTATTAGATTTTTCAAGAGAAGTCAGAAATCTGGGCTTTTATAGGAAAGCTTTTCATGATTACATGTTTTAAAATATGTTAATGTGTAATGAGATAACACTGACAAATTAACTGGTATGCTTTGCATTCATGATAATTACTGATGGAGCACCTTCACTCTGGTTCATCATCCCATCCCCACTTCTGCCTCCACCGCCATTCAGGTGTGGACACCTCGGTGCAGGTTCTCCTCTCCTATCTACCGCCACCTTTCATATTCTATAAGCACCAATTTATGGAGGAAGAAAATAAAACCCAAATTGTTTGAGATAAAACATCCACTAATCAGAAAGATAAGAGCTTAAATTTGAAATTACATTTCGGTACAGAGAAATTATATTTACTGCTCAGTTGAGTTTCTGGCCTGAGGATGTAGCTACCCACACGTGTGTGGTCTGACCAGCACAGTGTGATCCTCTCCACACTCCTACTGAGCCATTACTTCTCTTTTTTTCCAAATGCTGAGAATTTCTTGTTGTGAGCAGTTACCAAGATGATTTGTATTTCTGTGGGGACTTCTGTCTCAACAAGACTGTTTCTCAAGTTCCTTGAGGGACCAAAACATTTTATTTTGTGCTACGATCCAACTCCAATCCCAGAACTCTCCCATAGTATGTCCTTTAAGTTTCTGCTGAGGATTATAACTGGAGAAAAGGACTAAAGGTATAAGAGAAGCAGACAGCACATATAGATACACTAATGCAAAGACTGAACTAAACACTGATTTTGAAGGAAAGACCATTAACATTCATCACATTTCCAAAGAAATCTAAACTACTCAAAGCTAGTGAAATTATATGGCAAGTCTCTACAATCGAGACTTAGGAGGTTTGCCTCTCTCTCACTGCTGACCAGAATAGAGGGAGGATGCTTCCTTGGAAGTTAAGACCCTACTGTATCAGTTTAATGCAGACCTGTTGCAGGACATTCGTAGGTTCACCCTAAAGCAAGGAATTTTGCAGCTCAAGAGTTTATTGGTAGATTCTAACAGAAATAAAGTTCAATTAGAAAAAGTTTTATGTTCATAATTTACTTTATGAAAAAGTTTGCCCTTACCCATGTTAACTTCTGTCCTATTCTCTGTCAACACTTAATTACAAAAGAATGAATTCAGTTATGATACAGACATCAAAAATTGGTCCCTTCCCAATAAAATGGTTCTATATCCCCAGATTTCTCCCTAGAGCTTAGGAATTCCATTTTAAATAAGCAGATATCTTATTTGGAATAACATAATGTGATATCTTGTATCGTCCCCCCTTTATTTTTGTTTCTATGACCTAGCACATAAGCAAGAACAGAATACCAGGATTTAGGTCTTACTGAGAAGGCCCCCTGTGGTGGGGATTTTTATCCCCCAGCATTCACAGGATTGTTTCATGGCACTGATTTGGGCAGCCTGATAGTCACTGGTCCAAGAAGCTTTTATAAATGGCTTCACATAAATCTGCTACTTTTATTTAGAAAGAAATGAGCTTTTGGAATCTTTAGAAAGAGAACTGCTCCCTGTGATGTGCCATTTAAATAGGCTGAGGTATCTATAGTTATAACAGTTGGAACCCAAAGACCCTTTTAAGGGAAAGCGCCAGTGCTGACACTTACACATTTTAATTCAAGCCAGAAGTTCCCTGAAGTTTGCCAAACATAACCCACCACTACCCAACAACAGTTAGAACTGATGTTATTGTCATGAACAGCTACAACTGACTTGTCCACTTTTTCTTCATTCTCTTAATTTTTCTACCCTGTTTATAGCCATTTCTTATCAACATTTAGATTTTGTAGAACAAACATTTTTTAATCCCAGGACAATCCTAATTGCTACTGTAAAACCTTATTAAGAAAGATCCATGTGATGGTTTAATCAAGTGTTTTATTTCTATATTTCAGTATTTTTGCTTTAAATATTAACCATCAAAATCTAAAAAGAGAGAAAAAAAATTATCAAATAGTCTCCAGATCATCCTGTATTGTTATACCTTAAGACTAACTTAGGCTATTTTTAACCCTCAAAATGGTCATTTGCAGAGACAGTTATATGTAATACATTTATGAGGTAATGGAAATGTATATGCTCTTGGCACTATGCTACGTCCTTCATGCTTTACTGACTTTTTATGTCTCACCACAACCTTAAGAGTCAGGCACTGTTGTTGTTAACAATTTTAAAGAGAAAACTGATGCATGGAAAGGTTGGTTACTTTGGTCAAGGTAATTCAGCTGAAACAACAAAGCAGTGATTTTGACCCAGCTGTTGGGGCCACAAAGTCAATACCCACATCACCACATAGAACTTCCACACAATGTGCTACCACTCAACAGAGACACTACTGTTCCTGTACTGTGATTGAAACAGTAAGCTGATACTATTCTTAGACTCAGAGGCCCAAAACCACTAATTAGGTAAGGGAATTTGACTCTCTGATTAAGGTACATTATCAAGATTTAAGTCCCACTCCCCAGAAGGTTTATTCCAAAGACCGAAATTCCCAGCTTTTATGAATCTCTTATCTTCAAAATGACACTGTAGATGTGGCTTATCCAAGGACACTCAGATAATAGATAGTAAAGCTGGAATTCAAATCCAGAATTCTCTGGCTCCAAGAATCAGTCTACTGGAAAACTCAGGTGGATCTTAGGCCAAGGGTATTGATGTCCTTGTTTAGTGGAAGCATATTGTATGATGATTCAGTATAGTTGTGTAGTACAAACTCCAGGGTCTCAATGACTGGATCCAAACCCCTGCCTTTTTCCAGCTGTGTGACGTTGACCAAAATAACTAATCTCTCCATGCATCAGTTCTTTCTTTAAAATTTTAATAATAATAATGCCTAAATCATAAGGCAGTTTTGAGCGATAAGGTCAATAAAGCAGTTAGCACTGTGCAGAGGGCATATGCATTGTCAGTACTTCGTAAATTGTATTATACATATTTTTTTTCTACCTATACTCTCTATAGGGAGCAGAAGTCATGATAATCAGTCTGATTCTTGTTCTAGGATTCACTCCCAACTCCCAGTGTTGTAACAGCCCAAAGAGCAGGGAATGATGTTGTATTCCAAATTTGAAAGATCAACAGAGAAAGACTGACATTTATTTATTGCCACAGAAGACAATTAGAGGTTGACAACTGACATATTGTGTCCCTACAAGGAATAGTATAGTTTAAATAGGTCTCAGAATCAGGCCAGGACTAAAACTTTTTATAGATTTAAATTTTTAAGCAGATGATATTAAAGTTATTTCACGTTCCTATTGTTCATGCCAAGATTCAAAGGTTACCTCACCATTTTGTGCATTTCACCATTTTGTATAAGTCAAAACCTAGTAGGCATCTTTGATATTTCCTTACCCTTTGTCCTCATATTCAAGTCCTACCTCATGGGAAGCCCTGCATTAAAAAACTTCACACTGAAGACAAAGACAATACCTGTTTAAAAGGCCTTCTATAATAATTCTAAAAATTAACTTTGGAATTTACATTAGGCACAAAAAAGTCCCCACAAATTCCAAATATTATAACCAATATAAACTCCATTCTCTGATCACAATGCACTGACTCCAGAAATGCAAATAAAACAAAGGGAAAAGATCTATCATTATAATTCTTCAGTTTAAGAAAAAATCACAACCAGAACTAGAAAATATTAAGAAACACTACCACATAGTTAAGCTTAGAGAACAAAGCAATATTTGTAATCATAAGCATCAAATAAGAGTGAAAATAACTGAATTAGGCATTTCATCACAGAAAGCTAGAAAAAAATACAATATAATATATATTACCATATAACATATGGTAATAATTATATAAAATATATATGCCTTATATTTTATATATATATATATATATATATATACACACACACACACACACACACACACCTTAAGGAAGGTTGAAAGAAGAGACTAATAAAGGCAAAAATCTATGAGCCATAAACTAGAAAAAGTGTAAAACAAATCAATTCAATAATTGGATTTCTGAAAATAAAACAATAAACTAAACAACTGGCATAATTAACTCAAAAAAGAAACAAATAGAAATGATAAATGTAAAAAAAATAGAAAATAGAGGAAAAGTGCAAAATAAATCAAATAATTATTTAAAACCTTTTGGGAGGAAAAGGATTGGGAAAATAACTAATGGATACTAAGCTTATACCTGAGTGAGGAAGTAATCTGTAGAGTAAACCCCCATGGCCATGGCACACATTTGCCTATGTAACAAACCTGCACATCTTGTGCATGTAACCCTAACCTTAAAAGTTAAAAAAAAAAAACTACATATTGCATAACATACACTGTTCTAGAATAGAATTAATAGCCATTAATAAGATTTTAATGTTGTATTCATTAACATATATAATTGTAAGTGCAATTTAAAAGCTCTTCTTAGATGCAATTTCTAATGAATCTAATAATTGAACTCATGAGATGTACGTATAGCTTTCTATGAATGATAAACATTTCAGAAGGAATAAACAGATTCTCTCATAAATCTGTCCCTGAAAAAGGCAAAGCTCATAAACTTTTCATAAAGTATCTTAATGTACTACATTAAGTTCAAAAGAGATAATGGCAAGAGCTGTGAAGAGTCTGAGTTTACAAGTTTCACAGCTTGTAAACTAACAAGTTAGCCTGCTACACTTTTCACTGATGGTGACAGAGGACATGAAATGCCTGGGCCAGAGACAAAGAACCTAATTACTCACAGCACATCTAGAAGCATGAGTTCCATATTTGTATTGGTTCCATCTAGCCTCTAAGTCCCATGGAGGAAGCACAGAGGAAGGAGTCCAGGTAGATGTTACTGACACAGTGAGTCTCAATCACAACTGAGAAACTCTAGACTTAGGAACACCTAATCTTTTACAAGATCGCTACAAGCAAACTTGCCTAATATTTTTCTCAGAGGAAGACATTACCTTTATTGTCCTGGACAAACAAATTTGCCTTCTTCCCCATAGAGATACTATCTCTATCTTCCAAGGCTGTTAACTATGCAAACATCTTTGAAAAGGTAGCACAGAATAAAAGCTATCTGCTTCTGCTCACAAGACACATGGAAACATGAAACCCACAGAGAATTATCTCCCTAGAGACAGCACATGTAATACGTGAAATATTAGTTTCAACAAGATCAATTGCATACTCAACACTACATACAATTTTTAGAACTTGGCAATACCCTACACCTGGAAATGTCAGCATTTGTAAGTTATTAGCTATGGTTTTCACATGTATATCAGTTAACTTTTTTTTTTTTTTTTTTAGGCAGAGTCTGTGTGACCCAGGCTGGAATGCAATGGTGTGATCTTGGCTCACTACAACTTCTGCCTCCTGGGCTCAAGCAATTCTCCCACCTCAGCCTCTCAAGTAGCTGGGACTACAGGCACATGTCACCATGCCCAACTAATTTTTGCATTTTTTGTATCCTGGAACTTAAAATAAAAATTAAAAAGACCAGGATAAAGGCAAAGATATCTAGGAAAGGGCAGAAAACAAGAAAATAAATAAATTGATCATACAGAAAGTAATTCTTTCACCCAGCATTCCAGTAGAATAGCCTAATGCAATTGAAAGTCATGAAGCAGCCACTAAGAACCCTTCATAGAAGACTGTTAAAGACAGTAGAAAGAAATGGTAACTCCCCCTGAACTGAACAGAGGGAAAAAGATTTTCCATCAAACATCAGAATTTCAGGACTGCTGTTTGAAAGAACTAGCTCCAAACATGTGTTCACCCCTCTCCCAATAAAGCCATCTCCAGCACAATCTCTGAAGAAAACTGATGTGAACACATTGGAGAATTCCTCACAGATGTAGAGCATCAAGACCTAAAATGAAAGGCAACATGTCAGTCTGTATATGTGTGGAAAATAGGCTTTCAAAAGTGGAAGTTACTTAACGTCTCAGTGCCTGTTTCTTTTTATTGAAAGTTTGATATTTCAGTTATATGACAGTAATTAACTCTTCCAAAATATATTTATGGTAAGAACATATACTTGTTCCATATTTTTTTTTTTTTTTTTGAGACGGAGTTTCGCTCTTGTTACCCAGTCTGGAGTGCAATGGCGCCATCTCGGCTCACCGCAGTCTCCGCCTCCTGGGTTCAGGCAATTCTCCTGCCTCAGCCTCCTGAGCAGCTGGGATTACAGGCACGTGCCACCATGCCCAGCTAATTTTTTGTAATTTTAGTAGAGACGGGGTTTCACCATGTTGACCAAGATGGTCTCGATCTGTTGACCTCGTGATCCACCCGCCTCGGCCTCCCAAAGTGCTGGGATTACAGGCTTGAGCCACCGCGCCCGGCCTTGTTCCATATTTTAAACCTTCCCAGGCATTCTAGAAAATGCCATGTTTGAAACAATCCACACAGAAAGAAATATTACCTGGGATGGTTACATTTTAAAATGCACTGACTTAAAAGGTAAGTGAAATATTTCTTTTTATTTTTTATTATACTTTAAGTTCTGGGGTACATTTGCATAATGCATAGGTTTTATAGGTATATACATGCCATGGTGGTTTGCTGCATCCATCACCCCATCATCTACATTAGATATTTCTCCTAATGCTATCTCTCCCCTAACCTCTACCCCCTGCTATCCCTTCCCTACCCACCAACCCCTACAGGCCCTCCCTGTGTCCATGTGTTCTCTTTATTCAATACCCACTTATGAGTGAGAACATGCAGTGTTTGTTTTCTGTTCTTGTGTCAGTTTGCTGAGAATTATGGTTTCCAGCTTTATCCATGTCCCTGCAAAGAATATGAACTCATCCTTTTTTATGACTGCATAGTATTTCATGGTGAATATGTGCTACATTTTCATTATCCAGTCCATCACTGATGGGCATTTGGGTTGGTTCCAAGACTTTGCTATTGTAAACAGTGCCACAATGAACTTATGTGTGCATGTGTCTTTACATTATAATAGAATGATTTAGAATCCTTTGTGTATATACCCAGTAATGGGATAACTGGGTCATAAGGTATTTCTATTTCTGGATCCTTGAGGAATCGCCACACTGTTTTTCACAATGGCTGAACTAATTTACACCCCCACCAACAGTGTAAAAGTGTTCCTATTTCTCCACATCCTCTCCAGCATCTGTTGTCTCCTGATTTTTTAATAATTGCCATTCTAACTGGCATGAAATGGTATCTCAATGTGGTTTTGATTTGCATTTGTCTAATGACCAGTGATGATGAGTTTTTTTCATATGTTTGTTGGCCTCATATATGTTTTCTTTTCAAAAGTGTCTGTTCATATTCTTCACTCACCTTTTGATGGGGTTGTTTTTGTCTTGTAAATTTCTTTAAGTTCTTTGTAGATTCTGGATATTAGCGATTTGTCAGATGGGTAGATTGCAAAAAGTTTTTCCCATTCTGTTGGTTGCCAGTTCACTCTATTGACAGTTTCATTTGCTGTGCAGAAGTCCTTATGTTTAATCAGATCCCATTTGTATATTTTGGCTTTTGTTGCCAATGCTTTTGGGGGTTTAGTCATGAAGTTTTTGCCTATGCCTATATCCTAAATGGTATTGCCTAGATTTTCCTCAAGGGTTTTTATGGTGTTAGGTCTTATGTTTAAATCTTTGAGCCATCTGGAGTTAATGTTTGTATAAGGTGTAAGGAAGGGGTCCAGTTTCAGCTTTCTGCACATGGCTAGCCAGTTTTCCCAACACCTTTTATTGAACAGGGAATTCTTTTCCCATTGTTTTTGTCAGGTTTGTCAAAGATCAGAAAGTTGTAGATGTGTGGTGTTACTTCTGAGGTCTCTGTTCCATTCCATTGGTCTATATATCTGTTTTGCTACCAGTACCATGCTGTTTTGATTACTATAGCCTTGTAGTATAGTTTGAAGTCAGGTAGCATGATGCCTTCAGCTTTGTTGTTGTTGTTGTTTTGCTGAGGATTGTCTTGGCTATGCGGGATTTTTTTGGTTCCATATGAAGTGTAAGATTGTTTTTTCCAATTCTGTGAAGAAAGTTAATGGTAGTTTGATGGGGATAGCATTGAATCTATAAATTACTTTGGGCAGTATGGTCATTTTCACAATGTTGATTCTTCCTAACCATAAGCATGGAATATTTTTCCATTTGTTTGTCTCCTCTTTTATTTCCTGGAGCAGTAGTTTGTAGTTCTCCTTGAAAAAGTCCTTCATATCCCTTGAAATATTTCAATATAAAATATTGAAAAGCTTGGAAAATGTCACCTTTAAACTTTGATGAATTTTTATTCTTTATATCTTTTATTTAATTCCTCTATATCCATGTTAGTAGAAATATTTGTATCACCCTTGCTCAAATATATTTTAGAAATAAGTAAAAAAGTTTTTTCAGTCTTTATTTTCTTTACTTTAGAAATCCTTCCAGCAACACATTAGAGAACTAATCAAATGAGAATGTTAGCTGAGCTGGCAACTCTGTATTTATAAAAAACATGCCACACTATTTTCATGAAATATTTATTATGTCAGTAATATGAAAGTATAACATTTGATAAGGAAATCTAGATGTTTTGGTTATGAGATAATTCATAGTTTAAAAGTACATTTGTAATTATCCTTAATTAGTGATTAGATAATTCAAGAACTGATGCAAAAGTGAGACATTTGGAGAATGACTGAAAGTGTGATTAAATCAATATTCAAAGATTAAACTAAATGAAGGGACAATTATTAATCAAGGATGATGTTCTTGACCTTAGGCAAAACAAAATATGTAAGGTGGTAGATTTAGGCTAAATTTAATTTGGCACTACAATTTTTAGCATCAATGGCCATCTCTTTTTCCTTAAAATGCCCTGGTCCTCAGGCTACTCTGACACTGTGACTTCTTGGTCTTCCTCCCCCTTTTTTTAACTGCTTTTTCTGAGTCAACATTGTGGTTTCCTCTTCTTGTTCTACATCTAAATACTGATGATCCTCAGGGTTCTGCCCGCTTCCTGGGGAAAGCACATAGAGAATGGAGAGAAAGAGGCTATCTCATCTAATCCAATTATCATCTTTACGACAACTCCCAAATTTGTATCTCAGATCCATATGTTTATTTAGACATTTCTGCTCTGTGCCCTTAGATACTTCTATTGTCCTATTTGCAAATATATATGTCTAAAATCTTGGATGATCAGAACTAGCAGAAAACTTATTCCCCATTTTTCATTTTAATTTTTAAACTATAAACGTTGGTTCCATATATTTCTAAAATATCACACCAGAAACCTAAAAGAATGAATGTATGAAAGAAAATAAATAACTTTTGTTTTAATAAAAGCCCTTGAATTTTAGAATCATTTCAAAGATTCTTTGAATATCTCAGATCATTTCTGAGATATTAAGATAACAAGACTCTTCAGCCTAGTGATGGCACCAAAAATTCTGTCTTGAACGGATACTATCACTATCATATTTTATTCTTATACATATGTATAAAAAGGAAGCTGAGCTTGCTATTCCTACATTAAATGAGAAAACTAAGGCACACGGAATATTCTGTCTTCTGAATTACTAAGTAGGTTGATAGGACCTTGTCCCATAGCTAGATAACAACCAATACCTCATTGTAATTGCCCAACTGAGTTTTTCTTGCCTGCTGCCCAGAAATACCAATACACTGAGAACAACAAGAGTTTCAGCAGAGAAAACAAGAGTTTAATAATCACAGGGCCAGCCAAGTGAGGAAAATGAAAGATATTTTTCAAATTCACCAGTCCAAGAATTTGGAGGCTAGGGTTTTAAAAAATAATTTGGCAGGTAGCAAGGCTAGGGAATGGAGAATGCTAATTTTGGGGGTCAGGGATAAAATCCAAGTATGTGGAAACTCTTGAATCAGTTCTTGGATGGGGATCATAAGACCAGTGTGTCAGTATCTTGGTATTGGTTACTGGTCCAGGTGGAACCAGCTGGTCCATCAGAATGCAAAGTATCAAAAGTATCTTAAATGCCAGTCTTAGGTTTTACAACAGTGACGTTATCTATAGGAGCAAGATGTTACAAATCTTGTGACCTCTGGCTACATGACTCATGAAACATAACTCTGAACTTGTGCCCAATTTATTAGTTTTACAAAGGCCATTTTGGTCCTGAGCAAGAAGGGGATTAGTGTGGGTAAAGGGCTGTTATCTTCTTTGTTTTAAAGTTAAAATATAAATTAAATTCCTCCCATAGTTAGCTTGGCTTATACCCAGGAATGAGCAAGAACTGGTAGCTTGAAATATTAGAGGCAAGATGGAGTCAGCTATGTTAACTCTTACTGTCATAATTTTTACCAAGGCAATTTCATTATCTTCCAACATCAGTTTAGTCCAGTGAGCTCTGCACAACTGTCTGCTGTGGTTTTGTGCATTATGACTAATTATACCAGTAGACATTCTCACAAGTTTACTTATTCTCTGAAGCAAAGTTTTTACTACAAAGCCTTGAAGAAGCATGCATACCACAACTCCAAAGCATTTCTGCAAACTGCAATTAATCAGTCATCGTAAAGTACACAATTGCAGAGGACATATTGGTTTTACATGAAGGCACCTAGAATTTAACAATAAATGCCAGCATAATTTGGATACTAGAAACAATGAAGTGTGTGGTTGCCCTAAGACATGATCTGACAGCTCAGTTCATGTCAACCTGTAGAATGCCTCCTAGTGACTCCTAAAAGCTAACTTACACGACTTGCCAGAAAGTCAAGTAATGCACCCTTCAAGAATTCCTTCAATGAAAAGCAATGGCTTTTGCAAGTAATTCAAGCCATTGTTTCTTTTATCATACAAATCACTTTTATCTGTGTGTGACATAAATAGTTCTTTTATCCTAGACTTTCAGAATCATTACTTGATTAATACATATGCTGTATGTTAATTCTCATACAGTTATATTAAATGAATGCTGTAAGGACACTGCAAAGCTTGGTGTCTATCCCAGGTGCCTGGAACTCTCATTTTTTCCTCTGAAATAAGTATTTTCTGATGGGGAATTAATTCAACCCCAACATCTAATTGATTTCAGTGTGTCCAGGGCTTAGGCCTGCCATCCCTTCATGTTATATTGTGTGCCTTTCTCAAAAAACACCTTTTCAGATATATTTTAAAAACCTGACATATGACCCTGGCAAACACATGATACTCAGTGAGTAATAGGACATAATTCACAATATGTCTCTTGCTCATTTTCAAGTCAGGTTTGTTGAATGAAGGAAAAAATGTAGTATATGTTTTAGGTACAATTTTTTTCTTAAAACTAATATAGAAGTTTCTCTAGAGGAAACAATGGCAAGTGTTACTAGGCAGCAGTGTCTATAACATGTAGAAAAAAGTCGAACAGCTCTAAATGCTCTGCTCAGAATCAACAAGTCACAAAATTGTTCATTTAACATACGCCCACCCCCAAAACTATTATTTCACCTTAAATATCTTGCTTCTCCCTTTTACTTCATTTGGATCAAAAGCAAAATTGGTAGTCTTATACACCAAGATTAACTTCTAGTAGAGTTAATTCCAGTGGTAGAGTCATTAGAATACATGTACAATGATGTACATGCATATCATTGCCATCGTTTTTGTTAAATCATAATCTTACAAAGAAAACCTATAGAAATACATATTACCATTGAAAAAGGAAATAGCATGAGAAAAACTATTGTCTGTATTGATGAGATCATGTGGTCTGAGTCAAAAATAAAACATATCAAATTATAACCAGCAGGAAAATTTGTTATGGATAGAAATATTTGTATATATATGGGACACATATTTATGTACATATATATGTGATATTTCGTTACATGCAAAGATTGTAGAATGGTAAGGTCGGAGAGTTTGAGGTTTCCATCATCGTATTTATCATTTCTATGCATTGGGATTTTTTCAAGTTGTCTCTTCTAAACATTTTGAAATATACAATATATTGTGGTTCACTATATCACTTATGCTAACATTAGAACTTAATCTTTCTAGAATCAATATTGTGAAAATGGCCATACTGCACAAAGAAATTTATAGATTCCATGCTATTCCTATTAAACAAGCATTGACATTCTTTACAGAATTAGAAAAAATATTTTAAAATTCATACGGAACTAACAAAGACCCCAATCACCAAGACAGTCATAAGCAAAAAGAACAAAGCTGGAGGTATCATGCTACCAGACTTCAAAGAAGGCTAAAGTAACCAAAACAGACACATAGATCAATGGAGCAGAATAGCAAACTCAGAAATAAGACCACTCACTCACAACCATCTCATCTTCGACAAACCTGACAAAAGACAAGCAACAGGGACAGGATTCCCTGTTTAATATTTAATAAATGGTACTGGGAGAACTGACTAGCCAGATGCACAAAATTGAAACTGGAACCCTTCCTTACACCATACACAAAAATTAACTCAAGATGGATTAAAGACTTAAATGTAAAACTCAAAAATATTAAAACCCTAGAAGAAAATCTAGGTAATACCATTGAAGATAGAAGCACAGGCAAAGATTTCATAACAAAAATGTCAAAAGTAATTGCAACAAAAGCAGAAATTTACAAATAAAATCTAATTAAACTAATGAGCTTCTGGACAGCAAAAGAAACTATTATAAGAGTGAATGAACAACCTATAGAATGGAGAGAAACTTTTTCAATTCATCCATCTGACAAAGGTCTAATATCCAGAGTCTACAAAGAACTTAAATTTACAAGAAAAAACAAACCACCCCATTCAAACCTGGGCAAAGGATATGAGCAGATACTTCTCAAAAGACAACATACATCATGATCATTAAAGAAATGCAAATCAAAACTACAATGACATTCCATCTCACACCAGTCAGAATGGTGATTATTAAAAAGTCAAAAAACAACAGATGCTGATGCAGTTGTGAGTTCCTGAAAAAGGAATGCTTCTACACTGTTGGTGGGAGTGTAAATTAGTACAACCATTGTGGAAGACAGTGTGGTGATTCCTCAAAGAACTAGAGGCAGAAATACCATTTGACCCAGCAATCCCATCACTGGGTAT
The DNA here is from genome assembly GCF_049354715.1 of Callithrix jacchus. Taxonomy (NCBI): domain Eukaryota; kingdom Metazoa; phylum Chordata; class Mammalia; order Primates; family Cebidae; genus Callithrix; species Callithrix jacchus. The sequence goes on along the minus strand of NC_133505.1, from coordinate 81,588,280 downwards.
GTATCTAAAGGAACATAAATCATTCTATAATAAAGACACATGCACAGTATATTTATTGCAATACTAGTCACAACAGCTGAGACATGGAATCAACCTAAATGTCCATCAATGACTGGCATTATCCTCAGCAAACTAAGGCAGGAACTGAAAACCAACCACCACATGTTCTCATTTAGAAGTGGGAGCTGAATGAGGAGAACACATGGACAAGTGAAGGAGAACACACACTGGGGGCTTTCAGAGGGGAAAGATTCAGCAGAGGGAGAGTGTCAGGCAGAACAACTAACGGATGCTGGGCTTAATACCCAGGTGATGGGATAATCCATGCAGCAACCATCATGACGCACATTTACCTATATAACAAACCTGAACATCCTGCACATGTACCCATAAACTTAAATGTCAAAGAAAAATTAAAGAACTTGTTCCTTCTATCTCACTTTTTTTTGTACTTCGTTAACCAACCTCTATCTCTCCCCAACCTACACACTCTTCCCAGCTTCTGGTATCTTCAATTCTATTCTCTACCTTCACGCAATCAATGTTTCTAACTCCCACATATAACTAAGAACATATTTGACTTTCTGTGCCAGGCTTATTCTACTTAACATAGTTACCTCCAGTTCTACTCATGTTACTGCAAATGATATTACTTCATTCTTTTTATGGCCAAATAATAATCTACTATGTGGGTATATATGTGTGTGATTGTGTGTCTGTGTGTGTGTATCACATTTTCTTTATCCATTCATCTGCTGATAGCAAAAATACTGATTCAACTTAAGTGTCTATTGTGATTAGTGTCACAATAAACCTGGAAATACAGATAGCCCTTTAGTATGCTGATTCCTATTCCTTTCAGTAAGTAGCTAGTAGTGGGATTTCTTGATTATATAGTACTTCTATTGTTAGTTTCTTGAGTTTTCTCCATACTGCTTTCCATGACTGCACTCATTGACATTTCTACCAATGTAGAATTCTTCTTTTTTCCACATCCTTGCCAGCATCTCTTATTTTTTTGCCGTTTTATTAATAGTCATTCTAACTGGGGTGAACTATCTCTCTGTGGTTTTTATTTGCATTTCCCTGATGACCAGTGATGTTGAGCTTCTTTTTATATGCCTCAGCAGGAAATTTTTTAAATAATGCAATTATAAGCAGGATTTATCATGAGAATAAGTGAATTCCGCCAGTGTAACTTAACACATCTACAGATCAAAGGGGGAAATTATTTGAGGATCAGTACATTTGGGAAGGGGCTATTAGTACTACAGAACTGTGGGAAACAGCAATTAGCCACTTATTTGCAGTAAAGAAAAATGGTGAAAATAAGTCACTTCCAAAAAAATTACTAGTGACATATTTTTGTCTTGATGTAAACTGTTTCCTACAATAAATGAATAGGCAGAGGCTGTTATAATCAAATCACCATTACTTCCTGTGTTCTCTTATTAAACTGGCATTATCATTTGTGTGTATTCTGCCGGTCTTTCTCAGCATTTGTCTTCACACACACTCCCTCCCCAAAACATGCATTTATACACTACATCTCCTGAGACAGCCAAGTACTTGGGAGCTCTCAGCTAGGTCACCAGATTAACATTCCAGGCAACTGTGCCTCCTGCCCCCACAGTTAAACCATATATCTGAATTGAAAAGTTCCCCTAGTTGTCTGTGTCTGGTCTTAGATATCAGGAGTTCAGATAAAAGAAAAACATTTTTCAAGTGACCAAAAAAAAGGGCAAACTACTGCAATGCCTTTCTAAAGGCATAATAACAAATAATAGTATTTGCTAACATATCTCAGTGCATTACAGACTTAATTTACAAATTAAGTCTGCCTTCATCATCTCTTTCAGTCTTCACAATATTTCTATATGAAGTAGGAGTTACTATCCCCATTTATAGGTGAAGAAGCTGAGGCTCAGTGAGGCTAAGTAAGTTATTATCCCCATTTATAGGTGAAGAAGCTGAGGCTCAGTGATGTTAAGTGCCATGATAAAGATCACTCAATAAGGCAGAATCATCATTATCGTTCGTATATTTTCTCTTTTTTTTTTTTTTTTTGACGACGATGAAGTTTCGCTCTTGTTACCCAGGCTGGAGTGCAATGGTGCGATCTCAGCTCACCGCGACCTCTGCCTCCTGGGTTCAAGCAATTCTCCTGCCTCAGCCTCCCAAGTAGCTGGGACCACAGGCATGTGCCACCATGCCCAGCTAATTTTTTTTTTTTTTTTTTTTTTTTAGTAGAGACGGGGTTTCACCATGTTGACCAGTAGGGTATCGATCTGTTGATGAGTATGGTCTCGATCTCTTGACCTTGTGATCCACCCGCCTTGGCCTCCCAAAGTGCTGGGATTATAGGTGGGAGCCACCGTACCCGGCCCATTCATATATTTTCAAAACGAAATTCATCTACTGAGACAGCAGTTACAAAATCTCCAGACTTGCTGCTGATTCACCCACAAAATTAATTTGTAAATTACAAAATTACAAATTAATTTTGTGGGTTAATCAGCAGCAAGTTAAAGTAATACGAAGTTATAAAGCAAGGGACTAAAGAAAATGGAGATAAGGCAAAGGTAGTGCAAGAGATGAGTAGAGTTAGCTATGTTGAAAAATATATATGCACCAGAAAGTCAGCAGAGAGGGCTACTAAAATCTTTATATAAAACTAAGGATAATTTCAAAAAGAAAATATATACCCAATCTTACCCACAAACAGATATGAAAAAAGTCCAAAATAAAATATAGCAAATCAAGTTCACCCATAAATATTAAATGATGCAATCCCAAGCAGGATTATATTAATATAATAGAGAGGGTGAAAAACTATATTGTGATATAAATATATTTGTGAAAATTGGAAGCATATATGAAATTCAATAACCAGATATAATTGTTTTCACTCAGCAAACTAGGAACAAAAAGTAACATACTGGAATTTAATGAACTTACCCTACTCTATTAGTTATCTATTTTTGTATAAAACATTACTCCCAAATTAATTGACTTAAAACAAACATTTATTATCTGTTAGTTTCCATGGGCTATGAATCTAGGAATGGCCTAGCTGGGTCATTCCAGTTGAGGGTCTTTCATCGGATTGCAGTCAACAATGTCAGTGGAAGCTACAGTCTTCTGGAGACTTAACTGAGGATGAAAAACCTACTTCCAAGATGGTCCACTCACAGGTGGTGGGCTAGAAGCTTCAGCTCTTACCACATGGGCCTCTCCATAGGGTTCCTCATGACATTTCAGACAACTTCATCCAGAGCAAGTAAAGCAAGAGAGAAGTAATATACCATCAGTTCTATATTCTATTGACCACACAAACTCTGGCACAAATTGGGAGGAGACTACACAAGGGCAAAAATAAAATGGTATAAAGATTATTGAGGGTCAGTTGGAGGCTGGCTGCCACACCCATCTATCCAAAATTTACAGTGAAAGTCATGCCCTGCTCTTCAACATGGCACTAAATAGCCTACCCAACAGAATTATACATGGAAAATAAATTAGAAATAAGGACTGGAACAGACATTCTAAAATTAGCATTATATGCAAATAAAATGACTATAGAGGATTGCATGATATTCATGAGAATAAATTCTGAGACCAGTCCAAATAAGTTAATATCCTAATTTTAGGAGGCTGGGTCAAGATCGGCAAATAGGAACAGCTCCAGAGTGCAGTTCCCAGTGAGGGCAATGCAGAAGGCAAGTGATCTCCACATTTCCAAATGAGGTACCAGGTTCATTTCAATGGGACTGGTTGAACAGTGGGTGTAGCCCAAGGAGGGCAAAACGAGGCATGGCGGGGCGCTGCCCCACCCAGGAAGCACAACTGGCCAGAGGATCAGGGACTTTTCCCCTCTGAACTCTAGTTCAGATAACTGCACATCTCCCATGGACTTTGCAACCCACAGACCAGAAGATCCCTGCCAGGCTGAAAAGCGCCATGAACTACCAGCACAGCTCTGAGCTGCAGCTCCAACTAGGTTGTGCTCCAACCACAGGTTGTCAGCATAGATCTGGGCAAACGTTTTGATTAGCGCTGAGAGCACCTGAGGGATGGAGCTTCCCACTCCCCAGCAAGTGGTGGAACTGAAAGCAGGGAAACAGGAAATAAGGCTTGGTGGATCCCACCTGCACAAAGACCAGTAAACTGATGCCCTCTTCCTTGAGAGTCCTGCAGCCAGCACATCAGTTTGAGCATGAACCTGGATGACTGAGCTCGGTGGGAGGAAGGGTGTCTGCCATTGCTGAGGTGGATCTAATCTTACCCATGTAAACCAAAGCTAGAGGAAGTTTACACAGCAGCTAGACTGAGCCCATGGCAGCCCAGCAGGGCCCTGGCAGGTAGAGAAGGCAGAGACTTCCTCCCCAAGCAGCTCCCTGACCCCTGTATAACCAAAAGACACTTCATACAGGAGAGCTCTGGCTGACACCAGGTGGGTACCCTTCTGGTAAGAAGCCACCAGAGGAAAGATCAGGCAGCAATCCTTGCTGTTCTGCAGCCCCTGAAGGTGATTCCTAAGCAAGCAAGGTCCGGAATGGACCTCCAGCAGTCCTACAGCAGAAGGGACTGATTGTTAGAAGGAAAACTAAAGAACAAAAAGAAATAGCTTTAACATCAACAGAAAGGATGCTGACTCAAAGACCCCATCAGAAATCACCAACTTCAAAGATCGAAGGTAGATAAATCCACAAAATTGAGAATAAATGAGTGAAAAAAGGAGGAAATCCCCAAAGACAAGAATGTCTCTTCTCCTCCAAGGGATCACAACTCCTTACCAGCCTTTTGCTTTTTAAAAATGGCTATTACAAATTGTTTATTTTCAATTTTTTATTTAATTGACCAAATTGTAATTTTTCAGGGTATGTGATGTTTTGATATCTGTATGCATTGCAAATGGTTAAATCAAGCTAATTAATATAGACATCACCTCACATACTTATTTTGTGTGCATGTAGTAAGAGCATTTAAAATCTACTTAATTTTTAAACATACATTATTGACTACAATCACTATGCTGTACAATAAGTCCCCAGAACTTTTTCCTCCTGTCTAACTGAAACTCTGATCAATGTCTCTCCAATTTTCACCCCACCCACATCTCTGATAGCCACCATTCTACTCTCTAATTCTATGAGTTTGAATGTTTTGGATTCCACACATAAGTAAGTTCATGCAGTGTTTGTCTTTCTGGTTTACTTCACTCAGGATAATATTCTCCAAGTTGCAGCTCGCATTGTATTCTATTGGGCAATGCTGTTATAAAACCAAGACCTAAAATGTTCATACTTTTTTCTGTAAGCAGTTAGAGGCTTTAAGACAGAGCACAAAAGACTGAGTGACACAATTAGAAATGTGTTTCCATATGATGATCCTTGATTTGAAAGGAGGGACTAGAGGCAAAAAGAAGAAAAACAAACAGATGATTTTATGAAGCAAGTAGAAGCTGGATACACAGAGGAGACAGATGTAAATGATGGTGAGGAGATAGAATTGGCATGCAGGGCAGCAGATCAGAAGTTACGTGTGTTAGATGCAGCAAAGGGTAGAAGTCAAGCACAATGTCAAATTACTGAATATAGTAATTGCAATAAATGTGCTAGTATTAACAGAAGCAGCAAAGTGGAATAGGTTTAATGATGAAAGGATGGGTTCAGTTTGGGACATAGGAGTGTTAGGTTTCCATGAAACATATAGGTAGAATAGCCAAGTAGACAGAAAAGTATGTGAACTTGAGAGACTTCCAAAAGTTCATAAGGAAGACAAAATCACAAACAACTTTTCTAATTACATGTTTTTACTCAAAGAATGGAGCCTTCTTGCTCCTCTTAGATATGGAGGCCACAGTTCCATGTACTATCAAAAACACTTTAGCAAATTGTCAAATGTCATCAGGCAATAGTACCTGTAAAGGGAAGTTCAAGCTGTGAAAAATCATAAAATAAGAAAAAAACTCTTTCATTCAGCAGTTATTTTTATTGAGCTCTACTAATGATGAGGCACTGCATAGCACGCTGGAAAATGCAGATGAATAAGACATCACTCTAACAGAGTATTCAGGCAGAGTCTTTTCTCAGGTGAAACAAAATGTTAAATAATAATGAAGCCAGTATGAAAATGTGTCAAATCTTTAAACTGTAGAGATTATAACCTCTAATAGAAACAATACTTGAGACAGAATGGAGGAGACACTGTCTGAGTTTGAAAACTGCAAACTGAGTTTCCATTATGTGACTGCTTTTAGTATGATATTAAACTTAACTTTTTTAGCATTCTGTATCATTAAGCATTAATTGCTTTTAATATTGATGTCCAAGAATTGTTTCTTTCCAACAGAGACATTCTGTTTCGTGTTTTATGTGTGAAAAATCCTGTCTCTAATTTTAAAGTATTATATTCCTATATTCAAAGACACCTACAGGAGCCTGCTTACAGCAGAGAAGACTACATATTTCAGAATAGAGAACAGCATATTCATTTACTAGTGAGACAAATGAAAACACCACATCGACTTCTCAAAGCATTAACTGGAACCAGATCATGGTTCACATGCAATTGCATGGAGGTTGGCCGGTGGCACTCCAACAACCATAAACATAACATTTTTATATATTTAGGGCCAGGGGAAACAAGGACATTGAAGTCTTGGCAAATCGTTGTCTTCTCATGAAGTCTGACCCCTGTGTTAAACAAATAGGGAACACAAACATTTTTCAGAGATAGCAGGAAGTGTCCACAGTTTAAGAAATTGAATGGTTATAAACAGAAACTATAATCATGTCTGACAGAGCATAGAAGTACCGCATAGTATTAAGCTTGAGCTCTGACATGTCCACTGACCAAGGACAACCACACAGTTTTTCCAGATCTCAATTGGTGGTTCTGGCAAAACCCAATGTTAAATTCTTTACCCAAAAAAAGCCACAAGTCTGACAAAGTGTAAGTTTGATGATTTCTTACTATTGGTAAATTCTACAGTTACTTTAACACACTTTTCTTCCAAAATCAGGACAGAGAAGATAGACATGGATCCAAGATCCTTCTTTGTTGGAATCCTGAGTATGTTCCAGGACAGAGCTATGGCATTAGAGAGAGGGTTGGTAGCCCCTTTTTAAGCTTGTAATTAACCTTAAAAGAAGCAAATATGATTGAATGAGCATTTTACTCACAGAATAATAAATGATGATACAGTGACATCAGACAAGAGAGTTCTATCTCAGAGGAAAATTATTACTGTAATTTCCATTTTAATTTGAGCTGAACTATTACTTAGTGAAACTGTAGATTCTTAAAGACTATTAATTCAGATCTTCTAAGTTGTCAGTGAAATACCTTATAACTTTTTTTCTCTTCATTTCTTCAGAAGCTCTGACAGTACAATGAGTATAGAAAAATGACATTTTTCTGTGACTCTTACAATGATTATAGAAAATCAAGCCATTGATCTTACCCTCATTCCACATTTAAATGATGGCATGGTTAATGCCCCTTTCCCATTGTGATATATTTTTTTAAGTTTAATGCCTGTACAATTAGAAAGCCATCTTGTCACATTAAATGAAGACATTAATTTAAAAAGAGGTAAAAATGTCTATATCCCATGCTCCTTAAATACCAGCTAGGAGAATGTCACACTAGAAGTAAAGGGAATTTTAAAATTTTGATATAAAAATAGCTTTTGAGGGAAAGAACGCTAGCTAAACTCTACTGAATTTTTACTAAATTCCAGTACAATGAAGTGCTGTGCATAAATAATACCATTTAATTCTCACTCTGCCTTATGAGATTCTAAAACAGGAATGCCAGAGCTTTTCATGGCTAGAAATGTAAAGACCTAGGCAAACTCTAGTCCTCAGACACATGCAGTTCACATTCCCATCCCACTACTTCACCCTCTCCCCTCCAGGTTGCTGCTCCTCTGACTTATGAAATTTGCTTGACTGGTTGCTATAGCATAGACCACTATCACCCTGACACCTCCGCAGAAGAGAAAACACAAACCCAAGGGGCAATAATAAACATGTACCTTTGTGACTCACATAAAGAGAAATGTGCACATTAAATGTGTTCCTCAATCCTCCCTAACTCATTTTATGAGACCAACATTATCCTAATACCATAACCTGGCAGAGACACAACAAAAAAATTTTCAGGCAAATATCCATGATGAACACTGATGCAACATCCTTAATAAAATACTGGCAAACAGAATACAGCGTATCAAAAAGCTAACCCAACACCATCAAGTGAGCTTCATCCCTGGGAAGCAAGGCTGGTTCACCATCCACAAATCCATAAACGTCATCAATCAGACAAACAGAACCAAAGACAAAAACCACATGGTTATCTCAAGAGATGCAGTGAAGGCCTTCAACAAAATTCAACAGCCCTTTATGCTAAAAACTGTTAATAAACTAGGTATTGATGGAACATATCTCAAAATAATAAAAGCTATTTATGACAAACCCACAGCCAATTTCACACTGAATGGGCAAAAACTGGAAGTATTCCTTTTGAAATCTGGCACTAGACAGGGACGCCCTCTCTCACCACTCCTACTCAACATAGTACTGGAAGTTCTGGCCAGGGCAATCAGGCAAGAAAAAGAAATAAAGGGTATTCAATTAGGAAGGGAGGAAGCCAAACTGTCTCTATTTGCAGATAACATGATTGTATATTTAGGAGACTCCATCACCTCAGCTCAAAATCTCCTTAAGCTGATAAACAACTTCAGCAAAGTCTCAGAAAAAATAAAATCAATGTGCAAAAACCACAAGCATTCCTATACACCAATAATAGACAGCCAAATCATGAGTGAATTCCCATTCATAATTACTGTGAAGAGAATAAAGTACCTAGGAATACAAATAACAAGCGATGTGAAGGACCTCTTCGAGGAGAACTACAAACCACTGCTCAAGGAAATCAGAGAGGACACAAACAGATGGAAAAACATTCTATGCTCCTGGTGAGGAATAATCAATATCATTTAAATGGCCATACCACCAAAAGTAATTTATAGATTCAATGTTATCCCCATCAAGCTACCATTGACTTTCTTCACAGAATTGGAAAAAACCACCTTAAACTACATATGAAACCAAGAAAGAGCCCACATAGCCAAGACAATCCTAAGCAGAAAAACAAAGCTGGAAGCATCACGCTACCTCATGTCAGAATACTACAAGGCTACAGTAATCAAAACAGCATGGTACTGGTACCAAAACAGATATATAGACCAACAGAACTAGAGGCCTCAGAAACAACGTCACACATCTACAACCATCTGATCTTTGACAAATCTGACAAAAACAAGCAATGAGAAAAGGATTTCTTGTGCAATAAAAGATGTTGGGAAAACTGGCTAGCCATATCCAGAAAGCTGAAACTGGATCCCTTGCTTACACCTTAAACAAAAATTAACTCCAGATGGATTAAAGATTTAAACATAACACCTAACACAATAAAAACCCTAGAAGAAAACCTAGGCAATACCATTCAGGATATAGGCATAGGCAAGGACTTCATGACTAAAATACCAAAAGCAATGGCAACAAAAGCCAAAATAGACAAATGGAATCCAATTAAACTTAAGAGCTTCTGCACAGCAAAAGCAACTATCAATAGAGTGAACTGGCAACCAACAGAATTGGAAAAAAATTTTGCAATCTACGGATCTGAAAAAGGGCTAATATCCAGAATCTACAAAGAACCTACACAAATTTACAAGAAAAAAACAAACAACCCAATCAAAATATGGGCAAAGGATATGAATAGACACTTATCAAAAGAAGACATTTATGCAGCGAACAAACATACGAAAGAAAGCTCATCATCACTGGTCATTACAGAAATGCAAATCAAAACCACATTGAGATATTATTTCATGCCAGTTAGAATGGTGATCATTAAAACTTCATGAGACTACAGATGCTGGAGAGGATGACGAGAAATAGGAAAGCTTTTACACTGTTGGTGGGAGTGTAAGTTAGTTCAACCATTGTGAAAAACAGTGTGGCAATTCCTCAAGGACCTTGAAATAGAAATACCATTTGACCCAGCAATCCCATTACTGGGTATATACCCAATGGATTCTAAAACATATTATTATAAAGACACATGTACATGTGTTTATTGCAGCAGCATTTACAATAGCAAACACCTGGAACCAACCCAAATGCCCATCAAAGATAGAGTGGATAAAGAAAATGTAGCATATATATACCACAGAATACTATGCAGCCATAAAAAATGATGAGTTCACGTTCTTTGCAGGGACATGGATGAAGCTGGAAACAATCATTCTCAGCAAACTGACACAAGAACAGAAAACCAACCACCACGTGTTGTAACACATAAGTGGGAGTTTAGTAATGAGAGCACACGGATATGGGAGTGGAACATCACATACTGGTGCCTGTTGGGGGTTGGGAGGTAGAAAACGGATAGCAGGGGGAGTGGGGATTGGGTAGAGATAGCGTGAGGAGAAATAACTAATGTAGATGATGGGGTGATGGATGCAGGAAACTACCATGGCACATGTATACCTATGTTAAAAATCTGTACATTCTGCACATGTACTCCAGAACTTAAAGTATAATAAACAAATTTTAAAGATTAATAAATAGGCCGGGTGCAGTGGCTCAAGCCTGTAATCCTAGCACTCTGGGAGGCCAAGGCGGGTGGATCACGAGGTTAAGAGATCAAGACCATTCTGGTCAACATGGTGAAACCCCGTCTCTACTAAAAATGCAAAAAATTAGCTGGGCATGGTGGCGTGTGCCTGTAATCCCAGCTACTCAGGAGGCTGAGGCAGGAGAATTGCCTGAACCCAGGAGGCGGAGGTTGCAATGAGCCAAGATCACACCATTGCACTCGAGCCTGGGTAACAAGAGCGAAACTCCGTCTCAAAAAAAAAAAAAAAAAAAAAAAGATTAATAAATAAATGTGTTCCTCTTGTGTTTGTTACACTAATCTAAAAAGGAACATTTTGATGATTTTTTTCTTTGCCACAGATAATAATTGCTCTTATATATAAATAATCAGAAAATAGTAGAAATGTAGCAGAAATACTTGGCAAAAGATAGCAGGGTGAACCAAATGCTGCAGTTCATTGCAAAGTTAGTGCAGCCAAAAAGGAATAGAGTTACCTATTTAAAAGCTGAATTATAAGTATTCTCTACAAGCAACGGCAATCAAGCTGAGTTAGTTTAAGCAAAAAAGGTACGGAGGGATGCCAAAGATTGTTGGCCAACAAAAGCACAAACTGGACAGACAGAACTTGGAAACATCAGCATCAAAAAATCCGATTCCTGGTGTTTCCTTAAAAATATGCCAATGATGGCTAATAAGTACCTGAAAAGATGCTCAACATCACTATTCACTGAGAAAGGCAACTCAAAACCACAAAGAAATACAACTTCCCACCCATTTAGATGGTGATTGTGCCCCACCAGAAAAAAAAAAAAAAAGAAAAGAAAAAAAAAAATAAGTGTTGGTAAGAATGTGAAGAAATTGAAATCCTTGTGTATTGCTTGTGAGAATGCAAAATGATGCAGCCACTGTGGAAAACAGTATGGCAGTTCCTTAAAAAAAAATTAAACATAGAATTACCTTATGATACAGCAATTCTATTTCTGGATATATACCCCAAAGAATTAAAACAGTGTCTTAAAGAGATATTTGTACAACAATATTCATAGCAGCATTATTCACAATAGACAAAATGTGGAAACAAACCTAATGTGTATCAACAGATGAATAAACAAAATGTAATATATACTTAGCAATGGAATATTTTTCTGTCATAAAAAGTAATGACATATGCTACAAGATTGATAAACCTAAAAGGCATTATGCTAATTGAAATAAGCTAGACAAAAAAGGATAAATGCTTTATGACTCTATGTGATATTTCACTTGTATGTGGTACTTAGAGTAGTTAAATTCAGAGTCAGAAAGTAGGATAGTGGTTGCTGGGAGCTGGTGGGAATAGGGATGTATTGTTTCGTGGGTAGAGAGTTTCAATTTGGGAGGGTGGAAAAGTTCTGAAGATGAATGGTGATGATTGCACAGCAAACCATATGAATGTGCCTTCTGTCACCAAGCTATCTACCCAGAAATGGTTAAAATGGTAAAGAAGTTTGTTATGTACTGCAATAACAGAAAAAGAAAGTGAGAACAGAGAAAAGATTACGGGATCTATTCTTTACAGGGTTAGCAGTTGCTGCAAGAGCAATTTCAGCAGGGAGGAAAGCCAAGTTCTGAAGGCGTGGGATCCAGCAAAGGATGCAGGGAAAGGGAGAACAGTAGACAACACTGTTCATAAAAGACCTTGGTTATTGCAAAGAACCCTGGACTCTGATTTAATCATTTTATTTTAAACTTCAATGCAACCATACAAATGCATCTGCATGCAAAAAATGTAATATTTGGAAAGTAATGTGTTAGAAAGATCATTGGGCTTAGTCTTGAGGCGTGGATATAGCCTCCATGACTCCACCAGTCATAGAACCTGGAGGCTCCATTTGTTTATCTGCAAAATTAAGATAATAATAGTCATGCTTACAAAGAAAATGTAAAGATCAAATAATATACTATATATGAACCTGCTCTGTTAACTAAGAAGTGGTATAAAATATAAGATACCCAATTGTAAGGAAAAATTTAAAAAACTGAAAGAGACTTGAGGGAGGAGGTGAAGCAACATGGCCAAATAGAACCCTCAAGCAATCATTGCCCTGGTAGGAATACTAAATCAAACAACTATCTACAGATACACAGGCGGGGTGGGGGGAAGGAGGCACATTTATAAGAAACAAAAATTAGGTGTGCGCAATCACAGTACCAGGTTTTAACATAAATAAAAAAGAAAGAAGCTTTGAAGAGGGTAGGAAGGACACTCTTTCATTGCTTATATCACCGCTCCTCCAACCCCAGGCAGGACAGCATGAAGAGAGAATCTGTATGCTTGCAGGAAAGAGTGAATCAAGTGTGGTATACACAGTGGACCACTATACTAGGCAGAATTCCACCAGTGCTCAGAGAGGGAGCATTAGACCAGCCTGGGGACAAAGGGGAATCTTCTGCCCTATCTAGAGGAACTCAAGCCCAGGCCAGCTTTACCAGCAGCTGTCAGGTAGCCTAGAGCCCTAAATAAATTTGACTGGTAGTCAGGTCAAAAGGACTGCAGTCCTTGGTCAAGCCTGAGGACTGTGCTGTTCTTGGAGGCAGTGAGGTCGAAGTGTAACCCACTGTAACACCAGCTGTGGCATCCATGGTAGTGCCTGTGTCACCCCTCCCACAACCTCAGGAAGTGCAGCATGGAGAAAAACTCCTTTTGCTTGAAGGAAGGAAATCTAGAGGATTTTGTCTTGTAACTTGGGTAACAGCTCAACCCCTGTATAATAAAACACCAGACAAGTTCCTGAAGCCTCTGATTCTAGGACTTTGCTTCTGAACAGCATCTCTAGATTCATCCCTGAACCAGAGGGGAATCTACTACCCTGGTAGGACAGACCCATTCCCAGCAGGATTCAATACCCGTTGACTGAAGTGGTCTTGGACTGTAAATAAAAATCAGTAGCACCAGACAATAATGGCAGGAGGTCTTGGGCTGATCCAATTACTGTGCTCATCTTTCAGAAATGATAGGAACAAGTAAGCATAGACGGCAAAGTTTGGAACATGCCCATTTCTTCAATGCAAAGTTCTTCAATGCCCAGACATTAGCAAACATCCACAAGCATCAAGAACATCCCAGAAAACCCTGCCTCACCAAATGGACTAAATAAGGCACCAGTGACCAATCCTGGAGTGGTCAACATATATAACCTTTCAAATAAAAACTTCAAAATAGCTGTCTTAAGGAAGCTCAATTAACTTTAAGATAACACGAAGATAGAATTCAGATTCCTATCAGAGAAATTTAACAAAGAAATTGAAATAATGAAGCAGAAATTTAGAGCTGAAAAATTAAATTGACAAACTAAAGAAATATATCAGAATCTCTCAGCAGACTTGATCAAGCAGAAGAAAGAATAAGTGAGTTTAAAGGCAGAATATATAAAAATACACACAGAAGAAATAAAAATAAGAATAAAGTAAACCTACAAGATTTATAAAATAGCCTCCAAGGAGCAAAACTAAAAGTTATTTGCTTTAAGAGAATGTAGATAACAATATAGGGATACATATTTTATTCAAAAAATAAGAACAGAACTTTCCAAGCCTAAATGACTATCCAAGACAAGAAGGTTAAAGAACATCAAGAGGACTCAAATCAAATAAGATGGTATCTCAGGCACGTAATAATTAAGACCTCAAATGTTAAGGACAAAGAAAGGGTTCTAAAAGAAGCTAGAGAAAATAAGCAAATAACATTTAAAGGAGCTCCGATATGTCTGGCAGTAAACTTTTCCATGGAAACCTTATTGGCTAGATTGGGAGTGAAATTACATATTCAAAGTTCTGAAAAAAAAAAATATCAACCTAGAATAGGGTATCCTGCAAATTATTTTTCTTTCATATTTGGAGGATAAAGACTTTCCCAGACAAAGAGAAGCTGAGTATTTCATCAGCACCAGACTTGTCTTATTTAAAAATTATGAAAGAATTTCTTTAATCTGGAAGTAAAGGATGTTAATGAACAACCAGAAATCATCTGAAGGTACGCAAACTGCTGATAGGAGTAAATACATTGACTAATACAGAGCAATCTAAGAATGCAATTGCAATGTGTAAACCACTGATTTCTTTGGTAGGAAGACTAGAAGACAAATCTATCAAAAAAATAACTACCTCTATTTAAGAGATATACAGTATAAAAAAACATATATAGAGATTTTTAAAAATCAAAAAGCAGAAGGAATGAGTTAAACTGTAAAGTATTTTCTCTTTGTCTTTTTCTTCTTTTCTTTATAATCAGGGTTAGGTTGGGATCTGTTTATGTTAAATTGATTAAGATGTTGTTTGTAAGCCTCATGGCAAACACAAAACAAAAAGCTATAACAGATACATAAAACATAAAACCAAGAAATTAAAACATAATACCAGAGAAAATCACTTTTATATAAAGGAAAACAGAAATGAAAGGAGAAAAAAGAAAACCAACAAAATAAGAAAACATGTAACAAAATGGCAGTAGTATGTCCATGCCTATTGATGACGACATTGAACATAAATATACTAACTACTTCATCCAAAAGACATAGAATGACTGAGTAGATTTTTTTAACTGGCATAAAAATAGGTACATAGACAAATTAAATAGAATAAAGAACCTAGAAATAAATCCATGCAATTACAGTCAAGTCATTTTTGACAAAGACATCAAGAATTATATGTTGCCTATAAGAAAGTCACTTTACTTATAAAGACACAAAGGATAAAACTAAAGGGATGGAAAAAGATATCCCATTCAAACGTAAACAGAAAAGACCAGGAATAGCTATACTTATATCAGATAAAATAGATTTAAAGACAAAAACTGTAAAAAAAAAAAAAAAAATACAAAGAGAGTCATTGCATAATGATAGAGGGTTCAATCCAAAAAGAGGATATGACAATTGCAGCTGAGTATGCAACCAATACCAGAGTACC
Organism: Callithrix jacchus; assembly: GCF_049354715.1. Classification (NCBI taxonomy): domain Eukaryota; kingdom Metazoa; phylum Chordata; class Mammalia; order Primates; family Cebidae; genus Callithrix; species Callithrix jacchus. The sequence goes on along the minus strand of NC_133505.1, from coordinate 81,572,662 downwards.
CAGCTCTGTAAAACAAATATTATTACAGGTAAAGGTCGAGATAGACCCAATACAATAATAGTTGGTGACTTCAACACCCTACTTTTAGCATTGGGCAGATTATCTAGACATAAAATCAACTAAGAAACAAAAAAGTTAACCTGCAATTTGAGCTAATAGACATCTAAAGAATATTCCACGCATTTGCTGCCAAATACACATTCATCTTCTCAGCACGTAGAATATTTTCAAGGATAAAGTATATGTTAGGCCACAAAAAAGTCTCAAATATGCCAAAATAATTAATATTATATTATCTTTTGTGACTACAATGGAATAGAACTAGAAATCAGTAGCAAGAGGAGCATTTGAAATTATACAAACACGTGGAAATTAAGCAAATGCTTCTGATCAATCACTGGATCAATAAAGAAATTAAGAAACAAATATTTTAAAATCCTTAAAATAATTAAAAGGGAAATACAGCATACCAAAACCTATGGGATATAGTAAAAGCAATACTATTAGGGAATTATGTAGCAAGAAATGCCAACATAAAAAAAATTTTTAATCTTTACATAAAAAATTTGCCAATGTATCTTAAAGAAATAGAAAAGAAAGAGCAAATCAAACCCAAAATTAGAAGAAAATAAAAAATAAAGATTAGCACAGAAAAAAATAAAATTAAGACTTCAAAAGAGCAATTCAAAGAGCAACAAAAAAAACATTGTTTTTCTAAAAAACAAAATAAAATAAAATGGACAAATCTTTTAACAGGCTAAGAAAAAAAGAGAGATGATACAAATAAACGAAATAACATGACCCAGTGGAATTTAGAATGGTTGAACATATGCAAATCAATAAAGGTGATATATCACATCAACAGACTTTAGGACCAAAACTATTGTATAATTATTTTCAACAGATGCCAGAAGAGCATTTGATAAAATTCAGCATCACTTCATCATAAAAACTCTCAACAAACTGGGTATAGAAGGGATATACCTCAACACAAAAAAGGTCCATAAATGACAAACCAACAGGCAGAATCATACTGAATGGGGAAAACCCGAAAGAGTTTCCTCTAAGATTTGGACATAGCAAGAATGCCTATCTTTATCATTTTTATTCAATATAGTACTAGAAATTCTAGCCAGAACAGTCAGACAAGAGAAAGAAATAAAGGGCATTCATGTTTGAAATGAAGAAGTCAAATTATCCTTGTTTGCAGATATGATCTTATATTTGGAAAAACTTGAAGATTCCACCAAAAACTATTAAAACTGAAATTTGAAAATTTGGTAAAGTTGCTCAATTCTAGATTAACATGCAACAATCAGTAGCATTTCCATATGCCAACAGTGAACAATCTGAAAAAGAAATCAAAAGTTCCTTTTACAATAATCAAAAATAAAATTAAGTACCTAGGAATTAACCAAAAAGGTAAAAAATCTCTATAATAAAAATTATAAAACATTAATAAATAGAACCAAAAAAATAGAAAGATATTTAATGTGCATGAATTGGAAGAATCATTCTTATTAACATATTCATGCTAAAGGAATCTACAGATTCAATGCAATCCCTAAAAAGGACATGCTTCACAGAAATAGAAAAAATAGTCTTAAAATTTATATAAAACCCCAGAAGACCCAGAATAGTCAAAGCAACGCTGAGCAAAAAGAACATAACTGAAGAATCACATCTCCTGTCTTCAATTATATTACAAAGCTATAGTAACTAAAACAGCATAATAGTGTTATAAAAATAGATACATAGACCAATGAAAAGGAATAAAAGACCCAGAAATAAATATATGAATTTAAAGTCAACTCTTTTTTGACAAAGGCACCAAGACTTTACTTGAGGAAAGGATAGTCTCTTCAATAAATAGTGCTGGGGAAACTGACTATTCACATGCAGAAGAAAGAAACTAGACCCCCTCTCTTACCATACAGAAAAATCAAATCAAATATATTAAAAACTTAATTTTAAGACCTGACACTATGAAACCACCAGAAGAAAACACTGGATAAATGCTCCAGGACATTTGTCTGAGCAAAGTTTTTTTTACTAATATCCCAAAAAAGCACAGACAACTAAAGCAAAGATTGACAAATGGAATTATATCAAATGAAAAAGGTTTCACGCAGCAAAGTAAACAATCAACAAAGTGAATACACAAGCCACAAAACAGGAGAACATACATGAAAACTACTCATCCCAAAAGGGTTTAAGAGCCAAAATATATAAGGAACTCAAACAACTCAACAGCAAAAAAAATCAAATAAAACGTTAAGAAATTACCAAAAGATCTGAAAACTGGGTTCCCAAAAGATGACGTACGAATGGCCAAATGTTTGAAAAAAGTGGTCATGATTATTAGAGAAATTCAAATCAAAACCACACTGAGGTGACATCTCACCACAGTTAAAATGGTTTTTTTCAAAAAGACAAGCAATAATCAAAGCTGAAGAAGATGTGGAGAAAGGGGAACTCTCATATATTGTTGGTGGAAATGTAAATTAGTACAACCACTATGGAAAATAATAGGAGGTTCCTTAAAAAAAAAATCTTAAAATAAAACTACCATGAAACCCAGCAATCCCAATGCTGAGTAAACACAAAAAAGAAAGGAAATCAATGTATCAAACAGGTATCTGTGCATCAATGTTTACTGCAGCAATATTCACAACAGCCAACCTAAGTGTCCATCAACAAAAAAAATTGTTTTTTTAAATGATACATATACACAATGGAATATAAATCCATCATAAAAAATAATGACATCCTGTCATTTGCAGTAACATGGATGAAAATAGAGGGCATTATGTTAAGTAAAATAAACCAGGCACAGAGAAACAAATATTATATGTTCTTACTCATATGTGGAAGGTGAAAAAATTAAACTTATAGAGCTAAAGAGTAGAATGATGGTCACCAGAGACTGGGAAGTGTACAGTGGAAGAAAAAAAAAATCAAGGGAGGGTGGTTAATGGGTTTAAAAAAAAAAAAAGTTAAAGAAATAAGATCTAGAATTTGGTAACACAATAGGGTAAAAATTACACAATATTAATCACAATAGAGTTAACAATAATTTAGTTTTTATTTGAATAATAATCACAATAGAGTTAACAATAACTTAGTCTTTATTTGAAAATAACTAAAAGAGTAGAATTGGAATGTTCCTAACAAAAAAAGATAAATAGGATCTATAATATTTATAAATAGGATCTACAAAAATAAGAAATTAAAAAGAAATAATACATGCCTAATACATCCCAATTATTTTAAGAAAGAAGAGAACTGAATTTTTTTTTTAATGTAGATGAGTTTTGAATTGTTTTAAAGATAAAAGTTTAAATAGCTTTAGAATTTGTAATTAAAGTATAAAATATAGCCTGGTGTGGTGGCTCACACCTTCAATCCCAGTACTTTGAGAGGCTGAGGTGGGTGGATTGCTTAAGGAAAGGAGACTAGCCTGACCAACATGGCAAAACCTCATCTCTACTAAAAATACAAAAATTACCCAAGAGTAGTGGTGCTTACCTTGTAATCCTAGCTACTTGGCAGGCTGAAGCATGAGGACATGACACTGCACTCCAGCCTGGGCAACAGAGTGGGACTCTGTCTAAATAAATAAATAAACCATAAATATTCTAACACTGTAAAAATAATTACATGCCTAACAAAAATTGGTGAGGGGAAAGGGCAGTGGGAGGGCTCCTAAACATGTAAATTTACTCATATTTAATGATCTGAAAGTAGTATTTTCTAAAAAGTAAGATACATATTGGAGTACTCACTTGCACAAATTGCAGCCTGAGTTCCTCTGTCCTTCTTGTACAGAGATCTGGGTGCTGGGAGGCCCTCTCTGCTCATACTCAGGCAGGTCTGCAGGCATTTGGAGCATCCAGTCACCTGGTTCAATGGCCTGAGTTGCCATACTTCCTGTGCAGACGTCTTGATCCAGCTGGGCCCTCTCTACTACAAGCCTAGGCAGATTCTCAGGCAGTCAGAGCACCTATTTACCCAGATCAGTATCCTGAGCCACCCAGCCTTTCTGTACAGTGATTGTGGTAAAGTGAAACCCTCTAAAATCCACACCCAGATAGATCTCCAGGCATCTGTTGTCTCACTCACTTGGATGAATTGTTTAGAATGCTTCCTAACCCCATGCACCAAACTTGAGACTGCGGAGGTTTCCCGGCTCCATGACTAGGCACACCTCTGGACACTTTGGGACCACCAACTAGATTCTTCCTTGGCACTGGTCTTTTTGCCTGCCAATGAGAAGCCTGTAGGCAGACCTGCTTAGTCCAGCTCCACCCATCTTGGCCACCATCAACCTCCCATCCCTGGAGCTGAACAGGGAGCTCAGATCACTGTGCACTCCACAGATCAATCTATTGCCTAAGGCAAGAGATGGATTCACCCACAAAACAAACATCAAGTGTATACCCTATTGCATTGGCCACAGCCAGCTCTTACCAATAAGCACCACCTACTGGCTTGTAGGTGGAACCACATAGCACAATATAGGCTACAGGAGCAAAGTCAAAAGACTAACCAGTATTCTCTACAGTAACACCCCCTATGGAAGAGAAAGGGTAAGGAAAAAAAGTAATATTACAAAGAATGAAATGACAAAAACATTCTAATAGCATGAAAATAATTACAAAAATTAGAAGTGCCAGCATCTCCGGATGAGAAGAAACCAGCATGAGAATTCTAGAACCATAAAAAAATCTGAATGTAGTGACACCATCAAAATATCACACTAGCTCTCCAGCTATATTCCTATCCAAAATAAAAACTAGGAAATTACAGATGAAGAATTTAAAGCATGGGTTACAAGGAAGCTCAACAAAATCCAAAATAAGGTTAAAAATTAACACAAACAAGCTTCTAAATCAATCCACGAAATAAAAGAAGAGAAAAATATCTTTAAAAGAAATCAATCAGAGCTTCTGGAATTGAAAAGCTCACTTAAGAAACATTAAAAATCCAATTTAAAGCTTTATCAACAGATTGGACCTAGCAGAATTTCAGAGCTTGAAGACTTATCTTTTGAACTAACCCAGTAAGACCAAAAGAATTTTTAAATATAAACAGTCTTTGAGAAATATTATATAAAGTGACCAATGTGGAACACAGTAAGGATGCCCACTTTTATCACTGTTATTTCTTCATCATAGTACTGGAAGTTCTGGCTAGAACAATCAGAAAATAAATATATAAAGGACATCCAAATTGGAAACAAAGAAGTCAAATTATCCTTGTTTGCAGATTATATGATCTTATATTTAGAAAAATCTAAAGACTCCACCAAAAAACTATTAGAACTGATTAAGACATTGAGTAGTTTCAGAATACAAGATCAACGTACAAAAATCAGGAGCATTTCTATACGTGAAGAGTGAACAATCTGAAAAACAAATCAAAAAAAGTAATTTCATTTAAAATGGCCACATAGAAAGTTAAAAACCTAGGATTAACCTAACCAAAGAAGTGAACAAATTCCTACAATGAAAATTATAAAAAATACTGACAAAATAGATTGAAAGGACAAACACATGAAAGAAAGAAGGAAGGAAAGAAAGAAAAAAAACGAAAGGGAAAGGGAAAGAAAATAAAGATCATGGATTGGAAGAATCAGTATTGTTAAAATGCCTGTACTACACAAAACAATCTTCAAATTCGATGCAATTACTATCAAAATACCAGTACAATTCACCAGAATGACTTTCTTTACAAAACAGAAAAAAAAAAATTCTAAAATGTGTATGGAATGACAAAAGACCTAGAATAGCCACAGCTATCTTGAGCTAAAAGAACAAAATGAGAGAAATAACATTACCTAACTTCAAAACATACTACAGAGGTATTGTAACCAAAACAGCATGGTACTGGCTTAAAAACAATGACATAGACCAATGGAACAGAATAGAGAAGCCCTAAACAAATTCACACATCTACAGTAAACTCATTTTTGACAAAAGTATAAAGAACATACACTAAAGAAAAGATAGTCTCAACAAATGTTGCTGGAAAAACTGGTTATCAATATGCAGAAGAATAAAACTAGACCCCTATCTCTCACCATATATAAAACTCAAATCAAAATAGATGAAATACTTAAAACTAAGACCTCAAAACTATGTAACTACCAAAATAACATATTGGAGAAATTCTCCAAAACATTGGACTGAACAAAAAACTTTCTTGAGTAATATACCCCACAAGCACAAGCAACCAAAGCAAAAATGGACAAATAGGAAAGGATACAGCTAACAAAGTAAAGAGACAACCCACAGAACAGGAGAAAGTATCTGCAAACTATCCATCTGATAAGGGATTAATAACCAGAAAATATAAGGAGCCAAAAAAACTCTGTAGGAATATGTCCAATAATCCAATCAAAAAGAGTACAAAGATTTTACTAGACATATCTCAAAATAAGATATACAAATGGCAAACAGGCATATGATCAACATCAATCATTATCAGAAATGCAAATCAAAACCACAATGAGATACTGTCTCATCCTAGTTAAAATGGCTTACATCCAAAAGACAGCAATGAAAAATGGAGGTGAGGATGTGGAGAAAAGTGAACCTTGTACAGAACTGGTGGGAATGTAAATCAGTACAACCATTATGGAGAACAATTTGGAGGTTCCTCAAAAAATTAAATATTAGCTACCATATGATCTAGCAATCCCACTGCTGCATATGTACCCAAAACTTAAAAAATTTTACAAATGAAAATAAAAACCAAAACCATATGATGATCTCAATAGATGTAAAGGAGCTTTTGATAAAATTCCACATTTCTTCATAATAAAAACCCTCAACAAACTATGTGTTGAAGGAACATACCTCAAACTAATAAGAGCCATCTATGACAAACCCACAGCCAACATTATACTAAATGGGCAAAAGCTGGGAGCATTCCCCTTGAAAACTGGAAGAAGGCAGGATGCCCACTCTACCGCTCTACCAGAAGAGAGAAATTAGTATATGAAAGAGATATCTGCACTTCTATGTTTATTGTAGCACTGCTCACAATAGCTAAGATTTGGAAGCAACCTAAGTGTGCATCAACAGATGAAGAAAGAAAGAAAATGTGATATTTGCACAAAACAGAGTACCATTCAGCCATAAAAAAAAAAGTGTCTGTAATTTGCAATGACATACATAAAACTGGAAATTATTTATGTGACATGAAATAAGGCAGGCACCAGAAGACAAATATTGCATGTTTTCACTTATTTTGGGGATCTGAAAATTAAAACCATTGAACTCATTGACATCAAGAGTAGAATGATGATCATTAGAGGCTGGGAATCATAATGGGGAATGGCAGGAATTGGGAACGGTTACTGGATACAAACAAAAAATTTAAAAAACAGTAATAATGCATTGGACCTAGTGTTTGATAACAGCAGAATGACTACAGTCAATAATTTAATTGCACGGTTTTCAAATAACTTAAAAAATATAATTCGATTTTTTGTAACATAAAGGATAAATGCTTGAGAGGACAGATACCCCATTTTCTATGATGTGACTATTATGCATTGCATTCTTTATCAAAATATTTCATGAACTCAAATGTACACACCTACTATGTACCCAAAAACTTAAAAAATTTTACAAATGAAAATAAAAACCAAAACCATATGACGATCTCAATAGATGTAAAGGAGCTTTTGATAAAATTCCACATTTCTTCATAATAAAAACCCTCAACAAACTATGTGTTGAAGGAACATACCTCAAACTAATAAGAGCCGTCTATGACAAACCCACAGCCAACATTACACTAAATGGGCAAAAGCTGGGAGCATTCCCCTTGAAAACTGGAAGAAGGCAGGATGCCCACTCTACCACTTCTCTTCAGTATAGTACTGAAAAGCTTAACCAGAGCAATCAGGAAAGAAAAAGAAATGAAAGACATCCAAATTAAAAAAAAAAAATAGTAGTCAAACTATTTGTCTTCATGTGTGATAAACATTCCATGCCTAAAAAACTCTAAATACTCAGTCAAAAGTCCCCAGGAACTGATAGACAACTTCAGTAAACTTTCAGGATACAAAAATCAACATACAAAATTCAGTAGTATTTCTACATGCCAAATAATTCCAACTCATTGCCAAATCAAGAACACATCCTCATTCACAAAAGCCATACACACACATACACACAAAATCAAATACCTAGGAATCTATCTAACTATAAAGAGAACTGGAAAACACTGCTGTAAAAAATTAGAGACAAACAAATGGAAAAACATTTCATGCTCATGGATTGGAATAATCAATATTGTTAAAATGGCCATACTGCCAAAGCAATCTATGGACTCAATGCTACTCCTATCAAAACATTAACCTCCTTTTTTACATAACTAGAAAAATAATTCTAAAATTTATATGGAACCCAAGGAGAGCCCAAATACCCAAAGCATTCTATGTAAAAAGAACAAAGCTGGAGGCATCCCAGTATCTGACTTCGAGCTGTAATATAAAGCTACAGTAACCAAGACAGAACAGTTCTGGTACAAAAACAGATACATAGACCTGTGGAACAGAATAGAGAGCCAAGAAATTACACTGTACATCTACAAGCATCTTATCTTCAACAAAGTCAACAAAAGCAAGTAATAAGAAAGTTATTCAATAAATACTGAGATTCAATAAGTGCTGAGATAGCTGGCTAACCATATGCAGAATAATGGAACTGGACCCCTCCCCTTCACCATATACAATAATTAACTCAAGACAGATGAAAGATTTAAATATAATACCTCACACTATACCATTCCTAGACTCCTAAAGGAAAACCTAGGAAACACCATTCTGGATATTGGTCTTGGCAAGGAATTTATGACTGAGTCCTGTATTAGTCTGTTCTCATACTGCCAATAAAAACATACACAGGACCGAGTAATTTATAAAGGAAAGAGGATTAATTGACTCACAGTTCCACATGGCTGGGGCAGCCTCACAATCATAACTGAAGGCAAATGAGGGTATCTTAAATGGCAGCAGGCAAGAGTGCATGTGTAGGGGAACTGCCCTTTCTAAAACTATCAGATTTCATGACACTTATTCACTATCATAAGAAAGACATGGGAAAAACCTAACGCCATGATTCAATTACCTCCAATTCGGTAGCTCCCATGACACTTAGGAATTATGGAAGCTACAATTCAAGATGAAATTTGAGTAGACACACAACCAAACCACATCAGTCCTGAAAAGTAAATGCAACAAAAACAAATATTGACAAGTGAGACCTAACTAAACTAAAGAGCTTTTGCACAGCAAAAGAAATTATCAAGAGAGTAACCAGGTAACCTACAGAATAGGAGAAAATATACAAACTATGCATATGACAGAAGGGTAATATCCAGACTCTCTAAGGAACTTAAACAATTCAACAAATACAAAAAATACATTAAAATGTGGGCAAAAGAAATGAACAGCATTTCTCAAAAGAAAGCATACAAGCAGCCAACAAATGTATGAAAAAATGATTTACATAATTAATCATCAGAGAAATGCAAATCAAAACCACAATGTGGAACCATCTCATACCAGTCAGAATAGCTATTATTAAAAAGTAAAAAAAAAAAAAAAAAAAAAAAAAAAAAACAGATGCTAGTGAGGCTGCAAAGAAAAGGAAACACTTTTATACTGTGAGAACGTAAAAATCAGTTCGGCCTCTGTGAAAAGCAGTTGGGAGATTTCCTAAAGAACTTAAAACATTACCACCATTTTTCCAAGCAATCTCATTATTAGGTATATATCCGGGGAAAAATAAATCACTCTACCAAAAAGCCATATATACCCATATATTCATCACAGCACTATTCCCAATACCAAAGATATAAAACCAGCCCAGGTGCCCATCAACAGTGCATAAAGAATGTGGCACATATATGTCGGAATATTAGGCAGTCATAAAAAAAGAATAAAATCATGTTCTTTGCAGCAACATGGGAGCAGCTGGAGGGATTTCTCCTAAGCAAATTAACAGCGAACAGGAAAAAAAAATACTGCATCACCTTACTTTTAAGTGGGAGCTAAATATGAAGTATCCATGGATATAAAGATAGCAACAATGGACACTACAAGAAGGAGTGGGAGGAAGGAAGCAAGGGATGAAAAATTTACTGTTGGATACTATGCTCACTACTTGCATTGTAGGTTCAATCACACTCAAAACCCCAGCATCACATCATATATCCATATGCCTCCTGAATATAAAATAAAATTTAAGTTATTTATAAAAAGAAACCCATGAACTATAGTTTTTTCAAGCAAACACTATTCCAAATTCTTAACTTTTTGTGTAAATTTTTCTTATCTTTAAGGTAGTAATTTTAAGAATTTTTGTGGTATAAAAACATTTACCTAAAGTTCAGCAATTCCTTCCAGATTACCTTAGCTTCTTTATTCTTTAAAATTAAACTTTTATATAAAAATAATTTTCAGAATAAAATTTCATCATTCTTGCTGGGATAAGGTAATAACTCTGTGGTTTTAATTTGCACTTCCTTAATGATTAGTGATGTTGAACATTTTTTCATAAATCTGTTGTACAGTTGTATATCTTCTTTTGCTAAATGTCTGTTTATGTCATTTGACCACTTTTTAATAAGACTTGTTTTTTTTTCTTGCTGATTTGAGTTCCTTGTAGATTCTGGATATAATCCATTTCCAGATGCATAATTTGCAAGTATTTTCCCCCATTCCATAGGTTGTCTGTTTACTCTGATGATTGTTTCTTTTGCTGTGCAAATACCTTTTAATTAATTAGGTCCCATTTATTTTTACTTTTGTATATATTTTTTTGAGGTCCTTGTCATAAGTTATTTGCCTAGGACAATGTCCTAAAGAATTTTCCCTGGGTTTTCTTTCAGAATTTTTATGGTTTCAGGTTTAGCTTTAACCCTTTAATCCATCTTGAGTTAGCCTTTGTATATGAATAGAAAAATGGACTGTTTCATTCTTCTACATGTGACCATCCAATTTTCCCAGAACTGCTTATTGAATAGGAAATCCTTTCCCCAATTTATGTTTTGTATGTTGAGTTGGCTCTACGTTTTGGCTTTATTTCATTAGTATATGTATCTACTGTTATACAGTATCATGCTATTTTGTTTACTATAGCCTTGTGGTATAATTTGAAGTTGAGTAATGTGATGTCTCCAGATTTGTTCTTTTTTGTGAGGGTTGCTGCTATGGTTATTAAGGCTCTTTTTTTGGTTCCATATGTATTTTATAATTTTTTTTTCCAATTCTGTGAAGAATGACATTAATGTTTTGATAGGAATTATATTGAATCTGTAGATTGCTTTGAGCAGCATGGTTATTTTTATATTGATTCTGCTAATTTATGAATGTGAAAAATTTTTTATTTGTGTCATCTCTGATTTATTTCATCAGTGTTTTTTAGTTCTTGTAGAGATCATTCACCTTGTTGGTTAAGAATAATCTTAAATATATATAGGTATTTTTAAAGGGTTTGAGTTCTTGATTTGATTCTCAGTTTGGCCATTGTTGGTGTTTAGCAGTGCTACTGATTTCCATACATTGATTTTGTAACCTGAGACTTTACTAAATTCTAGGAATTCTAGAACACTTTTGGAAGAGTCTTTAGGGTTTTGTAAGTATAAGATTATATCATTGGAGGACTCAAGATGGCGCTGTGAGAACAACCCAGGATTGGAGCTCTCGTTGAATCCGCAAAGAGGTGAGTCTGAGCTGCATTTCCAGACTGATCTTTGTTGCCCACAGAACGGGGAAACTCCCAAGCATACAAAAGACACGGGACGCCAGGCAGTAGGTCTGCCTGGCGAAGCCGGCAGCCGGGGCGGCGGCGGCCGGCCCTACCCAGCAATCCCCACAGGGCGCGCTTGTCCGGGTGCCCTGTTGAACCGGCAACCTCAGAGTTGAGAGGGCTGGACTTGAGAGTGAACGAGACTTGGACAGTAGGCCAGCCCAGGGGATTGCAGGGACAGAGCGTTTGGGGGACCCAGTGGGATGAACAAAACCGCGATTTCAAACTATCCTGAGCAGACGGTCCGAGACACTCTGTGGGGGAGGGGCATCCACCACTACAGAGGCAACCTGCCCCAACTGAGATACACGCCCACTGCTGACACAGCCAGCCATTGCCGAGGCAACCCGTCCCTACTGAGATACACGCCCACTGCTGACGCAGCCTGCCGTTGCCGAGGCAACACACTACAACAAAGAGACTCCGCCGCAGGGCGTGGCGGAGACCACAGCAGAGCCTGCAGGAACAGGGCAAATCACACAACAGCAGGGCGGAGCCTCGGCAGCCAAACAGTGGCTAGTCTGCCTTCTAGCTGGGCAGGAAACCTCAACAGACATCGAAAAATAAAGCCCGAACCCCCCAACACAGAGCACTTGAGAAAAAAAGGGTTTTTTTAATGAGCTCTGTTGCAGCAGAATCAAACATAGCAGCCTAACAGCCCTGAATGAACAACAGAGCTCACAGCTCAGAAATTGAGCTTCAAAAAAGAACAGACTGTCTCCTCAAGCAGCTCCCTGACCCCTCTATATCCAACAGACTGACATTTGGCAGGCATCATCCTGGGACAAAGATAGCAGAAAAAGAAACGGGTAGCATCCCTCGCTGTGCCACAGCTGCTAGAGGTGCACCCCAGACAAGCAGGGCCTGGAGTGGACCTTAGCAGTCGTACAGCGAAGGGGCTAGGCTGGTAGAAGGAAAACAAAGTAACAGAAATACTTCATCATCAACAATCTGGGTGTCCACTCAGAGACCCAATGGAAAAGTCAGCAACTACGCAGACGACAAGCGGATAAACCCACAAAGATGGGAAGAAACCAGCGAAAAAAGGAGGAAAACACCCGAAACCAGAACACCTCGCCTCCTAGAAAGGACCAAACTCCTCACCAGCAAGGGAACAAAGCTGGACAGAGAATGACTGTGATGAAATGACGGAATTAGACTTCAGAAGGTGGATAATGAGAAACTTTTGTGAGCTAAAAGAACATGTATTAAATCAATGCAAAGAAACTAAGGAACTTAAAAAAAGATATGAGGAAATGATAACAAGAATGGATAACTTAGAGAGGAATATGAATGAATTAAAGGAGCTGAAAAACACAATACGAGAACTTCATGAAGCATGCACAACTTTCAATACCTGAATTGACCAAGCAGAAGAAAGAATATCTGAAGTCGAAAACCAACTCAATGAAATTAAATGAGAAACCAAGATTAGAGAAAAAAGCACAAAAAGGAATGAACAAAGGCTCCAAGAAATGTGGGACTATGTGAAAAGACCTAACCTACGTTTCATAGTTGTACCAGAAGGGGACGAAGAGAATGAATCCAAGCTGGAAAATACTCTTCAGGACATCATCCAGGAAAACTTCCCCCACCTAGCAAGACAGGCCAACACTCAATTGCAGGAAATACAGAGAACACCACAAAGATATTCTGCAAGAAGAGCAACCCCAAGGCACAAAATAGTCAGATTCAACAAGGTTGAAATAAAGGAGAAAATACTAAGGGCAGCCAGAGAGAAAGGTCGAGTTACCCACAAAGGGAAGCCCATCAGACTCACAGCAGATCTCTCGGCAGAAACACTACAAGCCAGAAGAGAGTGGGGGCCAATATTCAACATTCTTAAAAAAAAGAACTTTCAACCCAGAATTTCATATCCAGCCAAACTGAGCTTCAGAAGTGAAGGAAAAATAAAATCCTTTGCGAACAAGCAAGTACTCAGAGATTTTGTCACCACCAGGCCTGCTTTACAAGAGCTCCTAAAAGAGGCACTACACATAGAAAGGAACAACCAGTACCAGCCATTCCAAAATCACACTAAAAGCTAAAGAGCATCAACATAATAAAGAATCTACAACAACTAACAGGCAAAACAGCCATTTAGCATCAAAATGGCAGTATCAAATTCACACATAACAATATTAACCCTAAATGTAAATGGACTAAGTGCACCAATCAAAAGACACAGACTGGCAAATTGGATAAAAATCCAAAACCCATCAGTGTGCTGTATCCAGGAAACCCATCTCACATGCAAGGATACACAAAGGCTCAAAGTAAAGGGATGGAGGAAGATTTACCAAGCAAATGGAGAGCAAAAAAAAGCAGCAGTTGCAATTCTCATCTCTGATAAAATAGACTTTAAAGAAACAAAGATCAAAAGAGACAAAGAAGGCCACTACATAATGGTAAAACAATCAATAAAAAAAGAAGAGCTAACGATCCTAAACATATATGGACCCAATGCAGGAGCACCAAGATACATAAGGCAAGTTCTTAATGACTTACAAAGAGACGTAGACTTCCACACAATAATAATGGGAGACTTTAACACTCCACTGTCAATATTAGACAGATCAACCACACAGAAAATCAACAAGGATATCCAGGGCCTGAACTCAGACCTGGAGTAAGCAAACCTGATAGACATTTACAAAACTCTCTACCCCAAATCCACAGAATATACATTCTTCTCAGCACCACATCACACCTACTCTAAAATTGACCACATAATTGGAAGTAAAGCACTGCTCAACAAATGCAAAACAACTGAAATCATAACAAACAGCCTCTCAGACCATAGTGCAATCAAGTTAGAACTCAGAATACAGAAACCGACCCAGAACCGCACAGCTTCATGGAAACTGAACAACTGGCTCTTAAATGTTGACTGGGTAAACAATGAAATGAAGTCAGAAATAAAGAAGTTCTTCGAAACCAATGAGAAGGAAGACACAACATGCCAGAACCTCTGGGACACATTTAAAGCAGTCTCTAGAGGAAAGTATATAGCAATAAGTGCCCATATGAGGAGAATGGAGAGATCCAAAATTGACACCCTATCGTCAAAATTGAAAGAGCTAGAGGAGCAAGATCAAAAAAACTCAAAACCCAGCAGAAGACAAGAAATAACTAAGATCAGAGCTGAACTGAAGGAGATTGAGACACGAAAAACCCTTCAAAAAATCAATAAATCCAAGAGCTGGTTTCTTGAAAAAAATCAACAAAATAGACAGACCACTAGCCAGATTGATTAAAAAGAAAAGAGAGAACAACCAAATAGATGCAATAAAAAATGATAAAGGGGAAATCACCACAGATTCCACAGAAATTCAAACCATCATCAGAGAATATTACAAACAACTCTATACACATAAACTAGTAAACCTGGAAGAAATGGATAAATTCCTGGACTCCTGTGTCCTCCCAAGCCTAAACCAGGAGGAAGGTGAAACTATGAATAGACCAATAACAAGGTCAGAAGTCGAGGCAGCAATTAAGAGCCTACCACACAAAAAAAGCCCAGGTCCAGACGGGTTCACAGCCGAATTCTACCAGACACACAAAGAGGAGCTGGTACCATTCCTTCTGAAACTATTTCAAACAATCCAAAAAGAGGGAATACTTCCCAAATCATTTTACGAGACCAACATCATTCTGATACCAAAGCCCGGCAGAGACCCAACAAGATAAGAAAACTTCAGGCCAATATCCATGATGAACATAGATGCAAAAATCTTCAATAAAATATTGGCAAGCCGATTGCAACAGCAAATCAAAAAACTTATTCATCATGATCAAGTAGGATTCATCCCGGGGATGCAAGGCTGGTTCAACATACACAAGTCTATAAAAGAAATTCACCACATAAACAGAACCAAAAACGAAAACCACATGATTATCTCAATTGACGCAGAGAGGCATTTGACAAAATTCAACAGCCCTTTATGCTAAAAACCCTCAATAAACTCGGTATCGATGGAACGTATCTCAAAGTAATAAAAGCTATTTATCACAAACCAAAAGCCAATATCATACTGAATGGGCAAAACTGGAAGCATTCCCTTTGAAATCTGGCACTAGACAAGGATGCCCTCTTTCACCACTCCTATTCAATATAGTTCTGGAAGTTCTAGCCAGAGCAATCAGGCAAGAAAAAGAAATAAAGGGTATTCAAATAGGAAAGGTGGAAGCCAAATTGTCTCTATTTGCAGACGACATGATAGTATACCTAGAAGACCCCATCGCCTCAGCCCAAAAACTCCTGAAACTGATAAGCAACTTCAGCAAAGTCTCAGGATATAAAATCAATGTGCAAAAATCACAAGCATTCCTCTACACCAATAA
The DNA here is from genome assembly GCF_049354715.1 of Callithrix jacchus. Lineage (NCBI taxonomy): Eukaryota > Metazoa > Chordata > Mammalia > Primates > Cebidae > Callithrix > Callithrix jacchus. The sequence goes on along the minus strand of NC_133505.1, from coordinate 81,556,487 downwards.
CAGACTTAAAGTCAAATCAAGAACGAACTTCCCTTCACAATTGCTACAAAAAGAATAAAATACCTTGGAATAAAACTCACAAGGAACATAAGGGACCTCTTCAAGGAAAAGTAGAAACCACTGCTCAACAAAATCAGAGAGGACACAAACAGATGGAGAAACATTCCATGTTCATGGTTAGGAAGAATTAATATTGTGAAAATGGCTATACTGCCCAAAGTAATTTACAGAATCAACGCTATCCCCATCAAGCTACCATCGACTTTCTTCACAGAACTGGAAAAAACCACCATGAACTTCATATGGAACCAAAAGAGAGCCCACATAGCCAAGTCAATTCTAAGCAAAAAGAACACAGCGGGGGGGCATCCCACTACTGGATTTCAAACTATACTACAAGGCTACAGTAATCAAAACAGCATGGTACTGGTACCAAAACAGAGATATAGACCAATGGAACAAAACAGAGGCACCGGAGGCAACACAACATATCTACAGCTATACAATCTTTGATAAACCTGACAAAAACAAGCAAGGGGGAAAGGATTCCCTGTTTTACAAATGGTGTTGGGAAAACTGGCTAGCCATGTGCAGAAAGCAGAAACTGGACCCCTTCCTGACACCTTACACTAAAATTAACTCCAGATGGATTAAAGACTTAAACATAAGACCTGGCACCATAAAAACCCTAGAAGGAAGTCTAGTCAAAACTATCCAGGACATAGGAGTAGGCAAGGACTTTATGAACAAAACACCAAAAGCATTGGCAACAAAAGCCAAAATAGACAAATGGGACCTAATGAAACTCCACAGCTTCTGCACGGCAAAAGAAACAGTCACTAGAGTGGATCGGCAACCAACAGAATGGGAAAAAATGTTTGCAGTTTACCCATCTAACAAAGGGCTGATATCCAGAATTTACAAAGAATGCAAACGGATTTACAGGAAAAAAACAGACAAGCCCATTCAAAAGTGGGCAAAGGATATGAACAGATACTTTATGAAGGAAGACATATATGAGGCCAACAATCATATGAAAAAATGCTCATCGTCCCTGGTCATCAGAGAGATGCAAATCAAAACAACACTGCGATACCATCTCACGCCAGTTAGAATGGCGATCATTAAAAAATCTGGAGACAGCAGATGCTGGAGAGGATGTGGAGAAAAAGGAACACTTTTACACTGTTGGTGGGAGTGTAAATTAGTTCAACCATTGTGGAAGACAGTGTGGCGATTCCTCAAGGCCTTAGAAATAGAAATTCCATTTGACCCAGCAATCCCATTACTGGGTATATATCCAAAAGACTATAAATCGTTCTACTCTAAGGACACATGTACACGAATGTTCATTGCAGCACTGTTTACAATAGCAAAGACCTGGAATCAACCCAAATGCCCATTGATAATAGACTGGATTGGAAAAATGTGGCACATATACACCATGGAATATTATGCAGCAATCAGAAATGATGAGTTTGTGTCGTTTGTAGGGACATGGATGAATCTGGAGAACGTCATCCTCAGCAAACTGACACAAGAACAGAAAATGAAACACCGCATATTCTCACTCATAGGTGGGTGATGAAAAATGAGAGCACATGGACACAGAAAGGGGAGTACTAAACACTGGGGTCTATTGGGGGGAAAAGGGGAGGGCCAGTGGGAGGGGGAGGTAGGGAGGGATAGCCTGGGGAGAAATGCCAAATGTGGGTGAAGGGGAGAAGGAAAGAAAAGCACACTGCCATGGGTGTTCCTACGCAACTGTCTTGCATGCTCTGCTCATGTACCCCAAAACCTAAAATCCAATAAAAAATTTAAAAAAAGAAAAGAAAAAAAAGATTATATCATTGGCCAACAGAGATAATTTGACTTTCTCTTTTTTAATTTGAATGCCCTTTCTTTCTCTTGCCTAATTGCTCTGACTAGAACTTTCATTTTCATGTTTTTACAATAAAATTTATCAAATATTTTTAAAAGAGAGACTGAATTAATTCTCCCTTGAAAATAAGGGAAGATATTTACCTCTCTTCCTTTTTCTTAGAGCATTTACCTTAGAAAACAATTTTTATGTTTTTTTAAATTAAAACTATTAATCTTCTCTTTGGAATGTATTTAAATTCTTTTGAAGGTTAAAATTGGCATTTCATCAATTTTATGAGCCATGATGTTCTTTCTCAAGGACTAGGAGCCATCTCTGTGAAATGTAAATATCAAAAAGAATAGGCCCCATTTCCCAGTTTCTGTGGGAGAGTAGGAATTAACTTCAACGGATACCTTGCCACAAGTGACAACACTACCTCTTGGCATAAAAATAAGAGAAGCTTATTTTTCCTTTAGATAAAGCCAATTATCTAACACAGATGGTCATGCTAATTACTAGATGAATTTAAAACAAACTATATGACAAATAGTGCAATCAAGTCCTCTTAGAGACTAGTTTATCATGAGAACATATACGGAATATATAGAATGAATTACAGTTTGGTTCTATCTAATGGTGACATTTCTTTCTGTCTTTGTAATATCTTAACAGATTGCCTGTGATATGCATCATGTGCTGGTTTCATGCTTATTTAATAACTTTTTTTTCCATACTACCTTTGTGGAGAGGTTTTCTGATATGGGAGAAGATTTTGTTTCTATTTCCCCAACATTTTTGTTTTAATCTGCTAGTAACAACCCAGTGCTCAGCCTCAGACTTGACCTCTAGAGTAGAAATTTTAATAGTAGAACATAATTGTTTACCTGAATAAAATCAGCTATCTCCCCCACCCTTACCCTACATCCCTATGCAGGAAAATGGGGTGGAGAGGGATGCAGGGTCAAGTAATGTGAATGTAACTGGGAAACAGTTCTCAAAGAAGGCAGGCCACTCATGCCCCCACCCTTACTCCCCTACTTTAAAGTACAAAAGGCAACTTTCAACAGATAGGTAGACAACTGGGATTTTTTCATATTTCTACATTATTCTATTTAAATTTTATTACATTGACTAAATATATGCACAATGATTCACATTTCAGTTACACTGAATTACTGAAATTATCTTAACCATCTCCATCAATCTCTCATGTCCCTGGATACTTGGGGTGATATCCTGAAAAAAATCATTTCATTTTCCTCATAAATATGGATGGTTAATTAAAAGATTTTGATGTTATACATGCTACGGTATTTTTCTAACCTCTTTATTGTTTGTCCTCAAAAATATTAAGCAATATGGATACATTTCCTTCGTGCTTTTAAGTAATTAGCAAAACAAAATACTCTCTGAAGAATGGAAATGTAGTTTTCCCATTTCTTTAGCTCAGCTATGAAAGACAAGCAGATGGTCCCTTATCAGTGTTAACAGCTATCAGAATGGCAATGGTGGCCAGATGTGAGAATAAACTTAGAAATGAAAGAACAGAAATAAATAAATGAAAAAAAAAAGAAGCTGAAACATCTGCTTTTGAATTAACAAAAGGAATGCAGCAGTTAAGATCTAACGATTGAAAATCTGTGTTTAGTAAACAGTGTAAGTATATAAACTACTTAAAAGCAGTTCATAAACATATTGTATTCCCAGGTATTTCAAACTGACCCAGTTGTCTCAGAAACAAAACATTTGATTGGATGAGGCAAGTCAGTTAGGAAACATTCAGCCATATCTTTATCATGGATTCTGCGGTTGAGGTCTCTAGAGATAACTGTCAAGTTTGGCAAAAAGTAAGTGAAACTGTAACCAGAGAACGGTGCAAGCAGAGGCTCAGGTCACTCTCTGTCGATTGCCAAAGATGTAACTCGGGATGGGAGCAGAGCTGCAGGGTCATCCCAAAGATGCTCCCAATTTCCCCGGTCCGATGTGCACAGGTCCTTGGCCTGACTTGCCCCGGGAATGGGGAAGAGGCCCTGGAGGTGCGGTGAGCTTACTGTTAGAATGAATATTGTGGACCCAAAGAGTTTTGCAGAGAGCGATTTATTAGGCAGAGTGAGAAAGAGAGAGAGAAGAGGGAGCTTCTACACTGCTATGGGAGAGGATCCAAGGGAGAAATCAGCATAGGTAAGGGGCAGTGGGATTTTAACCGGGGAGTCATTCCCGCCCCATTCATGCTGCTACTTTATAAACCCATCAGGTATTGTCTTAAACAAAGTTAAAGAACTCAGGGACTGAATCACCTTCAAGAAATAGGATCATGAAGCTTGTTTAACAACTGGCTATCCTGGCCCTACCCTCTCCTAGGCCCATTTATAAACATTCTATTATTATTGCTGGCCCTCTGGCTGCTCATCTTTAACCTTCTTGTCACATTTGTTTCTTCTACAATTAAAGCCACAAGGCCACAAATGATCCTGCAAATGGAATCTCAGGTGTCCTTGACCCATAAGTTTTGTTGTGGACCTCTGGATCAACCTGCACCGCTGGAATACTCCCCTCTGGAGGACACCTCAACTGCAGGGCCCCTTTTCCTCCCCCAATTCAGCAGAAGTAGCTAAAGAGCAGTAGATGCTCATGTCCCAACAGCCGTTGGACTCTCCTGTTCAGAGTGGGGACTGAGGGACTGTGTTAGAAAAACCGAGACCACAAAGGGCATGGTTTCAAAGGCAGGAACTTCCCAGCACCATGCCTCCATCCACATCCTCAACTGGAAACCTTGGGTTCCTTGACTTTCCCGTTAGTGGGCTAGGTAGAAATTCCAGGTGAGATACATTGTTTAAAAGGTCCACAAAAAGCTCTGGGAGGAGGGGACTCTAGTTGCTGACCAAGCAGCCAATTCAGTATCAGAATTGAAAATCAGTCACTCCAGCAGAAGTTTGGAAGAACTCTCATTGAACGAGAACATGAATCGGGTGGGAATAACTCCCAGGTTAAAATTCTACTGCCCCTTCCATGGGAGGATTTCTCCCTTGAATCATGGCAGTGTAGAAGCTCTCCCTTCTTCTCTCTCTGCCTAATAAACTGCTCTCTGCAAAACTATTTGGGTCCACGATAGTCATTCGAATGATAAGCTCACCACACCTCCAGGGGCCCTTCTCCCATTCTTGGGGCAAGAGAGACCAAGGGCCTGGGCACAGTGGATCAGGGAAACTAGGAGAACCTTTGGGACGCCCCTGCAGCTCTGCTCCCATCCCCCTCGTTACATCTTTGGCAATTGCTGGTGCGGGAGCTGAGCCCCTGCTTGCCAAACCCCGGTTACATCTAAACTACAAAAGGAATAAGACTTGTAAAACATTATTCTCTCAAATTCAAAAGTAGAAATAAAATATGAAAAGGTATAGGAGAAGAAAAAACATTCAGATAGTTCTATTTTGGCAGTCTTTACACAGGTAATAGTATATTACTAATACCAATTGTGCTTTTACCTCAACTTTGTATTTCTGAGAAAGTAAAATTAAGACAAGTAAAATCTCATTATTACATCACTGCATAAACAGTGTTTATTGTATTAACGTTGAGTAATTCTCCCACATACATACAAATCAGGAGTTAAATTTAAAATAAGTCAATGAAAGTTAAATTTTAATTTAGATATTAAAATTATAAAAATTGCAGGCCACATAGCTTTATTAAGGCCAACAGGGTCATGTGATTTAAGTCTCAATATTGTTGGCCCTACCAGAGGTGTTACTGTGTACGAGTTAATACCCCTACTGTAATAGTCCATTTTCACGCTGCTGATATAGACATACCTGAGACTAGGCAATCAACAAAAGAAAGTGGTGTAATGAACTTACAGTTCCATGTGGCTGGGGAAGCTTCATGATGATGGTGGAAGGCAAGGAGTATCAAGTCACGTCTTATATGGATAGCAGCAGGCAAAGAGAGAGCTTGTATGGCAAACTCTCATTTTTAAAATCATCAAATCTCGTGAGACCTATTCACTACCACAATAAGAGCATGGAGAAAAAACCACCACCATGATTCAATTATCATTTACCAGGTCCCTCCCACAACACATGGAAATTATGGAAGCTACAAGAGGAGATTTGGGTGAGGACACAGAGCTAAACCGTATCACCTATGTTAGAGCTCACTGTCTGGGTTTGAAGCCCATCTCTGATGCTACCTGTCACTTAATCTCTGAGTAACTCACTTTCCTCATTTGGGAAACAGATGTGATGATAATGAAGAACTTATCTAACATCTTTGTTGTAAAAATTAAACAAATAACATATAAATTATTTATAACAGTGTTTGACACATAGAAAATGATATAAAATATATTTTCTCATCACTACAGTTTCTGAAATCTGCAAGTAATGTTAGCAGATAGAACACATAGTACCTGTTTTTATTACCTACTGATACCAGACATGTGTCACTTTGCTTTATTTGCAAACAACCATGCCAGTTGTTCTCCCACAGAGCAGTATCACACCTGCCAGCAGCCCATCTATCTTACAAGGCTGCTTCATTTGTTAGGCCCGGGGTCTATCTGTGTTGCTTCTGATAGCGTTTAGCAGCTTCTTTAAATATTATACAGCTACACATGAATGAATACATAAATATGTTACAATGGCATAACAATGTGAGTAAACCCAGTAAAATTAAGTAATTACATATATCAAATAAAGTCACTGCTGCCAAAATGGACTACTTATGCCAAAAATAAAAGGAGAAAATGTGCAGCAGAAATTCTTATAGAAATTACATTATTCAGCATTAAAATTCCTTTTAAAAATGTGTACTATGTATAAAATACTAACACTTTCTACTGCTTTATCTATTAGGCACTGACCACTTAGATTGGAAGAGGGGTTATCAATTATTTTTGTTGCCGTTTTGGTCAGTGTTTTCTTCTATTCTCAGTAAAGGTCTATGTCCTTAAAACTTTTAAATAAGAAATCATCAGAACACAATGGAGATAAAGTAAGAACACATTGGATGACAGCAACCCTGTTCCTTTCAGAAACAAACAGAAAAAGTGAGTTCGTATAAACACCCAATAAATCTCAGGAATGAGACTGTTCACTGCAATATCTTCATTGCCTAGGACAGTGCTTAGCACACAGCAGCCATTTAATAGTTGTCTAAATCTTTAATGAATGAAATAATTATTTACCTCTAAAGCTATTATCAGGTGGAAGGTTCTAGATTTTGTGTGAAGTGTTAAAAGTCTGAAAAGTGGCTCTCAACTAACAGAGGAACCACCCAAGTATGAGTATTTGGAAATATGATGAAGGGTTGGCTTGTTCAGTTAATACCTGTGGGTGCTATGAACAGTCTGTAGGTGGAATCCCTGGTAGAAATGTTAAACTCTCTACACTGTGGAGGGAGGTGAGGAGAACTATTACAGGACCCTCCAGCATGATCAAGAATTTTTCCTCGATATATAAACAGCAGTCTATTGAGAATTATGGGAAATGGAACTGGGGTGTGGGTGGGGTTAAAAACAAAAAGTAGTGAATCAGAGCAAGAATATCAGAAAGGTAGGGGGCAGGACATAAATATCTTGTGATAAGAAGGTCTCCAGTATTAGAAGGGAGGAAACTGTTTATAAAACTCAGCTGGCTCAGACACAGCAGCTTACTAATATTAAAAAAATGCCCAAATCATTTAAAAAGGAATGAAGTCATGTTCTTTGCAGCAATGTGGAGCTGGAGGCCATAATCCTAAGTGAATTAACACAGAAACAGAAAACCAAATACCATGTGTTCTCACTTATAAGGGGGAGCTAAACATTAAACACACATGGACATAAACATGGGAACAATAGACACTGTGGGCCACTAGAGGTGGGGAGAGAGGCAGGCCTGGGTTGAAAAAACTACCTACTGGGTACTGTGCTTACTACCTGGGTACAATATACCCCTGTAACAAGCCTGCCCATGTGCCCCTTGTACCTAAAATCAAAGTTGACATTTTTTTAAAGATACAAATAATGAAAACTCATAATAACAACTAAGTTAGAGATACTGTGCAAGTCACAAAAGTAACAGCAAATATGTACTTTTTATAGTAAAACATATATAAAATTATAAAGTAGAATGCATATATTACTTTAAGAAATTCAAAGCAATTCCATGTGTGGCATACATGTGGTGCATGTTCCAGAGATCCCTTTTCACACTCCCACACACCCTTCACCAGCCTCCTCTCACCGTTTGTGGCGGAAACTACCTCAGGCCCTGAGTAGTGAGCAGTTCATCAGAAATGACTAGTAGGGCTAAAGAAGAAACATTGTGGCAGGAGTAGCAGGATGGGGAACAAAAACAAAAGACATCTGGGAAAGTGAAGATGTTTAGGCAGTCCACCAAAGGCAAGCTTCAAAGCACAACGCATACAAAGTACACAAGGCGACAACATTGAAACCCTATTCGCTTATTAAATATTTACTAAGTATTTCTGTTCATCAAGCATTGTGCTAAGCCCTAGGAAGGGAGATAAACCAGAGATAAGGCCTAGCCCTCATGATGTTTACAGTCTGCCAGGAGAAGTAGACATTAAACAAATAAACCATAATTGAAACTCACAAGGTGCCTACAGAAAGAATAGCAAGGGGATCGATGATTTTAGATTGAAGCGTGAATGAGGACTTCTCTAAAGAAGTTATATCTTCCAGAGTTCTGAAAGATGAATAGGAATTAGGTAGCAGATATGCATTCAGAGAGAGAGCTGTCTATACCAGGGCCCAAGGTAGGACAGAATCTGGCACATTCCTAGAGCTGTAATGAGGGCTATCTTGGTACACTGAGGAGACATACGTGTGATAAGGTTAACCTAGCTACAATATAGAGAAGAGTTACAAGAAAATGGACATAGAGACTGTTATAAAAACTACTGCAATAGTCCAGGTAAGAAATGATGGCGGCTTGGTCAGAAGTGACAGGAACAAAAACAGTATGGATAGATATGAAGTATAAAATGGAAGGAATTGGTAATCGATTGGATGTAGGGAGTGAGGAAGAAGTGTCAAGGATGACTCACTGGCATGAGCAACTGCAAGGCTGCCAGAGGCTGGCATGCTCCTAATTGGGCAGAGTCGGGGAGGAAGAGTTTCAAAAGAGGATAATTAAACATTCTTTTGGATGTGTTCTTCATAGTGCCCTAGAGCCTTCCTAAGAGAGGAACTCATAGAGAACTCTGATTCAGGGTGTGATTTTGGGAGTTCTGGCACATGGCAGAGAGTATGTAAAGATGTGGCACTGAATAGGATTATCTAGGAAAAGTTTGTTTTCCATAAGTTTCTTTTGTTCATGGAGAACACACTATTAAATTTTCTAAAGTCAAAGCAAATATGATCCCATGATAGAACAATTTCTAGGATTTTTTTCATTTTGTTTTACTCGATAATCAATTTTCTGGTATGTATTCTAATAGATCAAAATTAAAAGTTAAAAAAAGCCTTTGTATTATGGCTTCATGTACTTCACATGTAAGTGAAACATTCTGAGTATGCAGCAGTATTTGGTTTTTGTTCATGTGCTTTCCATACTATTCATGAGTTCAGACAAATGAGTTCAGACACATTTAGCAGTATGTTCATATGGGAAGTATTCCAACTTAGTTACAATTTTACATTTCATGACTTCTATCCTGCTCTCCCCATCATCACCTACACATGAAACCTCAATCCTAGGCTGCATCATGTTCCAACCCCACTCTTGCCACACCCACCTACCAAGACATGGTTTAGGCAGCAAGTGCTTTTACTGTTTTCCATCTCTATGCCTTTGCCCACATGTTTTCTGTACCAAGGTGATGCATTCCTCTCCTTTTCCCCAAATGTGAAATGTCCACATATAGAGCACTCTTCTGCTCTTCCTAGAAGTCTCCATGATCCCTTATGAGGCACTCCTTCCTTTTTGCTTACTTGTTGGTCTTCCAATTTACTCTTTCAAATCAGGGACTATGTCAAATTCATCTGAGTCTATAACTACTGACATAAGGCCTGCCACAGTATTAGTCAGTTTTTGCACTGCTATAAAGGAATACCCCAAACTGGGTAACTTATAAACAAGAGGTTGAACCAACTCACAGTTGCCCATGGCTTGGGAAGCCTCTGGAAAATTATAATCTTGCTGGAAAGCAAAGGGGAAGCAGGCACCTTCTTCACATAGTAGCAGGAGGGAGAAGAGTGAAGAGTGAAGCAGGAAGAACCCCTTATAAAATCATTAAATCTCGTAGAAACTCACTCACTATCACGAGAACAGCATGGGAGAACTACCCACATGATCCAATCACCTCCCACTGGGTTCCTCCCTCAACAGGTGGGATTATGGAAATAACAACTCAGGATAAGATTTGAGCAGGAACACAGAGCCACCACATATCATTTCACCCCTGGTGCCTCCCAAATCTCACACCTTTTTTATATTTGAAAACCAATCATGCCTTCCCAACAGATCCCCAAAGTCTTAACTCATTTCAGCATTAATTCTAAAGTCCACAGTTTAAAGTCTTATCTGAGAAAAGGCAAATCCCTTCTATCTATGTAAAACATCAAACACAAGTTAGTTTCTTCCAAGATACAATGTGGGTACATGCAATGGGTAAATACACCCATTCCAAATTAGAGAAATTGGCCCAAACAAAGAGGCTACAGGCCCCAGGCAAGTTTGAATCTAGTCAGGCAGTCAATAAATCTTAAAGCTCCTTTGTCTCCATGTCTCACACCCAGGGCATGCTGATCCAAGATGTGGGTTTCCATGGCCTTGGGAAGCTCATTCACAGGCTGGCATTGAATGTCTATGGCTTTTCCAGGCACATGGTGCAAGCTGTCAGTCGATCTACCATTCTGGGGTCTGGAGAATGGTAGTCCTCTTCTCACAGCTCCTCTAGGCAGTGCCCCAGAGGGGACTCTGTGTGGGGTCCCCAACCCCACATTTCCCTTCCACACTGCCTTAACAGAGGTTCTCCATGAGGGATCCACCCCTGCCACAAACTTCTGCCTGGACATCTAAGCATTTCCATACAAACCTTAAATCTAGGCAGAGGTTCTCAAACCTCAATTTTTGACTTCTGTGCACCCACAAGCCCAACATCACCTGGAAGCCATCAAGGCTTGAGGCTTGCACCTTCTTAATCAATGGTGCCAGCTGTACTTTGGCCCCATTTGGCCATGGCTAGACCTGAAGCAGCTGGGATGCAGGGTGCCATGTTCTGAGGCTGCAGACAGCAACAGGGCCCTAAGCCCAACCCACAAAATCAATTTTTCTTCCTAGGCCTCTGGGCTTGGTGATGGGACACACTGCCACCAAGACCTTTGACATGCACTAGATACATTTTCCCCATTGTCTTGGTGATTAACACTGGCTCCTTATTAAGTATGCAAGTTTTTGTAGCAGACTTGAACTTCTCTCCAGAAAGTGGGTTTTTCTTTTCTATCACTCTGTCAGGCTGCAAATTTTCAAAACTTTTATGCTCTGCTTCCCTTTTAAACATAAGTTTCAATTTCAGATTATCTCTCTCAAGTTCAAAGTTCCACTGATCTCCAGGATAGGGGCAAAATGCCATCAGTCTCTTTGCTAAAGCATAGCAAGAATGACCTTTGCTCCAGTTCCCAACAAGTTCTTCATCTCTCTCTAAGACCACCTCAGCCTGGACTTTATTATCCACATCTCTATCAGCATTTTGGTCAAATCATTCAACAAGTCTCCAAGAAGTTCAAACTTTCCTACACTTCCAGTTTATTTCTGAGCTCCCTAACTGTTCCAATCTCTGCCTGTTACCTAGTTCAAAAGTTGCTTCTACATCTTCAGGTATCTTTATAGCAGTACCCCACTCTCTGTGGTACCAATTAACTGTATGGCCTGTTTTTGCACTGCTGTTAAGAAATACCCACGATTGGATAATTTATAAACAAAGGAACTTTAATTGACTCACCATTCCACACGTCTGGGGAGGCATCAGGAAACTTACAACTGCAGAAGGCAAAGAGAAAGCAGGCACCTTCTTCACAAGGAGTCAGGAGGGAGAAAAATGAGGAGTGAAAGGGGAAGAGCCCCTTATAAAACAATCAGATCTCGTGAGAACTCACTATCTGAGAATAGCATAGGGGGAAACTGCCCCCATGATCCAGTCACCTCCCACTGGGTTCTTCCCTTGACATGTGGGGATTATAGGGATTACAATTACAGTTGAGATTTGCATGGGGATGTAGAGCCAAACCATACCTCACAGGAAGAAACATAAATGTCTTTTGAATTGAATTATATTAACCAATCCTAATGTAGTGCATAATATAGTAAAATTGGCTGTTTTGTTAAGAATTAAAACAACTACCTCACACACTCTGACTGGGGAAAAATTTAACTACTATACCCCTAAAAATACAGTTACTCAATTTTTAAGACACTGGTCATTTTTATAAGTGCTATGGGGCTTTTCTAAGCCCCATACCCAGGGATGAGTCCATGTTTCAATTCCAACCACTCAGTGAGACCCAAGTAACCTGTAGACTTTTGATAATGCTACTCATGGTACTATTTAAATAAAGCAAAAGATGGTACATCTTTGCCACATCCTTCAGAGAGGACAAACGCTGTGTCCTCACATGGCAGAAGAGCATAAGAGCAAAAGGGCCTATGCTACTTACCTCTGGCCCTTTTAAAGGTCACACATCTTAATACCATCACACTGGTGTTTAAGTTTCAAAACTTGAATTTAGGGAGACATTTAGACCATAGAATATACTTATGCTGTAAAATTTAGATTTAAAATAAATGACTCTCTATAACTCAAAAAGGACTGTAGAGTCTTATGAAGTATGTATTGTTATGTACATCTAAATAGCTCACATTTACATACCACTGTGCAGCCTCAGAACATGGCATCCTGCATCCCAGCTGCTTCAGGTTAACTCATGGTTAAAAGGGGCCAAGGTACAGATCAGGCCACTGCTTCACAGGGTGCAAAAGATTTATTAAGAAGTTTACACTTTTTAATAACAAAAACATGAAACAACCTAAATACCCATCAACCGTAGACTGGATATAAAAAAATGTGGTACATATTCACCATGGAATATTATGCAGCCATAAAAAAGAATGAGATCATGTCCTTTACAGCAACATTAATGGAAATGGAGGCCATCATCCTAAGCAAACTAACACAGGAACTACCACAGGAATGACAGAAAACCGAATTCCACATGTTTTCACTTATAACTGGGAGCTAAACAACGAGAACTCACGAATACTAAGAGGGAATACTAGAAGGAAATCAACAGACACTGGGGCATACTTGAGTGTGGAGTATAGAAACGGGGAGAAGATTTTTTAAAATATCTATTGGGCACTATTCTTATTACCTGAGTGATGAAATTATCTGTACACCAAACCCTGTGAACATGCAGTTTATCTATATAATAAACCTGCACATGTAACTCTGAACCTAAAATAAAAGTTAAAAAACAAAGTCTAGGCTTTTAAAGTGCTCAATGCTTTAATGTAGAATTTTGTATAGCATTAAACGGCTTTCTCAGAATTTAAAAGTATGCATTATGAAATCACTAATCCTGATCACTTAATGCCTACAACAAAAATAACTAAATAAATTTAAAAAATCAAAGCAAAGAAATCTATTATAAAAAATTTAATTGACCAAAGCAAAAGATATTTTCTCACTATATCTGTCTTATTCTGTTAATTTCATACAACAGTATTCAGGCTTAATAGGGTTTTCCATGGAAAATGAAAGATCAATAAGAAAAAAGAAATATTTCTTGATGTCAGTACTGTACTGGAGGTCTGACCTTCCTTGAGTCAGTTAACTTCCTACTCTACCAGTTTCTTCATCTGTTTAATGAAAATAATTATTGTGCCATAAAGTCTCATTGTGTGGGTTCAGTGAGAAGATAGTCAGTTGACCTTCAGTAGATGATTATGGAATAAAATTATCATTCTTGATCACCTGTATAGTACATGGTTAAGAACATGAAGTCTGGGGTCAAACCACTTGCTATGTGACCACAGCTTCATCAGGACATAATCTGCAGGGCATAGTGCAAAATGAATACACAAATATTCTTGTTCAAAATTATTTAAAACTTTCAAGAAAATGACAGTGAGCATTAAACCAAATGCAGTGTCCCTCAGAGGTCCTTAACGTTGCACAGGTCACTGGTGTATGAAGCAGGTCCTGACTTCAATTTTCTGCCCTGTGGATAATTATAGCATTTGCCTTATAGGGTCGGCATGGGGATTAAATAAGGCAATATATGTAAACCATTAGAATAGTGTCTGGCACATAGTATTATGTAAGTATGAACTATATAGATGCATACAGCAATTCATACTCCTTAAGACTCTACAGTCCTTTTTGAATTATAAAGAATCATTTCTTCCAAATCTAAATTTTATGGCATAAGTATATTCTATAGTCTAAACGTCCCCCAAAATTCAAGTTTTGAAACTTTATCACCAAAGCTGTGGTGTTTGAAAGGGCCAGAGATAAGTAACACAGGCCCTTTTGCTCTTCTGCTATTCTGCCATGTGAGACCACAGTGTTTGTCCTTTCTGAAGGATGCAGCAATGAGGCACCATTTTGGACATTGATCCTGATGGCATTTGATCTTAGACTTCTAAGCCTCCAGAAAAGGAGAAATAAATTTCTGTTTTCACAAATTACCCAGCCTCAGGTATTGTTATAGCAGCATATGGACTAGAAGAGTATAATTAAAAAGAATGCACAAGAAGTCTTCATGTTTTACATATATTTACCTTTCACTGAAATCTTCTGCTAGTACAACTCAACACCCTTCCATTTCTATGTCATTCCCTCTTGAGATAAACCAAAGGAAGAAAAATGTATAAACATAGGGATCTGTATTTCAGCTTCTTCTGGAAGTTACAGAAATAATGAATTGCCCTAAAATACACTAGTCAAACATTGCTCTTCAAAATAGTTGTGTACTGTAATCGATGAAGAAAAGATCTTTAAGAAATGAATAATGGAAATCAACCCAGATACAACTAAAAGAAATCTTCCTGTGTATGTCAAACTAGGAGAAGAGGAATCAAAAGGAGCAAAAATCTGCAATATTGGAACATAACCCCTAAGGCCATTTTGTACCACCTGGACTGCCCTCCTTCACTTTGCGGAATTACAAGTACTGAGACTCAGGAAAAAAGTACTAGAATTCATTATGCCTACGTTGACTTTTTAAAAGTATCTTCTGTCTGGATTTAACATTTAATTACATTGGAAAAGTGTTAAGACTGAAACAGAAAAGCCAGTTTGCTTTAAAAAAAAATGTGATTAGAGTTATTACTGAAACTCCTCAATTTCTTTAGAAGCAGAAAATGCTTTTAACTATTCTATCAATGGGTTTTTGAAACGTAACAGCATCTCTTGCTGATTTTATATGATAAATAGTGTAGATAGTTCTACTTTCCCAAACATTTTCTTCATATCCTGAAAAGAAAAATAATGCCACAAATAGTAGCAATCATTATTATGGTAACAGTGATTTTCTCTTAAGAAGCTTAAAATACTTGTTAAATATCATTTTATAATTTTTTAAAAGGCAAATGGACTATTGGACTAGTAGAATTACTATCATTATTTGGATAATACAATAGCACAAATCCTGAATTTTAAAATAGTTGAGAAAAATCAAACATCTAAGAAATATAAAAGGGCACAGGCATTTGTCTTATTTTGACCTCTGAACTTCATTCTCTCTATAAAAATACCTGATTGATGGTGTTTTTACAGCTCATAATGTAGGTTACACCAGCAGAAGCTTAAGACAACATAACAATTTAGAAAATAGGTGTTAAAATGGGTGACGTCACATTACTCAATGTTTGTGACTCACAAATGGAACAGCTATTTCCATATTAGTATCCATGATTAGCCTCATATAAGTTCTCATGTAAATTAGATTTTTTAAAATAAACATTTAGGTAATAGAGCAACCTTATAGTCTGTTCTTAGTACATTACTATGGATTTTCTTCTAACAAAAAGCTTTATTTTTTAAACCAAGTGATAGGTATACAGCAATTAATTGTGTAATGCTCTAAATTATGGTTTCTCACACTTGAGTACATATCCTGCAGACTCAATAAAGCAACCAGGTAAAAATTTCATGATAGATTCAAAACCTCACATATCAATATGTACCTTTAATGTAAATGATATAAATACCCCTCATAAAAGGCACCAAGTGGCAATTTGGATAAAAAAAGCAAGACCCATCCATCTGCCATCTTCAAGAGACCCATCTCACACATAATTACATTTATAGGCTCAAAGAAAAGGGTTAGAGAAAGATCTGTCACAAACTAAAAAGAAAAAAAAAGAGTTGGGTGGCTATTCTATAAGATAATATAGACATTAAACCAACAGCAGTAAGAAGGACAAAGAAGGGCATTCCATAATGATAAAGAGCTCAAATCAATAAGACTTAACTATCCTAATAACATACATGCTCAACATTAGAACACATAGATTCATGAAACAAGTACTTCGAGACCTATGAAAAGATTTTGACTGTCACACAATAGTAGTAGGAGATTTCAATACTACCTCTGAGAACATTTGAATGATCATAATGGCAGAAAATTGATAAAGAAATTCTAGACTTAAATGCAACACTTGACAAATTAGACTTAATGCACATGTACAGAATACACCACCCATCAATCACAGAATGTACTTTTCTCATATGCACATGGAATATGCCCCCCAAATTGATCACATGCCATAAAGCAAGTCTCAATAAATTTTTAAAAGTCAAACCATACCAAACGTACTTTCAGACCCTGGTTGAATATAAATAGAAATCAATACTAGATCTCTCAAACCACACAATTACAAGGAAATTAAACAACTTGCTCATCAATAATTTTTTAGTAAGCAATGAAATTAAGGCCTAAATCAAAAATTGCTTGAAATAAATGAAAATAGAGGCCTAACATACCAAAATCTGAGATGTAGCAAAAGCAATGTTAAGAGGAAAGTTTATAGCACTAAATGCCTATGTAAATAAGTTAGGGAGATCTCAAATTAATGCCCTAACATTGCACCTAAAGGAACTAGATGAACAAGAACAACCAACCAAAGCTAGTGTAAGAAATAAAATAACTAAAGTCAAAGTGGAACTGAAAGAAATTGAGACTCAAAAATTCATACAAATAATCAATGAAACCAAAAGTTGGTTATTTGAAATGATAAACAAGATCAACAGACTAACTAGATTAACCAAAAAAAGAAAAGATCTAAACAAGCATAATCAGAAACAAAGGTGGCATTACAATGGATCCCACAGAAATACAAAAGATCTTCAACGATTTTGATGAAGACCTCAATGTACACAACTAGAAAATCTAGAGGAAATTAAAACACTCCTAGAAACATATAACCTCTCAAGACTGAGTCAGAAAAAAAGAAACAAAAGCCCTGACCACACCCCAATATCAAGTTACAAAATTGAATCAATTAAATTTTAAAAAACCTACCAACCAAAAAAAGCACGGGAACAGATGGAGTCCCAGCCAAATTCTACCAGATATTCAAAGAAAAGCTAGTACAAATTCTACTGAGACTATTCCAAACAACTGAGGAAGAAGGATTCCTCCCTAACTCATTCCATGAAGCCAGCATCACCGTGACACCAAAATTGAGCAAAGACAGAACAAAAAAATAAAATAAAACGACAGGCCAATACCACTGATGAACACTGACACAAAACTCTTCAACAAAATATCAGCAAACTGAATCTAGCAGCACACAAAACAGTTAATTTACTATGAGCAAGTAGACTTTATTCCTGGGACGCAAGGTCGCTTCAACGTATGTGTCAATAAATATGATCGAACACACAAACAAAATTTAAAACAAAAACCATATGATCCATCTCAACAGACACAGAAAAATATTTCAATACAATTTAACATCACTTCATGTTGGAAAAACTCAAGAAACTAGGCATTGAAGGAACATATCTCATAATAATGAGCCATCTATGACAAACCCACAGCCAACATCATACTAAACAGACAAAAGCTTGAGAACTGGAACAAGACAATGATACCCACTCTTCTTCACTTGTATACATAGTACTGGAAGTACTAACCAGAGCAATCAGTCAAGAGAAAGAAATAAAAGCATCCAAAGAGTAAAAGAATAAGTCATGGTATCTCTCTTCATCAATTACATGATTTTATACCCAGAAAACCCTAAAGCTTATGCTAAAAAGGCTTCTAAAACTCATAAATGACTTCAGTAAAGTTTCAGTATACAAAAATCAATGTACAAAAATCAGTAGCATTTCTATTCAACAATAGTGTTCAACACAAGAGCCAAATCAAGTATGCAATCCCATTTACAACAGCCACACCAAAAATAAAATACATAGGAAGACATCTAACCAAAGAGGTGAAAGGGCACTACAAGGATAACTACAAAACACTGCTGAAAGAAATCAGAGATGATACAAACAAATGGAAAAACAGTCCATGTTCATGGATTGGATCACTATCATTAAGCAGCCACACTGCTCAAAGCAATCTACAGATTCAACACTATGCCTATCAAATTGCCAATGTCATTCTTCACAGAATCAGAAAAATACTATTCTAAAATTGAAATGGAACCAATAAGGAGCCCCAATTGACAAAGCAATTCTAAGCATAGAGAACAAAGTAAGAGGTATCACATTACCTGACTCAAACTATATTATAAGGCTTCAGCCATAAACAGGAATGAGATCCTTGGCAGGGACATGGATGAAGCTGGAAGCCGTCATCCACAGCAAACTAACACAGGAACAGAAGAGCAAATACTACGTGTTCTCCCTCATAAGTGGGAGGTGAACAATAAACAATAAGAATACATGGACACAAGGAGGGGAACAACACACACCGGGGTCTGCTGGGGGCTGGAGGTGAGGGAAGGAAACTTAGAGGACAGGTCAATAGGTACAGCCAACCACCAAGGCACACGTATAGCTATGTAACAAACCTGCACATTCTGCACATGTATCCTCGAATTTAAAGTAAAATTAAATTAAATTAAATTTAAAACTATGCTATAAGGCAACAGTAACCAAAACGGCATGATACTAATACAAAAATAGACACATAGACTAATGGGACAGAATAGCAAACCCAGAAATAAACCCACACACCTACAGACATCTGATCTTGAACAAAGTCAACAAAAATAAGCAATGAGGAAAGGACTCCCTATTCAATAAATAGTGCTGGGATAGATGGCTATCATATGGAGAAGATTTAAACTGGACCCCTTTCTCTCACCATATACAGAAGTTAACATAGATTAACGATTTAAATGTAACACCTCAAACTATAAGACTTTTAGGGAAAAAACCTAGGAAAAACCATTTTGGAAATGGACCCTAGGAAAGAATTTAGATGATGTCAAAATCAAGTATAACAAAAGCAAAATTTGACAAATGAGATCCAATTAAACGAAAGAGTTTCTGCATGGCAAAATAAACTATCAACAGAGTAAACAGACAACCTACAGAAAAGGAGAAAACATTCTCAAAATTGCACATTCAGAGGTCTCATATTCAGCATCCATAAGGAATTTAAACAATTGAACAAGCAAAAAACTTCATTTAAAAATTGACAAAAGAAATGAACAGATACCTCTCAAAAGAAGACATATATATAGCCAACAAACATATGAAAAATGTTCCACATCACTATTCATTAGAAAAATGCAAATCAAACCACAATGACATACCTTCTTACATAAGTCAGAATGACTATTATTAAAAAGTCAAAAAAACAACAGGTACTGGTGAGGCCATGGATAAAAGGGAATGCTTAGACACAGTTAATGGGAATGTATATGAGTTCAGCCACCATGGAAAGCAGTTTGGAGATTTCTCAAAGAACTTAGAACTAGCATTTGATCCAGCAATCCCATTACTGGGTATATATCCGAAAGAAAACAAATCATTCTACCAAAAAGACACACGAATTTGCATGCTCATCACAGCACTATTCACAAAAGCAAAGACTTGGAATCAACCTCGGTGTCCATCAACAAAATTCACTTTTATCAATTGTCAAGAAAAAAGTACACTGTTATTATAGTCACCATGATACATAATAAATCTCTTGTACTTCTTCCTCTTAGATGAAATTTTATATCCTCCTTTAATCAACCTCTACCCTGTCTCTCAAGACTTGGTAACCAACATTCTATTCTCTACTTTTGAGTTCAACAGTTTTATATTCCATATATAAGTGAGATACTGTAGTAGTCTTCTGTGCCTGGATTATTTCAATTAATGTAATGTTGAGGTTCATTCACAGTGTCACAAACAGCAGAATACTCTTTTTATTCTTATAAGTTTTGGGGTACATGTGCAGATCATGCAAGATTGTTACATAGGTATATACATGCCATGGTGGTTTGCTGCATCCATCCCCCCATCATCTACATTAGGTATTTCTCCTAATGTTATCCCTCCTTAATCCTCCAACCCCCTGCTAGCTCTCCCCTAGCTCCCCCACCCCACAACAGGCCCTACTGCATGATGTTCCCCTTCTTGTGTCCATGTGTTCTCATTGTTGAGCACTCACTTATGAGTGAGAACATGCGGTGTCTGGTTTTCTGTTCTTGTGTCAGTTTGCTGAAAATGATGGTTTACAGCTTCCTCCATGTCCCTGCAAAGGACATGAACTCATCCTTTTTTATGGCTGCATAGGAGTCCATGGTATATATGTGCCACATTTTCTTTACCCAGTCTATCATTGATGGGCATTTGGGTTAGTTCCAACACTTTGCTATTATAAACAGTGCCATAATGAACATATGTGTGCATATGTTTTTATAATAGAATGCTTTATAATCCTCTGGGTATGTTTTTAAGGCTGAGTGGTACTGTGTATATACACAACATTTTTAATCAATTCATCCAATGATGATTTCACATCTTTCTCTTGTGAATCATATTGCAATGAATAGGAAAGATAGTTTGACAAAATGATTTAATTTTCTGTGGGTATAAATCTAGGAGAAGGATTGCTGGATCATATGGTAGTTCTGTTTTTAATTTTTTGAGGAATCATCTTACTGCTTTCCTTAATAGCTGTACAATTTACATTCCCATCAACAATTACTTCAGAGATTGAATTCATTTTGTGTATAGAAAGCAATTATACCTACTATGTAGACTCAAATTATCACTACTTTTTGTCAATTGATATGTATTTTATTTCTCAAATGTGTAACTTTTGTAAAAATATTTGAAAGTAAGAAACTATCAGTATAATTGTTGTTAAAAATAAGACTCACTTTATAGAGAGAGAATAGGTCATTGGAATATAGTTCTACCAGTGAGAGGTTTTAGAATAAGGCAGAGTTATACACAATACCTGTTCCCACCACATACTCTCTGTGTGAGTGAAAACTAACTTTTCAAACTCTGTTTTCTTGACTGTAAAAATTACAGATGTAAGATTTGGGAAATAAACTGACACAAGCCACCTCTCAGGTCCATGACAACATCACAACATCATGTGGAAACACCTTTGATTCCTCACTTTTTCTCACACCCACATCCAATCTATCAGCTAATTGTCCATGCTACCTTGAAAGCTTATCAAAAATTTGGCCATGTCAGACCACCTCTAACTCCACCATACCGATCCTGTTGAAACCTATACCCGATTTTGTCATTCCTGTAATCAAGACATTTCAATGGCTTCCCAACCAATGCAGACTAAAATCCAAAAATCTTTTCTATAAGGTCATCCACTATCTCTCAAATATCATTCCCTCCTATATTCTTCTTCACTCCTGCTGCTCCCACACCAGTGACCTCCTTGTTTCTCGAACACATCAAACACACTTCTGCCTCATGTCCTTGGCACTTGTGATGCCTGCTCTCTATACCACTCTTCTGTGACATCCGTGTGCATGTCATGAATTTTTTCAGAAAGCTTTCAGATTTTCTTCACATAACGCTTTGCCAGAGATGATTTCCCTGGCCCTCCTGCATAAATGAGACCCTACCAGTACCACTTTCTATCTCACCCAGCTTTCTTTTTCACAGTTCTTATCACCACCCCAGGCAAAAAAAAAAAAAAAATTTTTTTTTGACAGTCTCACTCTGTCACCCAGGCTGGAGTACACCTCCCAGGTTCAGGTGATTCTTCAGGCCTCAGCCTTCTGAGTAGCTGGGACTACAAACGAGTACCACAACAGCCAACTAATTTTTTTGTATTTTTGTGGCAACATGGTTTCACCATGTTGGCCAGGCTGGTGTCAAACTGCTGACCTCATATGATCCATCTGCCTCAACCTCCCAAAGTGCTGGGATTACAGCCATGAGCCACCATCCAAGTCGATTAAAATATTTTTTAAAAATTATGTCTGTACTGAACATATACAGACTTTTTCTTGAAATTTCCTAATACAGTATAACAACTACTTATACTGCATTTACATCATATTAGTTATTATAAATAATTTAGAGTTGATAAAAAAGTGTACAGGAGGATATGCATAGGTTATATGCAAACACGATGTCATTTGTATCAGGAACTTGAGCATCTACAGATTTTGGTATCTAAGGGAGATCCTGGAATCAATCTACCATAGATACCAAGGTATAACTATAATTTACTTGGAGAACAAGAGAAAGTGGTATCCTGGATGACTTAGAATCTTGGCTTGTGGGAATGGGCAAATGTTTGAGCAATTTCACTGAGATTAGAAATCTGAGAAAACTGGGCCAGAGGTATATTAGTTATCTATTGCTTCATGTCAAATTACTCCAAAATTTAGCAGTTTAAAACAATAAGCACACAGTTATCATCTCACAGATTTTCTGAGGGTCAGAAATATGGGAGCAGATTAGCTGCATGATTTTCGTCAAATGTCCCTTACAAGATTTCAACCAAACTGCCAGCCAATGCTGCAGTTATCTCAAGGTTCTATTGTAACTGAAGAATCCACTTCCTAGCTTACCAGTGTGATTTTTGGCAGGTCTCGCTTTCCCATCACTTACTGACGTTAGGCTTCAGTTTCTTGCAACATATGCCTCTCCATAGGACTGCTCATCACACAGCATTTGCTTCTCCACAGACAACATGTCCAAAAGAAAGAGAGCACAAGCAAGAGAAAATATTCAAGATGGAAACTGCAGAACATATAAACTAATATTAGAAGTGACATACAATTACCTCCATCATATGGTATTAGTCACACAGACCAACCCCAGTATAATATATGTGATGGGGCGGAGGCTACACAAGTGGGTGAAAATCAAGAAATAGACATCATCTGGGGCCAGCTTGGAGGCTGGTATCCACAGAGGAAATATTGCGAGTTTAGCAAAGGATAGGTTAATTTTGAGGGGCCTTTGAGATATTTAGGGGAAATGTCAAAGAGGCAGTGGTGAAGGCAGTTCAAGCAAATGAGGACAGGCTGGGGAAGCAAAAAAAAAAAAAACAAACCCTAATTTGTTTGGTTGAGATTATTAATTTAATAATGTCAACTCATTATTCAAATTTATTAACCTGAAATCTTGCCAAAAAATTAGAGTAAAGTTGATCTATCTTCATTTTTTATACTACTAGGCATGCTCTCATGTATGACTTTTTAAAAAGGCAAATACTTATTAAAATTTAGGGATATCTACTTCATAACAATACTAAACTATGTAATTAAATGAACTATTAATTTATTCTACTTATATTTTGCCTCACATTATTGAATATTAAGAGTAAAATCAGAATTCAGAAAATCCATTTTCCATGTATTACATATTATATTGTGAAGATTGAGATCATAAGGCAAGAACAAGCCACCATTCCCCTATCTGAACCGAATCTTCTCTATTATCTTACATTTTAGAGGGAAAAAAGATAGTATTTCCAAATATGTCCTAGATGTAACGTTTCCCTACCTTCCCTGGGAACTTGCTTATGGATGATCTCTTCACCTCTCACTGGACATTGGCCATTAGCTTATAAACATGTGTATATTCATTCTTCTTAAGCAATAACCTTTTCTTAGATTTCTTAACTTTTTTCTCATGAACTATAATCTTATTTGCTTCTTTTATTTCT